>NC_088377.1:25345000-25970000 GCF_037993035.2 Macaca fascicularis | reverse complement strand
GTTTTATTCATTTCTTCTCTGATTAAATAATATCAAATTTATTTGTTATATAATATATGTAAATTAATGTGACTAGCACTTGAAAAAATATGTAAGTAGGTAAACCTAATCCACTTCATTTTCTCAATTCATTGTATTAAATTGATTAATCATAAAATTCTCTAGAAATGCCTAAAATTATTAACTGAAAATGCTATAGTTCAAGTAGTCAATCTATCCTCAAATCAGTTAGGACCCTTTGTATTGAATATAACAGAAAATTGAAATAAAAATTTCAATTTGATTTATATAGTGAACAGAATTACTTGACTCATCTAACTGAAATGCATACAGGTTGTAGATGAAACTTTATCTAACACCTTAAATTCAGCAGAAAATTTGCTCCTCCATCTGTGCACTATTGTTGACTAATACCCTGAATTCAGATCTCAGCTTATGGGTCAATGCCACTAAAGACTCATCCTCAACCCCTGTCTTTACTGAAATAGATCAAGGCCCCTTGTTATATGTCCTCATAGAACCATCGATTGTCACTCTTACTTATTATTAGTGGTAATATAGTCATTACATTTCATAACTGATTATTTCCTTGGTTGGCATATCATAGGCATGTAATGTGTACTTATTGAATTAATGAATGCTTGAATGAAGTCAAGCATCCATTACCATTCTTAACCCATAGAATGACCAGGGACATAAATATCCTGAATAGTGTTCCTTTCTCTTGGCCTTGTTTAGTGCTTGTCATTGCATCTCTGATGAAATTTTACCCTCTATGAAACTTCCTTGATTATCCAAGCAATAAATAAATAAATAAAGCACTTCCTATCTAGGAAATCTGAAGAAGATGTTATCTCTCTCTTTTGATATTGATCACAATCATAAATGTAATACAGTAATTTCTGCTAAATTACAGTTTGGAGAACAAAAATTGTGTCATTTTTCCTTCTATTCTCCATGGTGGAGAATTCGTTGATATCACAATCGTCAATAAATATTTTTAAGTCAATAAATAAATGAAATGAAAGTTACGTTATACCTTTTATTGGGTGATTTGGTTGTTTTAACTGTTTTAAACTATCAGCTTTTTTTTTCAAATGTGAAAGTAATTTTATTGTGATTTGTGCAGTTAGTGGTCTGCAAAATTGTATTTAATCAAATTTGTGCAAATTAAAACATAGAAGACTAGCTTCTTTTAAAATAATTATCCCCTAATAAATAAATACATTTTCATTACTTAATAGTCTCCAAATATCCATTTGTAAATAAAGTGAGATAAACTCGGGTCTTTTTATGATGCCTAGTATTTAATAAACTTTTAGATACTCATTAGGTAACTTTATAGGTCCTCTTTCCCATGAGATAGATTCTCAGAGAAATCAGTAGATATGTAAGATCTAAATAATGAAGACTTAACTACACAATATAGGTAGTTACTAAACCCAGTGAGATGTAAAATGAAAATGACGCTCCATGTTTTCCACACTGGTCCCTGCAAAAATATTTTTCAGGTTTTAATATCAAAAGAGTATGTATAGCCGTAACAGTGAAGATGTGTATTTTGATAAATGAGAGAAAACTATTTCCAAGATAATCTGTGCTGTATATTTATATTTATTCTTAATAATTTTACCTTCCTTTAGGAACATTGGTAATTTATTTATTTTACCTTCCTTTGGGAACATTGATAATTTCTTTATAACAATTAAAGCATGAACACAGAGTTCTGATAAAATAAGTATTTTTATAAACTAGTGAAAGGCCATTGGTTCCTACTTTTGTAGGCATTTTCAAAATCAAATCTATTAATCTAGCGGGCTTTGGATTTAAGTTTATGATACTGCAGTAATTATAAAACCCTTTATTCGGGATTGTTTTCCACAGCATCTCAAAGGACATATCAATAAACTTATAAGGTCCTTACAGGTTCAGGCAATAGGCAGTAGTCACAGAGGTCACTCTGTACATGTGTGTATGTGTGGCGTGGGGGATGCATGCACACGTGTGCATTTTACAAATAAAATTTGGAGCCTTGATGCTTTCCCTAATGTCCACAGTATCACTAGGAACAAAGTAATCTTTAAGTACTTTGGCAGAGTTGGACGTTTAGGATAGAAAACTAGAGTTATGTAGACAATAGTGTTTCATTACAATTCCTTGCCACATTTGTCTATTTTCAACATTTTTCTGTCTTTTTATTTTCCTTAAGGCCAAACCTGCTAACCTTAGACTTCTGCTCATTATTTATGTTTTTATCCCTGCTTTCTCTGCTTTTCAGATCATTAATTACTGATTGATATTTAATCCTATTTCTGGAGGCACGTGGTTGGTATTTTCACAAGAATGAACAGAAAGAATACAACTATAATGGGCATGACTACCTAATTCTATAATCCTTTCATTAGTCGGGCATCCCATTTAGTAGAGTATTTAATCCTGCAGAGAGCCCTGAGAAATCAGCTCATATTGTCACTGTATTTTCAAATTTTTTAAGGTTCCATATCAATGCATCTTCTACGGAAAATTCTACCTAGCTACTTTCTGTAATTAGCTATGTCAGTAGGTAAGATGGAACGTAAAACTCTGGGCATATTTAAATATTTTATAGCAAACGATATTATAATTATGAACATTGTGAGTACTATTTTCTCTTTCTGGCATTTGAACTCAGAGATAAAATTTTTATTTTTCTATGAATTAGGAGGAAAAAGTGTTTCTTTAAATGATCTTTTAGCTTACCTTTCAGCCTCAAGATTGTGTTTAAATAAAGGATTTATATCCTAGATTAAGGATTTCTATTTCGTTTTGTTTTTCCCTCTTATGAAAGCACATATTTTATTGGACCGCTGAAGGTTTACTGTTTTTCAAATTAATTTGAGACTTGTCTTTTCAGAAATTTTAAGTAAAGATAAATTCATTTTCCCATACAGCTATATTTCCTAATAAAGGGCATTAATGCAAAAACAAAGAAAGCAAATTTCACAAATTATACAGTATAGTTATGGTTTCAAGGGAATTTCTTAACCAATATTCATATTTAGCATTACTTGGTAGTTTTATACTTGTAAAATGCTGAATCACATATACTAAAAAGAATGATACTTCCTATGAAGAATCTTTCATTTCTTTGTTAAATTTTATCCAGGGAATTGTAATTCTTTTTTTCTTTTTTTTTTTTTTTTGAGACAGAGTCTCACTCTGTTTCACAGGCTGGAGTGCAGCGGCACGATCTCGGCTCACTGCAAGCTCTGCCTCCCGGGTTCCCGCCATTCTCCTGCCTCAGCCTCCCAAGTAGCTGGGACTACAGGCCCCACCACCACACCTGGCTAATTTTTTGTATTTTTAGTAGAGACAGAGTTTCACCATGTTGACCAGGATGGTCTCGATCTCCTGACCTCGTGATCTGCCTGCCTCGGCCTCCCAGAGTGCTGGGATTACAGGAGGGAGCCACCATGCCTGGCCCTTAATCCTTAAAACCAAATCTCCCATCATCAAGGTAAATTTACAAAATAATAATAATATATATGTTTTTTGAGAATGAGTCTCACTCTATTGCCCCAGCTGGGGTACAGTGGTGCCATCTCAGCTCACTGCCACCTCTGTCTCCCGGGTTCAAGCAATTCTTTTGCCTCGGCCTCCCAAGTAGCTGGGATCACAGGCGCCTGCCACCACACCCAGCAATTTTTTTTTTTTTTTTTTTTTTTAGTAGAAATGAGGTTTTGTCATCTTGGCCGGGCTGGTTTCAAACTCTTGACCTCAGGTGATCCACCTGTCTCAGCCTCCCAAAGTGCTGGGATTACAGGGATGAGCCACTGTGCCCACTCAAAACAATATTATTTATTTTAATTTGCCATAAGAACTTATTATTAGAACAAAAATTAAAAAGCTAGTTTGATTTACTTCATTGTTTTCATTTAAAATAATACATAAATTTATTTGCTTAGTCAAACAATATTTATCTAACATTATTCATTGGAAGTTTGACAGATTGTTTTACTTGATCTGGTGAATGAAAATATATATTCTGTATAATCTGAACATGGAAATTACAGAAGTCCAAATATATTATTACACATAAAACTCAGAAAACAGATAATGTGAAATCATGAACATGTTCATAACAGTGAACATTTTAGTTTTGAAGGGAAATTAAATTAAAAAATAGATTTTTATTTTTAATTAAATAGAATGTGGTGTGTCAATACTCTTTTTCTTCTTAATATCAGTATTTATTAACTCAGGCCTACATCAGAGCACTTTTCAAAAGAGTTAAAGCATGTAAAAATTGAATCATTGGTCATTTCGGTAACAAACAGTAGAGTGATTTTCTTTCTTGTAAGTAATAAGTTGGCCATTTTCTACAGACGTAATCAACTAGAAGTTCAAAGAGTTGTTTACGTCAATTTCCTGGGGTTGCAAAATGGCAGCTCCTCAAATATGTATTAAAATACTGATAAAGGCTTCAATCACATGGCATAATCTTCTCAGAGCAAT
Organism: Macaca fascicularis; assembly: GCF_037993035.2. Classification (NCBI taxonomy): domain Eukaryota; kingdom Metazoa; phylum Chordata; class Mammalia; order Primates; family Cercopithecidae; genus Macaca; species Macaca fascicularis. Next base: position 25,965,506 of record NC_088377.1, on the reverse strand, counting down.
TCTCCTCAGTGGGTCATTATAGCAGATAATGGAAGCATTTGTAATCTCTAGTTACAATTTGACTAAATGAAATTAGATTCCCAATTTCCTTCATATAAGAATATTTCAAAATGTTGTCAGCATTTATTGAGCAATAAACAGGGGGTGGGGTTGACATTGTGCAGAGATACACAGAGCTCCCTCATCTCCTTTATCTTTGCCTCTAGGATGTTTATTCTTTAAATTAAACATTTATGCAAACAGCAAGTTCAGATGTTGGGTGAGCTCGATGCTAAAAGGGTTGGCCAGAAATTTTTCCCTGAGCAACCCATATTAAAAATATATATAAAATGTTTCAATGTGGAAAGGGAGAGAGTGCCTCCCACCACAGCCATCTTCAGGCAATGCTCATCCAAGTAGACATCTAGAGCAGAACATTTTAAAAGGGAAAATATGTGGTGGATGCAAGAGACAGGATGCAAGCAGTCTGATGCCCATCATCTATATGTGGGGTATGGCTCTTTGTAACCAGCAATGTTACAAAAAATTATCTCCCTTTAAAGATATTACTAGATATTATGGATAATGGTTCAATATTAGGGTGATATTAGTAAAAGTAGGCTTTCTATTGTTAACCATTGAATTCGAAGGTATTATATAGATCACCTAATTATTAAACCCTCCTTTAAAACTTTCAGGTGATGTGTTCCTGTACATGAAATTAGTGGCCATTCAGGAATAAATTTAGACACTGATTCCTAAATGGTGGAATTTTTTTTCTCTGCTGTTAAAAGCACATTTTGTTATTAGTCAGTCTTTTCAAAAACTATTTTTGAAGACTATACCTGGAGGACAGGTAGACTTAAAAGGAAAATTCCCTAATATATAAAATATATACACCTTAAATAGAGGTGGACTAGCGTTTTTAAAATTAAGGTTGGGATTCTTTTAAATCTTGTGTCTGTATTTATGTAAATGCTAATTATGTTAGGTAACCTCAAGTGTTTTTTTTTTTTTCCTTCCAAAGGATACTTGACTCAGGAAAATCAATCTCTTTCTCTCTCTCTCTGTCTCTCTTCCCCTCTTTTTGTCTCCCTTAACGTTTCTGTCTCTTTTAAGCTTATACACACATACACAATATGACACCATCATCTACAAAATGGTATTATCACCTGTCTTCTGTTTCTTCTAGAAGAAGATGTGTTTGAGCTAAACATGTATTTTTAGTGTTGCAAAGTGTCTCTAGTGAAGAAATGTTAAAAGCAAGATTTAAGCTAAAACGGTTTTAAAAGGGACTATGTCAAATGCCCAACAGATTTCTTTCAGACGTTTATGGATTGTCCTGTATTCCCATTGGTGTTGGCATACATTCTTAAAACGTAATGTGCCAAAGCATGCCATATTTTCTCAAAATTGTATAGAGTTTTAACTACTGAAACATTTGCATGCAAAAATATATTACATAATTTTGCTAAAATGCTAAAAAAAAAAAAGCAAAAAAAAGCTACAATTTTGCGCAAATTCTTTCTGAGAAAAAAAAAATGGATTCTTACATAAGATTATTGGATATCCAGCCAAAGGGAAGGCTACTTCAGTTTTCTCTCTCTTTACCAGAGAGCTTTATGGTGTGGTGGAAAATACATATAACCCAGACTCTGGTTCTGGCTCCGTCATTAATTACCTACATTGTCTCTGGAGAAATCCCCTAACTTCTTTGAATAACAACTTATTCTTCTGTGAAATTTTGAATTCTATAATAGTTTATTATTCTTATATTTGTACCTACCATGTCATATTTTTCCCACATCAACCCCAGTGAGTTGAATATCCTTGTCACTTAAAATGACACTGTGACCTGGTTAAGTAAAAATAATTTCTTTGGGATTTATAGTGAATTTAGGCAAGCTACTCACCTTCTGTGTTTCAATTCTTATCTGAAAATAATGGGGATAATTATATATATATCTATCTCACAGGATTTTGAGGATTAGTTAATATTTATAAAATGTTTAGAACGGTCTTTGGGACAAATAAATATTTCAATTAATATTGTTGTTGATGGTGTTTTAACAGCATCATTACTGTTAGCATTATCATGTTACAGTTACAATTGCTTGGGCCTTATATGACAATATTATAGTGATTTGATGAAAGCAAACTATATATGGCATCTGAATGTATCTTGAAGACTATAATATTTTCCATTTGTAAAGTGTGATTTATAAATTCAGAATACAAGGGTATAGGATGCAAACACTTTCAATTAAAAACACAAAGTCATTGGACATTTAGAATGTCAAGAAAAGAACAATGACAACAAAAAATGGCTTTTAAAACATATATTGTGCTTTTGGAAATGACTTCTACTCATTGACCTTAAAAAATAAATTTCTGATGATTTATCAATGGAAAAATCCTTTTCTAAATTATTCTAAATAATAAAAACATATAGTACTTTCACACTTTATATAGGTTGGGTCTTTTTATATTAAATTCTAAGTTCTCCTTTGAATTATATAGCATATAAGTTGTTACCTTCTATATTTTATAAATTATAGAATTAAATGCATATAAGCTAATTAACTTGGACAAGCTCATTGAAAATATGTGACGGAGTTCAGGCTGTAGCCCAGAGTTATTCAGTGCAAATCACATGTGCTTTACCCACTGCAGTAGGGCAGATGGTGAAGAGGGGTCTAATGGCAGGCAGTCTCGGAAACCTTGCCAACTCCATTCATGTGAAGGAACTGCCAGGTTGTAAAGGGCTTATTCCAGGTAATTTAAATAACAGAAACCAAGGCTCTGATTTTTTTTTTATTAATAACATAATCTGTAGTTTGGTACAAAAGGCTGCATACTTCTGATCTCCATGTTGACCAGCGTCTGCTTAGAGAACATTTTGTTTTTGATCGATAAAATTTGATGCTGAATGTTCAAAAACTGTCATTATTTGGTTAGCTTCTACACTAATTGATAGTACAAGTAGGAAGAAAAAATATTGCTCATTGTAAAAATTGTCTCTAGCTAGAAATCTATTTTGAAAGCTTGAAGACTAATAGTCAAGTAAAAATTCAGAAAATATTAAAATAATGAACCTCAGAATAAGAATGTGGAAAGTAAATCATTCAGCCTGCCATTATACTAAAGTTGTCAAATACCTATTAAATTTCTGGAATTATGTTAAATGGTGAAATACACATTTGATATATGCAAAGTACATAGACAAATGTTTAACAGATGTTTGTTATTAAAAAAAGAAAACCTCCCTATTGTCTTTATTTTTAATTTAACTTTTTATCTTTCAAAAATATTTGACAAATAATTGTATATATTTATATGATACAACATGATGCATTGATATATGTGTGCATAGTGGAATTATTAAGTCAAGCTAACTGGCAAGTCCATCACTTAACATACTTATCATTTTTTGTAGTGAAAACATTTTAAATCTACTTTTTAAAACAATTTTGAAATATGCAATGCATTATTATTTATCATAGTCATTCTGTACAATAGATCAATAAATCTTATTCCTCATATCTAACTGAAACCTTTTTATCCTTTTAGCAACATCTCCTCTTTTCTCAACCACCTGTGTTTCTATAACTCTGATAATCTCCATTCTGTTGTCTACTTCTATGGGTTCAACTTTCTAAGATTCTAGGTGTCAGTGAGATCCTGCCTCAGTAGTCTTTCTGTGCCTGGCTTATTAGCATAATGGCTTCTAGCTTTATCCCTGTTGTTGGAAATGACAGAATTTCCTTCCTTTTCAGCCGAATAGTATTCCATTGTGTATATATACCACATTGTATTTATCCATCTATCTGATGACAGATACTTAGTTTGTTTCCATATCTTAACTATTGTGAATCATACTGCAATGTTTGAATATCTTTTTGGCATAATAATATTTGTTTCTTTGTTATTTGTTTTAATATTTGAGTAGGAGGAAAGGCTTTTGGAATTGCTATGAAGGGAAATAGGTATATGGGAAATATATCAAAGTAGAAATGACAAAAGCAGGAGAAATTATAGAAGAAAACATATAGGGAAAGATAATTATTCTCTGTGTATTTCAGACTCTCTTATTTCAAAAAATAAAAGCAGATGAACTTTCAGCTAAGGTTTCATAAATAATTAAATTCATACTTCATACATAGAATGTAAAGATGAAGCAGGGAATCTTAAAAGAGACACAGAAAACCCACAGGGCAAAATACTTCCTATGTTTTAAGAACCAAAGAAATAATATAATGTCAGTGCAGGCGGCAGTTGCATGAAACTCAGTGTCCCAGAGGTTCAATATTTCTATTAATAAAGAGCAAAAGTCTTAGAACTACGGGAAGAAATAATTTAGAATGCATAGATACGTTCCAGGCCATCTGAGAATGAGAGTTACACCTTGAAAAAAGTCATAAAATACTATTAGATTTTTTTGTAGGGGAAATATTATAGCTCATAAAGTTTAGCACAGGTTGAATTATTACTGATTGAAATGTGTTTGGTGCTGTATTACCCTTTTTCGGGTTTTGGGTTTTAAGAAGTACAGATATGCTTGGGCTAACCAGCTGATGAAAATTTATTTTACAGTTAAGATATGTCAAGAAGGAAGTCTTCAAAACTGTTTCCCATATTACAGTTGGCTGACTTTGGCTTTGGTTATGACACCTGGTTCTGATATTTGTGCCCATGGTGGCATGCCCACCATCACATGACTATCTAGCTTAAGAAACCTGAGACCATTCCTCTAAAAAGAATTCTAGGCCATTCAAATGCTGCTTAGAAGCTGGACATGTTCCATGGCTTACAAATCCATATTGCATCCACTAGAACAGGTCCTAAAGCTCACACACATATGGGAGCCTTATGATGGAAAGAATAGATAGAGGATGGTATGGGTCCTATTCAAGGAAGGTTCTATTCAAGGAAAGTAAGATAGAATTGATCTTTAACATAATAAAATATGAGGAAGATAAAGAGCAACGATTCCAATTACTGTATGCACATAAGGATCACCTGGAGAATGTTTTTTAATGATTATATTTGTTCCCTTAAATTATGAGTAAATAGATCAGGGAATAGGACCCAAGCACTGGTAAATTTTAAGAGCTTCCAGTGTAATCTAATGTATAATCAGAGGTGATATTCATTGGTCTAGATTAGGAAGTATGTTTGTTTGTTTAAGTAACTGTAACAATGTGAGGGTGATTTAGATTGGTGGTGAGTTCTTGAACAAGGAACACAGGCTATCCTCTTTTATCCATCTCCTGAAAGTTTCGACTAGCTAGTCAAAAGAATAAAATCCCTTTACTATAAAAGGAAACCTTTTATTGCTCCCAAGAAGAAAAAAAAAAAAAATAGAAGTCACAAAAATGTCAAAGCCCATAGTGACTGGAAATGTTTATTTAGTATAAATTTGATGAACTGTAGTCAAATACTGTACACAATTTATGCATATTGGAATAAACCCATCGTAAACTCTCAGATACCTTGGTGCTTTTCCTTCTTAGAAGAAGATGAAATTTTGTTATAGATAATATGAAGTTTTCACACAAAAATTAGCTTTAATAATTTTGTTTTTAGTTGAATTTATCATGTGCTCTCCATATTAAATGCCAAAATTATATATAAACCACAATTTAGAAAACAGGCTGGGCGCGGTGTCTCATGCCTGTAATCCCAGCACTTTGGGAGGCCGAGGCGGGTGGATCACGAGGTCAAGAGATCGAGACCATCCTGGCTAACATGGTGAAACCCCATTTCTACTAAAAATACAGAAATTAGCTGGGTGTGATTGTGGGCGCCCGTAATTCCAGCTACTCAGGAGTCTGAGGCAGGAGAATCACTTGAATCTGGGAGGCAGAGGTTGCAGTGAGCCAAGATCATGCCACTGCACTCCAGCCCGGACGACAGAGCGAGACTCTGTCTCAAAAAACAAAATAAAAAACAAACAACAGAAAAAACAAGGACATGCTGTATTACAGCACTTCAATGTGATATCCGTTAACTTCATTGAATATCTGTTTTCCCAACTGCTTCCTTGAATTGAAACTGTCACACACAGAACCAGAAGTCCAAATTATTCAAATCACCATATAAAATAGACACAAAATAACCAGTATTCAAGGGGGTGTACACCCTCCAAGGACTGATGTGAGGACTGAGAGTGTCCAGAGACATCTGGGATCATGCCTTACATGTTTCTTTATTTTTCTATGTGCTGGCCGTACCACTCATTGCCACTACATTTTATGCACATATATTCCTCTGAGCTTTTGCTATTCTGTTTGCACAGGTACCTTTTTATCTCTGTATCATTCATTCTTCATTCAGAGGTCAACTATTATCAACTTCTCAGTATGCTACCCTCACCATTTCCATGCGTCAGATAATTAATGGCTAACTCCCTTGCAATTCCACAAATTTTTGCTGTCTTACCACATTCTGTGTTCATATATGAGTGATTGCATATATGTTGAACCCGTCTTGTGTTTTGTTTGTAAGTTATTTAATAACATGGGCATCACTTTTCCTTTTGACGTAAGCATAAGTTTTCGCTGTTGTTGGATGTACGTGGGAAGTTGTTTTCTCACAGACAGAAAAGTAATGGCATCCAGCTGCAGTGGCCAGACATGGGCCAGACTCAGGCAGATTATCAGGTAAAGCCATGACGATAATGTGGGTCAGGGTAACTTCTTCTTTGGACCAAAATTGCCCGACATTGCCTCTCTAAACATGTGCCTAAATATTTCACGGCACTGATTCCCCAAAATCATGTTGTAAACACCAAAGTTCATAAGCTGTTTGTTTCATAACTTTATTTCTCAGGTGCTTTTTCATAAAACCCTCAGTTACATTATTTCTTTCTTTCTTCCTTGAGGGAGAGGAAGTTAGGTGGATGGTAGATGAGAGATAGGGAGATGGTAGAGAGGTAAATGGCAGATGGTTAGTGAGAGAGATAAGGAAGATAAGATAAGGAGGATATGGAAGAGAAGGAAGGAAGATAAGTAGGTAGACAGGTTAGATATGTGTTGATAGATGGTAGATGTGGTTTTAAAATACGTCCATAAATTTTGGATACCTGTCTTTTAAAGTTATGAAGTCGAATTTCCTCCACTTTGGTGTGGCTTGTACTTAATGACTTACTTCTGACAAATAAATTATAGCTAAAATGACAGTGTACTACTTGGAAGACTAGTGATAAAAGATACTGAGCCTTTCTCCTCCCTTGCTCTCTCTTGGATCCCTCAATTTTGGGGAAGTTATCTGCCCTGCCGCTCAACCAGCCCATGAAGAGTCTCATGGGAACTGAGGTTTCTTTACCACCAGTCATGTAAGTGAGTGATCTTGGAAGTGAACTGTCTAAATGATATCTTGACTGCAAGCTCATATGAGACCCTAGCCAAAACCACTCAGCTAAGCCACTCTTGAGTTCTCGATCTCAATAAACTATGAGGTAAATATTTGTTGTTTTAGGTGATTATTTTTGGGGTAATTAGATATGCAGCAATAGATAATATAGTGGATGAGAGACAAATTGATAGATGATAAATCAGAGATAAGTAGAAAAATTAACATATACCAATAGATTTGCATACAAAAGATATGTTATTACAGAAATATGTTTGAAAATTCAAAAACATATGTAATAATAGAGTGATAGTTACCATTTTATGTAAATTAATTTTGCCACAAATTTGAGGTTTTGGTAATAACCAATTTGATATCAATCTGTGAGCTTTTATTCTCTATTTCATCTTTAGTGTACTTTCTAGATATTCTCAATAATCACATTGAATGAAAATAAGCAAAATAAATCAATGAAAAGTTGTCTGTTCAGTGTAATTTTCTCACTCTCAATATTTGATTCAAATTTTAAATTTAAACATACATTTTTGAAACTTTTGAGAAAGCTGTCAATTATTATCTTTTTCCATCTTCTGAAGTGCAGTGGCTATAAACGTACTGTGTGGATGGGGAAGACTAAGGCAACATAGCTAGTGAGTGACTAGTATGTAAATTATGGGCTAGCATGTGAATTATTGAACTTGCACTTTATCTTGAATAATAGCATTTAACTTACGGGGTAAACAGCTTTCCATTGCACTGTCTCTGTAGTCCATCTCATAGAGTTTAATATGTTTTTAAAAAAACTTTTGGCTGGGTACGTTGACTCACGCCTGTAATCCCAGCACTTTGGGAGGCTGAGGCGGGCGGATCACGAGGTCAGGAGATTGAGACCATCCTGGCTAACAGGGTGAAACCCTGTCTCTACTGAAAATACAAAAATTACCCGGGCGTGGTGGCGGCACCTATAGTCCCAGCTACTCGGGAGGCTGAGGCAGGAGAATGGCGGGAACCCGGGAGGCGGAGCTTGCAGTGAGCTGAGATCCGGCCACTGCACTCCGGCCTAGGAGATAGAGCGAGACTCCGTCTCAAACAACAACAAAAACAAAAATAATAAATAAATAAATAAATAATTTTTTAAAATTTAAAAAAATAAAAAACTTTAAGCAGAGGGATTTTGCTTGCTTTTAGGGCTGTTTCAAGGAAGTCTATTAAAGAGAAACGAAATACAAAATCAATTTCTGAAATTAAAAGTTTAAGATCTATTTTATCTTAGAATATCTGCGTTTCACTAACTATGCTTTGGGTGAATGATCTATCTTGGTATTCCTAATATTATTACTGTGAATGTGAAATATAGCTACTCTGTAATTTATGGTGAATTATTTTTATCTCATTAGGAATTTTGTGTTGAATGAAATGAGTCACCATGTAATCACATTGTTTATCTTAACCAGTGTTTGCTTTAGATAGATTCATATTTCTACGTAATTACAGTATTACATGTTTAAAGGTATGAATAATGCACATTTATTTCTACTCACATCTGCTTTATTTTGATTGTCCAGTACATACTTTTTATGATTTTATCATAATCGGAATCAATTATCATGGTAGGAATCAATTTGTCTGAATGAAAATATTTTTCTTCTAATGCTCATCACTGCCAATAGGATTTGTTTTCCTGCCTTCCTTCCTCCTTCCATTCCTCTTCCTTTTCTTCTTTCCCTTCTTCCTTCTTTCTCTTCAATTCTTTTAATTTATGAGTTTAAACTGACTTTAAATTTCTGTAGTTGGGGATAGGGCATATAGAGAGGACAGAATGTGAGGGAAGAGGCACTTGCGCATTTGTGTGTGGTATCTTTTTAGTTTTTCAATTCCTGTAAATAGACAATAATATTATATAAGTATATGTATAAATAAGTAAACTCTACATGTATATGGAATTCTTCCCTGAATTGACAAAAAAGTATTATTTCCATTTTATAGATATAAATCTTCAGGAACCAAAAGTCTAATTGACTTGTTTGTTTGTATGCTTAGTTCTTCTCAGGGCTTCTTTTTTTTTTTTGTTAGACCATGCAGTGATATAAAACTAACCTGAATTATGATTTCCAAGCTACGTTTCTATTTATTTGATGAATTAGCTGTTAATATTCTGTCACCACTTAAATAATTTCATTCTGATTATCATTAAGCAATTGAGTAACCTTACTTTTCTTCCTCTTTATAATCTTCCAATGTTCTTTTTTAAAATTTTTCCTTGAATCACAGGAAAAAATTGTCACGTTTTAGACCTGCCTTACAATAAATGGCTTCTTAGAATCTAGTACTTTCTTTAGCAGACAATCAGTACCTCCACAATTATTTATTTATGTGTTTATTTTTGCCTGTGCTTTAGGTCAATAGCAGAGTGTCCCTGCAAGAAACAAGAGATTTTCCACAGATGAAATGACAGTTGTTAAAATTTGATATGAATCAACTGTTCATAGTCTTCTTCTATTAAGTTATTTAAATCTATGAATTTTTCTATGACATTAGACTGCAGTAAAAAAAATGACATCTGATTTAGCACATCCACATGTATTTAATTATTTTAAGAGTAACGAATAAAGCATACCACCAAGTGTAACCTGCCTCTCTATGGTCTGGCATTTGAATGATTTCAAGAACCACTGCCCTGAGGTCCTCTTTTGTGCTGGTTGAAAATGTGCAGTAATAGGTTCAGATAGACTAATTTGTGCCTAAGTGATAGCTAATATATCTTCCTCCCAGGTAGTATTTAGCTTGATTAAAATGGACAGGTCAACATAAGGCATTTCTAGTGGGAATTTCAAGCACCACTGAAAGCTAATTGAGCAAGACAAAGCTTATCAAGAAGAAAGTACACTTGGAATTACCAAAATTCTAACTGGATGCTCGAAAAAAATTGTATCTGCATTAAATTTGTTACAAGCACTGTGGTCCTTCTCAACTCATGCTCTCTAGGGAGGTGCGTACTTGTGAGTTTAATCTCATTACTCATTAGCAAATTGGAGAAAAGTTGCTGTTGACATGCCATATAATGCAACCATATGTGCCATGTATTTACAAAGTTTGCATTTGATGGACAGAGCTTTTTGAAGAATGCATAAAAATATGGTTAGACTTTTTTTTTTCTAACAGTAAGCAAAGAAATTATGAGTATATGCAACACCTGGGTAAGTCAGTCTAGGTCTTACACAGACTGTGGAAGGTAACAATTATTAGTGAAGAGACCAGGTGGAGACCCCTGCAAACCTAAGTGTGAATGATTTATCAAAAGTCATAAGTTTTTTTCAAATTAAAATTCATGTTTTTGAAAAACAATGTTGTGGGACAAACAAAACATTTCTACTGGCCACACTATATCCACAGATTTCCATTTTGTAACCTGTGACAGAAAATTTCAACTGCAAACTTTCACTTAATTATGAGTATATTATAAAGTACGTTAAATTTCATCCAATGGTAAAGGATGATCCTAGAATATGTAGAATAACTGTTTAACGAATTTCTTTCTGGTCCACTTGTATTTTATTCATGGAAAACAGTTTTGATCAGAGATTTTCCTCTCTAGCTATCCTAATGTTACATGTTCGTAATAGCTTTTTGTTTACGAGATTATATGTCCTCCACTAGTGCAGAACCAGATGAAACTTAAGTTTAATCTGGCATGATTCTTTTTAACACCTGGCTTATCTATTCTCTTTCCTGGAGAAAGGATTAAATGTGCTTTTTTGTTTGTTTGTTTGTTTGTTTTTTCTTATTGATTATATGTCATTAGAGAAAGCTAAGTGCTCTTTATCTAATATAAGCTAGAATTACTATTTTGTTTCATTTTATTTTACTTTAAGTTCCAGGATACATGTGCAGAATGTGCAGGTTTGTTACATAGGTACACATGTGCCATGGTGGTTTGCTGCACCTATCAACTCATCATCTAGGTTTTAAGCCCCACATGCATTAGATTTTTGTCTTAATGCTCTCCTTCTCCTTGCCCCCCAATCCCTGTGTTGTTCCTCTCCCTGCATCCATGTGTTCTCATCGTTCAGCTCCCACTTATGATTGAGAACTTGTGGTGCTGGTTTTCTGTTCCTGTGTTAGCTTACTGAGAATAATGGCTTCCACCTTCATCCACGTCCCTGCAAAGGACATGATTTTGTTTTTTGTGGCTGCATAGTATTCCATGGTGTATATGTGCCACATTTTGTGTATACAGTCTATCATTGATGGGCATTTGAGTTGGTTCCAAGATTTTGTTATTGTGAATAGTGCTGCAGTAAACATACGTGTGCCTTTGGGTGTATACCCAGTAATGGGATCACAGGGTCAAGTGGTATTTCTGGTTCTAGATCCTTGGGGAATCACCACGCTGTCTTCCACAGTGGTTGAATATCCTTTGCCCACTTTTTGATGTTTTTTTTTTTCTTGTAAATTTGTTTAAGTTTCTTTTAGATTCTTGATTTTAGACCTTTGTCAGATGGGTAGATTGCAAAAATTTTCTCCCATTCTGTAGGTTGCCTGTTCACTCTGATGCTACTTTCTTATGCTGTGCAGAAGCTCTTTAGTTAAATTAGATCCTATTTGTCAATTGTGGCTTTTGCTGCAATTGCTCTTGGTATTTTAATCATGAAGTCATTGCCTATGCCTATGTCCTGAATGATATCGCCTATGTTTTCTTCTAGGGTTTTTACAGTTTGGGGTTCAAAGGATATGAACAGACACTTCTCAAAAGAAGGCATTTATGTGGCCAAGAAACATGAAAAAAAATTCAACATCACTGTTTATTAGAGAAATGCAAATCAAAACCACAGTGAGATAACATCGCATGCCAGTCAGAATGGTGATTATTAAAATGTGAAGAAATGATAGATGCTGGCGAGGTTGTGGAGAAATAGTAACACTTTTACACTCTTGGTGGGGATGTAAATTAGAATTATTCTTAACAAGATAACTTTGTGTATCCCTGAATCAGACTTTCTTTGCTTTATAAGCTATCCAAATTTGCCCCTAAAATATAATCTTTATTATATAAAATTATGTAATACAATATATGATATATACTCTCCTTTATTATATAAAATATAATCAATTATATCCCATATAATATATACAATATAATCTAATCACCTTCATTGTATAAGACATAATCTAGTCAATCGATTATAGAATATGCCAAAGCACCTGAGAGTGATGCAAGAAAATTTTTCAAAACCGAAATCAAAATAAAACAAAAGAAGAGTGACATATGTAGAGTTACTTGATGCTATAAGCAGTAATGCAGTTTTATATCAAGCAGCTAAACAAATGAAGCTATTTCCACACCCATACACTCTTACTACATTTTTAAACACTTGAGAAATTATGCTGGATAAACCAGTAGCCAAAGTAAAGTGAAAATGAATTCATCTCGTGTCAAACCTCCAAAACTGTTATTTTTCTTTATATTCTCCTGTCTACTCTCCCTCCCCTCATTTCCTTCCTTCCTGCTCTTGCAGGAACATTGCTGTCTTACCACTCAGACAAGTCAAGCCTTACATTTTATGTCTCACATATATATATATATATATATAGAGAGAGAGAGAGAGAGAGAGAGAGAGAGAGAGAGAGAGAGAGAGAGATGATCCTCTCTTTTAATGACATCCGAAGCATTTTCATAATCTTACTCCAGATTGTCAAATCTCCTAGCACTAAAAGCTCCTGGAAAATTGGCCATTTTTCTCATTCTATGTGTTTTTTTTATTTTACTCTTTCCGTTTTCCCTTGTCTCTGATCTTAATTTCTCAATAATTAGAAGCCTACGTTATTGGACTGCTTCTTCTAAAGTCCTTTTACAATTCTCTGCCAGTATTACTGTTACCCGTCTTTTTACTACTATCACACTTTACTTATGGACTCTTCTCATGTTCTTTCTTGAATATCAAAATGGATGGTTATGTCTCAGGTTTCCTATGAAATTCATTCAGCAATTTGAATGGAAGTGGGTTCATTTTGGTGATTTTTAACAGTACATGGTGGTTCTTCCTTTACGTGGTGGTTCCTCAGTAAGCACTACTTATTATGGTCTGAATGTTTGTCTTTTCCAAATTTATGTGCTGCAACTTTATTACCAGTAGTATAATATTAGGTGATGGGGCTTTTGGGAGGTGATTAGATCATTGGAGCCCTCATAAATGGGATTGGTGTCCTTTTAAAGAGACCTCAGAGAACTGCCCTGCCCCTTCCACAATGGAGGACACAGCTAGAAGGTTCCATCAATGAACCAGAAAACAAACCTCACCTGAATCTTTGATTTGCCAGCCTTCAAAACAGTAAGAAATAAACATTTGTTGTTTATAAGCAATACAATTTTTGGTAATTGGTTATAGCAGCCCAAACATACTAAGACACTGTTTGGATGAACTAGCCTAGATTCAACCAAAATTTAGAAATGGTTTTGTTTGTTTCTATACTAGAAAATTATTCAAACTTAAAATGCGTACACTATGAACTTGTAGATATCAGGGAAATCGCTTAAATGCTTGAGTTCTGAGGCCCAGTAGGTAACTAGCCTAGATTTCATACACAGAATTACAGTGATTTATATGCTCAGGCTTTTGTCATCGGACCTCAGTGAAATATCATTCAATTTATCCAAGTATACAGGAGATTTCAAAATGCAGAGGGATTATAAAATGTAAGATCTGTGGAGGATACCCGATTTTAAGAATCAGAAAGAAGAACATAAAAATGTGTCAAACCAAAAGCTTACACCAGAAAATAAAGTAGTACCGAAACAAGGGTTCGCTCTTAGGAGTCTGAAAATCAAGTCAGTAAATATTCATTTTAATTAGTTTCATTTGTCTTATTTATATTTTTGTCTCAGCTTAGTATCAAACGCCGCACTTAGCACATTTAGAGTATTATTCCTTTGATTTCTTAGACAGCATGTATAACATAAATGCTACTCCTCTGCCACTTGGCAAGTGAAGAATCTGAAACTGTGAAAAATCATGAAATTTGACTGAAGTTACACAGCTATTAAGTCGAAATGTCAGCCTATCTACTCAGGTTTGATGTTGAAACTTGAGCTTTTAATCACTCATAACCCTGACTCAGAAATCCAGATCAATTGCCTGTAATAGAAGATGTTCTTTATAGTTTGAATTTTAATCTGCTAGTTAAGTCGTGTTTGTGGTTGATCAGCAAATGGCATATTGATAACTTGATACACTTTTCTCCTCAAGTTTCCTCTTCTTCCTTCTTCTGGAGCATTATTTAGAAAAAAGGTGAACTTTAATGTCTAGACCATAGCAAGTCATTCTGGACCATAATCTTCTTTCCATGCTAATGGCTGAAGTTTACTGTATGATATTATGCAGCTCATTTCACCTTTTCCTTTGCCCATTCTAGTTGTAAAGAGCTGTAATGGAACAGGATACTTCTAAAGCAGGAAAAAATATGCATGAAGTATGTGTAGGGGTGTTATAGACGATCACCTCAGTGATAGGGTTATAGGCCCTCCATTTTTGGCAAGGTTGTTTTTGGCACAACAGTTGTGAAGATAAGCAGATGTTACATATGTTATTTCTAACATTATGTACCCACTGGGTGTTTGTGCGTATGTGTGTGTGTGTGTGTGTGTGTGTGTATGTGTATGTGTACCCATACAGCATATATGTGTGTGTGTGTTTGTGTGTATGTGTGTGTGTGTGTGTGTGTATATATATAGTGTTTATATAAAATACTGAAAGTTATCAATAATGTTTTGCATCAAAAAAGGTTTGGGTGCCAACTGGTATCTTGGATAGAGTACATACCAAGCTATCAGAATAATATGAACAGTTTGGGAAGGGCACAGGTTAAATGTCAGGATCTCATCGTTTTTTGAAGGCTGGGATTGCAGTAGCCCTTTGTCCTGTAGGATTGTCTGTGGTCTTAGCACTGGATCAGAGTTACCCCTGAGTACACTGGAGTACACTGGGACAGGCCTTAGCTCATGAGTAGCTTACAGACATCCCTGTGAGGTGTGCTCTATTTATTGAAGAGACTGAAATGTGAATGTGCTTCTCATGTTGCACTTTGTTAAAGACTGCCTCCCAGGATCTAAGGCTAGCCGTTCTGTAAAGCAGGGCTTCGCCTTCTGTGAAATCTCAAAGCTGTCTCTGCTCACTTCCGCCTCTCTGGCACCAGGGCCAGGAGGGAGTAATCCATTGCTGTCATTATACTGTGTCCTTCAGCTGATGGTGTTCCTGCTTCTGTGATGGGAACCTCTTGGAAGTGTTTGATTGTAAAAATCTTTCAAACTGCTCTGAAGAATGCTGTGTGTTTCCTTAACTTCATAGCACTAACCACTTCCTAATATATAATCTACTTCTCATCTTTCTTTGTGTCTCAGCTACTAGAATGTAAATTTCACAGTGGCACAGTTTTCCATCTTTTGTCTTGACAAAGGTGACCTAACTGCCTAGCATGGTTAACTGGCATGAGTAGGTTTCTCTAAATATTTGTTAAGTAAACACAGTCCCACTTAGTTGACATAGACTGAGATGTGCCTTATCAACTCTAGGCTGTGATGATTAGGTTTAAGAGTCTCAGGGCGCCGGAGTCCCTTGGAAATTGGCTCTTTCCTCAGAATACAGGTTCATTCTGTCCTTGGTGAAGCTTGACTGTGACCTCAACATAATCTCCAATTATGACCAACAATATAGAGAATTATGGTAGTAACTGCCTCCTTAGTGTAAGTCCACGGCCCTGCCTAGGCCCATGTTTAAAGCCAAATTTCAATAATGTAGTGTATACTGGGTTAGGTAGATTAGAATGGAGACATAAAAAATAATATTTCTGGCCGTGCGGGGTGGCTCACACCTGTAATCCCAGCCCTTTGGGAGGCCGAGGTGGGTGGATCACCTGAGGTCAGGAGTTCGAGACCAGCTTAGCCAACATGGCAAAACCTCATCTCTACTAAGAATAACAAAAATTAGCTGGGCGTGGTGGCGAGTGCCTGTAAGCCCAGCAACTAGGGAGGCTAAGGCAGGAGAATCACTTGAACCTGGGAGGTGGAGGTTGCAGTGAGCTGAGATCACGCCATTGCACTCCAGCCTGGGCAACAAGAGCAAAAAACTCTGTCTCAAATAATAATAATAATGATAATAGTAATATTTCTAATTACTAGCCTACTATAGACACTACTGGGGACCAGACTACTCCTGTTCATTGCCTGTAGACATTTATTATTTTAGCTGGGTGGTATAAGGTTTGATGATGGACTATTCATATCTTCTTGCAAAAGGAGTGAACTATATTACACACCATTAATTATTGAAGTCTTCCACACTCAGATTCTGTGAAAGTCCCCCTTATTTGTTGATGACATAAAGCTCCACCTCTACAATCGTATGCCTTTTTTTAAGGAGTGTCGTGGATCCAAATACTGAGATCAGAGACTCACATAAGTCCAATTAAAAGAACCCTTTACAATGTATTTTACATATATTATAGTTTGTAACTATAAACATTCAACTACCGTTCTGTTAATGGACTTCTAAGAGAAGATGAGTCATTTCTGTGTGTTGGAACCTCCTGTGATCATCATCCAGAGGAAGTTTCATATACGCTGGAAGTCCAGTTTCATAAAACACTACCTAAAAAGTAATGACCTCAAGTGAAGTGTACTCAGTAACTCTAGAATAGGAAGGGTCTTCTGATCTTTGCAAAGATTGCAGAGGCGTCTCTGATGAGATAATTAAGTTCCTCTCTTGATTTTCTGAATTGAACCTGCAGCAATTCATCTTTTTAATCAAGCTGCTAAAGTACAACGGATCTCTGCAGTGATTCCAGATGTCCAGTTCTAGGAAGCATTGTTCTGGGCTTTCAAAATGTAGGAGGAGATCTTTGTAATATTTCAGTCTTTTTGATAAACAAGTCATAAAGAAGAAACCAGTTGTCTGAGATTGCCATAAACTGTAAACTCTTTGACAGTAAAATAAAGAGATGGATTGAATTGGAATACAACCAAATGTACCTGGAGGTTCTGAACAAAGGCTTGTCACTGAAGTAATCACAGAATTGACAGCCAGGCACTCCTTTCCATCAGTTAAGTAAAGAATGAAGTATACTGTTTACATGATTTTATCCCCCATTCTGAATGGAAGAGAAAAGCTTCAGGAACCCTTGATGGCAGAAAAAATGTCCTGTAGAGTCTCCTTGGTAATAATTAGAGCACGTGACTTTATAATCTGAGACAGTAAGAACCCAAACAATTTAACGATGTCTTCAAATATTTTGCTAGATTAGACAATACAAAAAATAAAAATCAAGAATATGGAAACTATGATGTACAAGAAAGACCATTCAATGTTGATTCTTTCTCTCTCTCTCTCTCTCTCTCTCTCTTTCTCTCTCTCTCTCTCTCTCTCTCGACAGAGTCTCGCTCTAAGTGCAATGGTGCGGTCTCAGCTCACTGCAACCTCCACCTCCCAGGTTCAAGCAATTCTCCTGCCTAAACCTCCTGAGTAGTTGGGGTTCCAGGCACTCGCCACTATGCCCGGCTACTTTTTGTATTTTTAGTAGAGACAGGGTTTCACCACGTTGGCCAGGCTGGTCTGAAACTCCTGACCTCGTGATCTGCCCTCCTCAGGCTCCCAAAGTGCTGGGATTACAGGCATGAGCCACTGCACCCGGCCCACGTGTTGATTGTTATGTGATTGGTCCACTCACACACATATGGTGAAGAGCTGAGATCCACATATGCAGGCTTGCAGTTATTGGGGGAATCTTAGATAAAAGCATTGTATCTTTGTTCTTGGTTGTTATTTCTATTTAGTTTCCTAATGCCTTGAACTTGTGAGTAAGGGGACTGATTGATGAAGTTTAAAAGCAAAAGTTCAGGACAGATTCACACACATTTAATTATCTTGAAAAACAACTTGGGTAGAAAAAGTGGAACTTACCTGTGAGTCACAGAATGTGTATTTTTTTGCTGTGGATTTTCTACTTTAAAGTATAGGTATTTAATATGCACTAGTAATACTTTCTTCACATCTGCTAAAGTTCTAAGGTAAGTAATAAAATATTGAGGGGATTTTCAAGATGACTGACTAGGAACATCAGATGCCAGTTCTGCTCAGAGCAAAGATCAAAGTTACTGATGAATGGACATTTTCCTAATGGAAAACTAAGGGAGAGAGCCAGGAATTGTCAGAGTGCCCATGGGAACTAGCTGGGGGAAAAAAACAAAAGCAGAGAGAGTCTGGTAGAGACTGACTCTTGAGGTAATCACAGCCCCACAGAAAGGGCAAGTGGGAGAGCTTCTCAGCTTCATCCACTCCTGCAACAACCTGCTGACTGCCAATCTTCTGGGGAGACCCTCCATCCTCAGGACCTAAGGAAACAGTCAGTGGCAATATAGGAACTTGTAGGGTTAGAGAACCAGGTGGCTGGCTTGCAGCTGAGCCTGCCCTCTCCTCAAACATGAACTGAGATGGCAGGCGCCATACTGGTTGTGCACACATGGTGGACCACTGCCCTCCCCAGGGAACCTCCACCTGTGAGTCACTGCACCCTCAATTTTCCCACAAACATACCCACGTGACTCTCTCTGACTTTGGCAAGCACAGTGGACTGGTAGGTGCCTGGGGAGCTGTAGGACCCCTGGACATCTACACCTAGGTTTGGGCTGCCCCTAAAGGAGAGAAAAGTACAGCTCCGTAAAGCTCCTCTTGGAACAAAGGAAACACAGACGGGGCACCAATTGCCGAATGGGGAGGTACTGATGGCCACGAACAGATATGGAGGGAGGGCCATCACTGTCCCTTGCCCCATTCATTGCTGAAGATGAAGCAGTGGTTCTCCCTGCAAAGGTCATCATATTTGCACCTGGAGAAAGTGCTCTTCACACTTTTTGTGGTGGCTCCACTGCCCCTGAAAATGAGGATGTGCAGCTTGGACTTACAAAACGAGTGGGGCCCAACTTCCCCTCCCAACAGTGTGGCAGCATCCCAGCAACAGAGGACAGACAAGCCATAGGGTTGTCTGCTGTGGACTGAGAAGAAGAGTCTCTATGCTAAGCCCATTTTGGTGGTAGCCATCAGAGGGGCATATTCATGGTCCACAGCCCCACTGTGGCCAGGAACCAAAGCACAAAAACCATATGAACTGAAGGTCGTAAGTCCTGCAGTAGCAGCGTGTTAGGGAAGAGGATTGCAATCTTGCCTACTCAGGATGAGGAGCTGGTGCACCCCCGCTACCCCTTCTCTGAGACCTCAGTACACTCCAATACAATCTCCCTCTAAACTCCACCCCTAATCAGGGTGGATGCCTCCAAACTTAATCAGCTTACCAGATGACGAGTTGGTTCCTACTCTTAAATGCCGCCTACTGAACTGGAGCCCAGAATTTACCACCAAATAAAAAACCTGCTGCCAGAATGGCTTAGTGCTAGTTTATGTGATAGGATTACTGAGATCTCTGCACCCTCAGCCCAGCAGGACATAATTTGTTGGGTCAAATGTTCAATGGATTGCTACAACAACAGCCATCTGAGAAAGCCACTGCACAGAAGCTATCCACAACCAAAACACTCATTACAGAGCCTTGGGCCCCTGAAAACACCCAGAAATGAATCCAAACAACCATACACAACATAAATCACAGTCACACCCTCAAGGAAAAAATAATTGTTTAAAAGTTACATCCAAATAAAAATTATAAGCAACACACACACACACATATGCAAATAATTCAGGATGTGAAAGACAAGATAGCTGTATTAAAAAAATGTAACATCTGCAATTTAAATTTCACGAAAGAAATTTCAAAATAAAAGTGGAATTATGAGCAATAGAATAGACCAAGCAGAAGAAACAATTTTAGAGATAGAAGGCAAATTTTTCGAATGAACCCAGTCAGACAAAAATAAAGAAAAATAGAATTAAAAAGAACAAATCCTTCAAGAGATGTAGGATTATGTAAAACAACCAGACCCATGACTTATTGGCATTCCTAAGATAGAAGAAAAAGTGAGCCACTTGGAAAACATAATTGAGGGAATAATAATTCTGAAAAAACTTCCTAATCTTCCTAGAGAGGTAGATATCCAGATACAAGAAATTCAGACAACCACCTGCAAGATATAGTACAAGGCAATCATAACCAAGGTAAATAGCCATCAGACTCCAAAGTCAACACAAAATTTACAAATCTTAAGTCAACAAAGAAAAAAAAAGGTACAAATTACCTGTGAAGGAAATCTCACCAGAATAAGAGCAGACTTTTCAGCAGAAATTTCAAAAGCTGGAAGAGACGAGGGGGTTATTTTTAGCCTTCTTGAAAAAAAAAAAAAAAAAAAAGGCAGCCAAGAATTTTATTTCCTGCCAAACTAAGGTTTATAAATAAAAGAGAAATAAAGTCTTTCCCAGACAAGCAAAGAGTAAGGAAATTTGTCACCACCAGACCACCACTACAAGAAATGCTCAAAGGAGTCCTAAACATTGAACTGAAAGGACAGTACTTCCTATAATAAAAGCATATGTAAGTACAAAGTTCACAGATCCAGTAAATCCATTACATGACTGAGACTACAAAGTAAGTAGCTAACAGCACTATCACAAGAACAAAACCTCACATACCAATATTAACCTTGAACTGAAATAGTCTGATTTTTATACTTAAAAGACATAGATTCGCAAATTGGATTCAAAAAAAAAAAAATACTCAGCCACCGTCTGTTGCCTTCAAGAGACCCATCTCATGTGTATTGATACCCATAGTCTCAAAAGATTGAAGTTATGTCACACAAATGGAAAACAAAAAAAGGGCAAGGGATACTATTTTTGTATCATATGTAACAGATTTTAAACCAAGAACAGTAGAAAAAAAAATAAAAATAAGAAGAAGGGAATTATATGGTGATAAAAGTTTCAATTCAACAAGAAGATTTAAGTGTCCTGGATATATGTACACACAATATCAGTGTAGCCAGATTAAAAAAGATAACAAATACTACTATACCTAAGAGGTAGATAGCAATCCGAAAATAGTGGAGGACATCACCACCCCACTTACATCTCTAGATCATCAAGGCAGAAAACTAACAAGAAAATCTGTATGCAAATTGAGCTATTGACAAAATGTACCTAATAGATACCTACAAAACATCCACCCAACAACTGGAAAATACTTTTTTTTTCCCTCATCTGTGCATGGGGCACTCTCTAAAATTGACCACATGCTTGGTAATCAAGCCAGTCTCAGTAAATTCAAAAAGATCAAAATGATATCAAGTATTTTGTCGGACAACAGTGGAATAAAATTTGAATGTAATACCAAGTGGAACTCTCAAAACCACACAAGTACTATGGAAATTAAACAACCTGTTCCTGATTGACCTATTTCTGAATGACTTTTAGGTAATTAAGAAAGTTAAGAAAATAATCAAAACAATTTTGAAACAAATGAAAATAGAGACACAACATACCAAAATCATTGGGATACAGCAAAAGCTGTGTTAAGATGAAAGCAGTAGTGCTAAATGCCTACATCAAAATGATAGAAAGATCTCAAATTTACAACCTAACATTGCACCTTATGGAACTAGAAAAGCAAGAAAACATCAAACCCAAAGCTAGCAGAAAAATGAAACAGCAAAGGTCACAGAAGAAGTGCATGAAACTGAGATTAAAAAATCATACA
This sequence comes from Macaca fascicularis, assembly GCF_037993035.2. NCBI lineage: Eukaryota > Metazoa > Chordata > Mammalia > Primates > Cercopithecidae > Macaca > Macaca fascicularis. Next base: position 25,943,486 of record NC_088377.1, on the reverse strand, counting down.
AAGGATTAATGAAAGAAAAAGTTAATTCTTTGAAAGGATAAACAAAGGTGATAGATGGCTAGCTAGATTAAGAAAAAAGAGAAGATTCAAATAAGAACAGTCAGAAATGAAAAAGGTGACATTACAACTGATACCACACACAAAAAAGAAATACTCAAAGACCACTATGAACATCTCTATGCATACAAACTAGGAACCTTAGAGGAAATGTGTAAATTCCTGGAAACACACAACCTTCCAAGAATGAACCAGGAAGAAATAGAAAGTCTGAACAGAACAGTAACAAGTTACAAACTTGAATCAGTAATAAATAATCCACCAACCACAGGAAGCCCAGGACCAGACAGAGTCACAGCCACATTCTACCAGATGTACAAAGCAGAGCTAGTACTAATCTTACTGAATATGCTTCTAAAAATCAAGGAGAAGGGGTTTCTTCCTAACTCATTCTATTAAACCAGTATTACCCTGATACCGAAATCTGACAAGAATACACACACATACCAAAGAGAAAACTACAGGCTAATATCCCTGATGAACATAGATGCAAAAATATTCAACAAAATACTTGCAAAAAAAATCAAAAGAATACATCTCAAAATAATAAGAGCTATATATGACTAACTAATGGCCAACATCATACTGAATGAGCAAAAGTTGAAAGAATTTCCGTTAAGAACTGGTTCAGGAACAGAATATCCTCTCTCACCACTCCTATTCAGTAAAGTAGTGAAAGACCTAGCCAGAACAATCAGTCAAGGAAAAAAAAAAATAGAAGTCTTGCAAATAGGAAAAGAGGAAGTCAAATGTATTAGTCCATTTTCACACTCCTGATAAAGACATACCTGAAACTGGACAATCAACAAAATAAAGAAGTTTAATGGACTCACAGTTCCATGTGGCTGGGGAGGCCTCACAATCATGGCAGAGGGTGAAAGGCAAGTCTCACATGGCAGCAGAGAGAGAAGAGAGCTTGTGCAGAGAAACTCCCCTTTTTAAAATCAACAGCTCTCATGAAACTTATTCACGGTCAAGAGAACAGCATAGGAAAGGCCTGCCCCCATGATTCAGTTACCTCCCACCAGGTCCCTTCCACAACAACAGTGGGAATTCAAGATGAGATCTGGGTGGAGACACAGCCAAACCATATTATCAAATTATCCCTGTTCTCTGACAACATGATCCTATACCTAGAAAACACTAATGATTCCTCTAGTGGACTTCCAGACCTGATCAATGATTTCAGTAAAGTTTCAGGGTGCAAAATTAATGTGCAAAAATCAGTTGCGTTTCTATATGCCAACAATGCTCAAGCAGAGAATCAAATCAAGAGCTCAATTTTATTTACAACTGCCACAAAAAAAAAAAAAAGAATACATTTAACCAAGGAGATGAAAGATCTCTAAAAGGTGAACTAGAAAACGCTGATGAAAGGAATTGTAGATAATACAAAGAAATAGAAAAACATCCCATGCTCATGGATAGGAAAAATCAATATTGTTAAAATAACTATACTTTCCAAAGTGATCTACAAATTCAATGAAATTCCTATAAAATTATGACCCACATTGTTCAAAAACTTTTTTTAAATTCTAAACTTCATAATGGACCACAAAAGAGCCAACTACCCAAAAATATCCGAAGCAAAAACAACAAAGCCAAAGGCATCACATTACCTGACTTCAAACTATACCACAAGAATATATAACCAAAACAGCATAGTACTGGTTCAAAAATAGATATGTAGATCAATGGAACAGAATAGATAGTGCAGAAATATAGCCACACACCTACAACCAACAGATCTTTGACAAAATTGACAAAAATAAACAATGGGGAAAGGATGCCTATTCAATAAATGACGCTGAGTAAACAGGCTAAACGTATGCAGAAGAATTAAACTGGACCCAACCATGTATAAAAAGGAGCTCAAGATGGATTAAGGAATTAAATATAAAATCCAAAAATATAAAAATCCTATAAGAAAACCTGGGAAAAACTCTTTGGGGCATTAGCCTAGTCAAAGAATTTACGATGAAGATCTTAAAGCAAATGCAACAAAACCAAAAATAGACAAATGGGATTTAAGTAAGCTAAAGATCTGCACAGCAAAAGAAACTATCAACAAAACCCACAGACAACTTACAAAATTGGGAGAAAATATTTGCAAGCTATGCCTCTGACAAAGGATTGATATCCAGAATCTATAGGGAACTTTTAAACAAATCAACAAGAAATAAACAAATAACCCTGTTAAAAACTGGGCAAAGGAAATGAACAGGTACCTCTTAAAAGAAGACATACAAGTGGCCAACAAAGATGTGAATAAATGCTAAACATCAGTAATCAGATAAATGCAAATTAAAACCACAATGCAATAACATTTGACACCAGCCAGAATGGCTATTATTAAAAAGTCAAAAAGTAACAGATGTTGGTGAGGCTGAGATGAAAAGGAAACGCTTATACATCGTCAATAGGAATGTAAATTAGTTCAACCCCAGTGGAAAACAGTCTGGAGATTTCTCAAAGAGCTAAAAATAGAACTACCATTTGACCTAGCAATTCCATTACTCAGTACCTACGCAAAGGAAAATAAATCACTTTTTCAAAATGACACCTGCACTTGTATGTTTATAATAGCACTATTCACAATAGAAAAGTTATAGAATCAACCTAAGTGTCAATCAGTAGTGGATTATATAAATGAAATGTGTGTGTGTGTATATATATATATACCCACACATACACATGCATATATATCATTTTATTATGATCTTTGGCATAAGTGTGTGTACATATATATATATACACATATATATTTCACTATATATACATATACACATGTGTATGTGTGTATATATATAGTGGAATATATACGTGTGTGTGTGCATACATATATAGTGAAATACTAAACAGACATTAAAAATAATGCAATCATGTCCTTCACAGTAACATGGAGCTAGAGGCCATTATCCTATGTGAAATAACTCAGAAACAGAAAATCAAATGCCACATATTCTCACTTGTAAGTGGGAGCTAAGCAATGGATACACATGGATACGTAGGTGGACACTGGGGACTTCCAAATGCAGAAAAAGGAGAGGGGGAATGTGTTGAATAATGACCTATTGAGTACTACTCACTATGTTCACCATTTGGGTAATGGGCTCAGTAGAGGCCCAAACCTCAGCATTACTCAATTACTCATGTAACAAACCCTGTACATGTACACCTGAATCTATAATAAAAAAAGTACAAAAGATTGTTTTATTGTTAACACAAGCAGCTCTGTTGTATCAGATGTAATGATTGAATGAAAAATATTAATGAATAAATGAGGGTGTTATTTTGGTTTTGTAGCCTATCATAGAACTCACTGATACGGTAATAGTCACCTTTCTTTAGAATCACTTAGAATAAGTTCAAATGTTTTTGCTTCCTTTTACCACATATTTAAAGAAAATGATTTGATTTTAAAAACCCTTTCAAAAATATAAGTAAAATAATTAACTTTCCTTTTCTGAGGATGAGAGTGGGGAGTAGAGTTGCATCTTTTTATTTGGGAAATTTAGACTTAAACATACTGTTTTTTTACTCTTTCAACTAATTCAGCTACTGTATTCCTACATTATTTAAGAAACATTATAGATGTCTGCATTGTTGCAGCCTCTGAGAATGACCCTGAGGTTTAATAAATTCAGTAAGACGTTGTCTTTTCTCAGCACAAATTGCATTCTAATTAGAGATATGTCCATATAAACAAATAATTATGCCCCAAATGAGCTGTGGAAGCTCATTTGAGAGACAGACATATGCAGGTTTGTTGCATAGGTAAACTTATGTCATAGGAGTTTGTTGTACAGATTATTTCATCACCCAGGTATTAAGCCTAGGTGCCCATTAGTTATTTTTCCTAATCCTCTCCCTTCTCCCACCAAGGAGGTATCCGATGTGTAAACAGCAAATCACCAGGGGAAGCAGTTGGGAAAGGAGTCATACTTCCATGTGATCAAATTTGAAGCATACAACATACTTGAATATTTCATTATGTTTCTTATCATACTAGTTAGATATAAATAAAGCACTTTTGATACTATTTCACTTTTTCTTACAATTGATCAAGAAACTTGGTGACTCCAAGCATACTTATTACATTATAATAAGCTTTGTTTAGTACACAGTGTTCTTCAAATATTTACTAAGGCAATAGACTGTTTTCATTTTGCTTTATAAGAATGAAACTTTAAATTTTGCACTGCATTTCCTATTCCTCACCAGGGTAATAGAGTATTTGAACATTTGCGTATATAATGTCTACAGCTTGTTGTACAACCTTTCCAAGGCTGGTAATCTTAAGCATGTCAATCAACATCATCAAATGCAGGAAAACTAATTTTGCTTAAATAAATTCCACTTCAGTTTGGATTGTGTAAAGATGTTCTCAGTTCATTTGGAGGGAAAAGATTGCAGACACAATTTTGATTGGCAATCTCCACTCAGTGGTATACAAATACGGAGCAATTTTCTTACGTGAAACAAAAAAAAAAAATTATATACATTTGTCTTTGTGAGCTCCTCTAGATTTAAGAGGAGGAGTTACTATTACAGCATTTAACATTTATTGATTATTTACTATGTGTCAAACACTGATTTAAATTCTTTCTACTAATTCTTAGAAATATCATGAAGCTAGTATTATATGCAGAGTTTTATGTAAGAAAGTACTAAAGACAGAAGGTTTGTTTCTTGCAGTTTAGACAGTTAATTGGATACCTCACAGATAGACTCTTGGTTTAATATCCCTTCCTGAGATATCATCTGTGTATCTGGTGAGGAGGGAAAATGAGCTCGTAGACAGCTGTGGCTACCGGTGGGACCCTTAGATTCATGCTCATATTCTGCTCATGGGTTCAGCTGCGGTATTTTTGGCTCTTGTGAATTTCTGACTCTTTGAACTCCTTATTTAGAGAAATTTCTGGTGAATATGTGGTTTGCTCACATGACTCGGTTTGAGTCAAGGGGCTCTCTCATGCTGCCACAGCACCATCTCAGGTTTTTTTTGTTTTTTTTGTGTGTTTTTTTTTAATTGTTATTATACTTTAAGTTCTAGGGTACATGTGCACAACGTGCAGGTTTGTTACATATGTATATATGTGCCATGTTGGTGTGCTGCACCCATTAACTCGTCATTTACATTAGGTATATCTCCTAATGCTATCCCTCCCCCCTACCCCCTCCCCACAATAGGCCCCGGTGTGTGATGTTCCCCTTCCTATGTCCAAGTGATCTCATTGTTCATTTCCCACCTATGAGTGAGAACATGCGATGTTTGGTTTTCTGTTCATGCAATAGTTTACTGAGAATGATGGTTTCCAGCTGCATCCATGTCCCTACAAAGGACATGAACTCATCCTTTTTTTATGGCCGCATAGTATTCCATGGTGTATATGTGCCACATTTTCTTAATCCTGTCTATCACTGATGGACATTTGGGTTGATTCCAAGTCTTTGCTATTGTGAATAGTGCTGCAATAAACATACGTGTGCATGTGTCTTTATAGCAACATGATTTATAACCCTTTGGGTATATACCAAGTAATGGGACGGCTGGGTCAAATGGGAACAGCTCCAGCCTTCAGCTCCCAGCGTGAGCAACACAGAAGAGGGGTGATTTCTGCATTTTCAACTGAGGTACCGAGTTCATCTCACTGGGGCGTGTTGGACAGTTGGTGCTGGTCAGCAGGTGCAGCCCGACCAGCGAGAGCTGAAGCAGGGCAAGGCATCGCCTCACCTGGGAAGCACAAGGGGGAAGGGAATTCCTTTTCCTAGCCAAGGGAAACTGAAACACACAACACCTGGAAAATCCAGTCACTCCCACCCTAATACTGCGCTTTACCAAGGGTCTTAGCAATCAGCACACCTGGAGACTATATGCCACACCTGGTCCGGAGGGTCCCATGCCCACGGAGCCTCCCTCATTGCTAGCACAGCAGTCTGAGATCTAACTGCAAGGCGGCAGCCAGGCTGGGGGAGGGGCGCCTGCCATTGCTGAGGCTTAAGTAGGGAAACAAAGCCTCTGGGAAGCTCGAATTGGGTGGAGCCCACCGCAGCTTAAGGAGGTCTGCTTGCCTCTGTAGACACCATCTCAGTTTTTATTGGTGCTGAGGATTTTTCGGAATTCAGCTCCATGTTCCATCCCACTCCTGGCTGCTGTGCACCTCAAGGTCAGTCACTTATCTCTTACCAAGGACTTTCTCACAGCAAGTCTAGTGATGGAAGCTACATTGTGCTGCATGGAGTTTGTTTGGGTTTGGGGACATTGCACCTTCCCACACCACACAGGAGCCAAGAATTACTCAACAGCATGACACTATTTCTCTTTTGGACTTACTGTGCCACAGTGAAATATTTTCTTTGCTGCCTCGCATTGTTTAACACTGATGCAGGATCACCGTCTTGGGAGTCGCCTCATCCTGTTTTCTCTCTCTCAAACACATGCATTCACATTCTCACACACACACACACACACACACACACACACACAGCCAAACAAAATTGTGAGCTCCAATTTCTTTATATCAGCCTTTCTCTCAATATGTGGAAAACCTCTCACTGTTATTGTAGCTCAAGCTGGGAAGCCATTGTACACAAGAATATATCTGATATCCCCATAATCCTCTCTTCCGATTCACTCTGCTTCGTAGGAGAAGGGATGGACTGTTTGTTGCCTCTTCCAATCTGCAAGGAATCCCCCAAGGTTAATTTTTTTCTTCATTCTGAGAAGGTACCAAGTTTGCCTCTTCACTTAAATTCTTTAGCAACATCAACAGAATAACACCAAGTATTTTGGAGATCGAAAGTTGATTCAGGCTAGGAATTACAGTCTAAGCACAGGTGCACTTAAATCTAACTATGGATCTTTCAGAAACAGATAAACCTGAACCCTGTCCCCACATGTAACCTGAGATTGTTAGACCAGAGATCCTGGAGACACCTTCAGGCTAGAATTATCCAAGATTCTGAGATGCCTGAAATACTTTCACTGAAAAACATAAACAAAAGGTTGTTTCTGTATTTAGCCACTCAATTCATTTGCCGTTTTAAAACTTATCTGTCATTCTTTCCCTATGTTTATGATACTTTGGAGTACATTCTTTGTAAACTATGTTTTCTTTGTGTAATACTTAATCTTGGTACTAAACATAAATGTCTCTGGCTATAATATAAAGAGCTCCTACAACTGATTGGAGGCCTGAGAAACAGAATTGCTGTTTACTACTTAAAACATTTAAATGGTTGATTTTATGGAAAGTGGGAGTTTTTCAGCCTGGTGAAATATTTTTCCTCTGGCTACATCACAGCAAACTTCATCAGCAGTTGAAACACATCTCCTCAGTGAGTCTATGCATGGCTTTTGAATGAACCGATTAATTAATGAGTAAAATTGTTGGATATTTCTTTGATTACAGATGTCGATTTTATTTGAGTAATCACTGTTACCATGTGCTACAGAAAACCTACACATGCCTTGTAAAATTCTTTCTAAATTGTTTATTTTAAAGAAGGGTATGCCTTTAGAAATATTTTGGAATCTGTAATGTAAAGTTCATGTTACCGTAATTTTATGATTGGCGCTAAACAGAAGAAATGAGTATATTCTCACATTAATGGTAACATCTTTCATAGGTCTCTCATTTTGGTGCTTCTAATTAAAACCATTATTTTTCTAATGTGGAAGAGGGTGTTTTCCTTTTTTTTCCCACATTATTTTGTAGTAGCATTTGCAGTACTCTGATCAAGGTTTCACATTTTCTGACAATGTACATCAAAGTTTACTATTAAGCAATGTAAGTGTTGAATATCTAGTAGTATCATATAATTCACGAAAGAAAGGAAGGCAAAACTTTCTGACTGAACCTTTATGTATCAGATATATCTGATTTCTGATTTGTCAGGTTTATAAACAAGGTTTATGCTAACCTTAATCTGAAGAGAGACTACCTACATTGGAGAAGACAAAGCACTTATATAAGCGTCTGGAGACTTAAGTATTAGGCACAGTGCAAACACTCCTATAATTTAATTTAGTACTGCATAATATTAGTGGTGATAAAAAAAAAAACAACTTACACTATGTCCTATGTTGGCTTCATCAGGGCAGCTAAATAACTTACATGTCTAAGTGTTGCCTATTTAAATAAACTTGGATTGGATGTAGAATTTGGGATTAGCTGCCTCTTCAAGATATTTTAGTTCTAATTAACTATCACTCTCAAAGTAAGTGATGAGTGACCTGTTCCTGGTCTCATAATGTACTCAGGGCCTAACTACCACATAAGCACAGATTGGTTGACTAATCTCTCGGACAACATTCCCCAGCCTAACTGGCATTAAGATATATTTCCTACTTTTATTTACTTTAAATGATAGAAGACAAAAAGGATTTACTTTAAAACAAAAATATGAGACAGGTGGTCATATTGCTTACTGGTTTTTAAATATTAAAGTAATGATTTTACTTTTACTGATAAACTAATTGCTAGGTATTTCTATGCAATAATGTTTATTTAATTATGTTTGGAGTTGTAACTTCTATATTTACTTCTTAAATGTATTGCATGCTACTTAATTCATACAGTGCATTTTAGGAAAATAATCATTTCTCTCCCTTTTCAAAACAAAAGCATATTAAAGCAGCATAAGCCTCATTTCATAAACATTTCCTTTATAGTATGACATATTTCACTTTAATTTTTTGGTGAGCCCAGGTTTCTACATGCTTGACATTTGGGAGATTTTCAAAATATATTTGATTTTTTTTTTTTTTCAGTTTTGTGGCTTGATGTCTGATGGGCTTGTAACAATTATGTAATACATTGCCTGACCATCATGGCCTTCCCTAGTTCATCATCTCTGCACTTTTTAAAACATATATTCTAATCTTCTCTTTTAGTTCTTTCTTTTATTTGAACCTTATTTTCCCTTTTTATTCACATGGCCTCTTTTGGACATCAATTAATTTTTCAGTACTGATTATTTAGATGACGTTTTTGTACATTTTATGTTCACATGTGACGTGTATATTTGAAATGAAAAACACACACATGCTACTGAATAAAGCAAGTCTACTGAGAATGATATAGATTTAAAATTGTTTTTTATTGAATTCAACTTTTAAACCCAAAAAAGTCTAAAAAGAACGTATTTAATTTTTGTTTTATTTTTGCTAAAGTACATATTCATTTATGCACAAATATTTTCGCTTGTATTTTCTTCCAGACCTGTGCTGGGTTTATAGACTAAGATTAATGAGGCAGACATTGTCACCATTTTCTGAGAACGTATCATCCAGTGGAGAGACAAATGTGTGAATAAAATTACATATATGTTATGTGCTCCTAGAGAATAGTACAGAAACTAAAAACAAACAGCCTTCTTCAGTTTTAGATTAATTTTAACTTAAATAGCACTAAATTATTTTGTATAGGGTAATATCATGTCTTTAAATTTTCTTTATGTTTTCTGAATATTAAAAATTATGTAACACTTATCAAGCTGTTTCTGTGCAATGTGTTATATGCTGTAAGAAAAAGTATTACAGGATTTTAGAAGACAATGAAAGGCTATTTGGAGTACTATTCAGAAGACAATGTGGCTATTTGGAGTACTCATGTATAACCGATAGGAATATTCATAGTTGAGAAAAAGGAAAGAGTTCTAATAAATAAGGAACAAAATGTAAAAGGAAATAGAGTGGGGCCTTTAGCAAAATGTCCTGATAGTTTACTATTTTTTGTTTGTTTTATTTTGATTTTGTTAGAATTAAGTTCTAGTAAGGTCAGGTGATGTCCAGATTGTTAAAAACCTTAAATGGTAAAGTGTGAAGGAGTTTGGGTTTTATTTATGTACAATGGGAAGTATATTTGTCCTAGAGATTGTAGACATATTAGACTGCCATAGTCCAACCCAATGCTGATCATATTTTAATGTGTGCTGAAATCAACTTAAATTATACATTGTGATTACTCTGAAATGGCACTTGAGATTCTGCACTATCAAGAAGCTTCTAATTGAAGTCACTAGTATTGGACTTGTAACCCCTTTCTGAGTAGTAATGGTTAGCATCTGTAAGTTAATTACTTAAACATGAGACTCCTTGGCCTTACACCAGATATATTGAATCAGAATTTCCAGGGATGAGACCAAAACTAAATTTAAAAACTACACACATATACCAGAAACACACACACACACACACACACACACACACACACACACACACACACACACTTCCTCAGATGTTTCTGATAAATTCAATACCTGACCTTACTCAATTTTGCAGAATATTCACTGGACCAGCCTAGCAATGGGGAGACTAAAACTAAGCAAGAATGCAAAAGAGAGGCATATTTAAGGGACATTAAAAAAAGAATGAGTTAGATTTTTTGAGTATTTATATTTGGGACAAGGAGATATAATCTTATACATTTCTTAATTATCTGGCAAATAGGCTCAGTGGATAAACGTTACATCGCTGAAGATGAGGAATAAGGAATAAGGTAAGACAGAAAGAGACTGCTCTTGAGTTTTGATATGCCAAATCTGAGAAATGTAAATTTTTCAAAGTAATATAGTATTTAATGTATTAGCAAATATGTTTCCAGACTCCAAAATGATAAGAGGGACATGCATTCACACACACACACACCCACACACACACACACACACAGACTAGGGACATGCATTCACACACACACACACACACACACACACACACACACACAATCTGTAATTAAAATATAGAAAAGGTGATTAAGGGATAAGGAGATGGTGACCATAGAGAAGCTGAGTCTCAAGTGCTTGTGAAGGACCAAACAAATGGCTGCATTCAAATCTGGTTTCACCATGTATTGGCTGAGTGGCTAGTAGCAATAACACAATCCTTTGCCTCAGCCCTCTCATCTCTAAAATAGGAGTGAAGTAGTATCTACTTGATAGAAATGTTTGAGGAATAAAGTAGTTACTGTGGGTATGCATAGTAAATATCATATGTGTTTGTAGCACAGGAAGATAGAACACCAAGAGAAGAAAACAAAGAAGATATTGCTAAGAAACAAATATTTAAGGGATATATGCTAGAAGAGATACTATATACTACTATATACTATACTATATACAATCCTTACTAATAGAATAGGAAAGTGAGCAAACTATAATTATGTAGGTGTCAGGAAACAGGAGGGTTAAAGAACAAAGTAGTTGGCAGGATCTCATTCTTATGTCAAATAAAAATGAAAACTGAAAACTGTTATTGAGTTTGAAAATTTTGGTTTATCTTAAGAGCACTAAACTTATTAGTAGAATGGAGAGGACAGAATAAAAAATAAAGAAGAATGGGTACTAGAAAGTTCATTTTTTAAAACAATGTAATGACAAGTAGGATATACTGTATTAATCTGAGAGAGGGTTAGGGAGAGAATTTTTTTATATTATTTGGTTATTGTTTTATTTTTTCTTTTGGTTTTAAATTATTCTTGTTTAGGATGAAAATTATTAAACAGTGTGCATAGCTTGACAGGAAAAGTGCTATCGAAAAAGAATCACTAAGAAGTTTAGGCTGGGTACGTTGACTCATTCCTGTAATCCTAGCACTTCCGGAGGCCAAGGCAGGCAGATCACCTGAGGTTGGGAGTTCGAGACCAACGTGACCAACATGGAGAAACCGCCGTCTCTACTAAAAATACAAAATCGGCCTGGCTTTGTGGCACATGGCTGAATCCCAGCTGCTCCAGAGGCTGAGGCAGGAGAATTGCTTGAACCCAGGAAACCGAGGTTGCAGTGAGCTGAGATAGCACCATTGCACTCCAGCCTGGGCAACAAGAGCGAAACTCCGTCTCCAAAAAAAAAAAAAAAAAGGTTTAATCAATTAGGCCTGGAGGGATTCACATGACCTAGTAGCAGGGATATTTACTTTCCTAATTGAAGATGAGAAGATCAAAGAGGTTTGAGTACAGATATAAAGAGGTATGCAGGTAAAGAGGAATTACAGTAAAATCTTAATTTTCTTGTTACAATTAAAGAAACAATAAAAATTTTAAAAAAATATTCATGAGTTCCTAAAACATTTGACGTGAGAGAATTTCTCTAAGTGATCCAAGATTTCTGAAATTGTTTGAATACTGTAGCAATTTTCAGAATCAAATAACCCACCTTACAGTAGATAACATTTTAAAATATGTTTCAATGAGAAAATTTTATTCATTTGCTATAATCAATAATTTATAAGAACATTTTAAGGAATAATACTCTGAGAGTTTCTATAATTACTAAATAAATATCTTAGTCTTTTAACTCTGTTAATGTGGAAGCCTAGAAAAATAAAAAAGTGCTTGTTGAAAAATGTTGCAGCTCATTGTCCCAAGATCAATCAGTGTCTTAAGTTATCTCCCCATGTCTCATGAAATTCTAAGTGAACCAAAGTAGGCGTTGTGTCAGATGGTTAGAAGACTGTTTCAGTTGTCAGTTTTTAAATCTCTGTAGGTGATAAACTCATTTTAAATGCCATTGCTAAATGTTGTATCAAATAGCAAAGGGCTCTTGGTACCCTGATGGAACTTAGAAATGCTAATACATTCATTATATTTATATTACTATAAATTTTAAAAATCTCTTTGTTTGCTCTGGATGCTTATATTATAAATATTTAATTTCTGTTATGATATTGATTTCCTTTGATATAATGTTACCTGTTTTATTTTGAGAAATAATCTTTATTTAAAAAATAAATTTGGGCCAGGCACGGTGGCTCACGCCTGTAATCCCAGCACTTTGGGAGGCCGAGGGGGGCGGATCACGAAGTCCGGAGATCGACACCATCCTGGCTAACACGGTGAAACCCCGTCTCTACTAAAAGTACAAAAAAATTGAGCCGGGCATGGTGGCGGGGCCTGCAGTCCCAGCTACTCGGGAGGCTGAGGCAGGAGAATGGCGTGAACCCGGGAGGCGGAGCTTGCAGTGAGCCGAGATCGCGCCACTGCGCTCCAGCCTGAGTGACAGAGCAAGATTCCGCCTCAAAAAAAGAAAAAAGAAATAAATTTGTGGCCTTATATTTTTCCCTCCATTAGCTGATTATGAGAAATACTCAAAATTCTGTCTCCCTACCTTTCTCGGAGGTAAACACTCCATAGTGAAATTCTTTGTTGTATCAATAACCGTTTTGTTAACAGAGGTAGAAAATCGTAACCTCTTTGACTTTTCTCCTTTATCACTAATGTTTTAACTGATCACAGATGTAACTTACCTTGAATCTTTTGTTACATCTGTTCTCTACCTTTTCATATTCTTTGCCACAAGTCAACTCATATATTTATCACAACATACCCTCGTGTTTTTATCTCCCTTCATTCAATTTGTCAGTAATTTTACCTCACAACCAATCTTTACTAAATGCCAATTTTATCATGTAAGTTTTTGTTTATAAGTAATTAATGGACAAAAGTTCAAGTCAGTTGTTTCTGATATTCTCCTGAGTCTTTTCCAAACTATTTTTCCAATATTTCAACAATATTCTAGATGAGATGAACCTTGTCTATACTGATCTGCTAATTTCCTAAATGTTCCTTGAACACGTCTGCCTTACCCACTATGGAATGCCCTTATTCTTTTCTTTCCTTTTATAACAATATCTATGGCATTTTTTATATTTTTTATGTTTTATTTTCCTCTATAAAGTCTTCTTGATCATAAATTTTATAATGGCCGAAATTGATACAACCCATCTTATTTTATTTTTCATAATTTTATGTACCCCATAGTCCTCACAAATGCATCTTAAACCCCTTGATATTAGAAAGTATTTCTTGCTATTTTTGTGTATGATCATATTTAGAAGAGGGATTTGGAAAATACATGTAGTTAATAAATACTTTTGAGCATAGTACATAATTTTTAATTTACCTAACTCTACTTTTAAGATTGTTATGCATGCAATTCTTTGGGATTTATTCACAGAGAATATATATTTATCATGCATTTACTTTTGAGTCCTTTGGTTTAAAACTTTTCCTTACCTTAAGTAAGAAATTTGTGATGATATTTATAGATAGCTATCAGATGTTTCATTCTTGAACAGTTTTCTCCAAACATAACTTTTTGACATTAGGAAACCATTTAGTTTTCTTCTGACTGCTATAGGAGTATAGTTTATACTCATCACCTACATTATATTGATGTGGGTCAAAAATCAGTCACTAGGGCAATGATTAAGGCATGACCTCAAATTTTAGTTCTGTAGGTTTTTACTAATATGTCAATGTTTATATATATATATATATATATATATAGTTCAATTAGAGCAAATTTGGTCTTTGGGAAATATAGTGAAGTGGAGAATTATATTTTCTTTATATATTTTAAACATATATAGCAACGAAATATATCATTGTGCCCAGTCACCAAAATGTCCATGAATAATATGTCTTAATATATGCATTGGTGATTTGTACTAAATGAAAAATTAACCAGATATTTAATATAAATTAATTCCATGCTCAATTTTATTTTATTAAAATGAATTAATGTTATTTTTCACGTGCATCGACAAATCAGTATAAACAGTTTTCAGAACTGTGTTTGACTTTCAAAGTTGCTATATCTTTCAAGTTCTGTCTTTTTTATAAACCCTTCCTTAGAAAAGCAAATTTACTCCTAAGGTCAGTGGTGGGCATTAAGTAATAATTCTCACACATTTCTTAGATGCTCTGAAATCCTTACATGAAGTCATTCCAAAATCATATGTTGTTAATGCAGTCAGTGTTCTGTACCCAGCACACGATAAGCTCTTGGTAAGTGTCAATTATTTTGCCGTTCATTCATGTATTATTATTAGTTTGGGAGAAATAAAGTTTGATGAATGAGCCCTCAGTTCCAGAAATTTATATTTAAATAAGGTAGAAAACCAAATAGAATGATCAACAAAATGTTTTATTTGTGTAATGGAAATTCCTACTGATCCAAGATATTTATTTATTGATACCATAGATGGGTCTATCACACACTGTTTTGTAAAGTTCATGATATTTTATGTTTTCTTTGAAGATAGAAAGTAGGAAGCCATGAGGGGTTGTTTAAAAAAAGGAGGTTAGAACAGACAAAACAGTTTGGGCAAATGGACAGTGGTGGGCAAGTGTGAGTCAGTTGGAGAGGAGAGGAGAGAGAATGAATCCTAGGTGATCATAGCATTGGAAATGAGTAATAGCAAATAAACTTGGAAAAGCAATTGTCCTTCCAATTATAATTCATATGGTAAGGGACAAATTAAATCCATTCTGAAGATTTTTTAGAGTGAAATTAAACATAGTTTTAGAAATATATGCATGCAGTAGCCTGAGAAATACATTAGAGGGAAAAGAGATTAAAAAGGCAAAAGTGAGAAAAAGATATGCACTGGTAGATGAAATATATTGAATTAAAATTAATGAGTGCATGTATTTAAAAATTAAAAAAATGCATACAAGTAGTTTATATTGGCAATGCTTGGAAACTGATTGATGGTGACTAAAAATGGGATAGTGAACAGTGAGCAAATTTTGATTTTAGAGGAATGTGTTTGGTTTGCATATAGAAAATTCAAAATTAAAGTATGCTAATGTTAACTGCAGATTGCAGATTGCAAGATTAGATTTTGAGAAAGTACAGTTTTAGGGGATTATATCTTAAAGAAGAAAGTAAAGGGAAGAAAGAAGAGAGAAAACACATAATTATAATTTCCCCCCTTTTTTTCAAACTTGTAATATATTTTCTGCTTCCTTTCCTTCTATCCATAAACATTCTCAAGTCTTCTCAATTTATAAAAGCTATGCCCTACTGCCCAGAATTCTGGATTCCAGTAACCCTATACATCTTTTCAGATTCAAGCTTCTTATAAGGGCAATCTCAAATTTCTTGAGTTCTGCATTTTGCCTGTGTTGACCTCATTCCACTTAAGCTGACTTCAAAAAGAAAATTAGTTACTTATTTAAAGGAAAAAGAAATCTGAATTTTCATTGGAATTGGCATTAATGGTTTATCAATAACAAAAGCAGGCAAGGGAAAAAGAGAGTTTAGGTACTCTTACTCTCTTTTTCCCTTGCCTGCTTTTCTTATTCTTTCTGATTTGCACTTTTCTTTTTCTTTCTGAAACGTTAGATATATTTGAACATTTATTGAGCCTCTATAATAGCACAACCATTCTCTGAGTATTGGTGAATTATGAATAAAAATAGGACCCAGGAAAGTCACGTAGACCCTGCCCAAGTTTCCCAGAGAAGTTTCTGGAAAGGAGGAGGGAATTTAACAATTTAAGATGGAGAGTATGAGGAAACATGTTTTAAAGAGCTTAAACAGCATAATTACCAGTTTATTTTTTTTCCTCAATAAATATGTTGTTCCTTCCTCCTGTTCTTGATTACACATTTTATTTCTTTAAATACTTTCATCATAGTTGTGTTATATCTTTAGCATAAAAATTATGTTAGTTGAAATCTCATGGGTTTATTTCTCCTATATGCTGTTTCAACTGACCCCTGCTTACGGGCCTTATTTCACCATGTGTTTTATAATGTCAGAATATACCCCTAGATTGAAGACAGCCTCATTTATAACATTATTGGCCAATATGGGCCTATGGTATGGTTCTTCTGAATGGTTTTTGTGATTGTTTTTGTCACTTAGCTGTGAGTCCTACATGTGAGACTGCTTTTTAGTTTTTCTCAAGTTGAGGTTTTCCAAAGCACACATGTCTATAATTAAAATCCCAAACATGGGATATGGCAGAACTTCTGGTTTATCTAATGAGAAACATTTTCCCCCTTCCCAGCTTGGGGGAGACAGGTTTCCTTGTAATTTCCCTTCACCATTGGGTTGATTGATTTTATACCCTCCCTTGATTGTAAATCTTATTCCAGTCCAGTGTTGCCTGGTGTTCTTTTTTTGTTTTTGTTTTGTGAGACGGAATTTCACTCTTGTTGCCCAGGCTGGATTGCAGTGGCGCTATCTCGGCTCACCGCTACCTCCGCCTTCTGGCTTCAAGCTCCTGCCTCAGGCTCTGCAGTAGCTGGGATTACAGGGTCCTGCCACCACACCCAGCTAATGTTTGTATTTTTAGTAGAGACGGGGTTTCACAATGTTTGCCAGGCTGGTCTCAAACTCCTGACCTTGTGATCTGCCCTCCTCGGCCTCCCAAAGTGCTGGGATTACAGGCGTGGTCATTATCTGGCGTGCTATCACAGCTTGTTGTTCTGGGAACACTTGGATCCTATCTGTGTGTAGTCTGTGTTCACTGAAATAGGCGTTTTGGTTACTATGATCAATAAATTCCCAGTGCAGGTGTGTACTCTAGTTTCAGGTCTTCCTTTATTTACCTCTTGCAGCTTTGTCACTTTGCCAAAAGCTCAGCTACATGCATTTGAGCGCATGGAAGGTGAGACGGAGTTTAGAAAGTAGTCATGCTCTCTTTTCTATCATATTGTTAGAAATACGTCAATTCATATTAAAATAACACTTTGTTTATCTTCTAAAATTCTAGATATTCAAGTATTTTATTTCAAATTTCACAAAAAAAAAAAAAGATTATTTAAAATATCAGGCATCTCCTCTCTTTTATTGTCCTGGATCCTTCACTTAACTTATTGATCTTGTGAAAATCAGTGCTTCTTCATCTTACTCTGTGCAGTGCTTTCTTTCCTTTGTATGCCTGCGTTCACAGACATTTTTTTAGTAGGTGTCTACATGTAGTTAATTTACATATGTGTGTGTGTGTGTAGTTCTTGTAATGATAGTATAGGATTTATGCAACTGTTGGGCAAACATTTATTTTTAGCTATTGCCCAATGTGCTTTCACATATAAGACCTAATCTCTGAATAAGGAATAGATTGTCTGAGTGTGAATTTGTTCATTTACCCTGACTAACCGAATATCAAACTATCATCTTGACTAAGTGCTGTATTTAGTCTGATTGTTAAATGCATAATAAAGTACCATGTATAATGATAGATCATGTTTTACAAAACTTGCATTTTTCTTTATAGGTTATAAAAAATAGGGGGGAAATAATCAGCATTTGGACCACGTGGTTTACATATCATGCATTAAAATCTTACTACAAATCTTGTTTAAAAATCACCATTAATTGTTTCTCAATTTTTTTTCAGCTCTTCTTCAAGTGACAATTTCACTTAGCAAAGTAGAGCTTAGTGTGGGAGAATCTAAATTCTTCACATGTACAGGTATGTATTTCTATAAATATCTTCAGATAACTTGGTTTCTGTTAAAATATTAATAAAATACATTGGCTAAATTTAAGTAGTTAAAAACTCAATTCTCTAACAGTAATATCTTACTTTTTTGTTGTTGTTGTTGTTTTTGTTGTTGTTTTTGAGATGGAGTCTCACTCTGTCTCCCAGACTGGAGGGCAGTGGTGTCATCTCGGCTCACTGCAACCTCCCTCTCCTGGGTTCAAGCCATTCTCCTGCCTCAGCCTCCTGAGTAACTGGGACTACAGGGGCACACCACCACGCCTGGCTAATTTCTGTATTTTTGTATTTTTGTATTTTTTTAGTAGAGACGGGGTTTCACCATGTTGGCCAGGCTGTTCTCAAACTCCTGACCTCAAGTGATCTGCCCGCCTTGGCCTCCCTAAGTGCTGGGATTACATTCTCCTGCCTCAGCCTCCTGAGTAGCTGGGACTACAGGTGCGCACCACC
Source organism: Macaca fascicularis (assembly GCF_037993035.2). Classification (NCBI taxonomy): domain Eukaryota; kingdom Metazoa; phylum Chordata; class Mammalia; order Primates; family Cercopithecidae; genus Macaca; species Macaca fascicularis. Next base: position 25,924,741 of record NC_088377.1, on the reverse strand, counting down.
ACGCCTGGCTAATTTTTGTATTTTTGTATTTTTTTAGTAGAGACAGGGTTTCACCATGTTGGCCAGGCTGGTCTCAAACTCCTGACCTCAAGTGATCTGCCCACGTTGGCCTCCCCAAGTGCTGGGATTACAGGTGTGAGCCAGCTTACCTGGCCATCGTTGGGTTTATAATTATTGGAAAAGTGTTAATAACCATAAATTGCGTATTAAATGATATGAATTTTATTTTTGTTAATTTAATTTGTTAATTTAGACTGCTAATCTTGATCATTTATTTTGAAAATAACTTATGCATGCATTATATCTGATAATAACTTAAATCAATTTAAATATTATTTCTGTCTAAGCAGTAATATTAGGATGAATATAGAGATTATAACTGAACCATTTTTGTAAATATGCAATGAATAAATTTGGTATGGCACACTGCACTGTAGTTATACTTGAATGAAAATATTAGGCCAAAAATTTCTTCTAATATTCATTGATGAGATAGATAGTTATTTAGTCAGGAAAGCTTTGGCCAGATTTTTATGACAATGGAAAGAATCATATGTCATCATGCCTATAGCATATTTTATCGGCCTCATTCAGTATAATAATATACATACGGTGTTCTTTCAAAAGACATTTAAATATTTCAGCATCACAGTTTAATTAAACATATTATAGAACTGACAAATGAATACATTATTTATTTAGATTCAATATATTCATTTTTACAAATACAAGTCTTCATATCCAAACTATGATATACCTAAAGAATTTTTTAAACCTTAGTGCTAAAATTAGTTATGAGACTACTTTAGAATTGTTTCTAATCTTGATTACACTACAACTACTTAAAACTGGATTAAAATAGACACTAGAAACAAAATGCATTATAAATATTGTCTTGAGGATGACGTGATTTATTTAAGCCAAGATTCAAATTTATAAATATAGAGATATAGTTACAACATTTTATAAATCATATTCAGAGTATATATGTATAAAATATCACATTTTATAGAAACATTAATAGAGCCCATGATTCTTTATCCATTTTCCTTCTTCAAGGTGTGAATTGATAGTTATGTTAATACAAGTATTTGTACATTGACAAATGAAAAAATCAGAGAGTATGGAAGAGATTGATTCAGCATCACATATGATGTCCGCAGAAATTTGACACAAGCATATAGGTCACTGTTTCTAAATCCCATCCATATTTTATTAATGTCTTCATAAATTATGACACACTGAATTCTATCACATAAAGATAGAATAATAAAATAGTTTAAAAATCAATTTTGAAAATACAATGAAATTGTTGTACTTTTATGTATTTGTATATTACTATGAAATATGTTGCATAGACTAATTGCCTGTATGTATTGCATAGCTCAAATTAAGACATGCTTTAAAAGTGAATTAAGGCCATTCATTGGTGATGAGTTTTGCTCTTAATAAGAATGTAAACTGAGTAAGCATTTATTTTCTTTTATATAAAAATGTATCACCTAGAGCTTTTCTATAGTATTGGAAATAGTCTTATTTATATTAAATATAGTAGTAAAACAAGACTGTAAAAATAAAAATATTGGAAAACCATGCAAACCACTATGCTTGTGTGTATTTTTCTGCTACAATGCTGAAAACCTAGATATGCCTCCAAAATTTCCAGACACCTTAAAAATACTGAATCTAAAACTCAATAAAGTAAACATCTTAAATTTAAACTAGAAGGATGTTATGCCCTCAAAGAGCTAAAGAAGTGTCATACAGAAAATTGTTGTAACTACATTTTAAGAAAGTAAAAAGTTTAATGCTATTTATAAATAATCTGTACAATAATCCAGCCTTATCAAAATGGAAAATTTTGATAGAAATTATTATTTGTTAGAGATACTTGAAAGAACACAATTTTAACAGCTTTATGAAAATCCACAATAAACTGTCAATGAAAATGAAATTTATATTATATTAAGAATGAGAAGGTCCAAAATATTTATCAGAATATCCTGTTTAACCTGCTATATAAAGTATTATTTTGTATTATTCAAATGTAAAGAAGTACATATTTAAATTATTTTTTGTAACTTCTCCATAGATGAATTAAATAAAACACATCCCTCCCCTTCAAATGCATTACTGTGTAACAACTATGGTTTTATGATTTGTTTAGAAAAAACTGAAGATAACATAACTAAGATCTATTTAAGATTCACTAAACTTTCATACTTTTACTCAAGCATGTCTAATTTCTTATAGAAAGGAGGATAATTTGTTTCTAAAACTATTTCTTAGGAAAAATGAGAAGGGATAATTTTCTTCAAAGAGGTCCTGCAGATGTTAGTTGACTTTATACATTTCCCCACCGATACTTTTGAGTTAATAGTGTATGCTGCTTTCATAAATGCTATCTAAAGTAATTAGGTGAACTACATCCTTTTGGTGACTAAAAGCAGACACAGAAATCTTTAGCTTTTACGAAAGGATAATAACCTAGATTCTGAATTGGAAGACTTAAATAAATGTTTACCCTGTAATGATTTGGTTATAATTACCTAGAAGTGTAAGTATCATTTTGATGCATTGTAATTATCATACGATAAAGTAGTTAACAGTTTTAGATTAAAATAATGAAACTATTTCTCTTGGGAAAAGAGATTAGGACATCATTATAAAAATGGTCATTGGCTTTATCCAAGTTTAGCAACTAGGGAAATTAATTTCAAATTTAGTATTATCAAAGGCCAAAGTTTGTTTTGTGAAAGATTTACATTTTTTTAAGCTCGGCATTATCAGAGTTTTAAGTGCTATCTCCTGACCCTAGCAAAGACAATTGAGCAAATGAAATCGTATTAATAATTGTGGTTCTGTTCAGATATTATCTTTAAGTGGGTTTTATGCCTGGCTTGGTGGTCAAGGAAGTTTCAGAACTTAAATGTAATAATCCATTGATTACTAAGGGAAAATTTCAACAATCATAGCTTAAATACTACACAAGAAGTTTGCTGTGAAAGTTTTAGGTATTGCTTACTCAAGCGTGAATCCTCCATGTTGGTTAAACAAAGATGAACATTTGCACTAACGTTTGCATTTACTTTCAGTTTTGTAAGCTTCTCAGATTTCCGGTCTCTTACATAATTTTTTTCTAAATTGTTAATATTATTACATAATAGTAAATGCCAAAGCTCAAACAAATATTTGCAACATATTTTCAAACCTTTGTTTTCCATGGCTCTTTGCAGCGATTGGTGAACCTGAAAGTATAGATTGGTATAATCCTCAAGGAGAGAAGATAATTTCAACACAGAGGATAGTAGTGCAAAAGGAAGGTGTTAGGTCACGGTTAACCATCTACAATGCAAATATAGAAGATGCAGGGATATATCGTTGTCAAGCAACAGATGCCAAAGGACAGACACAAGAAGCTACAGTAGTTTTGGAAATTTACCGTAAGTCATGTGTTTTTATGTTTTAGTTTATTAAATTTCAGTTGCTTATAAATAATTGAAACAAAATAAAATGTTTGATAATAAAACTTAACACTTATTAAGAACTACATGCTTTAAAAATAAGTATCATTTATTTATGCTTTACTAGACTGTATCTTAGAATACAATAGATAACAGATAATAAGTGGTTATAAACATATATATGGCATCAATTATATTAATAATATTAATAAAAATCTTTTCATTTTCTCAAGCCATTAAGAATTTACTGGGTATTTAGATAATAGTGGTTTATTTAGTGGTATGATATTTATTCAGTGTTTTTTTTTTTTTCACTGTAAAATAGAAGGTCATGATTAGAATACATGAAAATGTGTGACAGCCCTGACCATTGTAGAATGAGAATCTGGGGAAGGGTGAGTGAACAGGAGTAGTCAGAAAGTTGAAACTAATCTAGTAGCCAATAATATTAAGCCAGGATTCTCTACCACTAAGTGTTTTTATGAGCAAAGTTTTCCACATTTGCACTTCTTTTTAGGTACTCGGATAGATTTCTTCCTATGTTCCTTTCTCCTTCTCATATTTAGGAATCATTAACCTGTTTAGGAACATTGAAATCTGTTGACTCCTGTATTTTAAAGCAAGATATTCCAATTACTTTTGTGACCTTGAGCAAATCATGTAACCTCTCTGTCTTTAGTTTCCTCATATATAAAATGAGGATAATAATGGTACCTGTGTGATACATGGAGTTTGAGTACTACCTTAAATTATATTGCATAAAGTACTTACAACAATGTCTTACAATTAATAGGTAGTTAGCATTTCTACCAATGATAAATTTTATATATATATATATATGTGTGTATGTATATATATATATATTTGGAATGCAAGCCCTTAAATCGTCTCATATCTGTAGCTTTGTGTTTTATTATTCTAGAAATAGGATATGATAAACAGAGTCAGAACATTCCTACAGCAGGACTTCCTGTTTGATGACCAGGGCAATTTGTGGGCACATTGTTGCTCTTGTGTTTCCTGGTTTGGAATTTTTCCCTCCCATTTGATTCTAAGCTTCTGAAGAAATGATATTGTCCTAATTTATGTAACCCCCTGGAGTATCTATTTCGCAATAGCAAATAATTAAATTGAAATGGCCATTTTATAGATATAGTGTTTGGAAATACTTTTATTATTTTAAATGATGCAAAAGAAGAATCCTGACATTTCATTTGTGAAGGTAAACAACAAATTTTTGCAAGAAGAATTCATTACTTCTATGAGAATTTCTCATCAAGCATAAATATCCATGTTCACTCATTCATTCATTCATTCATTCATTCAAGACACTTACTGGGTGTGTATACACTATAATTCTGAGTCCCAGCCAGAGACAGACAATAAATAAGCTGAAACAAATACACAGATGCTAGCTAAACATGCTGTGGAATTCTATGGAAAATGAATTACGTGGAGTGGAAAGGTAAGGAACCTTGAAATGGAAAGGAATATTGCTATTTTATATAGGCAGGTTGGATAAGAATCTGAATGAATTGAAGGGGGTGCAAATGCCCTGTGGTGAGAACAAACCTGGAAGGTTCAAGGAACCTCCAAGAAGACAGTTTTCCTGGAGCAGAGTGACATGGAAGAGAGAGGAGAAACTGGGATTGGAGTTGAGGAGATAGACTCCAGTTTATATAGAACCTCATATCGCATTGAAAGATCTTTGGATTTTATTCTCAGTGAGATAGGAAGGTATTAGGGAGAAGAAGTAGACTATCTAGTTTAAGATTTTAAAGTATCTAGGTTTTCCTAATGATTTTATTATAGTATCAATGGAGTCTGGATTATGTTATTGGGAGAAAGAAGCAATGATACTTTTGTGATTTGTGATTTGTTTTACTTTGTTGATACAGAAAAACTCACTTTCAGAGAAGTGGTATCTCCACAAGAATTCAAACAAGGAGAAGATGCAGAAGTGGTTTGCCGAGTTAGCAGTTCACCTGCGCCTGCTGTCAGCTGGTTGTATCATAATGAGGAAGTCACCGCTATTTCCGACAGTTAGTATTTTGGTAACTCCCTAAGTTATATGTTCTAATACTATTGCAGTTTGTAAAAATCTGAATCTTTGTGTCTAATTGTAGAAATTGGAATTTTTGACCCCAAATATTCAACAACTAGTTTGAGAACCTGTAAGCTCTACATTAGGATTTTTTAATTTAGGGGTCTCAGGGCAAATTCACTGCCCTTTACCCCTCCGTTGTAATCAGAACACAGTTATGCCCATTCGCCACATATTATCTGTGGCAGCTTTGGAGGCAGAGTTGAGAAGCTGTGGCACAGTTGATTCAGCCTAAACAAATATACAATCATTAGTATCTGGAGGTTTACAGAAAAGGTTTGCTGACCTTTGCTCTAGTGTCAAGGAAAGTTTATATATTATAAGCAGTACTAAGTACATGAAGGAGTACATCCTGCTGTATTCAAATTCTATATAATTTATACATGATTCTATGGGATCACTATATGTAAACTTAATATCGATGTGAATTACGTTTATTATTCTGGGGCTGTACTTTCAAGGATACTTACCTGTTCTAAATATTATGGGAAGATCCGTATAGATAATAGAAATGTACATTCATTCAGATTGTCCTCATGATTTTGATTTAGACTGAGCTAAAATTTCAGAGTAATATGACATCTGAAATCAAATGTATAATTTGCTTACATTATGTTCCTTTACCATGTGCATAGGGAGCATTTTCAATTTAGAATATTTTTCAATGCACCTGCATTGCAGAGCGGTACAAAATAATTGAATCTTTTAAAGTATTTTCCATCTTCGATGATTCTGATTTGTGTCCAAGGTATGAAGATTCTACAGCATAAAAGAGAGACAGAAAATAATATCTATTTTTGAATATGTGGGGAGAATGTATGATAATCATGTTCAATAGTCATTTTTTTAATTTTGAAAGATTTTTTCTGAGCTTAGCATATTCAATGCTTGTCAGTTTCCATTATAATACATTAATGAGAAATAACACTTTATTTCCTCTTGTTTCAGCATAACTCTGTAGAATGTATTAACAAGTCATATGAGTAAATGGTTTTGATGTATTTTTAGCTCTTTTCCCCTCAATAATAAAGAAAAAGCAGTGATTTTGTAATGGTGGAATGACAATGTCTAAATATTTTCAGATTGTCTAATCTTACAATCTGTAGGTTTATTGTAAACCTTTATTAATAGAATATTTTGAAGTAAATTTTATTTTTAAAAGGCATGTAGAGCAAAGCCTCAAAGCAAAGACTGATGACAACAGGAAGTGGTGATGGAGAAGTGATATTTCCATGCTGCAACTCATACATATTTCCCCAGCATCCCAGGACTAAATGACGTACAGCCAAATTTCCATTTTGGCTTTCCTCCTTTCCTTGACCCTGAAGCTTTGAACATCTTTTCTAAATGTTCTGTGCCTAAATCAGACTCATTATCTGTTAAACATAGATGATTGCCTTCATTTAAAATAATGGCTTTGTGTCATAAATGAGACATTCGACATAAAGTTGTTTCTTGACATCTATGGGTGATTTGTTCCAGGACCTCCCACAGATACCAAAATAAGCCGATGCCAAAGTCTCTTATATAAAAAAGGATAGTATTTGATATAACCTGTGTATATCCTACTATATATTCAAAATTATATCTGGATTATTCATAATATCAGATAAAACATAAAGACTATGTCCATGGTTGCTATATAGTATTATTTGGGAAATCATGACAAGGAATAGCCTGTACATGTTCGATAAAGATGCAGTTTAAAAAATATATATTTTTCATCAGCAGTTGTTTGAATCCACGTATGTGGAATCCATAGATAGGGGAGCTAGCTATACTTCATTTGTTAAGTGAATGAATAAAATAATTTGGCTATACGTTAGATTCTTAATAAATGACATACATCACTGTCATTCCTTCTCTATGAGTTTTTACATCTTAGAATCGGTTTTGCTAAAATTACATGCATTTAGGTTATATCTAGAACCAGAAAATCCAATGTAGAAGAAATGGGTATAGTTTAACATGAAACATAACACTAAGTTGTGTGGCAGGTGAAAAAAAATAATAAAATAAATAACATAGTATTTTTAACTATAGAATTTAAAGTATTCAAGTAAATTATCAGGAACAACACACTTCTCTAACCTTGTAATAGTGTAGAAACTTATCACATAACTCATTATTGAACAATTTGTACATTTATAATGGATTCATATGAAATAGTATTATTCACTGCTTATACCTCATATAGTCGCTTTATTAAAGCTAATGAAATAAGATCAAGATTACAATTATGTATGAGGATTTAGAATAATGCCACGGACCCAGATATCTTTTTGTTTGCTGTAATCTGATTCAAAAGTAAAATATAGATATTCCAGAGGAAACAATGAAAGCTTGGAAATGCTCATCTTATTAGCTATGCTTTTGATTGTAGCTGTGTGGCAGATATTCAGAATTAAATTTCCTGCAGAAAAACAGTGGAGATTTTCCATGTTGCTTATAGAAAGGAGATTCATATTCTAAAGGATCCAAGCATTGTGGGAGTAAAGATGACATTTTATTATACAAGTTGAATATCCTGACTTTTACTGTCATCCTGATGGAAGGATATGCTATTTGCTGATAACAGTTCAACCTTGGCCTGTTTGGAAATTATCTCTTAAATTTTGTAAATGCTTTAGTCAACACCTAATTGATATATTCCTTCTGCATTAAAAAACAGATTAAAATTACCTTGTTCAATACAATTTTTATATAACCTACTTCTAGTATAAAATACTAATTCTACAATTATTGAATACATAGGATCTATTCTGTAGTGCACCAGATGTTTATGATTCATGGTAAGCAAGATAAGTTCGCTGCCTTCAAAATACTAACCATCTAGAGGGAAAAATAAATAGGTAAATCAGTGTGAAAACAAGATACATTGAGTCTATGATAACGAAATTGTGGTAATAAAGGATGATAAAATAAATGTAAACTACTTAGGATAAGAGAGAGTATCAAAGATGCCTGTCAGGAGGAAAAAGTTACCTTTATATATAGAGACACATATTAGCCAGGCAAACATCGGTGCGGAATTTTCAGGAAGAGAGAAGACCATGTGCAATGGCGCAGAGGTGAAAGGCAGCATAAAAGCATATTTCTGAAACTGGAATAAGTTTATTATTACTAGAACTTATTAATAAGTGCAACTTAAATACTTATACAAATGAGTAAATCTAGCTAAGATTTTTCAATAAAGGACTAATAAGAAAGGAAGCTGAAGAAGGAGGTCAAACCAAGTCAACACAGCCTTGATATCTGCTACAGAGTTTGTAATTTATTCAAAGGGGGCATCATTAAAGGGATTTAATCAATGCAGTGACATAACCTAATATGCAGTTGAGAAGAATATTTGTATGTCAGTGAAGAGAACAAATTAGATGGGAGACAAGGCAAAACTCCTGAGACTGAGAATAGTTCAGGTCATAATGAAATATTGCTGAGAGAGAAGAAGACTTAAATAATGATGAACAGAGAAGTGATGAGACATGGAGTCTGATTGGGTGTTCAGACTCAGAGAGATGAAGATATCAAGAATGACTCATGGAATTTGCCTTCCCCGGAGTTCCATCACTTATGGAATATTCCTTTGGCAACTAGTTCCATGTAAAGGCATGTGAAGACAGAACTGTCAAATGCCAGATGATAAATTTCAGGTGGAGATACTGAGCTAAATTTTAGATATACTGATATCGAGGTACTTAAATTCCTCCTAAGTATGTATATCTAGTAGACTGTTAAAAATGCTATGGAACTCACAGGAATGATCTGATCTGAAGAAAAATGGTGAATCCTTAAGATACAGATGGTGATTGAAGCCATGTGGATAGATGAGACAAATCATTGAGTGGGCAGCTAATAAGGAAAAAACAGGACTTAGAAATAACTAAGTTATTACAGGTGTGGTGGCTCACACCTGTAATCCCAGCACTCTGGGAGGCCGAGGGTGGATCATGAGGTCAGGAGATCGAGACCATCCTGGCTAACATGGTGAAACACCGTCTCTACCAAAAATACAAAAAAAAAAAAAAATTAGCTGGGTGTGGTGGCCGGCACTGTAGTCCCAGCTACTTGGGAGGCTGAGGCAGGAGAATGGCGTGAACCCGGGAGGTGGAGCTTGCAGTGAACCGAGATCACGCCACTGCATTCCAGCCTGGGCAACAAAGCAAGACTCTGTCTCAAAAAAAAAAAAAAAAAGAGAGAAATAACTAAGTTAAGGAAACAAAGCAGACACTTTATTGGTTATTATCTGATTACACTTATTTTCTTACTTTGATAATGAAAATTGGGTTTCTGTATAACTGAGAAAAACAATCTAAAATAAAATTTCAAATAAAATAGTTATTTGTGACTGATTAAAGCTATGCTTTCTTCAAATGTTTTCTGGAAACACCTATTATGGGCTTTGTTTTGATGATAGTTTACTAACAATATCGAATTCATGGGCCTCACAAACACATTTGGAATCTGACATGCAATTTTCACATAGTTTTCTGTGTGGAAAATATTTTACATATATAAACATATATATAGTATGTATTTCAATTTAGCAGGTAATTAATGTTGTCCTAAAGTTTTAAGTTTTCATTCAGTAGAAATAATGCATTAAAATGGCCATTGCAAACTCAAATTTTTCAATGAAAAAAATGCTGATATATTCCCATAAAATATGTATTATGTGATTCTAATTATTGCTCCTTAATGTAAAGCACTGCCTCTCTGATTAAAACAATATTTCTCCTTACTATTCATATTTTTCCTAATTCACATTAAATATCAGTAAAAATCATTATAGGTGAAGGATGATAGGTATTTTAGCAAGTTAGAAAATGCAGTAATACAATGATCTAAGTATGATAATGTTCCTCTTCATTTTAAATTTTATTTATAATTGCCTCTCTTCTAAATTTCTGGCCACACACTTGACGAGAGGATTTTTAATTGACTTTGAAACTTTATGACATTTCAGGAGTTTTGAGTTATTTCAGGACCACTTATGAGTTATCCTCTAACCTTTCTTGTGGATTGGTTTTCTTTCTCCCCGGTCTTTCTTTCGATGAGGGCATTTCATGTTTATGCTTTAATTTACTAGGGGAAAGAATCTGAACAAACATTTTTTGTCTCTCTTCTTAGGTTCAACCTAAGGAAAAAGTGAACATTATGGAAAAGTTTACACCTCATGGGCTGCAAGTCATGTGGCCATAGCATTAGAACACTATTTTCACTTTGGGGGAGCCTCTGAATCTGTGCATTTCCACCCCTGATTAGTTATCTCTTAAACAAAAAGCAACCACATGCTTGTCGGTTTAATGAGTATCTATGCCCTGATGGCTCTTCTATTTGTTATTTCTAGCCCAAACTTCTCCCCTCTCAGTAAGGAACTACTATGACAAATTCAGCCCCAAATCAGAGTGGCCTACTACCCTAGCAGTTTATGGCTGACTCCCCTAGCAGTTTATGGCTCATGCAAAGTCCAATTGGTGGCAGAGGTAGAGGAAGGATCCTACCATATCCCTTCCTTGATCAGGCTGATAGAGACTCTGCCTTTTTCACACGTGGCTTCAGTGGTTTTCCCAACCTCATTATCAAGCCAATAGAGAGGGATAAAAGCAGTAAACATTGGAACTGGCCCAAAGAGTAAACAATCGACTGTAGATATGTTAAAGGCTGGGTACCTTAAAATATCAGCTTTCTACCTGATCAAAAAGCTAAAGGGATAGAAGCGGCGTGTTTCTTATTCATCAAAGTGTCTTATATACAGTATCCAGCAAACAGATAATAGTCAATGAGATCTATGGATGTGTTAATTAAGGAAATTTAAGATATTGCCCATACAAAGAGTTTCAAAATTGGACTATATGTAAAAGCATTCTTTGAATGGTAAGGTGAGAGAAGGTTTTAGCATGGCAGCAAGATTGTGATGCTTATAAAATCAGGGCAGACACAAAAAATAATGCCAGGCTGAGATGCTGCTTAGGCGTCACAGATTACTGTAGCGGATTACTTTACACGATCCGTGAATGCAGGCTGTATACCAGCTTATTTATATATATATGCATGTGCGCATACACACACACACAAATGGAATCTTGAAATAAAATAACAAAATATAATCGATTTGCTCCTTTACAGATTATCTTGTTAGCCAAAAAAACCCTTAAATAAATTTGAGATATAATCATTTTGTGTCCTTTATATGACTCGAATATTATATCATTTAGTTGCCTCAACAGAGACGCAAAATTTTTAATTATTGTATAAAGAAGGATGTTGAATAAATTTTCTAGCCCTTTTCAACCCATGTTGCCACATATTTGCAGTCAAAAGTTTGCACATCTGTGATACCTAATCTCTCTGCATTGTTCTTTTGTGTATCATTTCTGCATCCAAAGTACCAAGGGGAAATAATAGCCTGACCATTTTAAGTGGATATAAAGTCTTGAATGTATTTTTTTTTTTTTAGAAAAAAAAAAAAGGTGTAACAAAGCAGTGTAGAGTGGAAACATTGAAGTCATGAAATTACATTTTACTTTCAAATTTGAATTTGCTGATGAAAAGCTTGATAGTGTCAGACAGTGCCATATTTTAACTATTAACAATTTAGAGCACTCTGAACTTAGCCTTCAATTACTGATATCATTTTCTCCCCTTTGCTTTCTTTCCAGATCGGTTCGCTATGTTAGCAAACAATAACCTGCAGATTCTCAACATCAATAAAAGCGATGAAGGTATATACAGATGTGAAGGAAGAGTGGAGGCCAGGGGAGAAATTGACTTCCGTGATATCATTGTTATTGTTAATGGTAAGCAGTAAATAATTTGTACATGTTTTATGGTTTCATTTTAGCAATGCTTTTTACTAAATGGCAACCATGTGAACTCAAAATACAAGTTTTATCTAATAAAGCTCTTCAATACCAGGAAGCAATCTTTCCATCTTTATTATGGCATCTGTAACATTGTATTACAGCCTCAAGGCAGGATCCATGACTTATTTTACATTGTCATTCTCATAACCGTTTTCAAATAGGCCATATGTGAGTAATTGCCTTTTGCTGGAATTGTAGTTGTTGAAAGAATATCAAATAAACATAGTACAGTATCATACTAAATGTCACTTTTAAATTACATGAAGTTTTTGTTGCTTAAATTTACGTGTTTTACACTATTTACATTTTTCTCAAATTTAAAAATTACATTTTTATGGTTTTATTTAGAAGTATTAATGGACATTATTGACTGGTTTTATGAAATCTCTTGCTCCAAAGTGGCTTCTTCTATATAGTTCTTGCCTGTGTTAACATGACATTCTATGCAGCTGGAAAATATGTTAGACAGTTATCTTGGATGTCTCCTGTACTAGCCCATTTTCGCACTGCTGTAAAGAATACTCGAGACTGAGTAATTTATAAAGAAAGGAGATTTAATTGACTCACAGTTCCAAATGAATGGGGAGGCCTCAAGACACTTACAATCATGGCGGAAGGCAGAGGAAAAGCAAAGGCACGTCTTAACATGACAGCAGGCAAGAGTGTGTGAGAAAGAGTGAGGAAATGCCACACTTAGAGCCATCAGCTCCCATGAGAACTCCCTCACTGTCGCAAGAACAGCTTGGGGAAAACTGCCTCCACGATCCAGTCACCTCCCACCAGTTCCCTCCCTTGGATACCTGGGAACTATTAGTACAACATGGGATGAGATTTTGTTGAAGACACAGAGATTTTGTTGAACCATATCATCTCCATTTTATCAATCTAATCTGTTATCAAGACATATCCATTGTATATTTTAACATCTCTTAAATATACTCTATTTTCTCTAACATCTTGTTTTCCATGAGAGTGCTGATCTAATTTTTTTTTTCTTGAATTCATACAACTTGGTTTCTCTGCACTTCATCTCACAATTCCACCTTTCTCTCCACCAATACTTTCAACTGTCATAATTCTTCATTGCTTCTCACTACTGTCAAGACAAAATCAAAATGACTTTTCATGGCATAAAAAACCCATTATGATCCACCCCGTCCCTAAGCATTCTGCCATTAGATGTCAGTCACAGGGAAACTAGGTCTTTAGAGGAGATCTAGCATTTTTGAATGGCCTTTTTAGAAGTACAGAGTCTAATGTTTTTTATTAAGGGTGCCATAATGAGAGGAGTAGTTAACCTTCAGTGCGAGAGGAAGATTTCAGTGCATAAAGGATAGGTTTAAATAGGGAGGTGTCTGTATCTATACCTTCATCTAGATCTATATGTAACTCTTTTTTTCTCTTTATTATATACAATAAACAAGGATAGTATATAGTGGCTATTTAGTTTGTTAATTATCAAATTGTCTACCATACTTTGTATCCAAAAAGATTTATGGTGAAATACGTAAGTGTATTTTATCATGAGCAGTCTTTGTGTTAAGTGCGTACTTATGAAAAAGGGAATTATAATAAAAATTAATATATGTAAAATTCTTTAAAATTGGTAAGCTTATGGGAAACAGTATATAAGTATTTCCTATTATAGTTATATATACATATAATTACACTAAAATATTAATTCAAGTTTGATATTAAAATGAAATTTATACAGTAGGCATAGTAACCCTTTGATATTCATTCTGCTATTGTAGTTTCTACTTTAATATGTGGTTGGTGCAAAAGTACTTGCGGTGTTTATCATTACTTTTAATGGCAGAAACTGTACTTATTTTTGCACCAACCTAATATTTTCTTTAATATATTTATAGCATGTAGTAATCTATTTCCCTACTAGAATATCTGTGTTTGTGTACTTATGATTACATTCATTTTAAAGGAATCATTATTCAGGTATGAATATTCTTTTAATAAAATGTCAATCTTCATGTCCATCATGGTCTGCATTTAAACTGGAATATTTGGTTTTATATTTCTATACTTATTTATTTCAGGATTTATAAAGAGACAAATATAGGAATATGTTTTTATGTGCCATTCTGATCAATCATGCAAATAATTCCTGTTTTGTCTGTATAGTTTGACCCTCCCAAAAGCAAATTCTTCTTCTCTGTCTCCCACTTTCCTCTAACAGAATCAACCATAGATTCTAATGTGACTTTCTTTGCTTGGACATTGATGATGAGTCTCATTTTTTCCCTTTAGGATCACAAACTCTAATAGCTTAAAAGTCCTGGTATCTCTTTTATTTTAAATAAGTGTTCATAAAATCAGGTATCAATTGATTTTTGTTCTGGAGGATGCAGTTGGACACTGCCGAGAGAATGCATTGACTAATGCTATCAGACGACTGTGCTTTTCTCTCACATTTTGCCTTAACTTAAGCCAGAAAAATCATTTTACTTCAGTCTTATTGACTTTCACCCTGCTTACTGGCTCCTTTTAAATCTTGAGTTTTTTTTTTAAAGTTTTCCCTTATTATGCCTCTTTTATAAAACTCCTTAATGATGTTTCAGTGAAAATTTTGAGGCTGCAAAAACTAATACCAATAAAATAAAAGCACTACTTTTATTCATATTATTTGATCTTTAATTACAGACTCTGACTACTGCCGTATTCTCTTCCTCTCACTTTACATTCCCAGTCCTCTCACTTAATTGCTACTAATTTTTATCTTTACCAATTTGACCTTTATTCTGGTCCTCTTTCATTCATCCTCTTCCACCTCAAGTATACCAAAGTCCCACCCAAATGCCCCAGTCAAGTGTTTTTCCATATGCAACGTTTCCTTGTCAAATCTTGGCCTTTGTAGGAGGACCTGCCCTTTATTCTATGTTTTGTTCTTTGCAAACTTTTCCATCACATTTCTATCATACCAATTCATACTCTTTTGCTTCAATAATTAGTTGAAAGATATCCTTGCTGGCTTCCTTTGTAGTACCAGCAATAATAAATGTTTAGGATCTTATTACTTATTTTATTTTTGTCTTACCTCCCTCTATGACTTTCTTAATTTATTTTTGAATGCCTGGGTATTGTTTTTCACAAATATTCTTCCCCTTCGTTGAAGAAGGTTATACATCAGTGCCTTTGATGTGGGAAGTATGGCGCCTCCAATGGAAGGATTATGCCTTGTCACCCAGTTGATCATGTGACTTGCTCTAGCCAATGGCATAGAAGCAAGCAAAATACACACCATGACTGAAATCAAACTACAAGAAAACATCACATATTTTCTCTTAATTCTCTTGTTTTTTTCTTTCTGCCATGAAAATAGCATGACCCAAATAGGGACTTCCCTTCATTCTGGGCACCTTGATGGAGATGGGAGGAGCAGAGTCACAGATGATCTGCTGGTGCAGGCAACATAACATGAGTACATAAAACATGATTTTAAGCACTGAGATTTTTAAAGTTATTATTGTACACACACACACACGCATACAGACAAATGCAAAACCAGTGCTTTTGTCTGTTTTGTTTCTCTCTCTCTGTGTGTGTCTTTAAACATTAAATTTAAGCACCATCTGACCAAGGTGTACCTTTGAAATTACCTAGGTGTCCCTTGTCACCTTCCCTAATAGTGATCATTTATGACAATTTTTATCACCTTATTGAAATACTGGAAATTTAGCTGAAGGGTTTTTACTGTCATTTCAAAATTATTATTATTATTATTTTTTTTTTTTATTTTTATTTTTTTTGAGACGGAGTCTCGCTCTGTCACCCAGGCTGGAGTGCGGTGGCCGGATCTCAGCTCACTGCAAGCTCCGCCTCCCGGGTTCACGCCATTCTCCTGCCTCAGCCTCCCGAGTAGCTGGGAGTACAGGCGCCGCCACCTCGCCCGGCTAATTTTTTTTGTATTTTAGTAGAGACGGGGTTTCACCGTGTTAGCCAGGATGGTCTCGATCTCCTGAACTCGTGATCCGCCCGTCTCGGCCTCCCAAAGTGCTGGGATTACAGACTTGAGCCACCGCGCCCGGCCTCAAAATTATTTTATATTTATTTCATACATTTATTCAACAGGTATATACAAAGTGCTGGCTATATGTTTTACACGATATTGTGCTTGGACTACTAATATTCCTAACACAGCATCATTTCCCTTGAGACACTTAGAGTTTTATCTCAACAACTTAAAAGAATCAACTTTACTAAAGTCCTTTATTGTTTATGGGGTAGCTGGATTCAAAAGCATTTAACAAATGCAGTTTTACTAGATATTCACAGACTATGGACACCCAATGAGAATGGACACCCAATGCAGCTGAAGACAGGAGAGTTCCCTGGTATTAAAGATAAATATAATTAAGGAAAACTGTTATTTCAGAGAATAGAGCAAGAATATGTTACAGACAGAAAGACCAACACTTGTAAAACAAACAAGAGCATAAGATGTGAAAAAATCCAAGCACCTAACTGTGATTGAAATAATACTGTTTTTAACAGGAACAAGAGTAATGGTGTGTTGGTTGGTTTGGAGATTAGGTGGAGATGCAACTGAAAAGCAGGTAGCAGTCAGTCATGGAGGACCATCAATGCTTTCTTAAAAACCTGATTTGTGGGACAAAGAAGAGCTGCCATTGAGAAGCAAGTAATCCAGAGAGCAAGGGGATTGACACAAGGATATTGGCAGGGAGAAAAAGTGAGTTCATGTGAGAGATAATTGGGGCCTTTACTAAAGGACAGGAAATGAAGAGGAAGGCCTACAATAACACTAGATTTATAGCAAAATCATCATGTTATACCTGTGTCACAGAGATAAGAGGAAACAAGGGTATTTTTAAGACTTCTAGTGTGGTTTTTAGGGCTTCTGGTTGTCAAATGCAAGCAGAAATGACCAATAGAGTGTGCACAAAAATAAGTGTGCTGAATTTAGAGATTATGAGGTTGCAAGAGACATTGTGGTAAATGATATTTCTTAAGTAGCTTGGGTCAAATTCAGATTACAAGGACTTGAAGCATAAAGGTACACATATATTTTTTAAAGGATGAAAGCTAAAAAAAAAAAAAAAAACCTCAGGTTTTTGGACTTAGCTATTAAATGGGGAACATCCCAAAGCTGAGCTATAGGATATTGTTGGGGTTTTAGGACAATATTAAGGAATATTACCTTAAACATAAGGAGAATATGTTTTATATTGAGCCTGGAGGAAATGAGTTAAAAAAATGAGTGAGGATGTACCTAAATTCATAGGTAGATTTGGTCAATAATTTGAGAGAAATCCTGCTACATGACTTCAATATTCTGTTTTCAGTTAGCTGGTTTCCCTCACCAAACAAACATTGATATATTCTTAATAGTCATAAAAAATGTATACGTGCTTATATTAAACTTTTTATTGGATCTTCAGGTAAGCTCTCCAACCTGCCTAAAACCTTTCTGTTCGTGAACCTCCCAGTAAATGCTTTCCTCGTGTCATCATACCTTCTTTCACTCTGACATACTATGTGAAATCTTTCAAAAACAGATGAACAGAGACATTGACTGAATTGGCTGGCTGCCTTTTCCATAAATTCATTCACTCTTTTAACTAGATAATTGTGCTATACTTGTAAACACACATGCCCACTTACACATCACGGATACACTCTTCTGAAAGAGGATCAGTATTGTCTCTCTTAC
This sequence comes from Macaca fascicularis, assembly GCF_037993035.2. Taxonomy (NCBI): domain Eukaryota; kingdom Metazoa; phylum Chordata; class Mammalia; order Primates; family Cercopithecidae; genus Macaca; species Macaca fascicularis. Next base: position 25,906,621 of record NC_088377.1, on the reverse strand, counting down.
TTTAACCCACGTATATTCTCCCACCATCTGATTCCTAGGCCTTAGTTAAATAATACACACTGTACTACTCAAAAACAAATGCTCATATAGATGAAAGACCTGGAAATAACTTTTAAATTTAAAATATAGTCAGTAGAGTGTTCATATGTAAAATGCTCTTCCAATGTATAGTGATTTATTATTTCCTGAATATTTTGTAAATTTGTGAAGAGTGATTCACTAACTGCAGGTTCAAATTTGGGGTAATGGAAGCAGGAACAATTGAGATCGGATAAAAAACACCTAGTAATGCAACTGGAAAGCAATTGTTTCTTTAGTCGGTCTTTGAACAGTAAAATCAACAGTAGGTGATAATGGCCAGAGATGTCTGTACAAATGAGTGTCTGAATGTGTAGTGCACTTTGTCATGTCAGTAACCCCCAGGCAGTGATTTTTGTATTCCTACCTGTTTCTTGCAATTTCTTAAAGTCACGAAAATGAGGAAAAATACTTTTTTCTTTACAATAAATGAAAAGTTAAGTCAAAATTTTCTCTTTAAGTAGTATGCAGTGTTTTATAATGTAAAGCACATACAAGTATGAAAGAGTGAATTTGTCTCTTGTAGATGAATCATGTAATTGAATCAACCATGCAGAGAGCTATTTTAAGTCAGTTTAATGAGTGCAAATTATGAGGGAATTTGTAATTTGTAACAATGTTATATAATATACAATATATAATTTACCCAAATCAGTAAATATTTACCGAAACCAGAGTATTTTCTAATTTTATTAATTTTGTATCCCTAATGATTTCATTAAATTTCAAGAATAGGCAGTCTTGGAATACAAAAAAGAAAGGTATGTCTTTTTCTCCTTATCTGTTATATAACTATCATTTCAGAAATTTTTAGTTTATAGAAACTAGAGAAATGATAAATAGAAGATAGATAGATAGATATAAGATAGATAGATAGATAGATAGATAGATAGATAGATAGATAGATAGAACCTGCACTGATCTAGGCACATCTTTCTTTGCTTTTCTCTTCCACATAAGTAATTTATGTAAGTATTTAATATAGTTCATTACTTTTACTTAAGTCTCTATTTCTCTTCTACCCAGATTTTCTAAGTACACTTAGTGGCATAACATCACATTTGAAAGGCTGTAGAAAAGCATGTATTCATTTTTCACCGTTGTACTTTTAATCTCTGATTAAAAATATGGCAGAATTTTCTCATTGTTTGAATCGGATTCCCATTCTGAATTTATCTGTTTCAAGTGTAACATCTTCTGCTTGTCGATTAGGGATTGATCTTTGTATTTTGTTCTCTAAAACTTATATATAAGTTGTGGTTTCACAAATGATAGGATTCACTTCTGTACTCATCAAATAAATTGTAGAGAATTTTTAGGATTTCATAGAATCAATAAGTAAAATAAAAGTCACCATCAAGGGACAATCTGCCATTGTGGAGATGAATGGCATTCAGGAAAATTAATATCTAAATAACTTTGGAGAGACATTCATGGGTCCTGTTCCTCAAAATGTGCTGCACTAAAGGATAACCTACGAAACCACATCAGTATTTTATTCACATTGAAGTTCACGTATGATCAGTATCACCACTATCTCTTGCCTTTTTTTTTTTTTTTTTTTTTTTGCTTGTGTCATATCCTATGGCTTTTAATAAAAGCATAGGTATTCAGAGAATGTCTGTTTCTAATGGTGAAAGTAATTAAGCAGAGAGAATTCAACTCACATTACATAAAAATGAAATAACCACTCAGTTATAAGTAAAACTAGTTCCATGTGCTACATCATCTTTTTAAGCATAGTTTGTTTTTGTTTTTATGCAGATATGCTTAATTTCTCTAGGATGAGATTGCACAATCTCCGTCTAAAATATGATTCTCTCTCTGTTTCTCTCTCTCTTCCTCCCTCCTTCCCTCCGTCTCTTTTTAGCCAGCCTCTCTTTTTGCTATTTGTCTTATAAAACTTAGTCCAAGCACCATTTCTAGAACTAGAAAGCAATTCTAAATATGATCTGCCTTATTGCAAGATTTCTCCCCATGAGATCTCATAGTACTAGGTCCACTCTGTAAACTTTTTCAAAGCTAAAGTATTTGAAAGGATTCAGCAGACTTCACAAAATACAGTTGTTCCTCGGTATCTGTGGGAAGTTGGTTCTAGGACCAACATCCATGGGATACCAAATCCACGAATGCTCAAATTCCTTTATGTAAAAAGACATAGTATTTGCATATAGCCTACACACATTCTTCCCATATACTTTAAAGCAACTCTAGATTAGTTGTAATACTTAATACAATGTAAATGCTGTGCAAATAGTGTTACACTGTATTTTTAAAAAATTGTATTTTTTTATTGCTGTATTGGTATTTTAAATGACTTTTTAAAATATTTTTGATCCCTGCTTCATTGAATCCTCAGATGCAGACTGGGTTACAGGGGACTGATGGTTTAGTCATGTAAATGTCCTATTCTTTAAAAAAGGATGTGGTGCAGCCAGAGAGAAAGAATGCAAAGTGTCAGGCCTTTGAGAGACAATCCCCTGCAGCACAAGATTTCCAAGGGCCCTGTTTGCAAACAAGATGATGTGTATGTTCACCTTGAACCACAAAAATCTGAATGAGGCACCTCAAAGAGACTCCCAGGTAGAGGCCTTTAAGTAATTTAGCCAAGCTTCACAAATTGTTTAGGTCAAGCGCAAACTATAAGTGCAGAAAATGACTTTGGAGGTTGCCGGGAAACTTTCTGGTCCATCATAAATTCCAATGTCCTTACCTTAGCCAAAAGTCATCCACGTCTTTGGAGATATTGATAGAACTTTTCCAGCTGAGCCAGAAACCAACTCTATTCCAACAGCCTCTTTAACAGTGTACCTATCACATTGACTTGAAATTATCCATTTATGTGTGACATTATCTCACAGATAACACCATTAATCCTTCAAGGAAAAAGGTGATATTTTATAACCTTAAGGTATACCTTAGAGATTTGCATATAAGAAGTGGTCCATAACTTCTGGAAAGATTTCTTTAATTTTTAATTATTTTGTGCAAATATGTGATTATCTCAATCACAAAGATATTTTATTTCATAACTATTACTACTTAGTTTTTTTCTCTATCCCTTTAGATTAAATAATCCAAGTTATTTAGTATTATCTTGAGGACATTTCCTCCTTAAACTACCAATCTAGTAATGCACTTCCAGATATCTTGCATGTATTTTAACAGTTTGTCGTGTACAATAAGCTGCATAGATATTAAAATGTCAACATATATTTATTAATATATGTATATATAGATATGTGTGTTTGTGTGTCTGAAAAACAATCACCACAGATAGTGAATATATCTTCTTTCGAGAAGTATTTGTTCATGTCCTTTGCCCATTTTTTTAAATGGGATTATTTGTTTTTTGCTTGATGATCTCTTTAAGTTCTTTAGAGACTCTAGATATTAGATCTTTGTTGGAGGCATACTTTGTGAATATTTCCTCCCATTCTTTAAATTGTCTGTTTATTCTATTGATCACTTCTTTTGCCGTGTAAGAGCTCTTTAGTTTATTTGGGTCCGACTTAGTCAATTTTTATTTTGTTGCAGTTGTTTCTGGGGACTCAGCCAAAAATTATTTGCAAAATTGGATGTCTAGAAGGGTATTTCTTAGGTTTTCTTTTAGGATTTGTATATTTTGGGGTCTTTTATTTAAGTCTTTAATCCATCTTGAGTTAATTTTTATATCTGATGAAGGGTAAGGGTCCAGTTTCAATCTTCTGCATATGACCAGCCAGTTACCCTATCACTATTTATTGAATAGGGAGTTCTTTCCCCATTGCTTGTTTTTGTTGGCCTTGTTGAAGCTGAAATGATTCTAAGTGTATGATTTTTCTATTGTGTTCCATTGAAGTATGTGTCTGATTTTTTTGTACCAGTACCACGTTGTTTTGGTTATGCTTATTATCACTAATCATTAGGTAAATGCAAATCAAAACCACAATGAGATACCATCTCACACCACTCAGAAGGCTGTTATTAAAAAGTCAAAAAACTACAGATGTTGAAGGCTGCAGAGAACTGTTGTTGGAAAAGTAACTGTTGTTGGAAAAGTAAGTCAGTTCAGCCACTGTGGAAAGCAATTTGGAGACTTCTTAAGAAACTTGAAACAGATATACTATTCAACCCAGCAATCTCTTTACTGGGTATATACCCAAAGGAATATAGATCATTTTACCAAAAAGACGTACAGATTTGTATGTCATCACTGCAATATTCACAATAGTACACACATGGAATCAACCTAGATTCCCATCAAGATTGGATTGGATAAATAAAATGTGTTACATATGCACCATGGAATACTGTGAAGCTATAAAAAGAATGAGATCATGTTCTTTGCAGCAACATGGATGAAGCTGGAGACCATAATCATAAGTGATCTAGTGCACGAACAGAAAACCAAATACCACATATTTTCACTTACAAGTCAGAGCTAATCCTTGAACACACATGAACCTCCACACGGTAACCACAGACACTGCAGAATACTAGAGCAGGGAGGCAGAAAGGGAGGTGTGGCCTGAAAAACAACCTTTTGGGTACTATGCTCACTGCTTGGTTGTAATACGCCCATGTGACAAACCTGCACATGTACCCCTGTATCTAAAGTTGAAAACAAAAAAAGAATGTAAAGCTTTATAAAGGAGTAAGAAATGGAAATGAAAACATAATAAACTTTATGAAATGCTGAAAAAGATAGTATTATGAATATATCCATTATCCATAATAATTTCTAAAAATGTTATATAACCATGCAATATATAAGTGGATTCTTACCCTTTTTTCATTCAAAAATTATTTTGAGATTCATTTCTGTTATCCCATGCCATACTATGTCATCCCATTTTATTGCTATTAATATTCAATTTTAAGAATATTTCACAGTTTTCTTACCCATTCACCAAAATGGCTTTTGGGAAGTTTCAGGGTTTTGGCTTATAAATATATACACATTTATATATTAGTCTCGGTATGGGCATATGTTTTCATTTCTCTTGTTTAAATACCTGTGAGAGGTAATGGCTGGATCACATGCTAAGTGTATGTTTGTCACCTTTAAAAAACATTTCCTGAAAGTTTTCCACGGTGATTGTACTATTTTACCTTCCCCAAAGCAGTATACGGGTATTTCACTTGCTCCACATCCTCACCAAAATTTCACGTGCTCAGGACTTTATGTTTAGACATCCTAATACGTGTTTAGTGGTTGCACGTTGTGGATTTAATTTGCATTTCCCTAATGCCTCAGGATGTTGAATGTCTTCTCATACACAACTCAGCATTGATCATTTTTGGTAAAATGTCTTTTCAAATATTTAACCTAGTTTTAACTGGGCTGTTTTCTAATCATTTAGTTTACTGGATTCTTTATTTTGAATGTAATTTGCTTATCAAATATGTGATTTAGAAATATTTTTATCCAATCTGTGGCTTGTCTTTCTGTTTATTCAACCACTTCCTTTCAATCGGTGAAAGATGATGAGGTTGAATTTTTATTTTTTATATGAATCGTGCTTATTGTTTCAAATCTACAAATGTATTGTGTAAAACAAATACATTAATACTAAGATTTCTCCAATTCCTCTTTCTGGAATTTTTGTAGTTTTTGGTAAGTTTAGGTTTACGAGAATTTTTTTTTTAATTTCTTATGCTATTGTGACAAATTGGCGAAAGGTTTTGTTTGGTTTGTTGTATTTTTTTGGCATGCGAATGTCCAATTTTTCATCATGGGCTAAAAAGACCATACTTTACCAACGTAATTGCCTTTTCATTATTTAAAATATAATATATGTGTTTTAGGGAATCTATTCTCCTCCATTGATCTATTTATTTGTCCCTTTGCACCAACAAAAGCTGTTATGATAAGTTGGGATAATGTATTATAAGTCCTCCAACTTTGTTCTTTTCACAGTAGTTTTAATATAGAATAAAATACTCTAGGTTCTGTTCTCTTCCATGTTAATTTTAGAATCAAGCTTTCAATTTTTACACATACAAATGCACTAACACACACATACACACCCGTTACCATAACTTTGATTAGAATTGTGTTGAAGCTATAGATCACTTTGAGGAGAATTGTCTTCTTGACATTATTGATCCTTCTGTTCCAGAAACACAGAAAATCTCTGTATATTCAGGTTTTCTTTAATTTCTCTCAGCAGTGTTCTTAAGTGTTTTTTATACAGTCCTAACTCGTCTTTTGTCAGATGTATCTCTAATTATTCTATATATTTTGATGCTATTGTAAACCACATTTTCTTTTAATTGTTAATTGTAACATCATATGTAAAGATAATGTATTCTGAAATGTTACTAAATGCATTTATTTTAGTAGCTCATAATTAGTTTATAGTTCCACAGTATTCTCTACATAAATAATAATATCACTGTGGGCCAGGCGCAGTGGCTCATGCCTGTAATCCCAGCACTTTGGGAGGCCAAGGCCGGTGGATCACCTGAGGTCTGGAGTTCAAGACCAGCCTGGCCAACATGGTGAAATCCCATCTCTATTAAAAATACAAAAATTAGCTGAGCGTGGTGGCAGGCACCTGTAATCCCAGATACTTGGGAGGCTGAGGCATGAGAATCGCTTGAACACAGGAGGCGGAGGTTGCAGTGAGCCAAGATTATGCCAATGCACTCCAGCCAGGGCAATAGAGCAGGACTTTGTCTCAAATAATAATAATAATAATAATAATAATATCACCATGAATAAAGACATTTTTACTTATTCCTTTCCCGTCTGTATGTTTTTCAACTTTGCCTTATTGTACTGAGTAGACAGACTCTACTGGTGAATGGAAGTGATACAATTGAAAACACTTGGCCTCATCCATACACTTTGGGGGCCAGGGCATTCATTCTTGTAATATCAAATATGTTTTTAGACATAGGCTTTTCAGGGATTTTTTAATCAAGCTGAGAAAGTGACTTTTTACTAGATTACTAAGAGATTTTTTATCAATAATGAATTTTTCTCTTTCTGCCTCCTTTCTGATCAGACTGGATAGAGTTTTATTAGTTATATTGATCTCTCAAAGAAACAGCTTTTGGTTTTTCTTGATTTTTATATTTGTTTTTCCTTTTCCTGTTTTATCAGCTTGCCATCTGCTCTTTATTATTTTATCTTTTCTGGCTTATTGGGGGTATACTGATCTTTTTTTCTGTTTTCTTAAGGTTCAACTTGAGAACACTGATTTGAAATCTTTCTTCTCTTCTAATGCGTGCATTTAGTGCTGAATAATTCCCTATATGTCTACCTCAACTTTATTTCACAAGTTTTGATATATTGCATATGCATTGCCATTCATTTTAAAATGTTTTGTAATTTCTCTTTTGATTTATTATTTATCCCATGAAACATTTAGAAGTATGTCACTTAGCTTCCAATTGTATGTGAATTTTCCAGATATAGTTCTGTCATGAATTTCTAATTTGATTTTAGTGAAGTCAGATAACATACTACAATTTAGGTCATTTCAAGAATATTCCTATGCACTTTAAAAGAATGTGTACTTTGTTGATGTAGGTTAATGTTTTGGTAATTATCAGTTAGGGTGCGGTCAATTGGTAATGTTAATCAAGTCTTCTGTATCTATTTTATCTACTTGCTCTATTATTGAGAAATAGCTGTTTAAACTGTAACAAAATTTAGAATTTGTCTATTTCTCTTCACAATTCTATCAGTTTGTTCTTCTTTTTTTTTTTTTTTTTTTTGAGATGGAGTCTTGCTCTGACACCTAGGCTGGAGTTCAGTGGCACAGTCTCGGCTCACTGCAAGCTCTGCCTCGCGGGTTCACACCATACTCCTGCCTCAGCCTCCCTAGTTGTTGGGACTATAGGCGTCCGCCACCACGCCTGGCTAATTTTTGTATTTTTAGTAGAAACAGGGTTTTACCTTGTTAGCCAGGATGGTCTCAATCTCCTGACCTCGTGATCCGCCCGCCTTGGCCTCCCAAAGTGCTGGGATTTCAGGCATGAGCCACCACACCTGGACTATTCTTCATGAATTTTTATGCTCTCTTATTATATAGATAAAAGTTTAGAATCATGATGTCCTCCTGATGAACTGACTTCTTTCTCATTAGGAATTGATTCTGTTTCTCCCAGATAATATTTGTTCCAATACCTGAGTGTTAGCAATCTAGCTACCCCAGCATTTTTTCCATTAAGGTTTACGTTGTGGATCTTTTTTCCTTTCTTTTAATTTAAACGTATTTTAATTTTGAAGGTACATAGTAGGCATATATATTTATAGGGTACTTGAGGTTTTCTGATACAAGGATGCATGTGAAAGAAGCATCTTTACATGAGAATGGGGTATGCATCCCCTCAAGCATTTTTCCTTTGAGTTACAACAATTCAGTTACACTCTAAGAGATTTAAAAATGTACAATTGCATTGTTATTGACTATAGTCACCCTGTTATGGTATCAAATAGTAAGACTTTTTTATTCTTTCTATTTTTATACCCATTTACCATCCCCACCTCCCCCTCCAACCCCCACTACAATTCCCAGACCGTGTTAATCATCCTTCTACTCTCTGTTCCGTGAATTCAATTGCTTTGATGTTTAGATCCTAAAAATAAGTGAGAACATGCAAGGTTTGCTTTTCTGTGCCTGGCTTATTTCACTTAACATAATGATCTCCAGTACTATCCATGTTGTTGCAAATAAGCATTTATCTATATTTAAAGTGGGTTTTTGTAGGATGTATACAGTTGTGTTTTTTTCATCCATTCTGACAATGTCTGCGTTTGAATTAGAGTGCTACATATTGAATATATTATTGATGTAATTGGGTTTAAGCCTACCATGTTGTTATGTATTGTCTGATATCTTATTGGTTCATAGTTTTCTTTTTCTTCTGTTTCTTTTTTTAATTTTTTAATTTTTTTTTTTTTTTTTTTTTTTTTGAGATGGAGTCTCGCTCTGTCGCCCAGCCTGGAGTGCAGTGGCGCAGTCTCCGCTCACTGCAAGCTCCGCCTCCCGGGTTCCCGCCATTCTCCTGCCTCAGCCTCCCGAGTAGCTGGGACTACAGGCGCCGCCACCACGCCCGGCTAGTTTTTTGTACTTTTAGTAGAGACGGGGTTTCACCGTGTTAGCCAGGATGGTCTCGATCTCCTGACCTCGTGATCCGCCTGCCTCGGCCTCCCAAAGTGCTGGGATTAGAGGCATGAGTCACCGCACCCGGCTCATTTTTGAATATTTTTAAAGAATCAATTAATTTCCTATTTTGTTTTATTAACTATAACTCATTCTTACTTTAGTACGTGGTTTTCAGTCTTTTTTCAAATGATGTTGCACTACTTCACATATAATGTAAAATGTACCCCCTCCAGCCTTTGTGCTAAGTTTATCAGATAGTGTTACATTAATCATAAAACTCATAATAGTTTTCTATTTCTGCTCCAACAAATTACAACAAATTTTGTGGCTCAAAACAGCATAAATTAATTAGTAGGTCAGAAGTCCACATAGGCTCTGCTGGGATCTGCTCAGCATATTACAAGATCACAATCCAGGGGTCAGGAGGACTGTGATCTTTCCTGGAGGCTCTCGGGCAGAATCCTTCCTAATATGATTCAGGTTATTGGCAGAATTCAGCCTCTTTCTTCTGTTGGACGGAGGTCCTGTTTGCTTGCTAGAAGTCACCTGGAGGAGGCTGCCTTTACCTTTGAGCAACTCCTTTCTGATCCTTGAATGGGAGTCTCTGAAGCTCTGTGCCAGCAGCAGTATATTCAAGCCAGCCTATACTTGGAATGTTTCCAACGCATCTCTCTTCTGCCGCATCTCTTCTGCCCTCCTCTTCTTACAGCGGAAGAGAAATCTCTGCTTTTAATATCAGATGAAAAGAGGATCGTGTGATTGGCCTCCCCTAGATAATTCATGATAATTTCCTCAGTTAATGTCTGTAACCTTAAAAAACACCTGCAAAGTCTTTTTTAATCATGATATTTAATGTGTTCATAGGTGGGCAGGTGTTAGGGCATTGACATCTCTGGGAAGAGGCATTATTCTTCCCCCAACAACTGTGCTATGCATACACACACACACACACACACACACACAATGTATAGCTTCAAACTTGCAATTAGCTCATATTAATAAATGATTACATTAAAATTAATTATTAGAAAAAAGTATTTTATATTTATCTGCATAGTTAGTATTTGCAAGGTTTTTCAATACTTTGTGTAAATCCAGATTTCTGTCTGGTATAAGTCCCCAGATGCTTCAATGACTTCCTTTAGCATTTCTTGTAGTGCACTTCTGTTGCTGACAATTCGGTTCACCTACCGTATGTCTGAGAAAACCTTTATTTTACTTTTATATATAAAATACATTTTTGCTTTAAATAGAATTCTAAATTAACAGGTTGTATTCTTTCAGTACTATACAAATTATGAATCATTATGTTTGCCTGAGTTTTTTTAGTTAGAAACTCCTCTGACATTTTGTTCCTCTGTACATAAAGTACCCCATCCAACCAGTCACCCCCAGATTCTTAGAGATGTTTGCTTTATCGCTTTTCTTAAGCCGTATGGGTACATTATACCTTGGTGAAGCTTTCTTCATCATACCTGTACCCAGGTTTTGCTGATGACCTTGGTTGATCATTTTTAACAAATTTAGAAAAGTTTTAGTCATTAGATGTTCACATATTGTTCTCTGTCCCACATTCCTTTGGGACTCCAATTTCACATATATAGGCCACTTGAATGTACCCAACTGATCTTGATCTTATCTTTCATTTTCTGAGTAATTTTCAGAAAAAAATCTTATGTTTCATTTTTGATCATTTTCTTTCTTTTTTTTTTCTTTGTGTATTAATTTTTGGATTTTCTCTCATATTTCATGTTCTAGTTTACTAATCTTTTCTTTGGCAGTGTTTAATCCACTGTTCATTCTGCTGAAGTCTTCATCTCAGGCACTTTAGCTTTTAATATGTAGACACATGATTTTTAAAATACCTACCCCAGAACTGAAAATAAAAATAAAAATAAGTTAAATTTCTATGAAGTCTTCAACATGATCAGTCTTTCATCTAGATTTTTGGTTGCATGGAATGCCATCATAATAACTGATCTAATGTTATTGTGTACTATCGTCTATGTTATTCCTGGGTTAGTTTTCGGCCGATTATATTTTATCCTTATTATATCTTATATTTCCTGCTTCTTTTCATAATAATTTTAGCTCGGATGCTAGACGTTATAAATGTTACCTCTTTATCTGCTGTTTTTTTTTGTTGTTGTTGTTGTTGTTGCTGTTCTTTTCAATATTTTAGACCTTTTTTTTCTGGAAATATAGATGAACTACTTGGAAACAATTTAATCCTTCAGTGTATGCCTTCGAGCTTTGTTAAGTTTGATCAGAATAGTTCTGGACTTTCTTTGCCTCACCCATGAGATAAGAATGTTTCTGAGTTCCTTATCTGTCATGCATTAGGAGTTGGTTTTATTCTGGCTCATGAGAATATGAACTTTTGTTTGCTCTGTTTGAGCTTGGAAATTGTCCCTTCCAATTCTTTTGCATAGTTCTTTCCCTGGCCTCAGTTAGTTTCCTCTCATGGGTGCACTCATCAGTACTCATCTGGAGACTCCCGGGTTAATCTCTGCAAATCTCAGGGAATCCTCACCTTGCCATTCAGTCCCGTCTGGCACTGTGCCCTGTGAACTATAGCCAATATCCACTTCCCTGTACTACTAGCACTACCTCTTGACTCAGGGAGACCTCTAAACTCCAACTAGGATCCTCATTCCTATGCTGCAGTCTAGAAACTCTCTCTAGACAATAAGGTGAGGCACAGCAGGACTCACCTCATTTCCCCCCATATTTTAGGAATTTCTATTGAATGATTTCATTGACTGATTCACAAAGTCTTGAAAAACAGTTGTTTTATACAATGTTTCTGATATTTTTAGCTGTTTCAGTTGCTAAGATAAATTGGATACATGTTTCTGCATCTTGGCTGGAAACTGATATTTTTAGATATATGTTTCAGTACAGCAAACAAAATTTCAGTGTTTTAAGGTTTTGAAAAATGTATCCTAGTAATAGGACGACCTGACTTCTAAATATTTTTGTCTCTTATACTGTACTAAACTCAAAGCAATTTCAGATAGCTATTGCTGTGTCTGAATTTCACTTTCTGCCTACTTTATCCATACATTTTGTTCTATAATTAAATTTTTTTTATTAGCTAATTACTTTAATTCTACCTGAGGTTTGCCAGTGAATTTTTAACAGCAGGATATCACAATGGTTTTTCAAAATATGTTGCGCTATGAATTGAAACATGGCCCACATTTTAGGTGTCTCAGGAACATGAAGAATATACAACCAGTGCAATCTGAAGTTCATAACAAACAGTAGGAAGTGAAGGAATCTTCCGAATACTTTGGTTAGATCAGAGCAATGATTTAAAGAAAGAGGAAGAGTCTGATGAACTGAAGTAGAAACAGGCATTCCTTGAACAAGAGTCATGATTCCCTCACATAGGCAGAATTAAAAATGTTTTTCTGCTTTAGAACAATCAGGAACTGACTTCTCCAGGAGGGTGGGCTGTTTCAGAGCATCAGCTTATTGAATCTGATTGTAATTGTTACAAAACACAATGACAATTTTTTAAACTATCAATATGGTTTTTAATGTTTGTTTTCAAGTTAACATACAGTAAAATTCACTTTTTTAATTGTAGAGTTCTATGAATTTTAACGTATACATAGATTCATATTGGCACTACTACAGTCAGTACAGAATTGTTCTTTCATCCCAAATCACCTCTAATCCCTTTGTAATGACTTCTTCTTTCAATCTCTAAACACTGACAAGCACCACTTCTTTCCCTGCCATTATAATTTTATCTTTTCCAGGGTGCCATATTAGCACAGCTTTAGAACAGCTTTATAGTAAGTCCCACAGTTGAGACCTACTGCTCAGGAAATATTTCTTTCAAAATATTACAGTGCATTAACAATGCACTTAAAGTCAGGTAGTATCATTTATCCAACTGTTCCTTTACAAAAGGGTTCTAGAAATTATAATTTATTTGCCTTCCATTTAAAATTTCACAACAATTTGTCTGCACAGACGTATCAGGCTGGGATTTTAATCAGAATTGTGAAAAAGCTTTATATTAGTTTTGAAAGAATTTGACTTTATTTTCTATCTTGAGTCTACAAATATATTAATATGGTATGACTTCTTATTTATTAAAGTCTTTTTTTTTGTTTCTGTTATCAGATCCATTGTAGTTTTCAGCATTCAGATAGCATACATAAATTTTGCTTGACTGGCACCTAAGTATGATAGTTTTGGAGCTGTTGTACATTTTTTTTAAAATTTTGATTTACAAATGTTTATTGCTAATATGCATATAATATTTGATTTGGGGTGTTTTTCTTTAGTCCTTTGACTGTGTGCACTCCATAATTAGTTCTAGCAATTTTTTTTAAGATTCCTTGAGCTTATATTGTATATAACAATCTATTTCTAATTTCAGCAAATTAGAAAACATTTATTTTTTTTCTGCCTGTGTGTCTTAAATCTATTATAACTTGCCTATACAGAGTTGTTCTATCAGTATGAGGTTTAATAGGAGTGCTGACAGTGAATTTCCTTACTTGCTCCTGGTCTTACAGATAAAGTATTCACTTCTTTACCTATATATCAATGTTAGGTCTAAATTTTTTGGCAGATGTTTTTCATCATGATAAAGAAGTCTTCTTTGTTCATAGTTTGCTCAGAGTTTTTATCATGAATGGATGTGAAATTTTGTTGTTTCTGTGTTTTAGCATCAACTCATATTATTAAATGATTTTTTCTTTTTTTTTTTTTTTTTTTTTTTGAGACGGAGTCTCGCTTTGTTGCCCAGGCTGGAGTGCAGTGGCCAGATCTCGGCTCATTGCAAGCTCAGCCTCCCGGGTTCACGCCATTCTCCTGCCTCAGCCTCCCGAGTAGCTGGGACTACAGGCGCTAGTAGTCACCCGGCTAGTTTTTTGTATTTTTTAGTAGAGACGGGGTTTCACTGTGTTAGCCAGGATGGTCTCGATCTCCTGACCTCGTGATCTGCCCGTCTCGGCCTCCCAAAGTGCTGAGATTACAGGCTTGAGCCACCGCGCCCGGCCCATGATTTTTTCTTTAAACCGTTAAGTTGGGTAAATTAATTGGGTATTGATTAATATGCTTAATATACTTAATATAATTTAATTATACTTATTGTAATTAATATGATTTAAATATATTCAATTAATTTATCCACCTAACAGTTTAAAGAACAATTGTTTAATAATATGAGTTGATGCTAAAAGGTTCAGAGGTTTCTGAAGTTCTATTCACTAATGTTGTATAACTAAATTATATTAATACGCAATCTATCCAACCTAACAGTTTAAAGAAACTGTTTACTGATAACAGTATTGTGTCAGCCTTACATTCACAAAAACTTAGTGTTGATATATTTCTATTTACAGCTAGATTCTATTTACAGCTAGATTTTTTTTCTAATTTTTTTTTTTATAAAATGCCTATTTTCATGAGATATTGATATGTAGGCTTATTTTCTGGTACCATATATGACTTGTTAAATTATCAGCATAATGCTGTGTTCATAAAATGAGTTGAAAAACATTCTCTTCTCTTATATTTTCTGAAAGAGATTGTATAGAAATGCTATTATTTCTTCTTTAAGTCTTTTTTTAAATTCAACAGATGAACTATCTGGGTCTAAATATCTCCTTTCAGGAGATTTTTGATTTATCTTTAAATAAATGTATTTTTTATATTTTTAATAATTATAGGATAGTTTTTGTTATGTATTTTATTTTGAGTAACTTTGTGGTTTCTGGTTTTCAAGGAAGTGGTTCGTATTTTCAATATTGATAAGTTTGTATGCATAACATTCTCTGGAATTTTTTTTTTTTTTTTTTTTGAGACAGTCTCACTCTGTCGCCCAGGCTGGAGTGCAGTGGTGCGATCTCAGCTCACTGCAAGCTCCGCCTCCCGGGTTCACGCCATTCTCCTGCCTCAGCCTCCCGAGTAGCTGGGACTACAGGCGCCGCCACCACGCCCGGCTAGTTTTTTGTATTTTTAGTAGAGACGGGGTTTCACCGTGTTAGCCAGGATGGTCTCAATCTCGTGACCTCGTGATCCACCCGTCTTGGCCTCCCAAAGTGCTGGGATTACAGGCGTGAGCCACCACGCCGGGCCCATTCTCTGGATTTTTAAAAATATTTTTATTATCTGTCGAATCTGTGCTGATATCTCTTCTTTCAATCCTGATATTGGCAATACGTGTCATCTCTCCTTTGTTCATCCTGAGTCTTGCTGGAGGTTTAATTATTGTATTATGATTAATTATAATCAGTTATTCCAAATAAACTTCATTTAAAAAATTTTTCTCATTTTGTTTTGTTTTCAGTTTCATTATTGTCCTTTTCTTTTATGTTGTTTTCTTCCTTCTGCTTAATTTTTGCTTATTTTGCTCATGTTTATCTAGTTTATTAGGCTTTCCCAAACAGTAATTGTGAATTTGTTCCACTTGTTTTTGTCTGTCAGATTTTGCTTCATATATTTTGAAGCACTTTTTCAGGTTGATGCACATGTTTTCCTGCTTGTCATGTCCTGATTGTCATGTTTTTCTGCTGAATTGGCCCTTTTATCATTATGTAATATTCTCTTTTACATCTTTTTATTTCATTTGTTCTGAAACCTTCATTTTCTGATATTAACATAGCCACTGCAGCTTTCTTTTGATTAGAATTTGAATGGCATATTTTTCTATTGTTTTTATTTTATCCTGGCTTTATCATTACATTTCAAGCAATTTTTTATAGACAGCATATAGTTAGGTTATATTTTATTCATTATGCCAGTTTCTGTGTTTTTATTCACGAAATTAAGCCATTTACACTTCATTCAGATGTGCCATTTTTAAAATGTTATTTTAGTTTGTTCTTTTTGTCTTTCATTCTTCTATTTTCCCTGCTCTAAATTCTCGATTATTGAACATTATTTAGAATTTGATTTTATTGTATCTATGATGCTTCTGGCTATATCTGTTTTCACAATTTGTGGGGAGGGGGTGTTGCCCTTGTAATTCAATGTCCCTATTTAACTTGGAATCAATGTTTACCATTTCAATTTGAATGTAGAAAGTATAGCATCATATAGGTCCCTACATCTTCTCCTCTTTATATCATACTTTTCCTATGTATTATACCTCCATCATTGAAAATTCCATCAGAGAATTTGTTTTTTCTTTCAACCATTAAATTACTTTAAATAACTTAAAAAGTGAATAGTGTGACATATTTCTCAGATATTTACTATTTGTAACTCATTCTTTATTTCTAGAGTTTGATGTTTCCTTTGATTTAATTTACTTTCTCTTTGAAAAAGTGCCTTGAGCAATTCTTTTATATCAGGTCTGCTGGGAGAAATTGTAATAGTTCTCCTTTACCTTCATGTCTGAAGGATATTTTGCTGAACATAGACCTTGCTTTGACAGTTCTGTTCTTTCAGAACTTTACAAATTTTGTTTCATTTCCTTTTGGCCTTCATGATTTCTGGTAAGAAATTCACAGTCATGTGAATCATTGTTCTCCTATAACTATTGCATATTTTGGTGTTTGTATATTTTTGGTTTGTAAAGGTTTGATTATGATGTGTCTCTACATGAACTGTGCTGGGTTTGTCTTGGGTTTGATGCTGTTGGCCTATTTGAGAAGTTTTCAGATGTCAGATGCATTGATACATATGTGTGTGTGTGTGTGTGTGTGTGTGTTTGTGTATACCTACATTATTTTGTACTGGTTCTCTTTCTGTTTTCCTTCTTAGATTTCATGACATTTTGGTATTGTCTAAGAAGTTCCTGAAGGCTATTCATTTTTTCTTTAATATTTTTCCTTTTGTTTTCAAAATTGGATAACTTCCATTTCTAATTCTTTGTGTTTGATAACTCTCTGTCAGTCCATTCATCACATCCATGAATTTTGTTGTTGTTGTTAACATAAGTAGAATGCTAATATTTATTTGGGGTTTTAAAAATATATTGTATGCCTTTGGAGAGATGTTCCATATTTCCATTTATTTCACCTAATTATTTAGAACATGTTTTAAACAGTTGCTTTAAAATAGCTTTTAGATAATCCAACATGTGTCAGCATGCCATTGGCATTTCCAATGACATGATTTTCCTAGTTCTTAACAGGTGAAACAATAGATTATATTTAGGACTTTCAATATTACATAATCAGACTCTGGATCTTATTTCAGCATTATGGAAAATGTTCACTTTTTTTTGTTATTTTTGTAGGCAATCAGTTTGTTTAGATCAGACAACAAATTCTGACCATCCTTCTTGGTTTTATATACAGACTGCATTTTCGTTACCTTTCAGTATTTGTCGGTGTGTACCAATGACCATTCCACGACCTTTGTGGAGGTTTACCTTTTAGTTAAATTCACAAAATCTTGGCACTGTTTAGAATCAGATTCAATAAGCACAGCTCAGGACAGAGCTCAAGATTTCATAAAGAACTTGCTGTGGATGCTTTTCTAAGACCTTCCTACTCTATGATCTCCGATGTACTTTCCTGCTCCTTAAGTCGCCACTTTTTAGTCCTCCGACTAGAAAGCCGGGATATGCCCTTATTCTGGTTCAACTGTTCCGATAAATGAGGAGGATAAAAGCAATGGGAGATTTTGCTCTTAGGACTGCAGTTTATCTGATTGAAGAAGCATGTCATCTCTCAGAGAATTGGGTGTTTGCACCTTTCCTCTGTTGACATTGTCACTGCCAGATTTACTTCCTGCTTCCTGAGTCTGAACTGGAAGGCTTCTCTTTCTTGGACCTTTCTTGAGCAGTGTTGATGACAACTTCTGGGTTTTGTGATGCCGTCAATTCAGGCTATGGAATTCTGAAAAAAAAAAAAAAAAAAAATTGTTACCTCACAGTTTGTCTGGTGATATTTTAAATTCTGTTATGTTCTTAGTAGGAATATTTCTACTGCGATTTACTTTTAAGAGTCTTCAAACAGAATTCATACACATTCTCTCCAAATATAATGGTCATATTAAGTGGGGAGATAGGACACTGCAAGATTTCTCAAATTAACTTCAGTGTGACTTTGAACATTTAGCCTACCATTTAGGATTCTTACTGCCTTTTGAAAGCTTTGTATTTAAAGCCATACTTTTCTTAGTTAATGGGATAAAAATTAAAAGATTTGTAGGGGAGAAAATGAAAGTGTTTCCAATTCTTCTCTCTTTCTGGCAGTTTATCAAAGGTAGAAATAACGCTATTCTTACAAAATTTGTTATTTTATTTATTTTGTTATTATTATACTTTAACTTCTAGGGTACATGTGCACAACGTGTAGGTTTGCTACATATGTATACATGTGCTATGTTGGTGTGCTGCACCCATTAACTTATTTTAAAAACATGCAATAATAACTTGCCAAAATTGAAACACCAGTTCATATATTTATTTTTTGTATTATTAAGATATTACAGTAAAATGACCAGTTTTTGAAACCAAGATAACTCTCCCTGACATCTCCATCATCTTCCAATTTTATCTTTATTTCATTTTATTTCTTTTTGTTATAGAGTCTTGCTCTGTTGCCCAGGTTGGAGTGCAATGGCTCAATCTCAGCTCACTGCAACCTCTGCCTCCCAGGTTCAAGTGATTCTCCTGCCTCAGCCTCCCGAGTTGCTGAAATTACAGACGCCCACCACCACGTTTGGCTAATTTTTGTATTTTTTTCACCATGTGGGCCAGGCTGGTCTCGAACTCCTGACGTCAGGCGATCTGCCTGCCTCAGCCTCCCAAAGTGCTGGGATTACAGGCATTAGCCACCGTGCCAGGCCATTTTTATTCTTGGTATATAAATAAAACAAATATAGCCCCTGTATATTGGTCCTTGGACCATTAGCACATAAACCCGCGAATGCCAAATTCAAAAATTTACACATCCGGCTGTTTAAAATTACCCTGCATAAGCCTATTTTAAACATTTACAATCAGCCTGCTTTGGAAACTGCAAAACTGCACCCAACTTCTGCTAGCCATATGCAAACTCCAAGGGCAATACAAGACACCAAGCCTATAGCTGCCCTTCTACCTTCTGAGAGAGTCTGAGAGACTCTGCTGTACTGCTGAGTGACATCACCTGGACACATGAGCTCCCTCTCAGATAATTCACTCTTCGAGGAGTTCCCTTCCCCTTCTCCTACTCTCTGAGTGGTGACTGGACATGGTGTCTTTAAACAGCCCCCTGCTATCAGGAACTTCCCATGTCAAGCAACCTGTATGAGTACCACCCAAGTCAAATTCATTGTGCCTTAATGCCTCCTATCATCATAGCTTTTTCCTTGATCAGTCCTGAACTCTTCACACTTACTTGTACTTTCCAACAGAATATTTTCTGCAGAATTTTGCAAAAGTATTACCAACTCTAAAAATATGTTCTGAAATCTTACACCTTTAGATCACTTTTCAATACACACTATGACTTTTATTATACATTATTTTTCTTATAAGTTTTATAAGATTTTTAAAATTAGTTAATTATTTTTTTGAGACAGAGTCTTACTCTGTTGCCCAGGCTGGAGTGCAGTGGCACAATCACAGGTCCCTATGGCCTTGACTTCCCAGGTTCAAGCTATCTTCCCATCTCAGCCTCTTAAATAGCTGGGACTACAGGTACACACCATCCTATCCGGCTAATTTTTTCTGTTTTTTTTGTAGCGACAGGGTCTTATTATGTTACTCAGACTCATCTCAATCTCCTGGGCTCAGGCGATTCTCCTGCCTCAGCCTCCCAGATTGCTGGGATTACAGGTGCGAGCCACCATGCTAGGCCTTAACTTCTTTTTAAATTTGAATTACCAACTTGTATTCTAATCCATTTTGTATTCCAGGCGGTCTCAAAACTTTTCTTTAATGTATACGTTGACATAAAACAGGTGGATTCTCAGATCTGTTTCTGCATTCAGTCTTTCCTAATATATTTCAGAACCTGAGAAAGACTTTCGGATAAGGAGATAATTGCACTTTTTCTCCATTAGCACAATCCAATAGCTGACTTTCTCAGAAGAAAATCCGTCTGCACGCAGATACTTGGTTGGAAGAGGGGTGACCCAAGAGAACTTCTGAAAGGTGTTTGGGACCTCAAGGTTTCTTGAAACATTCTGGGGGCCTTTGATGTAGAATATTATTAACTGTAGAATGTACGCTGAAAGAGTATAAAAATTGCTGTATTTAATGGTGAAATTAGCTTTCAAGAATTAAAGGAACATTCAAGCTTGCATTTACTTATTTACGCATTTATTGACTTGAGAGATCTTCCATATTAACTATGGCCTTTTATTTAATTATTATCTTGTACTGTGGAAAGACTTCTTTTGATAAAAATAAAGTCACAGTAATGTTTTCCCTACTTTCAACTGTATCTTTTCACTTAGATTTTATTTAATAAGCCCCTTAGCTTGTTGGTAAAATGTTGTAGACGTCTAGTGATGGATTAGCTTTAGTAAATTGTATTAAATATTTATTAAAATTTTTGTTTTTATGTTTTTTAATTTGTTCATTTATACTTCTCTGATTATAAAAATAATCCAATGTTAGTATAGAAAATTGCATAATGTCTATTAAGGACAATTCAAAAGAGCTGATTAGTATTCTTAAATCAGCATATTAAACATTCATTTACCATTTTACCTATGAATTTCAATTATGGTTAATTAAATGTAGAATTGATTGTATAAACAAATGCCGTAATAGATATATATCTGGTCATATTTGGCCAGGTGTCTTATGCTTGCCCAACAGTGTAACCACAGGGTTTGGAATACTGATCAGTTTGAGTGAGAGTGAGGACTGATTTATATACTGACATAAATATGTCTTTTACATGTAATGTCAACTTGATAAAAGAAGCAGAATACAGAAACAGGTGTGTTTTTAAAAGAAAGAAGAAAATATTGAAATATTAATCAGTGTTTACATACATAAATGCAAGTGCTGGCCAGGCTCTGTGGGACACTCGTGAGGCAGGAGTACTGCTTGAGCCCATGAGTTGGGGACTGCAGTGAGAGGCTGCGATCACACCACTGCATGTCAGCTTGGGTGACAGAGGGAGATCCCGTATCAAAACGAAAAAAAAAAAAAAAAAAGAAAAAAAAATGCAAGCACAGTCAGCTCTTCATATCCATGGTCTTACACTTGTGTTTTCAACCAATGTGGATGGAAAAAAAAAAATTTTTTTTAAATAGCAATAAAATTAACAATACAACAATGAAAACATACAATAAAGAACAATACATTATAACAACTATCTGATGAATTTCCTGGAATCAATCCTCTGTGAATATCAGTTAACAACTGTAATTAATAAAAATAACTAACCAAGGCCGGGCGCAGTGGCTCACGCCTGTAATCCCAGCACTTTGGGAGGCTGAAGTGGGTGGATCACGAGGTCAAGAGTTTGAGACCAGCCTGGCCAATATGGTGAAACCCTATCTCTATTAAAAATACAAAAATTAGTCATGATGGCTCAGGCCTGTAGTCCCAGCTGCTCAGGAGGCTGAGGCAGGAAAATCACTTGAACCCAGGAGGCAGATGTTGCAGTGAGCTGAGATCACACCACTGCACTCCAGCCTATCTGACAGAGTGAGACTCCATCTCAAAAAAAAAAAAAGAAAAGAAAAAGAAAAGAAACAATAATAACTAACCAAGAAAATGATAAAGTCAGTAATTTTAATTGCCTCTTATTTTATTTTATTTTTGATCTTGTACATATGATCTATGTAAAGAGCCAATGTAAAAGAACATAATAATCAGGTTCCTTTGGCAAATACTTAGAAAATGCAGAAAAGCATAATTATGAAAATGCAACAAAGCTTCAGTTAACAATTTTTGATTATTTTTATACTTGCTGTCTAAGGAAGGAAATACTTATTTGATTAAACTGCTGATTCCTCTTATATTAACTTTCACTAACAATGTAATTTTAAATGTCAATGGAACTTTTTTTTGATTTTTCTTAAACCAACTTAATGAGGCAATTTGATCCTCACTCTTCTACAGTATGATGGTATTGTGTAAAGCCCTTACTGTGTTGTTCAGATAGGTTTGATTTTAGAAGTCAGTACTCAATACATTATGGCAGTTATGTCACTGCTTTACTCTATTCACAAATTAGGAACAACCATGTAGAAAATGCCCAAAATTTGCTATTAGTCAAATATGCGTAGAAATGCTCTATTGACTAGATTTTGTAACAGGACAGATAGACCAAATCAGTTGACACTCAAGATTGAAGACCACTCAGATACATTTATTTAAAAAGAATTGTATGTACGTATTTAGTTTATAGTAATCAGGAAGATAGACTTTTTTTTTCCAAATGAAATTATAAAATTAATTATTGTTCTTTATGCCTATCATTTTATACTTTGCATTTTTTAAATTTTGTATGCATTTTAAGTTCCAGAATAGTATTCTCATTAAATAGCACTTTAAATTGATCACCCTCATAAATTCAGAATGGAGGATTATGACAATTAACCAGAAGCAATATTAATGAAAATTGAGAGCTGTTAGATCGTACTACAGCATTTGCAGCAGTAGGGAAGAGCAAAACATACAAATTTTTTAAAAAGAAAACAGATGGATTTCATTGATGCCTGATATGACTATATGAAAGTAAAAATTTCATGATCAAAATCATGATGAATGCATTCTCCATAATTGAGATGTCTTATTGTACATTGAGAGGCTATATAATATTAAAATACTAGTCATTCTTTACCTCATATTATAAGCAGTTAAGTATCTGAAAAATTGTCAAAGATGTAAATTGTAAAATGAGGGTGCTTGATTTGTTATCAAAGGAAGGTTCTTAAAATTAACTGAAAACATGTAATTTCTTACTATCCATGAGTAATAAAAATCAGCTTTGCAAATGTGGTTTCCCAGGTGTTTCACTTTTCTAACTTCATATAATAAAATGCAGTGGAAAGAAGTGTGTTAATGAAATTATGGGAAGACCCAAAGAAATAACCTAATTAGCTTTTCATACAGACTGAGAATATAAACAGCGAATGTTAGAACTATCAAATACTTTGGTGTTAATCTGCTGTATCTATTCTCTTGGCCAGGAATCAAGATCACTTCTGTGACTTTCTAATGGACACACAGCCCTACATGTAAAATCATTTTTCTGATGACTAGTGATAACGAGCATTTTTTCATATGTTTCTTGGTCGCTTTTATGTTTTCTTTTGAGAAATGTCTGTTCATGTCATTTTCCCATTTTTAATTGGATTTTTTTTTTTTCTGGTTGACTTAAGTTCCTTATAGATTCTGGATATTCGACCTTTATCAGAGGTATAGATTGCAAACATTTTCTCCCATTCTGTAGGCTGTCTGTTCATTCTGTTGATAATTTGTTTTGCTGTGCAGAAGCTGTTTAGTTTAATTAGGTCTCACTTGTCAATTTTTGGATTTGTTGCAATTGCTTTTGGGGACTTAGCCATAAATTCTTTGCCAAAGCCAGTGTCAAGAAGTGTATGTTCTATGTGTTTTTATATACTTTTTTTTATAGTTTGAGGCCTTACATTTAACCCTTTAATCCATCTTGAGTTAATTTTTGTGTATGATGAAATGTAGTGGTCCAGTTGGTTCTTTTGCATATGGTTTGCCAGTTATCCCAGCACCACTTACTGAATAAGGAGTCAACATTTTGTTAACTTTGTCAAAGTTCCGATGGATATAGGTGTGCAACTTTCATCCTCAGCAAAATGTAAATCAAAACCACAATGAGATACCATCTCACACCAGTCAGAATGACTATTATTATAAAAGTCAAAAAATAACAGATGCTGTCAAGACTTCAGAGAAAAGGGAATGCTTATACACTGTTAATGGGAATGCAAATAGCTCAACCATTGTGGAAAGTAATTTTGAGATTTTGCAGAGAACTTAAGCAGAACTGCTGTTTGAGCCAGCAATCCCATTATTGGGTAAATACCAAAAGGAAAATAAATTGTAAGAGACACATGCACTTGTATGATTATCACAGTGCTATCCACAATAGCAAGGACATGGAGTCAACCTAGGTACCCATCAGCAGTGGACTGGATAAATGAAATGCAGTACATATACACCATGGAATACTACACTGAAAAAAAAAAAAACATGAAGTCATGTCCTTTGCTGCAACATGAATGCAACTGTAGGCCATAATCCTAAGCAAATTAACACAGGAAGAGAAAATCAAATACTTCATATTCTCACATTGAATACTTATGGACATAAAGATGGGAGCAATAGACACTGAGGACTACTAGAGAGGGGAAAGAGGGAGGTGGGATGGTCTGAAAAACTACCTATTGGGTACCATGCTCACTACCTGGATGACAGAATCACCTTTACCCCAAACCTCAGAATCATGCAAGATACCCAGTTAACAAACCTGCCCGTGTGCCCCCTGAATCCAAAGAAAGAAAACGTAAAAACAAGTAAAGAGAGAAAAAGGGTTGTGAGTCTTAAGATGAGCAGTCCTCTGCTAGATGAAAAATCTATGTGTGCATTTATTTGTTGCTTTATATTTAAAACAATTGGAATTACAAATGAATATACTTCCTGACTCTGCTTGAGTGGAGTTAGCTTTCCTTGGCTCAAATACATTTGAAGGAATTAGTGGGTGCTGATTAATCTGAACCAAACAAGCTGGGACATGAATAGGCATTTCATGGTTAATATCATCTTTATCTTCTGAGAAATATTTGAGGGTTGGGGGGAAGACTTGGAAGACTCAGAAAATATAGGAAGTTGCTGAATGCCATTATTGATAAAAGGTAAATCCGTCTGTCAAATTAGTGGTATCTCTGTTGCCGAAGCAGCCAGTCGGGGGAATTACAACTTGAAGGTAGACTAATATGTCCATGTTAGTGGGAGTTAATAGAACTACTTCACTATACATCCCCGTGTTCCTTCCAGCTAAAGAATAAAATAGAAACTTTCCAGAAAGTGTTGACTACTCAACACATACAGAATACAAATCCTTGAAAGAATTCATTTCATTATAATTCTCTAAGGGATGAAAAGACTTCACTGTACTAAAGAGAGTAATACTGCTTTTGCAACTAAATGTATAAATAATGATATGCAAAATATGCATTTTGTTTAAAATGTTATTTTCCATAATTACAAAGGAAGAAAAACAGGGTACAGATAGTCAAATGACAATGTACTTAAAATTCAGAGTTAATATCTGAGAAAGTTCTATCTTTTGTAATACTAGTAATTATTATGTTACTTTAGAGTCAACATGTCAGATTATGTTTCTTGTTTCTAAATTCATACAGGCAGAAGCTTGATCTATTGTGTTTAATTACTAAGTTACATACCAGTTCTTGTCTCTACCATCAATGGAGGTAATGCGGCATAAACGCTGACCTGAATTGTAGAGATATTTGAGTATAATCACACTTCTAAATGCCTGTCTGATATTGTTCAGTGTATGTAAAAATTATTAATATACTTAATTTTAGGAATATTGTTTTATGATATTCAGCTTAAAATTATGAAAGTGTGCATCAAGTCACAATTTATGCTCTGCTTTGAAATTTAGCTTCTATTGTGGATGCCAGTGATTTGTTTATTGCAAACAGTGCATTTCAGTAACAGTTTCAACATGTTCCAAATATGCAGCATATACAGTTTTTCCAATGTAATTAGTTAGAAATTGAAGATGCTTAATTTTAAAATTGAATAGTTCATGAAAATCTATTTCCATTTTCTGTATGGCTTATGCAGTTTCTCTTCATAAAATGTTCTATAGTTGCTTGAAGAAATTAAGTGTAGTTAATCAGAAAGAACATTATGGTTTGACACCTAATTTGAAAGCCCTGTTTTGAAGCAGTGATTGATTGCTTATGGCATTACACAGACCAATGAGAACCCAAATAGGAAATCCACTTATGCTCAAAGTAGATCCCCAAATTGGTGTAAGTTAGGGTGGTGGTGTCTTTTTCTGAGACATAGTTCCTAAAAGTATATATGTTTGCTAGAATGTATACTTTATTGTTTAATTTAATAGATTTAATAGTGAAAAAGCTTTACAATGAATTGATATAATTATTGCACATTAGAATGAAGATCAGTGATAAAGTTATTTTACTATGAAACCAAATCAGTTTCATTAATATAAATGGAGATGTGATGTTTGAAAGCTTAAAGTGTGGCAAAAATTATCTAAATGATGTTAGTGAAGGTGTTTTCATCTCTATTGATTCTATATTCATCTCTCCTTCAGTGCCGCCAGCAATCTCAATGCCTCAGAAATCTTTTAATGCCACGGCAGAGAGAGGAGAAGAGATGACGTTTTCCTGCAGGGCCTCAGGCTCTCCAGAACCTGCCATCTCCTGGTTCAGGTAGGTTATGCACCCCGTTCCCTCTGGCTTGTGTCCATTATCAGGCTTATGGAACAGTATTGGGATCTTAATCATTTTGGTAGAAAGCAAACCATTGCATTTTAGTT
Organism: Macaca fascicularis; assembly: GCF_037993035.2. Lineage (NCBI taxonomy): Eukaryota > Metazoa > Chordata > Mammalia > Primates > Cercopithecidae > Macaca > Macaca fascicularis. The sequence continues at coordinate 25,879,989 of NC_088377.1, read as the reverse complement.
TCATTAAAAAAAAAAATCCTGGTGCTATTTTTGGGGCTTAAAGTGGTTAGATTAAACTGCTAAAGAGATCAACAGTGTGACCCCTCACTAATATTCTGAGTCAAAGGCTGTACCCATTATACTTATTCTGTCTGTAAAAGCAGACTTTTGGAAAAATGGGACCAGGAGCACCTGTGACTTAGTCAAACATTTTATTATCCCTACAATGCCTACAATGTATCTTGAAATAGATATTCTAGTGTTATTGACACCACTGTCATATGTATACAATATCATATTTTATTATAATTGTGTATATTTGTATTATACACAAAATATTGTATTATAGAAAAAAGCTGATTTTATAGAGTTAAAATTCCGTGAATTTGATACGTAATTTTTAAAAATCAGCTCATCAAATGAGTAACTTCTGTATTCTACATCTGTAATTTGATAGTTTACTTACTTTTTTTAGAATTTTAAAATACTATTTGATTTTTATTAAGATCAAAAATATTTTTAAATATTCCATTCTTTTAGATTGTGTCTCAAACTACTAACTTGGAGACAATAAACTTTAAAACTGGACCATCTTGTAAACATGCATTAGTAATGCAGGTTACTACAGAAGCATTAGGTACGAGTATTTACAGAATCACTTCATAAACCATATAGTGAAAAATAATTTTAAAAGATTAGTAAAATATACATCAAATGTGCAAAAGTGTCCTTACTAAGGATGAGGTTATTGTTTTAAAAGTTCTTTGAAGGGCAATAATTGAAATCCCAAACTAACTTTTATTCTTTTGTGCTTGAGCATGTACTGACATTACCTTCAACTTTAAACCCTTTGTTTATACTGCTTATCATTTTAATAGAGGATTTAACAATACATGAGATGTTTCTTCAAATATTATGCGTTTAGATGTTCTTTTCAGACAATAATTTTCTTGCGACAAACTGTTGGTATTTTTTCGTAGGATTACACCTTGAATATTAACATATTCACCCCAGATAATCATCATCTGTCCCAGTGACTGCTGGTTTACTCGTGTGGATCCTTAAAAGTCTATATCAGACCTAATTGTATCACAGAAAAGCCACTGAATCATTCATTCCAATGAACAAATATTGTTCTACAATCTTTTTTCCTATGGTTTTGTATTTCCAAACAGATTTATTTTTTCTTATTTGAACAACATTGATGTAACAGATTAAAGAAAGTAAAGCACAAAAATACTATGAGTAGGAAATTGAACAACAAAAATGAGCTTGCGTTACTCATAGTTCCACTTTGGTATGTAGTGGGAAAAACATCCTAAACTTCAAGCCTATGCCGATCTTAGCTAATGTAATTGACGATTCCACAAACCAATAGTAGGACTAGTAGCTGGTTGGAAAGTACAGGTGAATAAACTTGTTTTGAAATAATTTTTCAGTCATTTATTAAGGAATGCTATAAAATGTAAACTGTTCTGTGTAAAGGGGCTAGAAGTCTTCCTGCATTCAAGAGCAAGAAGGGAGCATGTATCTTTATCCTGTGAATTCATACTTAAGGGCACTTCATCATTTCTGAGGGAGAAATACATGGAAACTGGGTGTGTGATTGTTACAGTGTTAGAACATATGCCCTTGAAAAATATGATTCCAGGTTTAAGAAGAAAATCTCCTTTACTTCTGAGATAACTTGATCACAGAGATTCCAAGTTTGATAGTAATTTCAGATTCCCCACCTGTTAATGTTGATGTTAAGTTATGCAGATTCCTCATTAGTCCCATCTTTAGGACAATATTAGAACACTTACCATCAAGTGAGAATAGTAATTGTGAGACTGGATGCTTTTAGTTTGGTCATATTTAGTTGTCTACACCACAACCCTTTCAAATAACAGCTTACCAATTACTTCTCACCAGAATACCAAGATTCTCCAGCAGATGGGAAGTTTTAGCTGGCTTGGTTTTTCAGCGAGACTTCTTTTCTGCTGAGATTTTTTTCTGAAAGTTTTCCATTTCTTCAAAATTGTTTTCTCCTATTTAATTGGAAATATTACTATATAGACGAGTATAAATCAGATTCAGAGAATAATATAATGAGTAATTTAAATCTATATTTTTTCTTCTCCATATCTTCATATGGTATTATTTCATCCTTCCGATAGAATGAAATAATAATTTATTGAAAACCTAAATAATTGTTCTAGTCTCTGGATATAAAATATATACTGGGAGGATGAGAATGTGTGGTTGTAACATTAACAAAGGTAAAATTTGTGTTAGAGGGAAATTCTGACCTTTCATCTGTACATGTAGACATGTCATGTTTGAGGAAAAGAAAAAATTCCCACAAGTATCAGGAAATGTAGGGTAGTAGCCCTGAGAGAAATGTCCAGATCGTTTCATAGAGATAATATTTCCAAGCGAGATAAGTGAAGTCAGTTGTACTAGTCAGCTTGAGCTGCCAAAACAAAAAGCCACCCACTGGATAGTTCACACAACAGGAATTCCTTGATCTCTTGGCCTCGTGATCCGCCCGCCTTTGCCTCCCAAAGTGCTGGGATTACAGGCTTGAGCCACCGCCAACATGGTGAAACCCCGTCTGCACTAAAAATACAAAAATTAGCCGGGCGTGGTGGTGCACGCCTGTAGTCCCAGCTACTCTGGAGGCTGAAGCAGGAGAATCACTTGAACCAGGGAGGCAGAGGTTGCAGTGAGCCGAGTTTATGCCACTGCAATCCAGCCTGGCAACAGAGTGAGACTCCATCAAAAAAAAAAAAACAAAAAAAAAACGAATTTCTTTTCTCACAATTGTGGAGGCTAGGTGTTTAAGATCAAGGCACCTGCAGGGTGGCCTTCCCTCTGTGTACAAACTCATAGAGAGAGTTCTGGTTATCTTCCTCCTCTTTCAGAAACACCAATTCTTTTTTGCTTGTTTGTTTTTTAATAATCTCAACTTTTATCTTATGTTACTGGTTTATATATTACTATAGTGTACTTTTAATCATTATTTTAGAGTGTACTCCTTCTACTTATAAAAGAGAAAAGTTAACTGTAAAACAGCCTCAGGCAGTTTCTTTAGGTAATATTCCATAAGAAAGCATTGCTATCCTAGGAGATGACAACTCCATGCCTGTTACTGCCCCAAAAGACCTTGTAGTGGGATGAGATGTGGAGGTGGAAGACATTGATGTTGATAATCCTGACCCTGAGTCGGCCGAGGCTAATGTGGGTATCTTCCTTTATTGAAAAAAAATTAGTGATTAAAAACTTAAACAAGAAAAAATATATATCCTTATGAAATAAACGATAAAGAAAATATTTTGTATAGCTATACAATGTGTTTGTACTTTAAGCTGTTATTAAAAAGGAGTCAAGAGTTTAAACATTTTAAGAGTATATAAAGTAAAAAAAGCTAAAGTGAATTTTATTACTGAAGAAAGAAAATGTTTAGTGTAGCCTAAGTATACAGTGTTTATAAAGTCTAGGGTACTATACAGTAATGTCCCAGGCCTTCACAGTCACTCACCACTTACTCACTGAGTCACCCAGAAGAACTTCTAGTCCTGGAAGCTCCATTTACAACAGTAAATGTCATATATCTATATATACACACACACACATAGCATTAACTTTATTTATTTATTTATTTATTGAGACAGTCTCGCTTTGTCACCCAGGTTGGAGTGCAGTGGTGCAATGTCAGCTCACTGTAACTTCTGCCTCCCGGGTTCAAGTGATTCTCCTGCCTCAGCCTCCTGAGTAGCTGGGACTACAGGTTCATGCCACCATGCTCGGCTAATTTTTGTATTATTAGTAGAGACAGCGTTTCACCATGTTGGTGAGGCTGGTCTTGAGCTCCTTGTGATTAGCCTGCCTCGGCCTCCCAAAGTGCTGAGATTATGGGTGTGAGCCACCGCACCTAGCAAGAAAAACTTTTATACCATATTTTTTACTGTACCTTTTCTATGTTTTGATATATTTAGATACACAGATATTTACTATTATGTTACAATTGCTTCCAATATTCAGTATAGTAACATGCTGTACAAGTTTGCCGCCTAGGAGAAATAGGCCATACCATATAGTTTAGGTGTGTAATAAGCTATACTATCTTGGTTTGTGTAAATACACTCTATGATGTAAACAGTGCTACAAAATTGACTAGGGACGTATTTCTTAGAACATACCCCTGTGGTTAGGCAAAGCATGACTGCATTATCCTTTTTATGCATTGGTGAAATCAATGTGTCAATAATTTGTTAAGAATTTTTTATATTCATGATTATGAGAAATATTGTTCTATCAATTTCTTGTTCTTGAGTTTTTAGGGGTCAGGGCATTACTAGTCTCATAGAATGAGTAGTGAAGTATTTCTTCCTCTTCTGTTTTCTAATATAACTTTTATATAATGTTTATTATTTCTTACTTAAATGTCTGGAAAAATTCCCGTGAAACCATCTGTGTCATGATTTTTCTTCAGTTCACATTTAAGTACAAATTCAATAATATTTTCCATAGAAATTGGGCTATTCAGGTAATTTTCTTTAGTGAGCTTAGATGATTTATGCAATTCCAGGAATTTGTCCATTTCTTTTAAATGATATTTACTAGCATTAAGTCATTCATAATATCTCTTTGTTATGCTTCAATTTGCATGTTTTCTGTAGTATTCTCACTTCTCTCATCTTGATAACCTCATAACTGGTTATTTGTTCTACTCTCTTTTTTATCCTGATTATTCTAGATGTAGGTTTACATACATACTAATTTCAGTGAATCTGCTTTTGGCTTCAATTATTTTTTGTTTCCTATTCTCTATTTCATTAATTTCTGGTTTTATTTTTATTATTATTTTCCTACTGTTTACTTTGTCTTTAATTTTCTCTTCCATTTTTGGTTGCTTAAGGTGGACTTATGCCATTGATTCTAATCACTTATTCTTTCTAATATAAGCATCTGTTTTTCCTCGCTAAATATGGCTATAATTGTACCCTGCTAATTTTGATATGTCATATTTCCATTTTAGGGGGGTTTAAATATTTTTTAAAATTCTCATGTTATTTTTAATACTCTTCATTTAAAAGTATATGCTGATTTGTTTCTAGATATTTGGGTATATTTCATAAATATTACTGCTGTTGATTTTTAACTAAATTCTATATTTATCAGGAAATAGACTTTTTAATGGTTTCAATGTATTTAACTTTATTGAGTCTTAAATTATAGTATGTGTATTTCACTATTATTGTATGGAGAAATCCCTAATATTAAATAGATCAACTCCCTTGATAGTATTGTTGAAGTCTTTTATATTTTTTGTAATAATTCTTCTCCAACTTTATTTTTAAATGTGTCTATTTTTATATTAAGTTCTCTCTGTTTTGCTTCATATTTTTTGAAGCTCTAGTATTATGTGTTTAAATATTTATTCATGTAGATCAGTACTGTGAAAATTATTATTTAAGGGCTTTGTTTAAGGATGGAAAAAATGATACCATATAGAACTTTGTTTCAGTCTTCTGTTTTTCATTTTGCTGTGTCTTCAAGTTAACTAAGTTACGTCACTGTATCTTCAAGTTTACCAATATTTTCTACTGTAATGTCTAATGTTTTTAATCCCATCAGAGTATTTCTCTTCATTTTATTTTTCTTCTCTGAGAATTTCAAAGAGATGTTTTGTATGTCCTCCATGCCTCTCTTACCATTCTCATGTTTTACTTCCTTGAAAATATTGGAATATATTTCTAATAGTTGTTTTAATAGGCATCTACTCACTTACCCTCTGTATCATATCTACATTTTGTAATTGATTGATTTTTCTCCTCCTTTTCTTCTTTATTTTTTGGAGACAGGTTCTCACTCTGCCACCCAGGCAGGAGTGCAGTGGCACTCATTGCAACCTCCAACTCTCGGGCTCAAGTGATCTTCCTGATTCAGCATCCCCAGTAGCTGGGACTATAGACATGTGCCACAATGCCCAGTTAATTTTTTATTACTATTTAGAGACGTGGTTTCAGTATGTTGCCAGGGTTGATCTTCAAATCCTGGCTTCAAGAAATCCTCCTGCCTCGGCCTCCCAAAGTGCTGGGCATATAGGCGTGAGTCACTGTGCCTGGTGATTTTTCTCTTTCCTCTGGGTCATAGGTCATATTTTCATGTTTATTTACTATCCTGGAAATTTTTTTTTTTTTTTTTTTTTTTTGAGACAGAATCTCGGTCCGTCGCCCAGGCTGAAGTGCAGTGGTGTGATCTTGGCCCACTGCAAACTTCACCTCCCTGGTTCAGGAGATTCTCCTGCCTCAGCCTTCAAGTAGCTGGGAATACCGGCACGTGCCACCACATGGCTAATTTTTGTATTTTTCGTAGAGATGGGGTTTTGCTATGTTGGCCAGGCTGGTCTTGAACTCCTGACCTCAGGTGATCTGCCCGCCTTGGCATCCGAAAGTGCTGGGATTGCAGGTGTTAGCCACCACGCCTGGCTGTTTCCTGTTGTCCAGGCTGGAGTGCAGTGGTGTGATCTTGGCTCACTGCAACCTCCACCTCCCGGATTCAAGTGATTCTCCTGCCTCAGCCTCCCAAGTAGCTGGTACTACAGGCACCCGCCACCATGCCCAGCTAATTATTTTGTACTTTTTGTAGAAACGGGGTTTCACCATATTGGCCAAGCTGGTCTGTAACTCCTGACCTTATGATCTGCCCACCTTGGCCTCCCAAAATGATAGGATTACAGGCATGAGCCACCATGCCCAGCCAGGAATTTTTAATTGGGTTCCAGACATTCAGAATTTTGTGTTTTGGGGTGCTGAATATTTTTGTATCATTTTACTTTGTTTTTTGTATTATTTTACTTTGTTTTATAGATGTAGTTAAGTGACTTGGAAAAAGTTTTATTTCAGGGAGAACTTCCATTTAGACTCTTTTAGGTGGATCCAAACCACCTTCAGTCTAGGGTTAATCTGGTTCCATTACTGATGCAATATTATTCTAAGGACATGATTCAAGTCCTGTGTTTTAGGATATCTTTTTACTCTGGGTGGTTGAGTTGCAGATTATTCCCGGTGCTATGTGAGTTTCTGGGATTATCGTACTTTATATTTTCTAATGGTTCTTTCCCTCATCTGAGAAAGCCTTACTAGTACACATTCATTGATCAATACTCAGTTAAAGATTTGTTGGGAACCCTCTGCAGATATCTATAGCTCTGTTGCCTGTGCAACTCTCTTCTCTCACATTAGCTGACCTGCACCTTCTAGTGGCTTTGACCTTCCCCAACTGCACACTCTGTCTTGCGACCCAGATACACTGCCTGACTCTGTTCGTGTTCTCTCCCTCCCCCAGATGCAGCCTGAAAACCCTCTGCAGGCAGTCAGCGATGGAGGTGCTCATAGGCCACTGTCATATGCAATCAGTTGGCTAATGTTTGAAAACTATTGTTTTATATGTATAGCCAGTGTTTTTGTTGTTTAAATTGCAGGCGGATAGTTCCTGTTACTATAATATTGTCCAAAATGAAATTGTCATTCAATTCTTTACTGTTTACATTAATTCTGTGTTCCTGACCCCTATATTCTTGTACCTGAAAAATGGGGCACTTAGAGAAGTGGTTTGAGTTTGAAAGAATGGGCTCCATGCATGTATCAGAATCCCTTGGAGTGATTTTTAGACATTAACATTTCACAGACAGGGACTGTGAATAGCAATAGGAGCATATTCTGTCCGACTTTACTGGGAGGGAGTAATAAGGTATTTATTGGGAGGGAGTAATAAGGTATTAGTAATATTCCCTTATTTATGGTGGCTTAATCATATTTCCTATTGAGCATTTAAAGTGAATGTAATTTGTACACACTTATGTTCTCTAAATATGTTAAGTTTTCCCCCTCTATTTCAAAGGCCAAATCAAGGATTTTTATTTTCCCATGAAAATTCCCAGAGTAGTACAACCATCTTTCTTGTCATATCTCCGGTTATAACAGATCACCTCCCTCTCAAAAAAGTTGTAAGTCCACTAATGGAATCTGCATTAGCCTCTATTAATGCCAGCCAGATTATGGATTCCTCATGATGGGTGGCAACTAATTTGCTATACATCAAACATTTAGCACAATATTTTATATGAAGTAAGGAGATAACCCTCTTTATTAGAAAGAACACTGGAACTTAATTAACCTGCCGCTTTTATTAATGAGTGAGCCTGTCTTTTTATTTGTGAGTTGAGGAGCGGAGATATACATATACTGTAGTTCTCTGATTTTGAATGAGTATGCAGAGGGAAAATGCACATTATTTATAATTGTGAGTGCTGAAACCTCTACCGTGCTATGATGATGATTATTATTATTAGGAAACAAATGAATAATTTTCATTGAAGATATTGAGAAATATATCACTAATTATGATAAAAACCCTATCTACATATTAAATTCTAGACGAAAACTCTGAAATGTCATTTTTATACCTGTTGTAAAGATTGCATTAGTAATAATATCAAAAATATATATAAAAGATACTATATATGCATTTATTATTATTATTATTTCTTTTTTCGGACAGTCTCACTCTATAGCCCAGGCTGGAGTGCAGTGGTGTGATCTCAGCTCACTACAGCCTGCCTCAGCATCCCTCCCAAGTAGCTGGGATTACAGGCGCCTGCTACCACGCCTGACTAATCTTTGTATTTATAGTAGAGACAGAGTTTCACCATGTTGGTCAGGCTGGTCTCGAACTCCTGACCTCAAGTGATCCACCCGCCTCTGCCTCCCAAGGTGCTGGGATTACAGGCGTGGGCCACCGCACCCTGACCCATGTGTTATTATTTTATTAATCCTAACTTTGCAGTCTTCCACTCCTCTTAAGAAATGTTATGTACTTCATGTTACATTTAGAGATGTGAGAAACTGGAAAACAAATTCTATTGAGCATAGACATATAAAGATTATGTTCATATATGTATTAGTGGTTTCTGGAAAGTAGAACCAGAATTCACTGGAAGGAACTGTGTAGTGTATCAGAGAAATGTTTGATTTTATTTTAGGAAATAGCTTTAATAATATTTATAGAGATTTGTTTTTTAATTTAAACTTGTATGGACAAGCAAATCTCTCCACCCCAATGGACAAATTCCAAAACTTTTCATTAGTGGTTTTAAAATCAATTCAGTCATCCAAAATACTATTATAAGAAAAATACAGGAGGGGATGCAAAGAAGAGAAAAGAGGAAAAAAGATGTATAAAATGAAAGTGAGGAGAATGCGCAATATAAAATGATTTCAGAAATACTGAGGGAAATCATAGAAATATTTCAGATTTTAATATATTGAAAATATTTCTTACTGTAGATTATAGTAAAAATGTTTGAAAGCCATGGTTTTAAAGGACAGCATAGACTAGAATTGAACAGAATGAGATGTATTTCAGTAGAGAAAAAAATCTTAAAATATTGATAATTATTGGTGACTAAGAGGAAACAGAAAAACTATTTTCCTCATTGAAGAATAAAATTATCATATTCAAAATAGTTTCTAAATTAATTGTGTTTTCATATAATTCTCCAATCTTACTATTTTATTGTCAGTACTTACATGCAATATACATTTATGATGTATTTACATTGTATTTACTTTGAAGCTTCTTTGAAGAAATTTTCTATGTAAATTATTTTAAATGTGTCCCAGGAAGGGAGTAAATAAATATATATAATTAGTATATATTGTTTCGCCAACATTTAATTGTGTATGGTGTTAAAGACAGCAAACAAATTTTTTTTTTTTTTTGCTAATTAAGTACAAATTGAACTGATAGACTTTTTGCCTGGTAACTGTAGAGATTTTGACATAGCTCAAATGTTATTCTTGTGTCTATATTCAAAAACAATTTCAAGTATAATTTTATTGTGTATTCATTAGGTTCTGAGGATACTAAAAATATACTTTTGATTGGAATATAGCCCTATCTTTCAATGATGATAACCATGTAGTCATCAATGCCTATAGATAAAAAAGTTGATTATAATCTCCTATATTATAAAGTCAGATTTGTGAGGATGAACCTCTTTTTTCTTCTTTAGGAATGGCAAGCTCATTGAAGAAAATGAAAAGTACGTATTGAAAAGGAGCAATACAGAACTGACTGTCAGGAACATAGTCAATAGTGATGGTGGTCCTTATGTCTGCAGAGCCACAAATAAGGCAGGAGAAGATGAAAAGCAAGCTTTCCTCCAGGTCTTTGGTAAGTATTATAGCATAGTGGTTAAACCTGTTGTGTCTAGTGGAAGATCAGAGTCAAATTCTACTCTCATCATTTGAACTATTTAAACTTTCTGTATTAAACCCATTTCATCTTCTCTGTAATACGTTTTACATTTTAGCTACCAGATAGAATTATCTGAAGAATAACATAAAATTACACATGCAAATTTTTGATACGCTTATAACGGAAGCTGGAAAAAATTCTTTTAAATTACACCTAGTGAGGTTTGTCATCCATATCTGTAAGCCTGGATCTTTGTAAGTCTCTAAATGACATGTTAGGATCAGTTTTACTTACAATATATTTCAAGAGGGCACATTTATAAGGCTACAGTTTAAAAACATTGACTTGTAACTGTACTTAAATATTCTCTTTCATTTAACTAAATGAAAATATAAGATAAATATCTTCCGTATTTACCAAGAGCCATATTATCTTCTTTGGGTAACTTATACAGCATAGAAAACTAGTACTTTACAAACATATATTGATGTAGCTTCAATTATGTTGACAAGAAGAAAGACAATGTTGGCAGTGGGTGTTTCTAATAGAATTTTTCCCTTTCAATAGTGTAACACTAAAAACTATATGCCCTCTTAACATTTAATATGTTTTCTCCAACTTTAAAAACATTGTTATTGAAGTGCTTTCACAACAAAAATAAGGAAAAGGAAGGAAGGAGAAATCTGAGAGTAAGAAGAACCAGTGTTTGCAGTTGACAGGTGCAGAAGTGCCCCTTGCACTGACCATGAGATGAATGGTAACCCCTGCATGGGCGTGTGCTCTGCGGACTGGCCTGTAGTCACTGCTGGAAACATTTTCTGAACTAGAAAGATATTTATAAAGCTTATATTCGAGTGGAGCGGCACGGAGAATAAACAGCTATACCAAAATGTATTAAAATAAAAAATACAATTTTAAAAGTAGAGATGTTTTGAGAGTGAAACTGGATAAATCAGGTAGCATTGGATAAAGAGAAGTATTGTTTTGGATAGCATGGTGTTGGAAAGTTATTCTGAAGGATAATGTTTAGGTGATGTTTACACAAAAGTCTAATGATCAGAAGTAGGCCAAGCTAAGTCTAAAGAAGATTGTTCACTTAGAGGGAAGAGTAAATATACTTAACATTTTTAGAAATTGTTGAAAGTCCCTACCTTGTTCTAGCAGTGTTCCTCACTTGAAAATATTTTTTTTTCTAGAAAACCTACAAAATTGAATAAGTATGACTCAATATAAAAATAATCGTATTAGAAATTGTATTGTGTGAGATTATTCCCAAGGGTAGACGGTCTTAATCTGCCTCAATGTACTCATCTGAAATAGTAGTTACATCCTTTTTATCAGGATTGGAATGGAAAAGAAAAAAGAGATTTTTTTACATTTCTGATATTTTCATCCTTTCCAGTAGAAAGTAATACATGAAAATTTTACATGTTATGTTATTGTTGTAGTCACTTTTGTGTAGTAACATTCAACAAACTTTTGTTGCTCTTGACACAAAATTGTATGCGTATTGTGGGAATATAACTAAATCTATTAAAGTGAATGAAATAGTGAATTGTTAAAAATTCTGTATGCTGTTTTTCTGATACCAAGAATGTTATTTTCTGAGCTTAAGAACACCTTATTTGTGTTTCTTGGTTAAACGTGTTAAAAGATGTTAAAAGTAACTCACACTGAAATAATGAGTACTCGATTGTATCCATTTTATATCTAAACAAGCAAAAATTTAGGAAATGCAGATAACACAAATTTCAAAAAATGAAGCTCTCTGGAACTATTTAAGTTTATGGAGGGACATATTTCAATATTGAGATAATTAAAATTAGTAGACATAATGCTTTTCTTTTTATACAATTTATGATTAAAATTTAGTTCCGTTATCTAATATATTATTAAGTAAACTGAAGTCCAAATAAATCAAGTGAAATAATATATATAAGTAACATGTAAATATATTTACTTAGTACATATTTCAAAATTTTATATGATTCTACTTGCTACATTTTCAGGATATATCATCATTTACTTCTTTGGTGAAATTGTTAAAGGTTAAGAGAGAATTAAAACAATTGTGTGTGCATGTGTCTGTATAAATATATTCATGTGTATGTATGTGTGTATATACATATCTGTGCACACATATGCACCCATATACATGTGTGTTTAAAAGAAATTTTGATTTTGTGTCTTTAAGATAGGAAAATAAATATAGAAATGGCTTTTAAATTGGCAAAATTTTGAAACAAATTATAATTTGGATGTTGGTTTCTAAGCCACCTCAAGTTATTTTGCATAATGATAACAAATGAATATTATTTCCTAAATGTTTTTTCCTATCCTATTCAACTGTCCTGGCACAACTGTAAAGCAAAGCAGGTCACTGTAATTCTGCAGAGCTGATAATATCATACTATACTAAAGTAGACTTAAATACCTGTCATGACTTTTGTCTGAGAAGTAATATTTTCGTCCAATACCGATTGAGTAATATATATATTCTTTACAGTACAGCCTCACATAATACAGCTTAAAAATGAAACTACATTTGAGAATGGTCAAGTCACACTCATATGTGATGCAGAAGGGGAACCTATTCCAGAAATCACTTGGAAGAGAGCTGTGGATGGCTTCACGTTCACTGAAGGCGACAAGGTAACCACATCTCAATATGTAATACTTCCATTACCATAGAATTTCAGTATTTTCAATATCATTAAATCTCAAATTAGTCTTCAACGTACCTAGTAACCTGTAGGATCAAATAAATGGTTTAATTTTTAAAAAGGTAACTAACACAATGTCGGCCTTACAACTTTGGCGGGGGGAGGAATGTCAATGTGAAATATTTAAAGACGTTCTTTATTAAGTCACAAACGTTTAGGCTATTGGTATTATTAACGTTGCTTAACTAGACTTTTGTTATACATTGAATCTATAATATATGTTATTGCAATTTTAACCCCTGCTGTATAAATATCTGGCCTTTGCAAATTCACTGACCATGAGAAAAGTGCTAGGACAAGTAATATTGCCATTTTAATAACAGGAATAAAGATTTACAAACCAGTACATTCGACTTTAAACCTCAGCAATTTCAGTTTATTAAAGAAATGATTGTATATTTAGAAAATACTGTGGTGAGTGATGAGCGTTGGAAGAGATTTGTGAAGAAGATTTACTTCAAATTAATTTAATGTGTTTTCTGCTTAGACAGGTGTCAACAAACTACAGTCCATAGGGCAAATGTGGCCTCCGGCCTGTTTTGGTAAATAAAGTTTTATTTAAACTAAAGCAAAAAGTAATTTAAATTCAAAGAAGTCTGGCTGTCATTCAATGCTTTACCCTTTAGAATTGTCTTTCTGCAGTAGAAGTGTAGGTTCTGCTTTCGTATAATTTAGAATCTAATGTAGAGAAACAAGTACAAACAAATTACATGATTGTCATGACCTTTAACCAGAATGCATTCAACTTGCTTAGAAATTAATGAAACATTACTATATGTTTCACTATACTTCATGGATTTTAATTACTATTCTCTTTCACAACTATTCGTACGGACTTCAAATACAAACAAAAGAGAAAGAAAAAGATGGTGAAATATTGAAATGATAGAACTCGCAATTTCACATAAGTGAAGATTATAAAATTAGGGTATTACATTGCTTTTCTCTACTCAATGTTAAAGAGAAAACTCCTTTAAACTTTTTTCATTATTAACTTTATTTAGGTAAAGAGTCCGATTTCTAAAGTATTCATACACCTCAATATGACTTTGATTTATTAACATTAATAGTAAAAAAAAAAAAAAAAAAAAAAAGAAATAGAAATGTTTGTCCATAGTACACTTTACGTCAGTCCGTCCCATCATGTTATATTTAACAACTGGCTAAACCCATACATTCACCAAAAAAGTAATCTCTCTGGTCAATTTATTACGTTCCTTTTGAAAGGCTGTGTTATCATATATATTACCCTTTTTTGTCTCATTTTCTCCTCGTAATGGCATTTTAAGAGATTATGTCTATTTGATAATTGTACTGTTATGACATACTTATTTTATATATTCAAGTTGAAAATCAAATTTATAAAATGTGAATGACAGTCATAATCTTCTGCAACCCAGATAAGTTATAGTTTGTTTTAATATATTCTTAAGAGAAAATCATGTATGTTACTATGACACAGTTGCCACATCTGAAAAGAATTAAATTTCTGTGAAATTAAAAAAATACAATCAGATATCTGAAACCATAGAGGATTGTTTTTATGTTTCAGTTTTGCACGTTTATTTAGATTAGATCATTCAAAAGTATTTACTTTCATGCCCTTAGACTGTATTTATCATACCTCCATATTTCTAATGCTGTTTTCTAATTATTTTTCAGCTTACTTTAAAATTCTTAAAAGTTATCTTCTCAAAGATAGTTTTTACTCTTCATTTAATGAATGCTACCTTACATATTATGCAGAGAATGAAAGATAAATTATACTCAGTTATTTTATTAATAAAATGTCAACAAGTAACAAGAAAGCTGTTATATTTTATTCTTGGATCTATGCCCCAGGCCACCCCAAACTACACATACATATTTATTGTGTAGTAACTGTGAAAAATAATCTTAAAGCTTTTGTTTCCTAAGGAGTATATTAAAAAACACCTCTTGTTTTAAGAAAATCTGACTTGGTTTCTTTGCAAAAAAAATTATAGAATCTCAAATATGCTTTTCTGCACAAGTTTAATCCAGTCAATAAAGAAATTAAGTCTATTGTATTTCTATTATATTTCTCCAAATAGATTTTAAGATCCTCTACTTATTTCTATCTTCCAGTAAGCTTCTTTTCCCCTAATATTTCCTGTTTCTTGAATAGCATAATTCACAAATCAGTGGTTAAGCTAAACTTTGAAGTAAACTAAATCTAGTTTTGAATCTCAACTCTGTCATTTATGATGCCTTAGCATGATAAAATTGAGTTCAAAGCGTCCAAGTAACATTGTCAGTGTTGTTTGAACTCTTTTTAATATGAATTTTTAATATGATTTTTTTATCTTTAAAATGTTGATAATATTTACCCTCTTGTTATAAGGAAGATGAGTACATTACAAATGCATATCAGTATTTACCATATTATAAATATCCAATAAACTTTAGTTTTTGCTTTGTCATATTACAAATTTACAGTACAAATTTACAAATTTTACTTTGTCATATTACAAATTTACAGTACAGCCTCATATAATACAGATTAAAAATGAAACTACATATGACAATGGTCAAGTCACACCTGAAGCATGGTATATCTTGTTGCCTCCATAAAGTATAACACCTAAGGTTTGATTAAATTTAATGAGATCGTATTATTCCTATCATGGAAAGTAGCATGGGATTGTACTTTCCATAAGAATCACTTGGGAAGACTATGAAAGTGCAGATTCTATATTCCCACTTCTTAAAGTTGATTTAGTATGTGTAGCCCAGGGTATATGAATGCATATTAAATCAACTCATTAGTTGATGTCATACTGTTAGTCTTCAGGCCATATTTTGGGAAACAACTTCAAGTAAGGATGAAATTTAACAGCTAATATTTTCAACAGAAAAATGATCTTAACCAATTAGTTGACACCTGATAGGGGCTTGGGAAGTATAAAACTAAACTAAACTAAGTTTTCATTATGCATGTATCAGTCAAGTTTTGATGAAACTGAAATATATAGGTCAAAAATAGTGAAATATGATCGATGTCATGTAGTGAAAACTAATAATTTCATCCAACAACATGGCATTGTATTTAGCAAATATGTTCATTCTTTTAGATTTTTCAAAGCGGGAGGGTCTCAATTAACAATGTTCTTTTTTTTTTTTTTTTTTTTTTTTTTTTTTTGTCTAAGTTCTCAATCACCAGTTAAGACAAAAAAAAAATGGGGATAAAATACCATGTGACTTAAATGTATGGATAAGTGAATCCTCTTATACTGAGCTCAAGAATTAGATAAACATACTCAACACAGTCCCAAGTAGCATGAAACTTACTGCCCTCCCCTGTGTGAGAAAACATGCTAAGATAACCTTGACCAAGGGGGGCAATGGTGAACCCATGGTCTCTTTGGGATGGTCCTTTCTGAAAAGAAAAAAAGGAGTAGTTAGGAAGTGTATTTAATTTTTTTGTGTCTCCATAGTTATCAATCAGATATCTCTTAACTTCCCATGGGAGAAATAAGGAAGGGACTTGAAAAGTCCAACTGTGGTATGTTAGAAGACCTTCCTCCCCATGGAATAAATGATTAAGAGTTCATGAATAGCATTCACTGCCCAACTAACAATATGCTAATAACCTTTAAATCACCATATACATAACTATCTCGATTTATCTTCTAGTATTAGTACTGCATAGTAAATGACCTGATAATATAATGGCATAAACCAGTAATTTTCTCTCACTTCTGATTTTGTGCATCAGAAGTTTGAGTAAGGCTTAACCAAATGGTTATCACTTGGAATCTCTAATGTGCTTGTATCAGATGTTGCTACTAGTGTTGCTTGTAGTTGTAGTTATGAGAAGGTTCAACTTTGCTGAGAAGCCAACATGGCTCACTTAAGTGGCTAGCATTCAGTCTTGACTGTGGGCTGCAAGCTCAGGTGGAGCTGTTTTTGGAACACCTATATGAAGCCTCTCCGGTGTGGCTCAGAGCAGTCTGCTCTCTCTTGTGGCAGCAGGCTTTCTCCACAGAGAACATTTCAAAAGAATCAGGCCAGACAGACACTACCTGGTCTACTCTGACGTAGTCTTGGAAGTCACACATTGTCACTTCTGCCACAGTATATTGGTTACAAACAAATTATAAGGTCCCCAAATCCAACAGGAGAGGAATTAGGCACTCTTCTTGATGGGGAAGGATTCACAGTCATATTATAGATGAGTATGTGGAGTAGGAGATATTGTTAAGGTCATCTTTGAAAATGCATCTACAGTTTATCTCAAAATATTCCCATGACTTAAGTCCAAGCATTTTCCCAGGCTTGTAGATGAGGAAACTGAGGCTCAGGAAAATTCAGGGATTTTCATAAGGTCACACAGGGAGTAAGTGGCAGTGCCAGGATTTGAATAGTGGTCTCTCACTCTGCATAGTGCATGCCCATGCAAGGGCTTCAGAATTCTACTAAAGTGTATGGCTGGCATTCTCATATGAATTTAAATGATATTTCTGTTTAATCAAATATAATTGAAAAGTCAGAAAAAACTTTGTTTTTAAACTTATTTATAATCTGATATTACCTATTTTAAACTACTTATAATGTTCAGTAAAAACTATTTACTGGTTTTTGTTAAAATAGGTATATGTAAAAAATTACTTCATATAATGGGTGCTACCAAAATGTTTGAAAGCCTATGCCGTATAAAACACTCTAGAAGTATGGGAGGGGGAGCAAAATGACAGAATAGAAGTCTCCACCGATCTTCTCCCCAACCCTCGAAGGAGACCAAGTTAACAACCATCTATACACATACACACAAACAAACACATACACACACACAAAAAAAACACACCTTCATGAGAACCAAAAATCAGGTGAACACTCATAGTACTTTGTTTTAACTTCATATTGTTGAAAGAGTCACTGAAGAGATAGAAAAAAACAGTCCTGAATCAACAACACCATACCTCTGCCACCCTCAGCAACCTTGACATGGTGTAGAGAGCTTCTCCGGGAGCTGGGGGAGAGAGAACATAGCAATTTTGAGGCAGTGAACTCAATCCTGACCTGTTAGAGCAGAAAGGAAAACAAGACCTAATTCAGCTGACACCTACCCACAGAGGGACCATTTCAACCAGCCCTAGCCCGAAAGGAATCACTTATCCCAGCAGTGCAAACTTGAGTGCCTGCAAACCTCACCAGTGAGGACCAAAGTGCTCTGTGTCTCCCAGTAAACTTTAAAGGAAGTCTAGACCATAAGGACTGCAACTCTTAGGAAAGTCCTAGTGCTTAACTGGGCCAAGAGACAGTGGACTGGTGTGGGGTGGGGAGGAATGTGACATATTGATACACCAGCTGGGGTGGCCAAAGGAGTGCTATAATCACCCCTCCCCTAACCCCAGCCTGCACAGCTTGTGGCTCCAAAAGAGACCTCTTTCTTCTGATTGATGAGAGGAAAGGAAAGAGTAGGGAGGACTCGGATAGTAGCTCTGCCACAGCAAGATAGGGCAACTCTCAGAGTTAGGAAGACCCTGTTCCATGTCCTATCTCCCAAATGGTGTTTCTATAATAGACAAACTCTGGGCCAGATGAGAACACACTGGTTTTCATGAAAGGACCCAGTCCTGGCAGCATTCATCACCAGCTAACTGAAGAGCCCTTGGGCCCTGAATAATCCACAGCGATACCCAGGTACTACATCAAGGGCTTTGGTAAGCCTCTGAGACTTGCTGGGTCCAAATAATAGCATAGCCACAGGGGGTACAGCATGAAGTGGGCTCTTAGGGTCTCCCAATCCAGGACCTGACTCTTGTATGCCATTTCTGGACCTGCCGTGGGTCACTGTCCTGAAACATGAGTGCAGGCCAGGCAGCATTCACTACAAGCTGACTTAAGAGCACCTCAGCCTCAGGGAACATTGTTGTAGTCTAGCAGTACTCCTTGTGGTCTGGGGTGGTGGTGGCTACAGGGTAAGGCTCCTCTGCCTTTGGAAATGCAAGGGAAGAGTGGGAAGAACTGCATCTTGTGGTTTGAGTGCCAGATCAGCCACAGTACCATGGGACACCAGGTAGACTTCTAAGGTTTTAGACCTCTAGTCTCTGACTCCTGGACAGCACCTCTGGACCCACCTGGGGCAAGGGGAACCTTGCTTCCCTGAAGGGAAGCATGCAGGCCTGACTGGCTTTGCCTCCTGCTGATTGTAGAGCCCCAGAACCTTGAGCAAACATAGGCAGTAGCCAGGGAGAGGTTACAACAGGCTTTAGGTGAGTCTGTGCTCTGGTGGCTTGAGGTCTAATACAGCACAGCCTTACTGCTGGTGGCCACAGGAGGGTTTGTGTCATTCTTCTTCCAGCTTTATGTGAGTCAGAAAATAGAGTGAGACTGTGTTTGGGAGAAAGTAAGGGAAGAGAACAAGAGTCTCTGCCTGGTAATACAGATAATTTTCCCAGATCTTGTCCAAGACAATCAAGGCAGTACCTCCATGAGTCTGTAAGAACCTCAACATTACTGGGCTTTGAGTTCCTCTAAAGCAAATACAACTTAGATCACAACACCCAAGGCTTTTCAAATATCTGGGAAGCCTTCCTAAGTAGGATGGATACAAATAAGCCCAAACAGTGAAGACTACAATAAATACCTAACTCTTTAATAACCAGACACTGAAGAACAACTACTAGCATTAATACCATCCAGGAAAACATGACCTCACCAAATGAACTAAATAAGACACCAGAGACCAATCCTGGAGAAATAGAAATATGTGAATTCTCTGACAGAGAATTCAAAATAGTTGTGTTGATGAAACTCAAAAAAATCAAGATAACATGTAAATGGAATTCATAATTGGAATTCATATGGAATTAATTCCATGGTTGGAATTCATAATTCTATCAGATAAATCTAACAGAGATTGAAATAATTACAAAGAATCAAGCAGAAATTTTGGAGCTGAAAAATGCAGCAATCATATTGAAGAATGCATTAGAGTCCTTTAATAGCCAAATTAATCAATCAGAAAAAATAGTCAGCTTGAAGACAGGCTACTTGAAAATACACAGAGGAGAAAAAAAAAAAAAAAGAATAAACAACAATGAAGCATGCCTATAGGATCTAGAAAATAGCCTCAAAATGAAAATCAAGAATATTGTCCTTAAAAAGGAGGTAGAGAAAGAGATAGGTATAGAAAGTTTATGCAAAGGGATAATAATAAGGAACTTCTTAAACCTAGAGAAAAATATCAATATCTAACCACAGGAAGGTTATAGAATACCAAAAGATTTCCCCAAAGAAGACTACCTCAAGGCATTTAATACTGAAACTCCCAAAGGTCAAGGATAAAGGAAAGCATCCTAAAAAGCAATACGAGAAAATAAACAAATAACATAAAATGGAGCTCCAATATATCTGGCAGAAAACTTTTAAGTGGAAACCTTATAAGTCAGGAGAGAGGGCCATGGATGAAAGAAAGGATCCTAAAAACCAACAAGAGAAAATAAACAAGTAACATACAATGGGATTCCAATACATCTGGCAGAAGACATTTAAGTGGAAGCCTTACAGGCCAGGAGAGAGTGGCATGACATATTTAAAGTGCTGATATTAAAAAAACTTTTACCCTAGAATTGTATATTTGGAGAAAATATCCTTCAAGCATGAAGGAGAAATAAAAACTTTCCCATATAAACAAAAGCTGAGGGATTTCATCAACACCAGATCTGTTCTATAAGGAATGCTAAAGGAAGTACTTAAATCAGAAAGAAAATGACATTGATGAGCAATTAGTAATTACCTGATGGTACAAAACTCACTGGTAACAGGAAGTACAAAAGAAAACACAGAATATTATAACACTGTAATGGTGTACTCTTATCCTAAGTAGAAAGATTAAACAATGAAGTAATCAAAAATTATAACTCCAACAACTTTTTAAGAGAATCAGTACAAGAAGATATAAATTGAAACAACAAAAGGTTACAAAGTGGGGGGGACAAAGTTAAGGCATAGAGTTTTTATTAGTTTTCTTTTTGCTTGTTTGTTAGTTTGTCTATGCAAATAGTGTTAAATTATTATCAGTTTAAAATAATGGGTTATGAGATGTTATCTGCAAGACTAAAACCAAAACAACATACAGTGGAGACACAAAAAATACAAAGCAAGAAACTAAATCGTATCACCAGAAAAAACCACCTTCACTAAAGGAAGACAGGAAGGATGGAAAGAAGGAAGAGAAGACCACAACACAACCGGAAAACAACAAAATAGTAATAGTAAGTCCTAACTTATGAATAATAACACTGAATATACATAGACTAAACTCTCCAATCAAAAGACATAGACTGGCTGAATGGATGAAAAAACAAGACCCATTGATCTGTTGCCTACAAGAAACATGCTTCATCTATAAAGACTCACATAGACTGAAAATGAAGGTGTAGAAAAAGATATTCCATGCCAACTGAAACAGAAAAAAAAACAGGAGTAACTATACTTATGTCAAACAAAATAGATTTCAAAATAAAAACTATAAGAAAAGACAAAGAAGATTAATATATAATGACAAATGTGTAAATTCAGCAGGAGGATATAATAAATAAATATCTATGCACCCAACATGGGAGCACCCAGATACATAATGGGAATATTATTAGAGCTGAAGAGAGAGGTCCCATTACAATAATAGCTGGAGACTTCAACACCCAACTTTCAGCATTGGACAAATGTTTCAGACAGAAAATCAACAAAGAAACTTCAGATGTAATCTGCACCATAGATCTAATGGATCTGGTAAATATAGAACATTTCATCCAATGGCTGCAGAATACACATTCTTTTCCTTATCACATGGATCATTCTCAAGGATATATACTATATTACAAAGCAAGTCTTAATATATTTTAAAAATTAATATCAAGCATGCTTTCTGTCCACAATGCAACAAAACTAGAAATTAATAATGAGGAATTTTGGAAAGTATACAAATACTTGGAAATTAAACAGTATGCTTCTGAATGACCAGTGTGTCAATGAAGAAATTCAGAAGGAAATTTAAAAACTTCTTGAAAGAAATGATAATGGAAGCACAAAATACAAAAATCTATGGGATATAGCAAAAGCAGTTCTAAGAGGGAAGTTTATAGCTATAGAAGCCTACATCGAAAAAAGAGGAAAAACTTCAAATATGCAATCTAATGATAAATCATAAAGAATGGAAAAGCAAGAGCAAACCAAACCCAAAGTTAGTGGAAGAAAATAAATAATGGAGAACAGAGCAGAAATAAATGAAATTGAATGAAAAAAATACAAAAGGTCAATGAAACAATAAGTTGCATTTTTTTAAAAGTTAAACAAAATGTGCAAAGCTTTAGACAGACTAAGAAACAAAGAAGATACAAGTAAATGCAGTTATAAATGAAAAAGACATTTCAACTGATACTGATGAGCAACTATATGCCAATAAATTGGAAAATCTAGAAGAAATGGACAAATTCCTATACAAATACGACCTACACATAAACAAAATTTAGTGACATTTTTCACTATAGAAATAGAAAAAACTTTCTAAAATTTATATGGAAACACAAAAGACTCAGAATAGCCAAAGCTATCTTAAGCAAAAAGAACAAAACCAGACAATTCACATTACCTGACTTCAAATTCTTCTGCAGAGCTATAGTAACCAAAACAGTGTGGTACAGGAAGAAAGCCAAAACCTGAACAGACCAATAACAAGTAAAGAGATTAAAGCCATAATAAAAAGCCTGCATAAAGAAAAGCTTGGAACCTGATGGCTTCGCTGCTGTATTCTACCAAACATTTAAAGAGGAGCTAATCCCAGTCCTACTCAAACTATTTCAAATAATAGAGAAGGAAAGAATACTTCCAAGCTCATTCTACGTGGCCAGTATTACTTTCATACTTAAAACGAAGACACATCAAAAAAAGTGTCTGATGAATATTGATGCAAAAATCCTCAACAAAATACTAGCAACCAAATTCAACAATACATTATACAAATCATTCATCATGACAAAGTGGGATTTTTCCCTGGGTCAACATACATAAATCAATCAATGTGATACATCATATTAACAGAATGAAGCATAAAAACCATATGATCATTTCAGTTGATGCTGAAAGTGTATTTGATAAAATTTAACATCCATTCATGATAAAAACCCTCAAGAAACCTGGGGGATAGAAGGAATATATGTCAAAATAATAGGGGCCATATATGACAGACCTACAGCTAGTATCATACTGAATGTAGAAAAACTGAAAGTGTTTCCTCTAAGATCTGGAACATTACAAGGACACCCACTGTCACCACTGTTATTCAACTTAATAATCGAAGTACCAACTAGAACAATCAGACAACAGAAAGATATAAATGATATCCAAATTGGAAAGGAAGAAGTCAAATTACCCTTGGTTTTAGATGATATGGTCATATATTTGGAAAACTCTAGAGACTTCACAAGAAAACTGTTAGAACTGATACATTCAGTAAAGTTGCAAGACACAAAATCAACATGCAAAGATCAGTAGCATTTTTATATGTCAACAGTGAACAATGTGAAAAATAAAAGCTATCCCATTTACAATAGCTGCACACAAAATTAAATACCTAGGAATTAACCAAAGAAATGAAATGTATCTCTAATGAAAACTTTATAAACAGTGATGATAGAAATTGAAGAGGACACCAAAAAATAGAAAAATATTGCATGTTCATGGATTGGAAGAATCAATATTTTTAAAATGTCCATATTACCCAAAGCAATTACAGATTCAATGCAATCCCCTTCAAAATTTAGTGACATTTTTCACAGAAATAGAAAAACCTTTCTAAAATTTATATGGAACCACAAAAGACTTAGAATAGCCAAAGCTTCCCTAAGCAAAAAGAAAACTACTGGACAAATCACATTACCTGACTTCAAATGACACAATAGAGCTATAGTAACCAAAACATCATGGCACTGGTATACACAGATACATAGACCCATGGAACAGAATAGAAAACCTAGAAACATATCCACACAACTACAGTCAAGTCATTTTCAGCAAAAGTACCAAGAATATACACTGGGGAAAAGACAGTCTGTTCAATAAAAGGTGCTGGGGAAACTGGATATCCATATGCAGAAGAACAAAACCTGACCCCCGTCTCTCACCAAACACAAAAATCCAATCAAAATGGATTAAAGTCTTAAATCTGAGACCTCAAACTATAAATCTACTACAAGAAATCATTGGGGAAAATCTCCAGGACATTGGCCTGGGCATAATTTTTTGA
This sequence comes from Macaca fascicularis, assembly GCF_037993035.2. Classification (NCBI taxonomy): domain Eukaryota; kingdom Metazoa; phylum Chordata; class Mammalia; order Primates; family Cercopithecidae; genus Macaca; species Macaca fascicularis. The sequence goes on along the minus strand of NC_088377.1, from coordinate 25,855,770 downwards.
GCAATACCCGACAAGCACAGGCAACCAAAGCAAACTTAAGACAAGTGAGATCACATCAAATTAAAAACCTTCTGCACGTCCAAGGTTATAATCAACAAAGTGATGAGACAGCCAACAGAATGGGAGAAGATATTCGTAAACTACCCATCTGACAAGGGATTAACCAGAATATAAAGCTCAAATAATTCTATAGAAAAAATACAATTATCTAATCAAAAACTGGGCAAAATATTTGAATACACATTTCTCAAAAAAGACATACAAATGGCAAAGAGATATGTGAAAAGGTGCTCAATGTCGTGGATCATCAGACAAATGCAAATGAAAACTGCAATGAGATATCTTCTCATCCCAATTAAAATGGCTTATATCCAAAAACTATGCAATAAGAAATTCTGACAAGGACGTATAGAAAAGGAAATCTTTTGTACACTCTGAGTGGGGAGGTAAAATAGTAAAATAACAATGAAGAAGAGTTTGGAGGTTCATCTAAAAAACTAAAATTGAGCTACTATATGATCCAACAATCCCACTGCTGGGCCTACGCCCAAAAGAAAGGAAATTAGTACAACAAAGAGATATCTGCACTCCTATGTTTGTTGCAGCACTGTTACAATAGCTAAGATTTGGAAGCAACGTAAGTGTCCATCAAGAGATGAAATGGATAAAGAAAATATACACAGTTGGGTACTATTAAGCCCTAAAAAGATGAGATCCCGTCATTTGCAACACCATGGATAGAACGGGAGATCATTGTGTTAAGTGAAATAAGCCAGGCATAGAAAGACAAATATCACATGTTCTCACTTATTTGGGGGATCTAAAAATCAAAACAATTGAACTCAAGGACATAGCTCATAGAAGGATGGTAACCAGATAATGGGAAGTGTAGTGAGGTGGGGGGTGGTAAGGATGGTTAATTGGCAAAAGAAATAGAAAGAATGAATAAGACCTACTATTTGATAGTCCAACAGGGTGAATATAGTTAATACTAACTTAATTGTACCTTTTAAAATAACTTAAAAAGTGTAATTGGATTGTGACTCAAAGGATAAATGCTTGAGGGGGTGAATACCCCATTTTCTTGAAGTGCTTTTTTCACATTGCGTGCCTATATCAAAACATCTCATTTACCTCACAAAAACATACACCTACTATGTACCCCAAAACTTAAAAATTAACAAAATCTAGAATCTTAACACTATTCTCACTGTAAAATAAATGATTAAGATAGTAAATAAATATTTTCGGAGTTCATCTTCAACAATCGTGGGTTAAAGTTTTAATAACTGTAACTCACTAACTACTATGTGTTCCTAATTGTTTTTATTTTATTATTGGGCACAATTTTATACTACAATCCAGGACAGCTTCAAATAGTGATAGAATTATATTATTTCACATAAATGCTACTGGGAAAAAATTATGGCTTTTATATGAAATTTCTAATATTCTATTGGTTTCTGATGCTAATAACCCTTCATTGCTTTGAGGAAGAGACTGAACTGTTGAACTGTGCGTATGAATACAGCATAAACTAGCCTTGTATAATGTGTTATCCTTCAGAAACAACTACAGAATTCACAGTGGTTAAAAACAGATCTATTTTAAACTAATGACTATTGTTATCTGTAATCCAAAGCATTTGATGTACATGTAAAATAACATGTGTAACTTTTAAACCTGTTCAGATCAATTTCAGATATACATATAAGCATATCTATTTTCCTTAGAAATATTTTCTAATATCCAGGCCGGGTGCAGTCACGCCTGTAATCTCAGCACTTTGGGAGGCCGAGGTGGGTGGATTATGAGGTCAGGAGATCGAGACCATCCTGGCTAACACAGTGAAATTCCATCCCTACTAAAAATACAAAAAAAAAAAAAATTTGCCGGGCGTGGTGGCAGGTGCCTGTAGTCCCAGCTACTTAGGAGACTGAGGCAGGAGAATGGCTTGAACCTGGGAGGCGGAGCTTGCAGTGAGTGGAGATCATGCCACTGCTCTCCAGCCTGGGTAACAGAGCAAGATTCTGTCTCAAAAAAAAAAAAAAAAAATTCTATTATCCAATATTATTTCAAGATAATTTTTTCTGTATTTTATTGAGTTAGTTGTCACTAACTTTTAATTATTAGTTTATTTTAAATTTCTAGGCAATTTATTTTAGTGATAACTCAAATATTATTGGCGATATTTCCATTAAAATATAATTGATGTACAGTAGTAGGGTGATCCAAAAATATATTAAATCAACAGCTTAATCTTTTTGTCATAATTTAGCATTTTCTTAAGATGCACTTGTGTATACAAATTAGAAACCTCTTTAATTAATGTTGTGTACTTAATTGTAATATTTAAATGTATATAATAAAGCTTAAGACAAACCAAAGCTCTTTCCCCAGAATATGAAATAGCCATAAATCAAAATTTTGAATTGTCTTGTACATACTAAGCAATCTGTTGTTTTTATTAAAAGCCTTTCTTTATTAAATTAAGCCATGCTTTTTTCAAAGCCTTGATCTGAGATATATGTGAGATTGTATGTTCAAAGTGTTTTAACATAATTTTGTCACATAACGAACACCCACTAAATGTTGCCACTTTATATGAACATCTCTCATCTATTTGTTCATTTGTTTGTTTCTGTTTTGCTTTGTTTTTTCAGACAGAGTCTAGCTCTGTTGCCCAGGCTGGAGTGAAGTGGCACGATCTTGGCTCACTGGAACCTCTGCCTACCAGGTTCCAGTGATTCTCCTACCTCAGCCTCTCGAGTCGCTGGGATTACAGGCACACGACATCACGCCCGGCTAATTTTTTATTATTATTACTAGAGACAGGGTTTCACCATATAGGCCAGGCTGGTCTTGAATACCTGACTTCAGGTGATCCTCCCACCTCAGTCTCCCCAAATGCTGGGATTACAGGCTCTCATCTGTTTTTGAACCAAAGCTGGTTTGTTGTTGTTGTTTGCTTGTTTTTTTGAGACAGGGTCTTGCTCTGTCACACAGGCAGGAGTGCAGAGATGCAATCACAGCTCAGTGAAGCTTCAACCTCCCAGTCTCAAGCATCCTCCCACCTCAGCCTCCTGAGTAGGGGGACTACAGGCACATGCCACCATGACCAGCTAAATTTTGTAGGCTTTTATTTTATTTTATTTTATTTTTTATTTGGCTGTTATTGTTGTTGTTGTTTTGTAGAGATGGGATTTTGTCATGTTTCCCAGGATGGTCATGAACTCCTGGACTCAAGTAATCCACCTGCCTGAGCCTCCCAGAGGGCTGGGATTACAGACGTGAGCCACCTTGCCTGGCCCCAAAATTTATTTAGATCATCTCTTATTATCATTCTTCATGATAAATAAATGTTAGTATACATAGAAATCACAGATATTGATGAATTATAATGGGAAGTCATGGAAAGTGTTACAAAATCAAAGTTTAATTCTGACTTTCTTGCTTTTGGTGTGTCGTTGACCATGTTAGTTCTCATCTCTGATTTCAGTTTCTGCATGTACAAATCAGGATAGAAGACCTACCTGAAAAAGAGTTCTGAAGATGAAATGAGATTACATGTAACAATATCTCAGATACAAGCCAAACAACTTGAAAGTGCTTTTTTGTTTGTATTTGTTTTTGTTTCTGTTTTTGTCTTGAGATGGAGTCTCACTCTGTTGACCGGCTGGAGTGCAGTGGCACAATCCCGGCTCACCACAACCTCCGCCTCCCGGGTTCAAGCAATTTTCCTGCCTCAGCCTCCCGAGTAGCTGGGATTACAGGTGCCTGCCACCACGTCCAGCTAATTTTTGTATTTTTAGTAGAGATGGGGTTTCACCATGTTACCATGTTGGCCAGGCTGGAAAGTGTTATTTTCCATTATTCTTGGAGTTATCTTATCTTCATTCCATATTATACATACTGTGATGTTGCAATTAAATTTTTCTTAAAGAAAAATTAATATGTTAACTCCGTTTCAATGATTGCTGTCACACAAGAGACTAGATAAAACTTTTTTAAGCATAGTCATATGTACTTTATGATGGAATACCATCTAAAAAACGACTGAGTCTTCTACCCCTAGTTGTCAGAGATTGTGCTTTCTTATCATAGCTACAAAGTTTGCTCTAAAATAATCTCTAGCAATATTAATTCAAGGATTCCTGTATCAGGTTTTGCCACACTAAATTCCAGACCTTGTGACTGTATATCACATTTCTCTTGGAAGTTGACAATGTCGAAAGTCTGCATTTGGCTCTTGTCATCACCGTCTTGTGTTTGCCTTCAATCTCCATCCATACAGGGGAGTGCAGATGAAGTCTTTAGGGTCCTGTGCTAAATGAGAATAGATTCACAGGCCTCTGTTAAGTGATGAAGGACGGTCTCTACCTATGAGACACAAAATCAGATTAGAAATTTCTTATATCATCATCTTTTTCTTCCCTTTCTCGCACATCTGTCTGGCCTAACGCCTCCAAATTTTTCCTATGTGGGAAGTGAGTCAGTTTTTTCCTTCTTTGGGCCATTGTACACCTTTCACATTTTATAGCAGTATATACTGATTTGGAATAGATTCTTCAACATTCTAAGAAGTACCTAAATAGGGCATTAAGGTAGGAAAAAAAGAACACGTTTTGCTCCACAAAACAAGTTATTGAAGAATGCTTTGTTCTTCATCTGTTTTTCAAAATATGTTTTTATATCATGTGATAAAACTGGGTTTTTTAGATTTGTCTAAAAATATTATGTTACTTGTCAATTTTAGTATTAAATTGAAGTAAAAAGTTCTACCGAGGGAGTGATTTTGCCTCTAGAATTCTTACAAAATGACAAACATAACAGTAAGTAATTTTATATATATGAATAGAATGTTTTATATCATAAATATAAAGTGCTTATTATATCATCTAGCAGATGACATCTCCCTTGTATCATTTATCATCTCTTAAGATACAGAATCTATAATTATTTTATTCCTGTTGTACGTGTCCTACCTAGTAAATTATAGACCTACATCCATTAGAAATTAATCCCACTCTGCATTGAATAAGTATCTGAAATGTACAGCAATAAATTATAACTATCTTAAGGCAGCATTTCTCAACTTCAGTCATTTGATAATCAGTTTCATCTCTTTTCTGTATTCATGTGCTGCCTGAACTGTTACATGTCCTCTTTCTTCTTTAAATTGAATTGTTTTTATTTATTCTTATCTTTACCCAAATGATCAATGAAATTAAAAGTATGGTTCATATGCCAGTTATATTTTTAAATGCACATTAAAATTAATACAAAATATACAATAAAATTTTTTTTGAAAATATTACCTAACCTCTCCCAGGGGTTCACAGATCACATTTTTAGAAATTCTGCTTTTGTGTCCAAACATATTTCAAATTAATGTGATACAAAATTTAGCTATGAAATATTGAGTGGGACATGTTTGAAGATGTTTTATTTATTTTATTTTTTTAATTTTTATCATTATTATTATTATACTTTAAGTTCTAGGGTACATGTGCATAACGTGCAGGTTTGTTACATATGTATACTTGTGCCATGTTGGTGTGCTGCACCCATCGACTCATCAGCACCCATCAACTCGTCATTTACATCAGGTATAACTCCCAATGCAATCCCTCCCCCCTCCCCCCTCCCCATGATAGGCCCCGGTGTATGATGAGGATAGAACCCATTTTCCATCCTCCTATTTGTGGGTCCATGCACTTTTCTCCAGTAAAAAATATGCTTCACTTCACTAATGGGTACTGAGTTTATTCACAAATCATTGGAACAGAAACTCTTTTAATTCCAATCCTTAGAGCTCAATGATTCTTTTAGGATGATGCCAATAAACTGAATAAATAAGGCAGTGGGATTAGCTTTAAAATAAATTTCTTTCCTTTTTTCTGCTAAAGTGAAATAATAAAATGCTGGCCTTGGTCTTAGGCTAGATCACCTGCATAACTTGTAATCACAATAGTAGTATTTTCTGTTATTTTGCATTTATTGAGAAAATGTATCTTTCTATATTAAATAAAATAAACTGATTCAACATTAATTTTTGTACTGTGAGTGCAGATTTACCTTCTGTTCCTTCCAATAAGTAGAAATATTAAAATTGAAATTTAAGATTGTTTCATGACCAGGCATGGTGGCTCAAGCCTGTCATTCCAGCATTTTGGGAGGCTTAGGTAGGTGGATTGCTTGAGGCCAGGAGTTCGAGCCCAGCCTGGCCATGGCAAGAACCCATCACAACCAAAAATACAAAAAATTAGCCGACGCTGGTGGTGTGTACCTGTAGTTCCAGCCACTTGGGATGGGGCGGGGAAAAGGGGGTTGCAGGAGGCTGAGACAGGAGAATCACTTGAACCCAGGAAGCATAGGTTGCAGGGAGCCAAGATCCTGCCACTGCACTCCAGCCTGAGTGACAGACTGAGACTGTGAAAAAAAAAAAAAGAAAAGAAAAGACAGACAGAAAAAAGAAAGAAAGAAAGGAAAGAAAGAAAGAAAGAGAAAGAAAGAAAGAAAGAAAGAAAGAAAGAAAGAAAGAAAGAAAGAAAGAAAGAAAGAAAGAAAGAAAGAAAGAAAAAGAAAGAAAAGAAAGAAAGAAAAGAAAGAAAGAAAGAAAGAAAGAAAGAAAGAAAGAAAGAAAGAAAGAAAGGAAGGAAGGAAGGAAGGAAGGAAGGAAGGAGGGAGGGAGGGAGGGAGGAAGGGAGGAGAGAGAGAGAGAAAGAAAGAAAAAGAGAAAGAAAGAGAAAGAAAGAAAGAAAGAAGAAAGAAAAGAAGAAAAAGAAAAAAGGCAGGGAGGGAAGGAGAGAAGGAAGGAAGGAAGGAAGGAGAAAATATTTCTTTGCATTGTATTACTATTATTATTATTATTATTATTATTATTAGAGATGGAGACGGAGTCTCACTCTGTCACCCAGGCTGGAGTGCAGTGGCACGATCTCGGTTCACTGCAACCTCTGCCTCCCGAGTTCAAATGATTCTCCTGACACAGCCTCCAGAGTAGCTCAGACTCCAGGCGCAAGCCACCATGCCTGGTTAATTTTTGTATTTTTAGTAGAGATGGGTTTTGCCATGTTGGCCAGGCTGGTCTTGAACTCCTGACCTCAGGTGATCCACCCACCTGAGCCTCCCAAAGTGCTGGGATTACAAGCGTGAGCCACTGCTCCTGGCCTTAATTTTAAATCAAAGTAGGGATAGTCACCTTTAACAATTAGCTTTACATCAGCACACACAGATACACATAAATTGTGGTTTTACCAAAGTGGACCTTGCTGTTTCCATAGTGTAGAAATAGTATTTTCCTCCATTAATTTAGACACAATGATCTGAAGAATACATAGTTAAAATATTTTTGCAGATTAAAATACCAGTTAAAAAGGAATTTCTCTCAGTAATAAAGTTAGACAGTTCCTTAAATACAAGCACGTGAATAAAATATGATGCTTTAAAATTTCTAACAATTTAAATATCTCACCATGTAAATATTTCTTATAACATGGCTGCAGTCATTATTATATAATTATTTTATTCTCAATTATATTATTCTTTGTTATATACATACAAATATTTTATTGCAATTTAATATTGTCATTTATGGTTCAGGGTTCCTGCTGTGGATTTAAGCAAACACTATATATATATATATATATATATATATATATATATATATATATATATATATATTTTTTTTTTTTTTTATTATTATTATTATTATTATTATACTTTAAGTTCTAGGGTACATGTGCATAACGTGCAGGTTTGTTACATATGTATACTTGTGCCATGTTGCTGTGCTGCACCCATCAACTCGTCAGCACCCATCAACTCATCATTTACATCAGGTATAACTCCCAATGCAATCCCTCCCCCCTCCTCCCTCCCCATAATAGGCCCCGGTGTGTGATGTTCCCCTTCCCGAGTCCAGGTGATCTCATTGTTCAGTTCCCACCTATGAGTGAGAACATGCGGTGTTTGGTTTTCTGTTCTTGCAATAGTTTGCTGAGAATGATGGTTTCCAGCTGCATCCATGTCCCTACAAAGGACACAAACTCATCCTTTTTGATGGCTGCATAGTATTCCATGGTGTATATGTGCCACATTTTCTTAATCCAGTCTGTCACTGATGGACATTTGGGTTGATTCCAAGTCTTTGCTATAGTGAATAGTGCCACAATGAACATACGCGTGCATGTGTCTTTATAGCAGCATGATTTATAATCCTTTGGGTATATACCCAGTAATGGGATGGCTGGGTCATATGGTACATCTAGTTCTAGATCCTTGAGGAATCGCCATACTGTTTTCCATAATGGTTGAACTAGTTTACAATCCCACCAACAGTGTAAAAGTGTTCCTGTTTCTCCACATCCTCTCTAGCACCTGTTGTTTCCTGACTTTTTAATGATTGCCATTCTAACTGGTGTGAGATGGTATCTCATTGTGGTTTTGATTTGAATTTCTCTGATGGCCAGTGATGATGAGCATTTTTTCATGTGTCTGTTGCTGTATGAATGTCTTCTTTTGAGAAATGTCTGTTCATATCCTTTGCCCACTTTTTGATGGGGTTGTTTGTTTTTTCTTGTAAATTTGTTTGAGTTCTTTGTAGGTTCTGGATATTAGCCCTTTGTCAGATGAGTAGATTGCAAAAATTTTCTCCCATTCTGTAAATGGCCTATGCACTCTGATGGTAGTTTCTTTTGCTGTGCAGAAGCTCTTTAGTTTAATTAGATCCCGTTTGTCAATTTTGGCTTTTGTTGCCGTTGCTTTTGCTGTTTTAGACATGAAGTCCTTCCCATGCCTATGTCCTGAATGGTATTACCTAGGTTTTCTTCTAGGGTTTTTATGGTAGTAGGTCTAACTTTTAAGTCTCTAATCCATCTTGAACTAATTTTCATATAAGGAGTAAGGAAAGGATCCAGTTTCAGCTTTCTACTTATGGCTAGCCAATTATCCCAGCACCATTTATTAAATAGGGACTTCTTTCCCCATTTCTTGTTTTTGTTAGGTTTGTCAAAGATCAGATGGCTGTAGATGTGTGGTATTATTTCTGAGGACTCTGTTCTGATCCATTGGTATATATCTCTGTTTTGGTACCAGTACCATGCTGTTTTGGTTACTGTAGCCTTGTAGTTATAGTTTGAAGTCAGGTAGCCTGATGCCTCCAGCTTTGTTCTTTTGACTTAGGATTGTCTTGGCAATGCGGGCTCTTTTTTGGTTCCATATGAACTTTAAAGCAGTTTTTTCCAATTCTGTGAAGAAACTCGTTGGTAGCTTGATGGGGATGGCATTGAATCTATAAATTACCTTGGGCAATGTGGCCATTTTCATGATATTGATTCTTCCTATCCATGAGCATGGTATGTTCTTCCATTTGTTTGTGTCCTCTTTGATTTCACTGAGCAGTGGTTAGTAGTTCTCCTTGAAGAGGTCCTTTACATCCCTTGTAAGTTGGATTCCTAGGTATTTTATTCTCTTTGAAGCAATTGTGAATGGAAGTTCATTCATGATTTGGCTCTCTGTTTGTCTATTACTGGTGTATAAGAATGCTTGTGATTTTTGCACATTGATTTTGTATCCTGAGACTTTGCTGAAGTTGCTTATCAGCTTAAGGAGATTTTGGGCTGAGATGATGGGGTTTTCTAAACGTACAATCATGTCATCTGCAAACAGGGACAATTTGACTTCTTCTTTTCCTAACTGAATATCCTTGATTTCTTTCTCTTGCCTGATTGCCCTAGCCAGAACTTCCAACACTATGTTGAATAGGAGTGGTGAGAGAGGGCATCCCTGTCTTGTGCCAGTTTTCAAAGGGAATTTTTCCAGTTTTTGCCCATTCAGTAAGATATTGGCTGTGGGTTTGTCATAAATAGCTCTTATTATTTTGAGATATATTCCATCAATCCCGAATTTATTGAGAGGTTTTAGCATGAAGGGCTGTTGAATTTTGTCAAAAGCCTTTTCTGCATCTATTGAGATAATCATGTATTTTTTGTCTTTGGTTCTGTTTATATGCTGGATTATGTTTATTGATTTACGTATGTTGAACCCGCCTTGCATCCCAGGGATAATGCCCACTTGATCATGGTGGATAAGCTTTTTGATGTGCTGCTGGTTTCGGTTTGCCAGTATTTTATTGAGGATTTTTGCATCGATGTTCGTCAGGGATATTGGTCTAAAATTCTCTTTTTTTGTTTTGTCTCTGCCAGGCTTTGGTATCAGGATGATGTTGGCCTCATAAAATGAGTTAGGGAGGATTCCCTCTTTTTCTTATTGATTGGAATAGTTTCAGAAGGAATGATACCAGCTCCTCCTTGTACCTCTGGTAGAATTCAGCTGTGAATCCATCTGGTCCTGGACTGTTTTTGGTTGGTAGGCTATTAATTATTGCCTCAATTTCAGAGCCTGCAATTGGTCTATTCAGGGATTCAACTTCTTCCTAGTTTAGTCTTGGGAGAGTGTAAGTGTCCAGGAAATTATCCATTTCTTCTAGATTTTCTAGTTTATTTGCGTAGAGGTGTTTATAGTATTCTCTGATGGTAGTTTGTATTTCTGTGGGGTCGGTGGTGATATCCCCTTTATCATTTTTTATTGCATCTATTTGATTCTTCTCTCTTTTCTTCTTTATTAGTCTTGCTAGGGGTCTATCAATTTTGTTGATCTTTTCAAAAAACCAACTCCTGGATTCATTGATTTTTTTGGAGGGTTTTTTGTGTCTCTATCTCCTTCAGTTCTGCTCTGATCTTAGTTATTTCTTGCCTTCTGCTAGCTTTCGAATGTGTTTGCTCTTGCTTCTCTAGTTCTTTTAATTGTGATGTTAGAGTATCAATTTTAGATCTTTCCAGCTTTCTCTTGTGGGCATTTAGTGCTATAAATTTCCCTTTACACACTGCTTTAAATGTGTCCCAGAGATTCTGGTATGTTGTATCTTTGTTCTCATTGGTTTCAAAAAAAATCTTTATTTCTGCCTTCATTTCGTTATGTACCCAGTAGTCATTCAGCAGCAGGTTGTTCAGTTTCCATATAGTTGAGCGGTTTTGATTGAGTTTCTTAGTCCTGAGTTCTAGTTTGATTGCACTGTGGTCTGAGAGACAGTTTGTTATAATTTCTGTTCTTGTACATTTGCTGAGGAGTGCTTTATTTCCAATTATGTGGTCAATTTTGGAGTAAGTGCGATGCAAACACTATATTTTAAAAATTATTTACTTAAGCCAGTTTCATTGGAAGGCAAAAATCAATGGAGTGAACTTTTCACATCACATTTAACTGTCCACTGAAAATTCTTAGATTATTTTTATTTATAAAATGTGAAATTACATTAAATTGTTTTCCTTTTTTTATTCTTAGGAAAATGTAACTTCTTGAAAATAAATTTTATAAAATATAAGCAGTGAATCAATCAGTCATAGGAATTTATGTAATTAACATTTCCTTTATTACTAACCCTAATTCACTTAACAACTATCAACAAATATTGAAGACTTTTGTATTGGCATGTGCTAATGTAGACACAAGGAATGTAGCACTAAAAAATATAAGTTTCGCCAGGCTCAGTGGCTCATGCCTGTAATCCCAGCACTTTGGGAGGCCCAGAAGGGTAGATCATCTGTGGTCGGGAGTTTGAGACAAATGTGGCCAACATGGAGAAACCCCATCTCTACTAAAAATACAAAATTAGCTGGGTGTGGTGCCACATGCCTGTAATCCCAGCTACTTGGAAGGCTGAGGCAGGAGAATTGCTTGAACCCCGGAGGTAGAGGTTGAGGTGAGCCAAGATCATGCCATTGCACTCCAGCCTGGGAAACAAGAGCAAAACTCCGTCTCTAAATAAATAAGTAAATGTTTCTTGCTTCGTCGTGCATACAATTTAGGAGGGGAGATGGAATTAAACTATATTTAAAATTAATAGTCATTTTTTATGAATATACACTTTTGAAATATGCAGTTTTCATAAAGAAAATACCAGTGTTGAGTATGGACTTTCACAAGGTCACAAATATAGCTTTGGCATATTTCTTTACACTTACACAGACCCCATTCAATGAATTTGCCTCACAGTCCTCCTTTTCAGTGTATTTTGCAAGCTATATCACGAAAATATCTCCTCATAATTTGTTTCAGGCTGACAAAAATTACTTAGACTTTGATTATAAAGAATGCAAAACTTAAAAAATGTGTAATAGTATACTTAATTGGAAGCAACTTAATATTTTAGGGAGCATTTTCAGATTTTGAACTTCCTTTTTTCTGCCTCAAATAGAAATCACCAAAAGGAGACCAACAAATCCATAATTATTGATTTAAAATATGGAGTCTGTAACATTTCAAATGTCTGCACTTTTTAAAAAAGCTCTGGTGAAATGAAAAACTAAAATATAAAAAAAAGATATATTTATAGCACTGTCTTTAAGATTGAAGGACAGTATATAAGTCTTTTTTTATACATCCTTGTGAGTAGTTATACTTCTGGGCAAATTTTTTATAACTTTATTTTTATTACTTTTATGAGGAATTTTATTTGTACCATTTTACCAGACCCTAAAGGTGCATTCTGGGATGCAGTTATAGACAATTCTTACTGTTTGATTCTAACACGAATAAAAAACCAAATAATACAGAACAAAAAGCCAAGAACAAATGTCAAGGAGAGAAGCCTAATATAAAAATCAAATAAATAAATAAACTTAATAAAATACTTTAGCAAATAACTGAAGTCACAATAATATGTTCAGATATTTTAGTCATACATACAGTGGAACTAGACACATTGCTTACATACCATGCATGGTAGTACGTCAGCAGGGTTGTAATCACAAAAACGTGTAGAATTTCCAACAATCAGAGATTATGGATAATGGAATGCATTACATTCCAAACAAGAGAATGTCTATTCCTTTGAATTTCTCTAGCATTATCTGCAAGATCATCAATGTCTAAAACAAAATATTTTCATTTGACGTGATGTTGCCTTAGAGGGTCTCAAATAATCTAGATTTCTCTGATATTCTGTCTTGTTTAGGATTTAGATCTGTGAGTTAATATTCGGCATAGTGGGACTAACTCACTTTTGTATAGAATCACATAAGGAGCTGTATACAAGTAAACCTGATTGAGCCTCACTCCCTAAGATATAACTGCACCTACCTTTCAGATCTTTTGATACACTAAACTTTCGGTTGGGATCAAAGAGCTTTATTTTGCAAATGTCCAGAAATGGTTCTTGTGTATATGTCCTGTAGAGATCCTCTGTCTTTGAAATTACTGTATTTATTCCGTCGCAGACACACACACGCACGCAAAACACAAAAATACACACACATCCACATTCATGAAATATTTGTTACTTAGAAAAATTATTATGATTTTGGTATTAAATACAACTGCATATAGAATAAGTTACATAAAACAAATTAGTTAATATGACTCCTGTCTTCCTGATCATAATAGTTTTGGCATTCCAAGTTTACATAAAATAGAGCTTAATGAACTAGTATTATGTGGTAGTTGTAACACTGATTTGTCTGCTCTGTGATAGCAGGTAAATTGTTATACCTTTTTCTGATACAAATCCACCACTTATAAATAAGTTTCCTTCAATCTGCAACATTTCCTTGTTCTGTAGGTCTTCCAGTTGGCTCAGTAAATATTAAAAAATTTTAGATAGTTTTTATTCATATAAATTAGATATTTACTAACTTTTTAGTTGATGATTTTCTAATAACATTGTATAGTGAGGGAATGTTTCTTCAATTTTCTTCTGTTTAGCTTTTCATATAAATCAATTAGTAAGGAAAGCCAAGGTTACTTGGATGATGTCTTTGAATTGGAAACAAAAGTCAATTTCTGATTGTAGAGAAGAATGCTAACCAGCATACCACCAGTTCCTGGCACCTGTAGATTTCAACGCTGTGTGTATGCTTTTCTTTTTTCTTGGTGTTTTTTTTTTTTTTTCCAACAGAGATAATGGACTTTTCTGAAGGATTTTTTATTTGAATGACATTTTAAAGATCTACCTAATGCATTTTTTCATACTAGTGCTCCGAGAGCAATAATATAGGTCCCTGCTGGGCAGTAGGCAAAATGGATACTTCTATTCCCCATCTGATGTAGGTGGTAGAATATAATCAGGCCTGTTAGAAATCTTCCTTGATGCTTCTGAGCTTGCTGAGAGGTGGGTTTTCAATCATTTACAACTTTCTGAAATCTTTTTCTGCACACAGCTTGAATAAAGATTTTCAGAAAAGTCTAGTCGTATGTTGCAAAAGTCATTTTAAAAAATTTTCTTTGAAATAATTCTAGATAATATTTTAAAATTGAATATGTCTTTTTAAAACATCATTTACTAATAAACGATTATTTTGAAGTCTATAATAAGTCCTTTCACTTAAAAAACTGTCATCAGTTTTATAAGATGATGTGATAGTAGTTTACAATTTTATAATACTTATTTGGGGGAAGATGTTGTTTATATACTAAAAGTGATTTTAATAAGGCTTTGCAGCAAAACATGTATTATTTTCTTCTTATAAATACCATATTCTACATGCAGATTTCAGTTAGCATTTACATCTGCTTATGAAATAGTCTACTACTACACTTGAAGAAAATATATAATCATATCACTATAAAGAAATTCAAATACATCAGTGAATATTAATAGACTTAACAAAAAGAACAAATTTCTGGTAATGTAATTTGAATTAGGTATGTGGTATTCTAGTGAATAATGTTAGATATGTTTAAACAGCAAGATGAAATAAATTTGATTGAATGTATGTACAGCAATGTGTTTTGGTTCAATTTTTAAAAAATATATAGAAAAACAATTTGAATAAATTGTATACAAGTAAGTACAATATGAAAATATTTGAGCACACATTCTAATAAAAATTGCATAAAAGCATACATTTGATGAATTTCATTGTCGAGGTTAAGCATGCAACAAAAACCAGTGTGTAAGATAATATTGCTTTCACAATAATTAATGAATAACTTTGAATCCCTTACAACAAAAATTGCCTTAACACAGAAGTTGCAGTGGATTCATTGCTCTTGACTCAGGGATTAACATAATAAATTTTAAAAAGATATATTCAGTGAACATATTCAGTTATACCATGTGTTTAGTAGCTGTGTTTATTGAGGGTGAAAACCTCTTAGATAAGAATCTTTCTTCACTATGATATTATATCCTCATGTTCTATCTCTTATGATAGCGTCATTGCTTCTGTTTAGTGATCTACAAAGTTTTTGTCTAAGTCTTTCATTCTCGGAAGTTAGATGATTTTTAGATTGAAAATAATATATCTACTTATAAGATAATGTATTTCATACTCTATCAAATAAGTAGGAATAGTAAAATTCTAGTATGCATAAATCCTACCATTTCCCCCAAGGTAAGTGAGCACTTACCTTGCTCACTCCTTTTAATCACCAACTTATATTTTACTATTATAATAATCAGTGCATTGTGTATATGCCAGACTTTTTTTTTTTTCGCTTAAAGAAACATTTCTGGCAAAACACAAGTCATGGTTTAATTTACTTTTATCCCCTTTCTCCACATGCAGTAGCACAGCTGAACGTAGCTGAAGAAAATCCCACAGTCATTTTAAATAGTCTCTATTTAAAATTATGATCCAGAACATAACGTGAATTCTTTCTGCTGCCTAGAACTCATCCTACCTTTTCTTGGTTAATTTTCTTGATCACTGTTTTAGATAACTACTTCAAAAATTGTTACCGCGTGAACCTGGGAGGCAGAGCTTGCAGTGAGCAGAGATCGCGCCACTGCACTCCAGCCTTGGCGACTGAGCAAGACTCCATCTCAAAAAAAAAAAAATATATATATATATATATATATATATATGTATTCTCAAATTTATAAAACTCTGTTATCAAAAAGCTCAGCTGATGATTCACTTCCTCTTTTACTAATTAGTTGGAAACAGAAGAAAATTTTAATAAATCCTGACTACTACACCTGCACGCATACCCAGTGGAACCTGTATGTTAACATGAATGAAATATCTGAGTTTTCACGTGGAGTCTAGATTTCATCCTCTCTAACATATTGTGGACATCAGTCCAGTAATTCATCTCTCTATACCCAGCATGTTTTATAATCATACCTCATTGATCATTACCGTAACGTTTGAAGTTATTCTTATTTATCTTGATACACACACACACACACAAATGCACACACATCCTTCATACGTATGTGTATATTTACGTGTGTGCCTATTCCTCCAATTATCTCTTGAACATACTCCAGTTAGATTTTACCACTCCACTGAAACTCTCTGGCAAGCTTACCAGTAAGCTTCACTTTATGAAACCTAATGGTTGACCTAGTTAAACAATCTCTTCTGTTTGTACCATGTTTTTTGGCTTCTAGTGAACTCTCTTGGTTTTTCTCTTACTACTCTGTTCACTTCCTCAATCTCTTTTGATCATTCTTTGTCTTCTAGTTGACACCTAAATAATTGGGCACCCTAGTCTGGCATTTGTTCTTGGATTTCTCTAATGATGCTGAGTCCTTGGTGATTTCATCTAGTCTTATGGCTTTAATGATCAACTGGATGCTGTAATCTCCAAATTTCAACTGTGGACCTCTCTACTGAACTCATCTTCTATGTCCAATGACTTACCAGACAGCTCCACTTGGATATTAAATAAATCTTTCAAAGTTAAAATATTCAGTTCAATACTGTACTTCTTTTTCCCCTAGGTTGGCTTTTCCCCCAATCATCCCATTCTCATTAAGTGGTGTGTTTTTCCATTTAGGAAAATGCTTGAAATCATCTTTGGCTTTTATTTATTTTTATTTTGGCTAGAAATGCAATTTTTAACTGTTACTTTTGGTTCAGAGGTACATGTACAGGTCTGTTATATAGGTAAATTATATATCGTGGGGGATTGAAGTACAGATTATAGAAATCCGTATTTTTAGCAAATTTTGTTAGCCCTACTTTAAATATATCCATAATTCAATTACTTTTCAACAACCAGCTGTTACTGCCTTGGCCCAAGTCATCCATCAGTACTTGCCTGCGTTATTTCAATAACTTCTTAAGAGGTCTTAATACATCCACACTTGTGCCTGTTATTCTCATTAAAATGGTTAGATTGATTCACCAGAAACAAGCTATATAATATATTGTTCTGTTCAAAAGTGTTTAATATTCTCATATTATGTGGAATTCTCTGCTCTTACTTAATGGTTTTACATGATAGACCACTTTTCCAATTGCTGTTACCATCTGCTTTGCCTCATATTCTACTTAAAAAAAAAAAAAAAAAACACCTGAGACAGGGTCTTGCTCTTTCACCCAGGCTGAGTGCAGTGCTGCAATCAAGGCTCACTGAAACCTCGAACTCCTAGGTCAACCAATCCTCCCACCTCAGCCTTCTGGGTAGCTGTGACTACAGGCACATGCCACCATGCCCGGCTTATCCTACTCTTAAGATCAATTAATTTTAGCTAAATGAAATTTCATGTTTCCTCCATCAATCCTAGGGCATTGCAAACTCTTCAATGGTAATTTATCCATTTAGAAGACTGAAAATTGCAAGTCTTAAATTCAGTGAAAGCTATTTCAAAACTTTAATATGCTTACTGCAGTTTTGAATGATTTTTTTGTATTTTCCAAGAGAGTGCTTGAACTGTCAAACTGAAATCTATATGATAGACTATTGATTTTTAACAGGTAATAACTATGAATATATTTAGGTTAATTGTTGGATTCTTTAGACAAAAACTAAGGATAAAGTTCAGTCCACTGTCATTCAACTTACAAAATGAAAAGTCAATTCAGAGCTTAAGTATATGAAACACTATAGTTAATTTTCTGTATGGCTATTTGCATTTAATTCCAAAGTTCACTATACCCAGTAGAGTGACAAGAGCTTTGATAATACTGGAATCAAAATTTAAAACCAAACACAAATTTATATTAATTTTCTAGTAGCATATTCATTGATAAACATTTGAATAAATAGATGTAAATGTTTGATTGATTGGTGAATAATTTGTTTATAAACTAGAATCTCTTTTGGGGCCAAATGATAGAGAAAGTGATAATTAACATATCATACACAAGTTTGTAGAAGCAAGAGACTAAAGAGCAATGAAACTGCATGCTTTCATTGTATGTATTATAGAGAACATGTTGGAGATTTATTGTGACATAACTACCTCTTTCTACGTTACTGGAAACATGGCTAGCTTTGTTTAAATCAGCATCATGAGTTGGCACACTGCAGATATTACCACTAGGTAGAATACTTTTTAAATACCCACTCATACAATTTGCCACAATTTTCCCTGTACTATAAATACTCAAACACTTTTCATACCTGCATATCCCGACACAGTATTAGAAGCTGGATAAAGGCTGTTTCTCATCACTTTTATATGTTAGCAAAGATACATATAATTTCCTAGACCATTTCTGCTTTGTGGGTCTTTAGCACCCCTGTCACCAGATTTACCTTTAATGAAAATATTCATAGTGTTTTATTAATCATCTGGTGATTGATATATATTAGTGTAAAGATTCATCACAACCTGACACACAATTTTCCTTGATTTTTATAGAAAAGTTATCATATGGAATATATACTATGCCTTGTATTCTTTTAATTTTTTTTTTTTTTTTTTTTTTTTTTTTTTTTTTTTTTTTACAAAATCCATACTGTATCAATGGTTTATGGTTGTTGCAGCATTGTATATTTTATCCAACACTGGGAAGGTGTTTTAATAAGACTTCTGGCTTTGCTTGAAAAGGATACATTTTATCAGCATTTCCAATCCTGTTTCTCCAATACACTATTTTATCTTAATAACTTTCTGTTAGATCCTCTCTGAAGAGTTTCTTATCTTTTAATTGAAGACTTCTAACAATTACAAGAAGCTTGATCTGTATATACAGTGTTTATATAAATTACCTATTCTTCATGGAGGGTTACTTTACGCTAAGACAAACAAAAAGCAAAAACAAAACCAAACAAAAGCAGCTCAATGGAGTTCATCTATGTGTTATCCAGTTATTCAGTTATTGGTTGTTTCTATATCTCTATAACAAAAATAATTTGATGAAATTGCAATTTTCAGATTTTGATTGTTTTAGTAGTTTTGATGTTTCTTTCATGTTCTATATAAAATGTTTCCAATAAATATAGGCATATTTATTTAAAGATAAATGTTATAAATTATGTATGAGTTAGGCAGAAAGACAGCCTGAGGATCATTCAAAGCTCACAATATGGATATATTTTACCCTTCTTGAACTTCTCACCCAATGTGTAGCTATAAGGCATCATGGCAAATCAAGTGTATGAACCATTCAGCATATCTCCATATTCAAAATAAAACACTTATTTGCTATAATAATATCAGCACATACAACAATAATTATACACATAGGTTATATAAGATTTCTTATACATCTAATGACATAGACATGATAACATGTATTTAGTATAATGTGATTGTTTAAAAAGAAAATATGTGTGTGTGTAACCTGCATATAAATATACATATATGTATGTATATATTGCCAGATACTTTTAATTTTCTGGTATCAGTGCAATTAAACCAATGCTATTAATAATGATGTGTTCTATAACATAACAAATCTCATACTGGTGACAAAATGTGGTCACTAGATGGCACTGATATTATGGAACTAGTGCCAATTTAAAATACTTTTTGGAACTTCCATAATGGACGAAGTAGAGTCTGATTTGCACGATGAACTTAAAAATCCTCAGCAACAACAAAACAAAATGTACAATCTGTTGGGCAGCACATCGATCCCCAAGAGAAGAGAAGCATGTGATGTAAGCTGCATTATTGCCGAAGCCTACTGTCTAGAGAGAGGTTTCAGGCTGGAGCACAGGGACGAATCATTCAATTCTTTTCCCTGTTAGGAGACAGTGTTCTGAGTTTGGGTGACAACGTGTGCAGGAATTCACACAGCGGGGTAGCAGAAAGGACAGAGTCCTGTGAAGAAGACAGAATTTCAGAAAGAGAGAGAAATGGCTCTGGAGATCTTCAGTGCTTGCTGTTGGAGATTTCAGTTAATTATTGCTTAGTGACCGTGTGTGTGGAAACAATGCAAGGCCATAGAAAGAACCACTGAAATGCTAGAAGTGTCGCTTTGGTTGTGCGGCTGTAATAGGCCCAAACTAAAGGCTGTTCCCAACTCACCTAACAGCTTCAAAGCAAACCTCAAAGGAATAAAATTGTTTTCAAGTAACTTAGTGTCTCAGAAGAGACTGGACATACTTAAGGAGTACAAAAACGTACAGCACTCAAAATATATCAATTACAATGTCTGGCATAAAATAAAAAATCATGGCATATGGAAGGTGAAAAAACCCATAATAAGGAAAAACAGAAAGAGTATCAATAGAAACATACCACTGATGACATAGATGATGGCAGTAGACAGGAACACTACCCAATCCATTTTTTTATGTGCCCTGCATATGTATTTAGAAGATACAGAAAAGACAAGCAAAACAAGGAGAGATGCCGATGATATAAAACAGTTCAAATACAATTTTTATATATTAAAAGAACAACATTTTCAATATTGAGAAAGACCTTGAATAGGATTAGTAGCATAGTGGATACTGCAGAAAAAGACTAGCAAAATCAAGACATAGCATCATACTCTTTCCAAAGGTCAGGTGCTATGATTTCCTCTTGGGGGAGTAGATACCCAGTAATGGGACTGCTGCGTCGATTGGTATGTTTAGTTCTTTGAAAAAGCTTTGTACTGTTTCCTGTTTTAGGCAGGAAAAAGATGGATGTATCATTTGACCTGATCTGTGTCTTTTCCATGCTGTGAGTATGGAGTGGACAAAGGCTCAGAATGGGACTTTTATTTGTCCTGGTAGATAAAGCAAGAAGCATAGAGAAGTAATGTTCCCAAAATATTCTGAATTTCTTCATAGTGTATTTTTTGACAATAGACTGTTTTATGGCGATGTATGTGAAAACATACTGAAGGACAAGCACAATGACTAGAGTTAACATTTGTTTAATAGGTGCTATACGTCACACATTGTTACAAGCATATCATCTGATATTGTAGCATCTCCTGTAGGGTATTGTGCTTCTTGCTTAAAAAAAATCTCTCATTTGTCTGTAATTTCAACTAGATTACTATACTGCTTAGGCACTGGGCATTAATTATATCACTGATTATAACAATATTTATCATGTTGTTAATATTTATCAGTGCTCGGCTCAGTACCTAGCACTGAGCCTGCCTAATCTTATTTAATTCTCACCAGACTTGGATTAAAGCAACCAACACTAAATATGTGTATTAGTCCACTTGTGCTGTCATAATTCTTCAAATTAAATGTCATCAAAATCTCAGTAGCTTTCAATACAAAAATCTGTAGGTGTCTTTTAAGTATGCTGTAGCAGCATGCTGTAGACTTGAGTCTGAGTTCTGCTCTGCTCCACATATTCTCTTAATTCAGGAAACAGGCTGCAGGAAAAGATCCCATCTGGGGTGTGATGTTTGAAAATTTCCATGATAAAATACCAAATGTAGTTTTAAAAGAAGACAAATACTAGAGAATAGTGTGATAAAATCCTATGTATATGTCACCCAGCTTCAATAGTTATCAATACTTTGCCCTTCCAATTCACACATTTTAAGTATCACACTTTATCTGTTTTCTAGTAGGGAATTTTGACTTTGTATTAGATACCAAAACATTTTAAATTTTAGATTTTAAAAATAGTTGATCCATATGATGTATGACTCCCTCAAAACCTTGAAACAATGCGGTCAATACTTACTGGTGACTAGTTGCGTGACTTGAGAGCAGTATGGTTTAATAACATGGTATCAGTGTTCACAGGGTGAATTCAATTGTGTGGCATAAATTATCACCACATCTCTGACCATGTTATAATACAGTTTTAAAAGGAAGAGCTTCATAATATAATTTGGCTGATTCTTTCAGATCTCTGTTTGCACTTTTCATAGTTTTATGACAAGAAAGTAGATTTTACCTCAAGATGTACATTTTAGATCTGACTATCTTCTTGGCTTCTTTATCTCTTGGTGATTTTTCTTTTTATAGATTTAGGGGGTACAACTTAAATTTTGTTTTATCGATTTTT
Organism: Macaca fascicularis; assembly: GCF_037993035.2. Classification (NCBI taxonomy): domain Eukaryota; kingdom Metazoa; phylum Chordata; class Mammalia; order Primates; family Cercopithecidae; genus Macaca; species Macaca fascicularis. The sequence continues at coordinate 25,833,614 of NC_088377.1, read as the reverse complement.
TGCATGGTAGTGAAATCTGAGCTTTTATATTAACCATCATCCTGATAATGTACCTTGACATGGAGTCATGTGAAGTGTTTTATTATTTATTATAGGAATTGTCTCTTCCTGTAGTCATTTTTTGTCCTAATTGTATTTTGTCTTTTACTAAATATATTATGTATTGGCCATGGACAAATATTATAAACTATTTGCATGTGGTTCACAGGATTAAGAGAAAACTCTAGCAGCAAAATACATTGTCAATTAAATAGAGTATGGGAAAGTTATTACTTTACTTTGAGATGGAATATATGTAGAATGCTTTTGGAAATCACAATGAAATAGATGGGTGTATGAAACTCCTATTTGTTGCTTAGATCTGCATATCGGTAGATTTAGCCAATTTATTATGTGCTTTACAGATGCTAAAATCTTTACAAATATTCATTCATTTAATCTGCATAGGTATCCTTTGAAATCTATATTCTTATCATACCCATTATACAGAAAAGCAAACTGAGATACCGCTAAGTAAAGTATTGAGCATGGAATATGGAATAGACTGTGTACATGTATTAAAATATGGGTACTTATATTAAAACTTAAATGCATTCAGCCATAGTATAATTTTATATAACTATAATAATCTAATGTAGATAACATTTTATACTTAAGGGGTCTGTGACAGAATGCTAGAAATGTTTCTTTTCTCCTTTCTTTCATCAACACTTCCCCATTTGGTCATTTACTAAAAACACTATCAATTCCACCTTAACATATTTCTGGAATCCACTCACTCCTTTCCATTTTCACTACCGTTGCCTTTCCCAGCGTGTCATCAGTGTAATGTATTCCCAGTTGTTCTCCCTTGCCACCATCTTAGTCTTTTGGGCTGCTGTAACAAAATACCATAAAGTGGCTTACACACAACAGAAATTTATTTCCCACAGTTCTAGAAACTAGGAAGTCCAAAATCAAGGTGCTAGCAGGATGGATTTGGTGTGTGCCGAGGGCTCACTTTGTTATAGATGCTGTTTTGTTCTTGTGTTCTTATATGGTGGAAGGGGCTAGCTTGCTTTCTGTGGGCTGTTTTATAGGTCACTAATTCTAATAACAAGGGCTTTACCCTCATGATCTAATCAACTCCCAAAGGCCCAACCTCCAAAAATACCATCACAGTGGGGCTTAGGATTTCAACATATGAACTTTGAGGGGACACAAACATTGAGACCATAGCACCCTCTCTAATTTACTTAATTTTTCCCGCTGTGTGAGTGGTCTGTTTAAATCACAAGTGCATCTACCTTACTCCTCTGCCTAAAACCTATCCTGTCCTTTTCCAATTGTTCATAAAACACCCAATAACCTTCAATAGGTATTTACCTTTTCACAGTGTTATTTACATATAAGTCACATAGCACACAATTCACCCATTAAACTGTACAATTAGAAGCCTTTATTCCTAGAATTGTACAACCATAAGCACAATCAATTTTGGATCATCTAATCACTTCTTTTGGTCATCACCCCCCAATCTCCTCGCCACCACCTCCTATTCCCTTGCCTGCCCTAAGCAGCCTATTCTGGAAATTTCAAAGAAATTGAATTATTCAATATTTGCCCTTTGTTATCAGCTTTTTCCTCTTACTGTAACATTTTCATGGTTCATCCATGTTGAAGCATGTGTGAGTACTTCATTTCGTTTTTGTATTTTTTGTTTTGTTTTTTGTTTTTGCCAAATAATATTCCTTTGTATATATATACCACTCGTTTGTTTCAATCCATGAACCAGTGAATAGGCATTTCAGTTGTTTATGCTTTTTGGCATTATTAATAATGCTGTTATTAGCATTTATGTACAAGTTATTGTGTGGACATACATCATCATTTCTCTGTGGAATGTAATTGCAACTCTCTGTTTAACATTTGGAGGAACCGTCAAATATTTTATCCAAAACATCTGCACCGTTTTACATTCCCACTCACAGCGCATGAGGGTGCCAATTTCTTCACATCCTGGGCCAACATGTGTTACTATCTGCCTTTTTCATCATAGCCACTCCAGTGAATGCAAAATAGTATCACGGTTTTGATTTAAATGTCCTTGATGGCTAATGATTTTCAGCATCTTCTCTTGATCTTATTGGTCTTTCTTTGGCTTTGGTACTTCTTATTGTAGTCTTGTTTGTTTCTCTAACTCTTTCATATCTTACCCCTTCCACTTCTTATTTAATTTGATAGCTCCAGTGAGCTCCTTTAAACTCTTTCAATACAGCATTTTTTCCCTTCAAGTTCAAGCCCACGTAGTTCCCATTTTAATCCTACTTTTCTTACTTTTTTCTTGGTGAGGACTGACTTTGGAGGGGTACAACCTGTGCAACTGCACAGGTTTCACACTCTGAAGGACCCCAAGTTTAGGCTAATATGCTGCGGTCATCATCTTGACATTTTAATAGATTTTGAATAGAAACCCCCATGTTTAATTTTGCAGTTGACCTTTAAAATTCCATAGCCAGTACAGTTCCTGACTTATCATTATGACTTGTCCTTCCATTTGACATAAATAGCTACAAGAAACTCTTCCTCACGTTTGTCTACCAAATTAGGTTTCCTTTCTGAATGTCATCTATATCAGCGTGCATTATAATTTGTAATTTTTTCCTCTGATCCTTATGAGCTGAGAGACCAAGGGCTTTGCTTTTCTTATCCATTTTTCTTTTTTAGATATGTACAAGTAAACATGCTACTTTATTGATTCCCATTAAAGCATCGAAAATAAATGTTTTGTGTCTAATTTTTGAAACCAAATATTGTACATGCCATCACATGTTTAAAATATCTTATTGGCATGTTTTGGTGTTTGAAAGCCTCATTTTAAATTGAATCACATATTTTAAAAATAAAAATTACAAAAACCACTAATGAAATAAACACATTTAGTAGGCAAAAAATGTCCACTTTTCAATTTGAATGCAAGCATATTTCTAGCCCCAGAACCCAGCTAAATGTCTGTTACATAGCTGCGGTACATACATAGTTCAGCCTCACAGTTGTTACTCAGGTGGTAAATCATATATCAGAAATAATTAAACATGAACTCCAGGGCCAGACAACCTGGGCATTCAGCTGCTAAAGCTTATACGCTGTGGGACGTGGGCTAGTTACTGAATATTTCTGTGTCTCAATTTCCTAATCTTAAAATGGAGATACTAGCCTCAACCTCATCGTGATATCATGGAGATTAAATAGACTAGGACATGTAAAGCTTTTTGGATGTTGTCTGACAAGTATAATTTGTCATAGGTATGTATTGCCTTTTATCATTATTACATTCAATTCCTATTTGTTGAATAAATTTTTGATTTTATTATCAAAGAAAAGAGGAAGACACCAGGACCTAATGAGGAAACTACCAAAGTGAAGAACTTTGATTGCATATATTTATCTTTCTGACATCATTTACACTGCCAGGAGAAAGGGTAATTATACAAGAGGTCAGCTCATGAAATTGAAACAAGAAGAAGATTAGAAAGCTAGGAGCAAACCCAGAGGAAATATCATTATTGCTAGTAGTAGATAGAAGAATCTTACAGGGAGGGAAAACAGTATTTCTGTTTAAAATTCTTAGTATGACTGTAGAAACTGGTGGATGTGATATAATATTAAAACAATTTTGAGAAGGTAGTTTGGATGAATTAATTCTAATAACTTTTGGAGAGTGTTGGTTTTTCTGTCTACATATTTAGCAGTTATGCATTGTCTTTACCTCAAAGTATTCGAAGTTCAGTTTACTTACTCATCAGAGAAATAATGTCATTAGAAATGAGGCAAACAGAGTATCTAAAGCAGGGGTCCACCTGGGGTGCATATTCTTTTGTGGATCTGCATTGATCTTGGGTTCTGCCTGTGGTCCCTATTTGTCTGTCCATCATCAGGAGAACCTCATGACCCCACTCTCTTCTGATCATATTCTTGCTTCTCTCACTTCTTTCTTAAGTCCTCTTAGGGCATCTGCCTGGAATTCCTTTCCTCAACACCACCCTTCTTTCACTATTTACAGATCACAATCCACACTTTGGTTTATCAGGAAACATACCTACCCCATTCCTCCACTTACTCCTAGAAAGATACAGTTTGCCTACATGGTACTTTTCACATTTATTTGTATTGTACTGTAAAATTAGTATCTATCTTATTTGTTTAACTTTAATGCCACCAAGGATATAAACTATTACAGTTCACTCAGCACTGCATTCCAGTGCCTGGCTGCTTATTGTAAAATGCATGTGCGCACGCACACAAACACACACACACACACAGACACAAAATAATTGTTGAATGATTAAGTGACATGATCCATCAATCTCCCAAAAGGCCAAAGGAGTTAATGGTTCTAAAAATGTTCCATGACACAGTGAAAAGAAAAGAAAGTTCTGTAATACTGGCCACCTCAAATATGCTGTGAGCTATAATCAGATTCTAAATTTGGCAATAAATGTCTAGTCAGGTGAGGTCACAAAAAATAACCTATAAACATGACACACTATATAATTTCAATTGTTTGACAATTAAAATAGTCAAAAAAAACTTTGTTGGAAATAAGCTCAGGAAGTGGTTATCACATAGATATTTGATTAAGGGATTTTTGAAAGGACAATAAACTCTAAAAATAATCATATTTTTAAAATATTGAAAAACCGTTTAAGCGGTTCTTAAATTGACCTTCTAGAAAGGCAAAGAACATAAGATCAAATCAAATTTCAGAGAGTGCGTTTTTGTAAAGGATGGAATAATAATGTACAGTCAGACACTTTGCTTTCTAATCATCTTAATTCTGTGATAGAACCTGGAAATACTAGACAGACAGCTAAAATGCCCATTAACCTGTCTCAATCAAGGATCAGATGCATTAAATGAATCTTCAGTAGGTGTTGAATCAGAGCCAAGATATAAATGAATTTTCTTTCTGATATTTGTAATGTGTTTCTGTAGCACAAAGAGAGACATGTCCTTTAGAATGTCAGAAACGGAAAAAAAAAATGACCCTGGACTTTTAGTGCAAATATTTGACTCAAATGCATATTGCGCATCATTACAGAGCCAATGGTGATTCTGAGAATGGCTTCTAATTTTCCTAGGAATCACACACTTGGGCAAAGTGCCTGTTTTTCCAGAATTTAAGTTAATAATTTCAGGTATATTGATAATAACTTTTAAATGCCAACATTTGTACTGATAACATCTATATACACCAGTAGTTTTTCACAAGTCAAAACCTTATCATGTATAACAGGTAATTACAAGAGAACATGTTTATTTTCAAGCGAAGATCATGTAACTTTAAAATTTACTTTTCAATACTGTGAAATAATTACATTTTCTTTATAAAAATGAATAATTTGCTTTGCATTGTTAATAATGTATTTTGTTGTTATATTGCAATAAAGTTAATTAAGTACAAATGTTTAACCCATAGTAAATAATAGCTGCAGGAGTACATTTTCTTAACGCAACTGCATGTAAATTTTACTATAACATAATTTGCTTTCTAAAAATATTGGAATATAATGTTTCTGTCCTAGAAGTTTAAATGATTTTTACATGAAGTACCATAAATATTTTCTCACATTTGTTCAACTATACTATCACACTATGGGATGAAATCTGAAGTTCCAACAAGACTTTAGTAAAAAGCAATTTATTCCAAGAAAAGTATGTAGTTCACATAAGTCATAATTATTTATTTAGGCAATCAGGAACTATTTTTAATATAATATGAAAATTTGCCAGTAACTCAAAGGAAAGTAGGATGTTGCCATGTAAATAGAGAGAGAAGAAAAGGGAAAAAGTGTAAAACAGATCTGTGAAGAGTATTTATTCAAAGCACAGGATATTGTGGAGAGTACAAGTAATTCAAAATAATTGGAATTGATGACATCTAAATTGTAAAGTGCACTTGGACAGAAAGGTGATACCACACGAGAGGTCTTTAAACATCAGGCTGAGTGATTGGGTTTTATTTGGAGTCACTGAAATGCTTTTTATCATTATACAGCCAGGGTACATGAAACCTTCATGAAGCTATGAGAATGTAAAAAGTGTGCTTTTTTAAAAAAAACTTATTCTTAGCTATACAAGAAATACTTTCTACATCAGGAATGGTTTCTTTTTTCTTTTTGCCAGAGAAACATAGGAAGTAACATAATGTTATGTGTTTGGTCACCATTTTGCACACACAAGCATAAAATCTTTCTTTTTCCTGAATCGATGTAAACAGAGCCCAGACGGCCGTATCGAAGTCAAAGGGCAGCATGGAAGCTCGTCACTGCATATTAAAGATGTGAAGTTGTCAGATTCAGGGAGATATGACTGTGAAGCTGCAAGTAGAATTGGAGGGCACCAAAAGAGCATGTACCTTGATATTGAATGTAAGTTGCTTTCCTTTTGTATTTTCATTAAAAGAACTTTGTGTGCTTTGAAAAAATATGATTTTTAGAGGAAAACCAAAATATATATGTAGTTCATGTTTCAGTATTTAATGCATAGCTTTAATGCATATCTAAAATATATGATTTTTAGAGGAAAACCAGAATATATATGTAGTTCATGTTTCAGTATTTAATGCATAGCTTTAGAGAAAATATAGGAAAATCATTCAGTCAGTTATTGGAGACATCTAGTGGATATTACGAGACATTCCACAGTGCTGTATATTTCATCATTTTGATACTGCTTTTTCTGAAACTGGTGACTTTCTTTTTTTGCAACTTTGAACTCAAAACACAATATAAACTGAAAAATATTAATTATCAGTAATTGGTCAGTATCACTTTAGATTTTTTTATTTCTTTATAATATTTATGATTATGTCTCAGATATGTAGTGTTTACATATCTTATTCAAATTGTTACACTATTTTACATTTTCAGAAACTATAAATAGTATTTTAAATGCAGTGAAATGTACTCATATGATATCTTATCAAAATAGTGTTTATTTTCTGTCTGGAAGAAAGGACCATGATGAGGATAGTTTTTAAAATAAATTTAAAAATGTACATAACTATGTGAGATTTGGGAAATGCGAGGGCTAATGTAAGTCAAGCTTTCACAAAACCCCGCTGGTCACTGCATGGAATTTAAAAATAATTTAGTATACATGCTATTTAAAAAGGGAGAAACTTAACATCGTTCTCAATAAATATTTATGAAGCATCAATATTGGAAAGTCTCTGATGCTTGAAAGGACATAGCTGTTCTTAGTGGAATGTATGAGATATTCTTATTGACAAAGTATTTCTATTGGAGCATGTCTAGTACATTAATATTGATAGAATGCAATGGTAACTGTGAAACAAGATGCATTCTCTTATCAAGAATGCCTTCAGAAAGAAAATATTTTCTCAAGAATACACATAAGTTATCCATATTATTTTACATTTTTATAGACTGTGCTTGTCAAGAAATTCATGGAAAAACCAATCAGAAACTTCTAAAGGAAAAAAGGATTATGAAAGATAGTCAACAATAGAAGGCAACTTCATTCTGACACAAATTACTGACTTCATTTGCTGATATTAGGCAGCTTCTAAAAAAGGCACTTTATCTCCCTCACACTTTCTAAAAAACAGAAAAACGAAAAGCGTTGATAATATTGAGAACACACAAAGGAGGAAGTGATGCCAATAACTTATTTAGCTTTTTCCCCTAATAGTTTTTCCTGCTTTTTTTCCATTATTACAGTATATTTCTTTTTCAGATCAACAATATCATTAGCAAATTATAAATGCTTTACACATTTACAGTACATTTGTTATATTTTTAATTAAAATTTGTATTTTTAACCCAAAATTTACTTTATGATTTTTAAAAATGTGAATCTAAATGAATAAAAGAAAACCTTAAGAATGCCAAGATATGATTTATATGAGACATCCTGGTCTCTTCTACTGTCCTACAAAAGTCCTAGGCAACACATTATCTTTTTTTTTTTTTTTTTTTTTTTTTTTTTTTTTTTTTTTTTTTTTTTTGAGACGGAGTCTCGCTGTGTCTCCCAGGCTGGAGTGCAGTGGCGTGATCTCGGCTCACTGCAAGCTCCGCCTCCCGGGTTCACGCCATTCTCCCGCCTCAGCCTCTCAAGTAGCTGGGACTACAGGCGCCCGCCACCACGCCCGGCTAGTTTTTTGTATTTTTAGTAGAGACGGAGTTTCACCATGTTAGCCAGGATAGTCTCGATCTCCTGACCTCGTGATCCACCCGCCTCGGCCTCCCAAAGTGGCAACACATTATCTTAATGAAACTGTATTTAGGGCTTTTCTTCTTTGCATTTCATTTATATTTTAAAACATTTGATATATCATAGGATTAGTACTAAATCTCTGTTGCAGGTACACAGAAAAGTGGAGTTTATGAGAAATGAGCACTGTTGATATTTCCAAAGCACAATAAGGCAGAGTGGCTCATATAAGATATGCTAGTATCAGAATAACTGGACTAGCTAATATGCTAATTAATAGTGTGTTATGTGTCCCTGGGTCCTCAATTTCCTTAGTTATAAAATAAAAGGGTTTAAAGAAGAGACTCTTGGGAGCTATTTATACTCAAGCATTTAAAGATACTTTTATTCAAGCGTATCCACATTCTCCAAAGATGCCCTGGGATTTCTGAATTATTGTCCATGCATGACAGCATAGGTATTTGTATAAAACAAATGAAAACCTAAACTAATATTATAATTTATATATGTTTATGTTGTAAAACTTGATTGAAAACAGTTCTAAAAACCATACTAGGTCCACGTTAAGCTTCAGGTTTTGTGCTCAGTGATAATGGACACCAAGATGAATAAAACATAGCTCCGCCTTTATTAGAAGTCTACCATCAACTGGAGTTTAAATTAAACCGCAGCATGTATTTAGATTTCAAAGTGAGAATGAAGAAAATATAAAGATAATGTAAAATGCTGATATATAATTACATGAGATTTTTTGTTATTGGTTTTAGCTAGGTAGAAAATAATGGTATAAGCAAACAACTGTATATTACAATTTTAATTATCTGCTGTTGTAATCTATTCATACCATGAATTAATAACTAACAGAAAAATGTACATTGGATACTTTATTTTTCAAGGACTGATTTCTAACAAAGTACAAGTTGCTTTGGATCACATTGCATTCCTTCTTTATAGGTTTAAATATTGGTTTATGTTTCTGCTTAATTATTCTGAGGTAAATGTGTAGACTTAAGCTCACCAGAAAATTATGTAGTTTAGTTTATCTTTTTTAAACAGGGATGAAAGGTCTTGATTTGTAAAAGGATGTTTTGAGAATTCTTTGAATATCCCCTGAGATTATTATTGCCACCGTGTTAATTAGAGGGTAACTAGGTTAATATACTTTGAAAAAAAAATATTTTTCCTACTATTAAACTATCGTTTAAATGTAACTACTTTTTGTTTTCCCTAAACATTATTTTTCTGCAAATATTGTTGAAAATTAGTTGAATGGCTCTGATAACACTTCACTATTTTTCCTTTTTTCCAAAATGAAACATTTAAATTTATTCTACTTGAGTGGGGATAATTAGGAAAATAAATATCATCTGTTTTAAGGCATTATTCAAATATATTTAAGTACAATAAAAGCCCATATATCATGTAAAATATGATGAGTTTTGACCTGTGTATATACCACCAAATCTATCATAATCTTCAAGATAAACATTTACACCACCCTCAAGAATTTTCTCAAGTCACTTTAAAATCTGTCCCTACTTTTTACAGTTATCCCTAGACATCTATTTACCTACTTTTGATCACTATAATTTAGTTTACATTTACATGTAAGAATGTATATACATGGAATTATGCAGTATTATTTTTAATTTATTTTATTGGCTTTGAAATATACTTATTTTCTTTTATTTAGGTATAGTTGACAAATAAGAATTGTATATATTTAAGGTGTACAAAAGTGATGCTTTTAAAAATATAACATTAACATTATTTTTGATTGACAAACGATGATTGCATACATTTATGGGGTACAATGTGATTTTTTTTATATGTATGTAGTGTTAAATGATTCAGTTAAGCTCATTAACATATCCATTACCTCACCTACCTATTATTTTTATGGTGAGACATTTAAAATTTACTCTTAGTTACTTTGAAAAACACATTATTATTGACTGTAGTGATCCAGCTGTGCAATAACCCTCAAAACCTATTTCTCCTGTCTATCTGCCTGTCCACCCTTTGATCAATAACACCCCATTTCCTTCCTCCCCGTGCACCCACCCCAGCCTCTGCTGACATAATTTTACTCTCTGTTTCTGTGAGTTAACCTTTATAAGCTTCCACAGTTAAGGAAGATTATGAGGTAGTTGTCTTTCTGTGTCTGGCTTATTTCAGTAAACACGATGTCCTCTAGATTCACCCATGTTGTGCAAATGACAAGATTTATCATTTTTTATATGCTCAATAGTATTCCACTCTGTATCTATACTACATTTCCTTTATCCTTTCATTCACTGATGGACGTTTAGGTTGATTCCATATCTAGGCTGTTGTGAATAATACTGTCATGAACATGGGACTACAGACACCTTTACCAGGTATAGATTTCTTTTCCTTTTGGTATAAACCCAGACAAAGGATTCCTGAATTATACGGTGGTTCTCATTTTCTTTTTGGGAGGAACTTTTATACCATTTTCTATGACGGCCATGTTAATTTACATTCCCAACAACAGTGTTCCTTTTTATCTACTTCAATACTTGCTATTGTTCATCTCTTTCAATAAGGCCATTCTCATGAAGTGATTTCTCACTGTGGTTTTAATTTGCATTCCCCTAATGAGTAGTGATGCTGGGCACTTTTTTATGTACTTGCCGGCCATTTGTATGTCTTCTTTTGAGAAATATCAGTTAAAGATAATTTGCCCATTTTAAAATCAGGTTGTCTTCTTGATATTGATTTGTTTGAGTTCTTTGTATATTTCGGATATTAACCCTTTATCAGATGTGTGGGTTGCAAATATTTTCTCACATTATTGGAATTGTCTCTGCTGAGCTTTCACAGCTGGCAGACATTGGCATGTGGATGTGTTCATCAGTAATTTATACTACTTGTTCCTGTTGTTACATCATACAGATATAACAGAGTTTGTGTATCTAGTACCTATTGATGGACATTTTATGTGTTTTTAGTTATTGACTACTATGACAAAAAACCTCTGCGAAGATTTTTGAAGATTGTGTACTTCAAAAATTTTTAAGATTGTGATATATAAGTACTATTCTGTGGAATAAATATTTTTCTTTGATTTCTTAAGTTCGAATTTTCAAAAGCAAAGAATTATAATTTTGCTGTAGTCTAGTTTATTAAATTTATCAAACTGGACTTTTACGTGTTATACTATTAGTGTTTTTTTCTGAAAAAAATATTGTTTAATTTAAGGCCATGACAATTTACGTCTATGCTTTCTTTTTAAAAGTTTTGTAGATTTTAGTTTTACCTTAGGGCTGTGATTCATTTTGATTTCATTTTTGTGGAGTAGGTATTCATTGTTTTTCCATGTTTATGTCTAGTTGATCAAGCACTAGTTAATAGAAAGGACTTTTCTTTTTCTAGCTAAGAGTTTGACAAAATTGTTGATCATTTCAGAGTATTAGTCCATTTTGTTAATTCATATTTTCTGTAATCTGACTGTTTTCCAGTTTGATGATTCCGGCTTTATCTTCATTATTTCCTTTCTTCTATGTATTTTGAATTCACCTTTCATTTGTTGTAGATTTTTAGGTGGAATCTTAGTATAGTATTTTAGATAATTCTTATTTTCTAATAGAATCACATAACTCCAAATTTTCACTAAGCAGTGCTTTAACTGAATCCCCCAGTATTGTAGTATGTTCCATTTTTGTTGTGATTCAATTAAAAATATAATTTTCCTTTTAATTTCATCTTTGGCTCATAGCTATGTATAAGAATCTGTTTAACTTTCCGACATTTGGATTTTTCCTTGATATTTTGCTGTTATTGAGCTCTAATTTAGTTCAGTTGTGCTCAGAAAGCACTTTATTTTTTATTTTTATATGTATTAAGATCTGATTTATATTCAACCATACTATTTGGTGAATAGTCGATTATACTTGAAAAGTACATATATTCTGTAGTTGTTGTGTTTTAATGTCAGTTAGATAAAGGTAAATTATGGTATTTGTACTAGTCAGGGTTCCTCAGAGGGACAGAATTTTTTATATATATACATATATATATAATTATATATATTATATAAATTATATATACACAATATATTACAGAATTTTATATACATATATATATGAGTTTATTAAGGAATATTAACTCATGCCATCACAGGGTGCCACAATAAGCCATCTGCAGGCTGAGGACCAAGAAAGCCAGTCCGAGTTCCATAGCTGAAGAACTTGGAGTCCGATGTTCGAGGACAGGAGGCATCCAGCATGGAAGAAAGATGTAGGCTGAGGGCTAGGCCAGTCTAGTCTTTTCACATTTTTCTGCCTGCTTTATATTCTGGCCATACTGGCAGCTGATTAGATGGTGCCCACCCAGATTAAGGGTGGGTCTGCCTCTCCCAGTCCACTGACTCAAATGTTAATCTCCTTTGGCAACACCCTCACAGACACACCCAAGATCAATACTTTGCATCCTTCAATCCAATCAAGTTGACACTCAGTATTAACCATCACAGCATTGTTTTAAACTTCTGTCCTTACAAAATTTTGAATATAGCTCTTCTATCACATTAAGAGGTATTAAAATCTTCTACCACGACTGCGAACTATTTTTTCTCTCTTTTGTTGATCTTTGCATTATGTATTTGGAGGCTTACAATGAGGCACATACACATTTATACTTTGTGTGTTGTGTTACTTTCCTGTTGCTGCTGTAATCAATTACAAAAGACTTAGTTGTATAATAAAACAAACTTACTGTCTTAACCATTTTGGAAGTCAGAGGTCTGAAGTGATTCTCAGTGGGTTAAAATCGAGTGTGGGTTGGGCTGTGTTCCCTTGTGGAAGCTCCAGGATTCTGTTATCTTGCTTTATTTCAGCTTCTCAGAGGCTGCCCACATTCCTTGACTCATGGATTCCTTCCATCCTCAGAGCCTACAACGGCAGATCTCATCTTTCTCACATCGTATCACTCTGACTCTGTTTTCTCCTTCACAAGTCCATCTCTGCCTCAGACTTTCTTGCAATTAATTGCATCCACTTGGATAATTCAAGATAACCTTCTCATGTCAACATCTTTACTTTAGTCATAGCTGGTAATATGTTTGCAGTTTCTGAAGGTAAAGATGTTAGTATCTTTGGGAGGTCATTATTCTCCCTCCTGTTTGTGTCATTATGAATTTCCCCTTTTATTGGGATAAAATATCTCTTTTTCTCTGCTGATCTCTGACTTGACCTATCTTAGCTAATAATCAAATATCTACGTTAGCCCTCTTATGCTTTTTGTTTGTATAACATTTTCCATTCATTTACTTTTAACCTATCTGCATTTTTATGTGAAGTTAAAATGTGTCGTTTTAGGCAGCATATGATAGAATATTGCTTTCTCATTGACTGTAAATCTACCTTATAATTGGAGTGTTTAAACAAGCAGTCAGTAATTAACAGGATCAGGGAATAAATATTTAACTTTTTCTGGGCTACATACAGTCTCTGCTATATTTTTTTTTTTCTCTCGTAAACCACGAAAAAAGTAAAGACCATCCTCATCTCTAAGCCACATATAAAAGAAGCCCTTGGGCAAGACTTTGCCCATGGGCTGTAATTTGCCATCCACTGGTCTATTAAATTTAATCCCATTGTTGATACTCTTTCATTTAGGCCTACAATTTTTATTTATCTTCTGTTTTATTCCTATGTTTTTTCACATTCTGTGCCCATTTTTCTGCCTTCTATTGAATTATTCAAAGTTTTAGTGTTTTATTTTAATTTATATATTGGCAATATTTGTGGGTTTTGTTTTGTTTCATTTTGTTTGGTTTTAGATGATTCTATAGGAATTATAAGATACAAACCTACATTTTGAGAGTCTCCTTGAAATAGACTTGAGTTCATATTTTGACACTTTACATAAAATGTGAAACATTGCTAAAATCATTGAAAATCCCATCAGGAATTATGATAATTTTTCTTTTAAGTAGTTACAAATATTTTAAAGAACTAAAGAGAAAAAAAATTTTTATACATATTCATCTGTATGTGGTTTCTTTGTTCTCCCTTCATTTTTGAAGATCCCAATTTATGTTTTTCATCTGAAAAAGTTTCTTCTCCATTTCTTTGAGAGCAGATTTTCTGGAGATAAATTCCATTTATTTATCTTTCCTCAAATGTCCACTACACCTCTTCCTTCCTGTTTCTGAAGGATTGTTTTTCTTTGCTCTTGAGAATTCTATGTTGACATTTCTTTAAGGTTGGGGTTTCACTATCTTCTAGTCTCCTATGTTTTCTGTTTTATATATATATAATACTTTAAGTTCTAAGGTACATGTGCGCACGTGCAGGTTTGTTACATAGGTATACATGTGCCATGTTGATGTTCTCAGTCATAGGTGGGAATTGAACAATGAGAACACTTGGACACAGGAAGTAGTCTCCTATGTTTTCAAAGAGAAAACCACATAAATTGACTCATTGTTCCTTCATGTGCCATGTATTATTTTATCTAACTGCTTTAAAGCTATTTTCTTTACCTTTGTTATTTATCAGTTTGATTAGGATGAGTCTCAGTGTTGCTTGTTTGAAATTTCTTGTTTGGAGTGTACTGAGCTTCTGGAATGTGGGGATTTCTGTTTGTCAGCATGCTTGAGCCACGGTTTCTTTCTGGCCACTATTTCTTCAATTTGTGTGTGTGTGTGTAATCTCTTACTCATCTCTGGGACTTTACGTACACATACGTTATACCCTTTGAAATTGTTTCACAGGCTCATGAGATACCTCTCAGTTTTATCTATCTCATTTCTCACTGCCCTTCCAATTAGGTAATGTTCTCTTATTTCCTCTTCAAATTAACTGACTCTTTACTCCACCATCTCATTTCTGCTGTTGAGTCAATAGTGAATTTTTGGTTTTATCTCAGATATTATTATTATTTATTTATTTATTTTTAAGATGGAGTCTTGCTCTGTCGCCCAGGCTGGAATGCAATGGCGTGATCTCCGCTCACTGCAACCTTCGCCTCCTGGGTTCAAGCGATTCTCCTCCCCCAACCTTCCGAGTAACTGGGATTACAGGTGCGTGCCACCATGCCCAGCTAATTTTTTTTTTTTTTTTTTTTTTGTAGTTTTAGTAGAGACGGGGTTTCACTATCTTGGCCAGGCTGGTCTCAAACTCCTGGCCTCGTGATCCACCTGCCTCAGCCTCCCAAAGAGCTGGGATTCAGGCGGGAGCCACTGTAACTGCCCCAGATACTTTTTTTTTTTTAGTTCCAATTTTTCAATTTGCTCTATTTTATTCTTTCTGTCTTTTTACTGAGAAGTCCTATAGTTTGATCCATTTCATTCTATTTTAGAATATATACATTTTCTTCACCTCATAAATGATAAGCAGAGCTGCTCTAAAATAGTTGCTCTAAAATCTACTATCTGATAAATTCAACATCTAGGTCATTTTAGCATTTGCATATGTTCGTGGTATTTTTCCTTTACAATTCACCTCATTGTTCTGATTGTCAAAAAATATTGAATCGTGTCCTGGATATTGTAAATATTATGTTGTGCCTTCTCTACATCTTTAGATAAACATCTGGGGATTTTATTTTTCAAGCAGTTAATCACCTCTAAGTTCTGTGTTCCATCCTGTCAGCAGTGACTCAAAACCTCTAGTGATTTCTCGAAGCTTTTGCTATGCTGGCTTGTGCATGCAGAGCTAGGGCATAGACTGAAATTTCTGTGGGTTTATACTCAGAATTTTGACATACCCTTCTCTGTCTCCTATCTGAGATTACCCTCACACTCTCCAACATGATGTATGCTTCTTTCCAAGATACCTCTGTCCTTCTGGACAAGTTTTAGTTACCATGATCACTTTGAACCTCCTCAACTAGGGCTTGTCCTCTGGGAAAAGTCTTGAGAGAAAAATAAAGAAAAAAAATGGAAACCAGTTTTCATTTCCCATCACAATCTTCCTGATTTTTTTTTCCTCTTAAGAACCCTTGGATAGTTGTTTTTTAAATTTATTTCATATTATTTTCAGAGTTCTAAATTCTTATTAGTAGTGAAGATATACTATCTTGGGTTTCAGCTGCCATTATATAATGAGAAATCTTTATATATTCTACTTCTAATACAACTTTAAAGCGTAAATATATTTGGTATGTGTAACCAATAACCTACATGTTTTAGTTTCAGTTTTCAGCAGTATTTTTATTTTTCTTTTATAAAATTTATTATTCAAATTGGTTAGAGTATTTTACATCATATATTCTCAGAAACATTATGTTTGTAATGTAAGATGTTTAAACTACAAAATTTTTAAAAATGTTTAAGTATCTTTTCTTTCTGTCAGTGTATCAGTCCTTTGGACAGTCAGTTTTGTTTAATATTTTCTTCATTACCCTGGTGTTTGTTGACATGTTTACATATAGACAAAAACTTCGTGAAAACTGTAATAAGTTTACTGGTAGATATATAAGTATTTTAAATTTTAATTTGAAAGATATTCTAACTTTAGCTGAATTTAGAATTATATGTTTAAAGTCTTAAATAGTATCCTTTAACTCTAAAATGTTATTTCTACTCATACAGAATGAATTTCACATAAAGCAAAAGAAAATCTTTAAGATCACTAAACAAATTCTCAAATTTTATCATGGATTCTATTTACATATTTTATTTTTTATTTCTATTGAAAGTTTTTTTTTCTTATGGATCTAACCTATGCTTCATGAATGCCATATTTAGAGTGTCTGGTTATTAACATCTTCCATGTTTGTTATAAATTACTTGTGAGTCTCTAGCAGCCTAGTTTCCTTTTTGATTAATCTGAATTTTTATAGTATTTCTTTACATACATTCATGAAAATTTATTATTTTTCACAAAGTTACTAATGAATTCCAGGAAAATACCAAATATATTGGAAATCTACCTCACTTTTCCAAACTTTTGCTACATTTAAGAATACATTTTTAACTTTAGCATGATACTGATTTGCTTGTATATTTGCCTAGCCTCTTCACTATTGTATAGATACAAGATTATTACCTTCTAAGTGACTTATAATTAATTAAAAGACCAAATCACGTAGTAAATAATGTTTAAAGTAGATGAATATGATGATAGAAAATTCACTTATGGTAAATTATATAAATATGCTAGTGAAAGATTGATGAATACTTAAGTAGAAAGTAATATAATTCTTTTTTTTTTTTTTTTTTTTTTTTTTTTTTTGAGGCAGAGTCTCGCTCTGTTGCCCAGGCTGGAGTGCAGTGGCCGGATCTCAGCTCACTGCAAGCTCCGCCTCCCGGGTTCCCGCCATTCTCCTGCCTCAGCCTCCCAAGTAGCTGGGACTACAGTCACCCGCCACTGCGCCGGGCTAATTTTTTGTATTTTTAGTAGAGATGGGGTTTCACCGTGGTCTCAATCTCCTGATCTTGTGATCCGCCCACCTCGGCCTCCCAAAGTGCTGGGATTACAGGTGTGAGCCACCGCGCCCGGCCGTAATATAATTCTTAATATTAATTTCATTAGTTGCTACAGTTGAGGTTTCATTTTTTGTAATAGAAATAGAGAAAATATCACAAGATATATGTCTACATTTAGTGGGATATTGGGTTAAATAACCATTTGGAATATGTTACCATGATTGTAATTTAAAATTTAGCCTATCCTCTCTTTTAGTTACACTTCTAGTAAACCTGTATGATTGTATTATGAAAGTTGAAACTTGTTTTTTGTTTTACAGTTATGCCACCACTATTTATTAAATCTTAATTCTTCTTATGTGAAGATTATGACACATTTTTAGTTGTATATTGCAATCAATTGCCCATGATATATGCGGAAGTTGTCTAATAAGTATATTTTTTGGCAGTTGAAACCTGATTTGTCATTAAATATTTTATTTAGCAACAAATTCATAATAGTAATAAACCTCTTAGTACCTTATATGAAAGGCCGCAGAAAGCTATTGTTGTGAATAAATATTTTCCTATTAGTAAAGTTCAGAATAGTTTTGTTATGCATCATTGCCATCAAAGTTGTATGGAGACAAAAAATTACAAAGATATTACACAATGTTAAACACACACACACACACACACACACACCCCAGAACAATCTTATACTATCTGTACCAAGCAACTACAGGTTAATATTGCTAAGAGTGAGTAGAAAAGAGTCAAACCATTTATAATTTAATAGAAGCAGCATTTACTGTAATAGCACTAAACTTAAGGTGTTAGAAGATTAAGCCTCTTTTTGCTCAAAACCTCTTTTGTGAGAACTCAAACAAATTTACAAGAAAAAAACAAACAACCCCATCAAAAAGTGGGCAAAGGATATGAACAGACATTTCTCAAAAGAAGACATTCATACAGCCAACAGACACATGAAAAAATGCTCATCATCACTGGCCATCAGAGAAATGCAAATCAAAACCACAATGAGATACCATCTCACACCAGTTAGAATGGCAATCATTCAAAAGTCAGGAAACAACAGGTGCTGGAGAGGATGTGGAGAAATAGGAACACTTTTACACTGTTGGTGGGATTGTAAACTAGTTCAACCATTATGGAAAACAGTATGGCAATTCCTCAAGCATCTAGAACTAGATGTACCATATGACCCAGCCATCCCATTACTGGGTATATACCCAAAGGATTATAAATCATGCTGCTATAAAGACACATGCACACGTATGTTTATTGCAGCACTATTCACAATAGCAAAGACTTGGAATCAACCCAAATGTCCATCAGTGACAGATTGGATTAAGAAAATGTGGCACATATACACCATGGAATACTATGCAGCCATCAAAAAGGATGAGTTTGTGTCCTTTGTAGGGACTTGGATGCAGCTGGAAACCATCATTCTTAGCAAACTATCGCAAGAACAGAAAACCAAACACCGCATGTTCTCACTCATAGGTGGGAACTGAACAATGAGATCACTCGGACTCAGGAAGGGGAACATCACACACCGGGGCCTATCATGGGGAGGGGGGAGGGGGGAGGGATTGCATTGGGAGTTATACCTGTTGTAAATGACGAGTTGATGGGTGCAGCACAGCAACATGGCACAAGTATACATATGTAACAAACCTGCACGTTATGCACATGTACCCTACAAGTTAAAGTATAATAATAATAAATAAATAAATAAATAAAAACCTCTTTTGTGTTTCAGCTTAAGCAGATTTCTTGGCATTCTGCCAGTTCATTTTCAACATTTCAGAGGCATTACTTTACTAAGAAGCGGGAGTTGAACTAAAGTTCCAATTTCTAAAACAAAGGAGATAACAGGCATGTGATATACAGTTTAATGCAGTAAGCACCGGTTACATAGTACATTTGAGTACAATTAGAATATCATTAAGTGTTGTGACTAGGTAATCATTACATAGTAACTATTAATTAGACTCAATTATTTTATGTATACATTTAATTTAATAGTTACATGCTAACAATGCATGCTAAGAAATATTAGAAAATTTCATTTACATTTTTTTTTTCTATTTGAGCTTGCTGCACCTGCCTTTAATTCTCCTTAGACATAATGGTGATTTGTAAATGCATTTTCTCCTGTGGCATAAAAGAGGGATTTAGCAGTATCTGATACATTCTAGGTTATGGTTACATTAAGTAATCCCATAACACAGAATCATGTTACTTATTTACATGCTGTCCATATAATTAATAGATGTGTGCTTTATTGAGTAATACTTAACTCAAATTCTCTCAATATAACAGTGAATATATATTCTCTCAATATAACAGTGATTTCACTAGCATGATTGGTTAGATGTATAGGACGAGGTAAATAAGATGCGAACATGCTTTAAACATTTAATGAAACTTATTTCAGTAAACACTTAGAAATTAGAAAAATTCCTTGGTCGTAGCAGACATATATTTTATATCTGTGATTAAAATCTTGTCTTATGACCCTGACTTTTACACTCGCCATAGCACATTTAAGCCAATGAAACTTTAAAGAAGATGGCTCATTTGCAGACATAAATTGGTTCTACTGCCTGCAACTATTTAGGTTTTATGTCCAGTATGGTAATTTCAAGGACAGCAACTGAGAAAAATGTAAAGCATATCTCTTCATCCAGAAGATAAAAAGAACAGAACATTAAAAAAAGAAAGGTGAAAAGTCTTTTATTGTTAAGCTGTACATTTTTAACCCAAACTTTATGTGAACCCCCTGGGAAAATGTGAAATACCACATTCTTCATGCGCATCGATACTATCGTTTATCCTCGTTTTATAACATTTTTGTCTCTCTGACAGGTTTTATTTGATTCAGATCAGATCTTGTTAAAATGTATTTCAGAGATAATGGTAATGAAAATTTTTAAGGAACTTTAGGAAATACTCAATCCTTGAGATGATAAGCCTTAGAAGTGAACAAACAGCAAACAAATCAATAAAAATAGATATTTTGTAACTGGATTTATCACTGCCTCCTGGCATCTGTTTAACTCTAACAGCCAGGAATACTGATGTCTGCTTGAACCTTGCCCTTACTTTCTATCCTTTCTCTGGAATGAAGACTTGCCCTAGGAATCCCAGTTCTTGGCAGGACAATGAATATCTTAGTTCAAGCTGCTATAATAAAATAGCATAGATAGGGTGGGTTGAACAACAAACACTTATTTCTGCAAATCTAGGGGCTGGAAGTTGGAGATTAGGATGCTAGCAGGGTTGGGTGATTGGTAAGGGCCCTCTTTTTGGTTATGTACTGGCATGTACATGGCATGGCCTTTACTTGGTGCACATACACACACACAGACACACACACACACACACACACACACACAAATCTGGTGTCCCTTTCTCTTTTTATAAGGGCACTAATCCCATCACAGGTGTTTCATCCTCATAACCTCACTTAAACCTAACTGCTTCCCGAAGGCCCTAACTCCAAAGACCATTCATTACTTTGAGGGTTAGGAATTTAACATAGGAATTTAGGGAGGACACAAGCATTCAGTCCATAGCAGTGAGCTTTCTGGGTTTACCAGAGAAGGCGCCTCACACATAGGAGAAGTACAGAATTTCCACAACGTGAGGGGACAGTAAGTCATCTGCCACAAGGTCTTAGTGTATCTTTCAGGATATTCAAGACAAAAAAAATCAGTGAAGTCGGTAAAGGCTCAGCATGATGTGATCTCAGCCTCACACTGTTCATGTGGATCTAATCCTAAAACATTGGTTAATTCATTTAAATTACCAAGTTTCAATTTCCTATTTTGTAAAGTGAAAGAGACTTATCTATGAATTAAGGCATACTGTGGTTAGGGTTGTAATTAAATATTTTCAACAATATGAATCAGCCATATCGTACACACCAAGCCCTTTTCTAGGATTTTAGTATATAGAATTGAATAAAGCAAACAAACATCCCTGCTTTCATGGACATTGGCAAGAGAAACCAATGATTTTAAAAAATAAAGTAGAAAAATGCATAATGTAGGAAACAATGAGAAAGTCTAAGGAAGACAAAAGTAAAACAGTGCAATGAGACACATCAGTCAGCTTGCCATAATAATTATGCATAATAAACACCCCAAAACACAGTGTCATACGATAATTATCACGTTGGAAACTGCTGATCAAAGCCAGGTTTGAATAAGGAGCTCGGCTTCAAACAGCAATGCTTGACTCATTGGTTTGGATCCAGTAACACATATAACCAAGCTGAGGAAGCAGTGAGTACAGAGAGGATATTATCATCTTATGGTGATGGCAGAAGCACAAGAAAATAAGCCCAACAACAAAGACATATTTAGAGTGTTTGTTCACATCACATCCAAAAATGTCATGTGGCTAAGCCAAACATCAGTTCATCAGGGTAATACACTAGCTTTCTATTCGGAGGTCTTTTGGAGTGGAATTTTGCTGAACAATTTAATCCATATCAGACGTATATGCCTGTGGGTGAAATTTTGGATAGATGAAGAAAATATTGTAAGAGAGGGACCAGCTGCAAATGTAGGAAAAGAACATACCAGGCAGAGGGAACAAGGGCAGATTATTCAAGCAAGAGCAATTCTAGGAAATTCAAGAGGCAGCGCAGAGGCTAATGTTGCTGAAGCTGAATGAGCAAGGGTCACAGAGGAGGGGAAGATGAGGCCGTGAAGTTAACAAGATGCCAGATGTGATAGAGACATGCCGTCCAGTCCGGCAGCCACTTGTTACATGTGGCTTTGGAGCACTAAAAGTGCTGCCAGTACAACTGAGCAACTGAAATTTTGGTTTTGTTTTACTTTAATTAACTCAAATGTAAAATATGATGCTCAATTTAGTTATTGGAAAACTTTTTAGTAATTTTGAAACAAATTGGGTATGTGAATCTGCGTATTCAGTTGTACGTTATATAAAATCCAAAGGCAGAAGAGGCTTTCCCAGTACAAATCTAGTGGCTTATTTGAGATATGCTGTAAGTGTAAAATACACAATAGGTTTTGAAATCTTAGAACAAAAAAAATAAAGGTATAAAATATCTCACTATATCTCACTAATGTTGTTACTTATTTTTAATTTATATGGATATGTATTAGTTGTATGTATTTAAGGGGCCCATGTTACATTCCAGTGCAAGCAAAAAATGTGTAATCATCAAATCTGGGTAACTGGGATATACATCATTTCAAACATCTATCATTTCTGTGTGCTGAGAACTCTATGAGTCTGTTCTCACGCTGCTAGTAAAGACATACCCGAGACTGGGTAACTTATAAAGGAAAAAGATGTAATCGACTCACAGTTCCACATGACTGCAGGGAGGCCTCACAATCACGGCTGAAGGCAAATGAGGCGCGAAGTCATCTTACATGGTGGCAGGCAAGAGAGTGTGTGCACGGGAACTTCCCTTTAAAAAAGCATCAGATCTTATGAGACTTAGTCACTATCCACAAGAACAGCCCTGGAAAGACCCACTCTCATGGTTCAGTTACCTCCCACCAATCCCCTTCCATGACACGCGGGAATTATGGGAGCTACAATTCAAGATGAGATTTGGGTAGGGGCACAGCCAAACCATATCGGGAACATTCTAAGTCTTATAGCTATTTTGACTTATACAATAAGTTATCGTTAACTGTAGTTGCCCTCTTGTGCTACCGAACCCTACATCTTATTCCTCCCATCTAACTGTAATTTTGTACCAATTAACAAATCTCTCTTTATTTTTCCCTGCCCAGTATCCTTTCCAGCCTCTGGTAACCACCATTCTATTCTTCATCCATGAGATCAATTTTTTTCAGCTCCCACATATAAGTGAGAATATTGCCTTTTAGCTAAGCCTGACTTACTTCACTCAGTGTCCTCCGGTTTCATCTATATTGCTGCAAATGATAAGATTTCATTCTCTTTTATGACTGAATAGCATTCCATAGTGTACATGTCTCACATTTTCTTTATCCATTCATGCATTGGTGAACACTTAGGTTGATTCTGTATCATGGCTATTGTTATTATTATGAGGCAGAGTCTCGCTCTGTCGCCAGGCTATAGTGCAGTGGCACGATCTCGGCTCACTGCAACCTCCGCCTCCCTGGGTCAGGCAATTCTCTTGCCTCAGCCTCCCGAGTAGCTGGGACTACAGTCACGTGCCACCACACCCAGCTAATTTTTGTATTTTTATCAGAGACAGGATTTCACCATATTGGCCAGTATGGTCTCAATCTCTTGACCTCGTGATCTGCCCACCTTGGACTCCCAAAGTGCTGGGATTACAGGCGTGAGCCACCGCACCACCTGGCTACTATTTTTTTATATTGACTACATGTTGAAATTATACCACTCTAAATATATTCATTATATTATTACAATTAATTTGACCTTTATTCTGTTTCTTTTTCAGTATGGCTCTGAGAAAATTTAACATTGCATAGGTGGCTCCCATTGCCATTGTCTATATTAATAGCACTAATATAGAGCTTTATAATATTAAGGAGGACTTTAAAAAGGATGAGAGGCCACTGGAGAGTTTTGATCAGAGGTGCAAGCAATCTTCTCAGATCATATTTTAAGAGAATGACGTTTGCTACAGAGCTGAGAATAGACTGAAAGGGGTACGAAGGCAGAAGCAAGGGATAAACACCAGTAGGGAGACCATTGCAATACATCCAGTGAACTTCATAGTATTATTTTAATTTGACATCACTTTAATATAAATTTATGTAACTATTGGTGAACATCCTTTTAAAAAGAACAAATAACATATTCAGCATATGTTAATTAGAATGGATTACATTAAAGACAAGAATTGAGTTTTTATATATTTTTCTTTATTCAAATTATTTCAAGAATTTATAAAAACAACTCATTGACTACATTTAAGAAATGCATGCAGTTCTAGAAAGCAAAAGGAAAACATTAATCACAGGGAAATATTACATTCTAGGTATAATGTAAAATTGTGTGTTTTTTACGCTAAATGCATGGTCAAAAGAGTAATGTGCTTAGTTTTAAAATAGTGTTCACCTTTGTGAAAATATGCACATTTATATTTTTCTCTAAGTGGTTTCCAACTTGCTTGGATAATTATCACATATTAATAAGAAAAACAAACTATTTCTGTAAGTTGTTTTATTATTATTCAAGAAGAAAATGGTATTTCTGTATCTTCGTTTAAAAACCTTTGATTTTAGTTATTCAATTTAATAATAGTTAGTCAAGTGTGGTAGTGCATGCCTGTAATCACACCTCCTCAGGAGGCTGAGGCAGGAGGATCATTTGAACACAGAAGTTCAAGACCAGCCTGAGCAATACAGCGAGACCCCATCTCAAGTAATAATAGTAATAATAGAAATAATAATAAATAGCATTTCTTGTACAACATTAGAAATAGACTGTTAGTATTTTTCAAACATGCAAATAATTGAACATACTTACAAATATTTCAGTAAGCCTAGGGGACCAGAATCTACTGATGTAGAATAGCTTAGAAAGCATCCTAAAATAACATATAACTTAATGTGCTTATAAGAAAATATGTGTCATAGATAGTATACACATGAGCAATAAGAGAAAACACTCTTTGAAAGGTAACATCCTAAGTGTGGGTCATTTCTTTCTTGTTGCTGGGCACTCATTTTGGCGCTTCAGTCTGGTAATTAACATTCTTCAGTTGTGAAAATGTTTCTTATAATATTTCTTTGATAATTTATTTCCCTTGGTTTTCTCTTTCCAGTGCCTCTGTCAGTTGGGATCCTGTGCTCTGGGTACTTAGCTGTATCTCCTGTTTTTTTTTTTTTTTCCTAAAAGATCAGTTCCTTCCCATTTATTTGCTTTTAGTTATTTATTGATCTCTTTTTTTTATTATTATTATACTTTGAGTTCTAGGGTACATGTGCATAATGTGCAGGTTTGTTACATATGTATACTTGTGCCATGTTGGTGTGCTGCAACCATCAACTCGTCAGCACCCATCAACTCGTCATTTACATCAGGTATAACTCCCAATGCAATCCCTCCCCCCTCCCCCCTCCCCATGATAGGCCCCGGTGTGTGATGTTCCCCTTCCCGAGTCCAAGTGATCTCATTGTTCAGTTCCCACCTATGAGTGAGAACATACGGTGTTTGGTTTTGTGTTCTTGTGATAGTTTGCTAAGAATGATGGTTTCCAGCTGCATCCATGTCCCTACAAAGGACACAAACTCATCCTTTTTTATGGCTGCATAGTATTCCATGGTGTATATGTGCCACATTTTCTTAATCCAGTCTGTCACTGATGGACATTTGGGTTGATTCCAAGTCTTTGCTATTGTGAATAGTGCCGCAATAAACATACGTGTGCATGTGTCTTTATAGCAGCATGATTTATAATCCTTTGGGTATATACCCAGTAATGGGATGGCTGGGTCAAAAATTTTGGAATAACAAAAACAAAGAGAATTTTTTTTCAACATTTCCAGGACAAAAACTGCCACTCACAAATGGAAAGTCAGAATGAGATCAGGCATCTCTACAGAAAATGAAAGTTTGAAGAGTAAAGCAAAGCATTCAGAGTTCTAAAATGATTTAATGGGGAATTCTAAAGCCATACTATCAAGCCAGAGAGTAGAACAAAAACATGTTCAGACATACAAAATACTGTACCATCTATATATTTTTCTAAAATGCAAAACAAATTCTGTTCTTTCTATAAGCATATATATGAATATGAATAAACAGAGAATTTCTGGACATTTACACACCAAACTTAAACCATGGTTAACCTGAGGGAGGGGACTGGGATTAGGGAGGTGGCCAAAGGGTGCTTTGCAGCTATCCATATTGTTTGTTTGCAGGTGTTTACTGAAATAATGTATTTATGTATTATCTGGGTGATTAAAAGTATTCTTCATGTTAATGCAAAATAACCCCCCCCCCCAAAAAAAATGAAAGGTAACATCATCACAGTATTTTGAAGTAGAACCTAAGGAGGAGATAATATTGAATCTGAATCTAATACAACATTAAAACAATAATGATCAGATAATCTGAGTCAAATGTGATATTAAAACATATATGACTAATTCAAATTGGTGTATTTATTCACATAGATCCCTTCATTTCAAATTTACAGCTCACCAACACTAAGATGTCTTCTCTCTGTTTTAGTATTGTGGACATGAAAAATTTCCTGCCCTTGGAATGAGGATGAAGTCTTGATCAGAGCAAATCTCCTCTTTAAATAATTATTGTTAGTACTCTTGGTATCTCAAAATTCGTCACATGCATCAGAATTTGAAACATTTCTGGTTACTTAAAAGTTATTTTATTATCATCTGCTTTGTTTAAATGATCTTTGATGTTTCTTGGGCTGCTAATAATTTTGCTGAGATTGTAAGAGCAATTATCAATGAGTTCAGTCTAATGCCAAAAAAAAAAAAAATTCTAATTTTTAAAAAACTTTTAAATTCAGGGGTACAAGTACAGGTTTGTTACATAGGTAAACCTGAGTCAGAGGGTTTTTTTTGTGTGTGTGTATACAGATTATTTCATCATCCAGGTATTAAGCCTAGTACCTATTAGTTATTTGTCCTGATCCTCTCCCCCCATACCCTCCACCCTTTGATAGTTCTCAGTGTGTGTTGTTCCCCTGTATGTGTCCATGTATTCTCATCATTTAACTCCAACTTAGAAGTGAGAACATGCATTGGTTGTCTGTTCCTAACTTAGTTTGCTAAGGATAATGTCCTCCAGTTCCATCTAGGTCCCTGCAGAGAACATGACATCATTCTTTTTTATGGCCACATAGTATTCCGGGGTGAACTTGTACCACATTTTCTTTATCCAGTCTATCATTGATGGACATTTAGGTAGAGTCCATGTCTTTACTATTGTGATAGTGCTGCAGTGAACATACAAATGCATGTGTCTTTATACTAGAATGATTTACATTCCTTTGGGTATATACCCAGGATTGGGATTGCTGGGTCAAATGCTATTTCTGTCTTTAGGTTTTGAAGAATCCCCACACAGTCTTCCACAATGGCTGAACTAATATACACTACCATCAACAGTGTAATAGTGTTCCTTTTCCTCCACAACCTAGCCAGGGTCTGCTGTTGTTGACTTTTTAATAATAGTGATTCTCACTGATGTGAGACGGGTATCTCATTGTGGTTTTGATTTGCATTTCCCTAGTGATCAGTGATGTTGAGCTTTTTATCAAATGATTGTTGGCCACATGTATGTCCTCTTTTGAGAAGTGTCTGTTCATGTTCTTTGCCCACTTTTTAATGGGTTTTTTTTTCTTGTAAATTTGCTTAAGTTTCTTATAGATGCTAGATATTAGACCTTTGTCAGATGCATAGTTTGAAAAAATTTTCTTCCATTCTGTAGGTTGTCTGTTTATTCTGTTGATACTTTATTTTGCTGTGCAGAAGCTCTTTAGTTTCATTATATCCCATTTGTCAACTTTTGCTATTGTTGCGACTGATTTTGGCATCTTCATCATGAAATCTTTGCCGTGTTTATGTCCTGAATGGTATTATCTAGGTTGCCTTCCAGGGTTTTTATATTTTGAGATTTACATATAAGTCTTTCATCCATCTTGGGTTAATTTTTGTATACAGTATAAGGAAGGGGTCCACTTTCAGTCTTCTGCATATGGCTAGCCAGCTATCCCAGCACCATTTGTTGAATAGGGAATCCTTTTCCCATTGCTTGTTTTTGTGAAGTTTGTTGAAGATCGATAGTTACAGATGTGCGTTCTTATTTCTGGGTTCTCTATTCTGCTCCATTGGTTTGTATGTCTGCTCTTGTATCAGTACCATGCTGTTTTGGTTACTGTAGCCCTGTAGTTTTTCTGTGATTTTTTTTCAGATAGCATAAAATGATTAATTTCTATGATGCAAATACTAGGGTGTCATCAATGCTAAAACAGTTGTCCTGTACAATTTTTTCTTACCGGACCAAAATTTTTTGTTTTGGCACCTTATTTTAATTATTCTAAGAGATCTTTATTAACCTAATAAGTATTGGATATATAAAATTTAAAGATCATATCTTAATAAACCAAGATTTTAATTTTATTTAGGTATATGCAGGTTTTCTTTGAAATGCAAATTCTGAAATAAACAGGCATTATTAGTATTTATAAAACAACTTGAATACTGATATATCTATATCACCAATAATTCTTCCTTTGATAACTCAGAAGTTTTTATGAAAGAGGTTCATTTAAGCTTTGTTTTCTATATACATAGGTGAAATTATACTTAAAGATGATACACCTATTCACGAAAAATTCAATTACATAACGTAAAAAATAGAAGACAAATTAGCCATTAGAAGTACAGCTATAATATTTTTATTAGTATTTTATGTATGATTTGAGGGAGGAAAGATATTCTGATGAGAAAAGGGGGAATAATATTAGAAATATGAATAATTCACCTTACTTATCAAATTTTTCTTATGGCCAATAAAGATTTTATCATGAATGAAACTCAAATTAGAGAGAAAGCCAGTGTGTGCTAAGAAGTCACATATAGGTATTCCTTAATAAAAATTACTCTTATGATTCAAGGATCATAAAATATGCTGAGATTTATGCGTAACTTGGCTGTTCAAAATTAGAACAAACACTGCATATCCAGTGTTATGGTTAACTGGCAGTAAGCACACATCTAATTTAGTATTCCACATAGCCATTAGAATTCCCATGGTACATGGACGGAATCCAGTTAATTGCCATAGCTTTTTCTACATATGACAGAACACAGAGAACTGAATCTATGAAATCATTAATTGAATTATCCTTTAAATCTGCCAAAGGATATATTAGTTTTTACTCCCTTGGTAGCTTCCCTCAGCATAAGTCCAATGAGAAAATTTAAATGACTGAAAAAAAAAAAAGTCAGAGTGTTACAGGTTGTTTTAAATGTAGAGTTAAACCTTAGTTAATGTATAGGGCCAGCTTCTCTACAAAATAATAATAAAGGTCTAAGCAAGACAATGTGTTACAATAGATATAACACTGGATTGAAGTCCAGGTTTCCGTGTCTTTAGAAATATCAAACAAATGTAGGTGTATTTCTCATCCTCTTTTAAATGGAGTGATGACATCTAGAATACATACTTATCCTGGTTTTCATTCATCGATTTTACTGTTATTGACTGAATAGGTACTTATATTTAGGTGCTGTAGAAGAACTGAGAGGCAAGTAACATTGTTCTTTCCCTCATTGAATTTGTAAATTAGGCTGACCGGGTGTGGTGGTTCATGCCTGTAATCCCGACACATTGGGAGGCCGAGGCAGATGGATCACCTGAAGTCAGGAGTTCGAGACCAGCCTGGGCAACATGTTGAAACCCCATCTCTATTAAGAATACCAAAAAATTAGCTAAGCCTGGTGGTGCATGCCTATAATCCCAGCTCTTGAGAGGCTGATGTAGGAGCATCACTTGAACCCGGGAAGAAGAGGTGGCAGTTAGACGAGATCATGCCACTGCACTCCTGGTCCATAAGTGGGGCCACAGAGCGAGACTTTGTCTTAAAGAAAAAAAAAAAGAAAAAGAATTTATAAATAAGGGAGATAGAACATACATGTGTATATTAAAATGAAATATATCAAAAGTGGTTAGGTTTTGACCATACTGCCAAAAGCAGTCTATAAATTCAACTCAATTCTAATAAAAATAACACCATAATTCTTCACAGAATTAGAAAAAATAATTCTAAAATTCATATGGAACCATAAAAGAGCCCTCATAGCCAAAGCAATACTAAGCAGAAAGAACAAATCTGGAGGCAACACATTACCCAACTCTACTATACGGCTATAGCCAACAGAACAGCATGGATTAAATAGGCGCACAGTCCAATGGAACAAAATAGAGAACTCAGAAATAAAACCAAATACTTATAGCCAACTGATCTTTGACAAAGCAAACAAAAACATAAAGTGGGGAAAGGACACCCTATTCAACAAACGGTACTGGAATAATTGGCAAGTCACATGTAGAAAAATGAAACTGCATCCTCATCTCCCATTTTAAGCAAAAATCAACTCAAGATAGATCAAAGACTTAAATCTAAGACCTGAAATCATAAAAATCCTAGAAGATAATATGGGAAAATTCCTCTAGACATTGGCTTAGGCAAAGACTTCATGACCAAGAACCTAAAAGCAAATGCAATTAAAAAAAAGATAAATAGATGTGACTTAATTAAGTTAAAAAGCTTCTGCACAGAAAAAAGAAATCAGGTAGTAAACAGTCAACCCACCGAGTGGAAGAAAATCTTCACAAACTGTGTGTCCGACAAAGGACTAATATCAAGAATCTACAAGGAACTCAAATCAGCAAGAAAAATAAATAATCCCATCAATATGTGGGCTAAGGACATGAATAGGCAATTCTCAAAGAAGATATACAAATGGGCAACAAATATATGTAAAATTCTCAACATTACTAACAATCAGGGAAATGCAAATCAAAACCACAATGTGATATAACCTCCCTCTTGAAAGAATAGCCATAATCAAAGAAATTAAAAAGCAATAGTGTTGGCACATATATGGCGAAAACGGAACACTTTTAGACTGCTGGTGGGGACGTAAACTGGTACAACTGTCATGGGATCTTTAGGGTGTCACTTTGCCAGCTGGAAACTTCTGTGGCTGGTGGTACCTCTGCTTGGGTTTTGCTTGCTTACACTGGGCTCATTCTGCCCACTTGGCGAAGCAGGCTGCACTCAGCTCATGCTACTGGCCTAGATCCCCTGCCTGCCAAGGGCAAACCAGGTCAGGAGTGGTAACAGGTGTGTGGGTGGGCGACTGCAGGGTCCAGCCACTGGGTCCATCCAGGCACTCCAGCTGCTGTGGTGGGGCAGGAAGCTCCAGGCGCCACTCCATGCAAGGCTGAACCAGGTGTATCTCAAGGGGCTTCCACTGCAGGCACCATCATCTGGACCAGGGGAATGCAATAGTACCTGAAAGCTCAGAGACTCCAGAGAGTGTAGAGCCCCAAAGATGGTGTTACATCATGCCACAGCCTTGGCATGGGGATCCCCAAGGTCTGGGCTCCCAGAAGAACCACAGCTCTTCTGTCTTTCTGTTTGTCTTATAGCTCTTTCAGTCCTGCCATTCCGCAGGTCCTGAGTTCTTGTCTCATGTCCAGGAAGAATGAGGTATACAGACAAGTGGTGGGTGAGCAAGGAGGAAAGGAGCTTCACTGAGCTACAGAAAGGCTCTCAGGAGACCCTAAGTGGGTAGCTTTATCCACCCGCAGGTCCTCCTGACATCTGTCCAACTCTGGCTGAGTCAGGTTTTTATGGGTTCAGAGGGAGGAAGTGTGTGCTGATTGATCCATGGTTGGCCATGGGTAGGCCTGGAAAAAGCACCATGAGTTATCACTCGGGGCCATGATTCCACGTGGAACCTGCAGTCCTACCCCCAGGCTTCAGGCTGTCCCTGGATTGAAGGTGGTGTTTCACAGGAGACCCTCAGCTTTCTGCCCAGGAGCCTGTCTGCCTCCTGCTGCCATCAACATGCTGTCCATGGCCCCAGGCTTTTCATGTCAAGGGGTGCCTGTAGGCCCCTGCTGAGCCACCCTCAGTCCTCCATCAGTCTCCCTCCTGTTCTCCTGGGTGCCCAATGTCTAGAGGGGGTCGAGGTAGCAGGGGGCTGGTGTGTCAGCACCTCCATGAGTGTGCAGACACCTAGGTGGGATGGGACAGCACCTGGGCTGGGCCACAACTTTGCTCCAAAATCAGAGCAGGCACCAGGAGTGAGGAGAGGCCAGGGATGGGAGCATGCACTTCCCAGCCTGTGGGGGAAGGGAAGCTTCCTCACCTCCTGAGAACAGAGCATGACTGTGTGGCTGCACCTGCACAAGGGAGTACAGGGCTCCCACCCCACCTACTCAGTAGGAGGCAGGGCTTCTTTCTGTTCCTGGCCCCTGCCAGCTCTGTGGAGTGCACAGCCCCGGCCAGACCTCCCCAACTGCAGCTGGCATCTTCACAGTGGCTGCTCCAGATGGACTGTCGCTGCCATCACAACCACTATGGAAAACTGTGTGGAGATTCCATAAAGAACTAAAAGTAGATCTGCCATTTTATCCAACAATCCCACTACTGGGTATCTACCCAGAGAAAAGAAGTCGTTATATGAAATAAACACTTGCACATACATGTTTATAGCATCACAATTAGCAACTGCGAAAGTATGGAACCAGCCCAAATGTCCATTAATCAATAAGTGGATAAAGAAAATGTAGTGTGTGTGAATACTATTCAGCCATATGAAGGAACAAAATAATGGCATTTGTAGTAACCTGGTTGGATTTGGAGACCCTTATTCTAAGTGATGTAACTCAGGAATGGAACACCAAATATTGAATGTTCATACTCATAAGTGGGAACTACACTATGAGGATGCAAAGGCATAAGAATGATACAATAGACTTTGGGGACTGAGGGAAAAGGGTGAGAGTAGGGTCAGGAATAAAATACTAGACATTGGATACAGTAGATACTGCTCAGGTGATGGGTACACCAAAATCCCACAAATCAGCACTAAATAACTTATCCTTAGAACCAAACACCACCTATTCCCCCAAAACTTACTGAAATAAAAAATTTAAAAAGAAGAAAAAATGTGATTAGGCAGATTGAGACAGCTAGAACAAAGGGCTGAAAGCACAAGACTTCAGGGTGATTAAGGTTTAAGAAAAAGAGTTAATCTAAATATGTGCAAGGTCACAAATAGGCATAGACTAGTTTATGTGAAGCTTTGTAAAGAGTCATAAAAGTTTGGATTAAAGGAGTGTGAATAGGATCTTTAAAAGATTTTAGGCAGGATAGTTACCTTTGCTTAAAGTAGAAACTGGTAGGTGAGTAAGCCAGCAAGGGGCTTCTAAAACTGACCAGGTGGTGACTATGAACTGGACAAGAGAGCTCATACCAAATATTGAGAGACATGAATGGTATTTCTATATATTCTGCTTTAGTGGTGAGAAATCAATGACAAAGCTTTTAAAATTGACACTATATTATAACCAAATCTAAGTTCAGCTGCTCACCACTTGAAAGCCAAACAAAAGAGATGAGCGTTGGCGGGAGGAAAAGCAGATTTATTCTGAGAGCCAGCAAACCAAGAAAATGGTGGACTAGCATCCTAAACTACCATATTAAGTCAGTACAAATTTCAGCCTCTTTTTTGTTAAGGGCAGGGAGGGGGAAGAGGACGGGATTAGGATCAAGAGGTGGCCAAGTGTTCAACCATTATGGAAAACAGTATGGCGATTCCTCAAGGATCTAGAACTAGAAGTACCATATGACCCAGCCATCCCATTACTGGGTATATACCCAAAGGATTATAAATCCTGCTGCTATAAAGACACATGCACACGTATGTTTATTGCGGCACTATTCACAATAGCAAAGACTTGGAATCAACCCAAATGTCCATCAGTGACAGACTGGATTAAGAAAATGTGGCACATATACACCATGGAATACTATGCAGCCATAAAAAAGGATGAGTTTGTGTCCTTTGTAGGGACATGGATGCATCTGGAAACCATCATTCTCAGCAAACTATTGCAAGAACAGAAAACCAAACACCGTATGTTCTCACTCATAGGTGGGAACTGAACAATGAGATCACTTGGACTTGGGAAGGGGAACATCACACACCGGGGCCTATCATGGGGGGGGGGGATTGCATTGAGAGTTATACCTGATGTAAATGACGAGTTGATGGGTGGGTGTTGATGAGTTGATGGGTGCAGCACGCCAACATGGCACAAGTATACATATGTAACAAACCTGCACGTTATGCACATGTACCCTAGAACTTAAAGTATAATAAAAAAAAAAAAAAAAAAAGAGGTGGCCAAGGGTTGCAGACATCTGAGTGTCAGTGAGGATCCAATGGTGTTGGAAACTTTTTTGTCTTTGGTCAAGTCATGATGCTCCTATAAATATTTAATGAGAAATATGGTTAATTTTTACATACTTTTCCTTTAACCCCAGAATTAGTTTTGAAAATTATATGATTGCTGTCTTTGCATATTATGAGTGTTATAAAATTATTCTAACCTACATGTAAGAATGGATGAAGGCTCCTTAAACAAAAATGGAGTTAGTTATGACAGTTCTTTTGCTGTTTCACTGTAACACTATTACTTCTGAAAATAACTATTTCTATTATTTGTAGTTCTTAAAATATAATATTAAAAAGGGCATTTGAAAATTGTTTGCCACAGAGTATTATGACTGGAAAAGAGGAAGATATTTCACTCTAATATGTGAATGCTTTGAAGAGTGTGTAAGACATAATCTACAACACAATCATAATACAGTTTTACATGGACAATGTCTATTCATATTATCAATATGATTTTTAAAAACTTATTTTTTATTATAAATTATTTCCCTAGTAATGCCTTTTCAATTTGATTTAGAAAGTGGATTGTATATCGTGAGTTTTATGGTGAATTGCCTTGTTCTAATATTCATCACCTAGTGGAAATTCAGTTCAAAGACTTATATATTTCAGTTCCCAGAGCCTGTGTTATGCTTTGTTATCAGCTTCACCCTGCTCAGACACAGGCAGAATTCAGTAATGCAGGCCAGCACTCATCAAGAACTAAGACTTTTCTTAGGTCACAGGTACCAACCACAAATGAACTAGGCTCAGAAAAAAGATTTCAGAGCCAAAGGAGGAATTACAAAAGAAAGTAGAAGGCTTGCATTAAGCAAGTAATCAAGTCAAGAAATCCCATACTGCAGGGGAATGCAGTGATCAGTACTGACTCCAAGTTCACCTCCAAGTCTCAGCAATAAGGAAAAAAAAAAAAAAAAAAAAAGAGGCAGGGAGGGGGCATTTATCAAAACAAGTATAACTTGGTACCAAGTCTAAAGACATGCTTAAAAGTTTCTTTGGTATCTCCTAGTATGGAAAAGATTGGGCTGAAAATAAGCTTATTCTGAATGAAGCATTGAGGAAGGTGACAGATTCAGATCCTGGCATATGTCACTGTTTCATGTGATGCTGGCAATGTAATGTCAGAAATTCATTCAAGGGCAGGGATTTAAGAATAAATGTTCTAGGTCAGACTTCTGTCTGTACAGCTGCCATTTAATTAAATCTAAATAATTTATCATTAGGGATTGTTTCATTGTGATAACAGCTAAAAGAGCATAGTTGCTTGTTTTTAATGTCTATAGACACATTACAAATTTTGTATGTTTGTATATTTTGAATGTTTGCAGTATTCCTTTTCTTACAGTCTATATAGTAATGCACAATTTTTATTAATTATATACTTATTAAGAAGATTTTGGACTCTTAAGATAATACATTTACCACCAAGGACCACTGCATTATTTACCCTCATGTAGTCTCTGTTTGAAAGATACTCAGTTATTAAAATATTTACCAAGTAACCTTTTTTTTTTTGTCGCCCAGGCTGGAGTGCAGTGATGCAATCTTGGCTCATTGCAGCCTCCGTCTCCTGGGTTCAAGTGATTGTCGTGCCTCAGCCTCCCAAGTACCAGGGATTACAGGCACCTTATTGTACAAACATATGCATGTCAATGCCTGCATGTGTATGTAGTAAACTACACCAGAGGCTTCTATAAACATGAAATAATTATTATCCCAGGTAGCTTACATAATTCTTCAGAAAAGCAAATGCCACTTTTTATATGGTCTAGTGCTACCTTATGTATCATAAAAGTGATATGCATGTTTATTTTTAAAATTTGTCCCAGAGTCATTTTAAAGAACTCTTAGAGGTTAAGGAATTTGGAAAGAATTTATCTAGTTCAACTCCCAAATTCTTTAAAGAAGAGAAAAAAAGGCCAAACTGATAAGCAGAAACTCAAGGTCACATCTTTGCTACTTGGCAGAGTTGGCCCTCAATTTTGATGGCAAGTTTAATGCTATTTCCAATACAAAGTTTTGCTTATAAGCACCAGCCACAAATTTTATTTTGTTTTTATCCACTATTGTGTGTGTGTATGTATGTGTGTGCCATCTCCAGACCTTTTTAATTTAGTTGTACATATTTATGGGGTACAATGTGATGTTTTCATATATGTTCAACAGTGTGTACAATGTGATGTTTTCATATATGTCCAACAGTGTGGAATGATTAAATTCTTCACCTCACATACTCAGGACTTTTTGTGATGAGAACATTTGAAATGTACTGTGTTAGCAATTTTGAAACACGTGATACACTAACTGTTGTCATCTTATTGTATAATACATCTCAAAAACTTACTTCTGTTGTCTAACTGAATCTTTGAACCCCTTGGCCAACATCTTTCTATCCCTCTTAACCACCACAGCCTCTGGTAACCACCAATCTACTGCCTTTTTCTATGAATTTGACTGTTTTCGATTCCATATGTATAAATTAGATTATGCAGTATTTGTGTTTCTGTGCCTGGTTTAGTTGTTGCTTAATTTATGACATCTGTGGTTTAGTAAAAATGGGAAATATGGATACTTTAGGGAAAAAATGTTGTTTAGTTGTATTGTGGCCATTCCAACTTAGATTTCATACCTGAGTCTTCAAAATAATTTATACAAAAAAGTGACTATGACTTAAACAAAATGAAAAGTGAGGAAAGAACCATTTATTTTGTTAGATTTTATCCTAAACTCTCACTTTATAAGGTAGTTTGTTCTAGAAATAGTTTCTACACAAGTAGTTATTAACATAATCAATAGATATTTTTTGTCAGATTAGTAAGAGCAGATTTAACTCTGGTTGTCTTACATTTTAATAATTGGTAATTTATGAGTGTTTGTATGTTAATCTTGTTAAACTTATGTGATAAAAGTATTCAAATGACATATATTTTTGTGAGTCCTGATGCCCTATGTTAAATACATGAAATTAGGCCAGGCACAGTGGCTTACGCCTGTAATCCCAGCACTTTGGGAGGCCGAGGTGGGCAGATCACAAGTTCAGGAGATCGAGACCATCCTGGCTAACAGAATGAAACCCCATCTCTACTAAAAATACAAAAAATTAACCAGGCATGGTGGCGGGGGCCTGTAGTCCCAGCTACTCAGGAGGCTAAGGCAGGAGAATGGCGTGAACCCGGGAGGCAGAGCTTGCAGTGAGCTGAGATTGCACCACTGCACTCCAGCCTGGGTGACAGAGGGAGACTCCGTCTCAAAAAACAAACAAACAAACAAACAAAAAAAAAAAAAACAAACATGAAATTAGAATTATGTGGCTTCTTTTTATAGTCAAGCAAAGATTACTAATGCTTATACTACTTAAATGATTATTTAACTTAAAGAAAATGCCTATAATTATTTTATTATATTGTATTACAGATGCCCCCAAGTTCATATCAAACCAAACAATTTATTACTCTTGGGAAGGAAATCCTATCAATATAAGTTGTGATGTGAAATCAAATCCACCAGCATCAATTCACTGGAGAAGAGAGAAATTAGTCTTACCTGCTAAAAACACGACCAATTTAAAGACATATAGTACAGGAAGGAAGATGATATTAGAGGTAAGTCCACGTGTATACTCAAACAATTGTATTATTTTAGCAACTATCTATTATTTCAGAACATATTTAAATATCTTCATATACCTGTATACAATGAGAGAGAGAGAAATCATAGTGTATATATTTTACAGTTATTTACTTAAAGGTCCATTGGATCATGGCTCATTAATGATGAGTGTATGAAAGTCTGTTCACTTATATAGAAGTGTGGCTATATAGCAAAGACCACTATTTTTATGAATGCACTTTTAGGAATGAAAACAATTACATGGCAGGGCGCCATAGCTCACACCTGTAATCCCAGCACTTTGGGAGGCCCGAGGCAGGTGGATCACAAGGTCAGGTGATCCTGGCCAACATGGTGAAACCCCATCTCTACTAAAAATACAAAAATTAGCTGGGTGTGGTGGTGTGCGCCTGTAGTCCCAGCTTCTCGGGAGGCTGAGGCAGGAGAATCGCTTGAATCTGGGAGGTGGAGGTTGCAGTGAGCCGAGATTGTGCCACTGCACTCCAGCCTGGCCACTCCAGCCTGGTAACTGAGCAAGACTCTGTCTCAAAAAAAAAAAAAAAGAAGAAAGAAAAAATATATATATGTATATATATATGGAAAATCTAGGAAGAAAAAATTGGTAATTTAATAGTTATTGAGTGCTACAAATTTGTCTTCAATGTTGATACTTTCATTGATTCTATTATGTGTTATAGCTTTTTTTCTTTTCAGTCTGGCAGGTGTAAATGCTATCCTTTGGATAGATTTTTACAATTCTAGTGTAAATTCCAAAATAAATGAAATTTACTTGTTCATTATCTTTTGTTTTATTACTAAAAATAAGATTTTGTATAATTATTTTTATATTGCAAAGTAATTGGCCTTTAAATACTGTTTGAATAAAATGCTTCTTATTTATTAATTGGAGTGCATGTATGTGTGT
Source organism: Macaca fascicularis (assembly GCF_037993035.2). NCBI lineage: Eukaryota > Metazoa > Chordata > Mammalia > Primates > Cercopithecidae > Macaca > Macaca fascicularis. The sequence goes on along the minus strand of NC_088377.1, from coordinate 25,794,484 downwards.
ATCAACTTCCAAAACATATTAAAAATCTATGAAAATGATCATCACCCTTTCCAAATTATGATGTGGTTAGGAAAATTGGGAATCTTTTCCACACAGTCTTATTTGCTGAAAGGTTGCTACATTTTATTCACTAATTCAGTTTACATAAACTAAGTGAAATGCACGTTTTAGAATACCATCTAATATCCGTATCCGTACTGCATTAACTTAAAGTATCCTCATTGAGGCTGTTTAGACTTAAAAAGAATTGTTTGATAGGAGGATTTAGACATCACATCTGCAAATATTTGCATGGCTGAGTGGTTAGTAATTAAATCACTTTGTCTAAATCAATTTCAATGTAAAGAAGTTTCTTTGAAATTGTTTTAGAAGAACTAACTATTTGTGACTTGACAGGGATGTCAATTTCATAAAAACCTCTGGGCGGTTTTAAACTAAATGTTATGTGTTTTACCTTAGTGAAAAGCTCAGGTTAGATTTAACTTGTTTTGTGTAGGGTGTAGTCTCCTTGAATACCTTAATAAATTACCATGGACAGGATGGTTAAAATCACAGAAATTTACAGTTCTGGAGGGTGGAGGTTCAATATCATGGTGCCTGCAGGGTTGCTTTCTGTAGAGGACCCTTCCCTGAACTTGTACTTGGCCACCTTCTGGCTGTGTCCTCACATGCCCTTTCCTCTGTGCGCACACAGAGTTCTGGTGTCTTCCTCTTGTTTTACAAGGATACCACTCCTGTTGGAGTAGGTCCCACTCTTATTCTCATTTAACCTTAATTGCCTTCTTAAAGATCCTATCTCCAAATTCATTCACACTGGAAGTTAGGGTTTCAGTATATCAATGGGCAGAGTGAGGAGGCGGGCAGTTCAGTCCATAACAAGTGGATTGAAGTTCATGAGTAAATGACAGACTAATGTGTAATTTCTGCTTTGCTTCATCTTGACATTTTTTCGTTCCTCAGCCAACTCATAATTCTCTATATTTAATGTGAAGGAACATTTTATACATACAACATAGTATATAGCTTATGCTATTTAAGCTTCTGCCTGAAGACATCCCTCCGCACTCCAAAATAAAATTAAAAAACAAAAACACAATTTTTGTTTACTTGACACACAGCCAGGTGATCTGTTGGCTAAACCACTGACTTTAAACAGACATGTTTATGTGTATACTCTCACAAATTAAATTTAAATTCTGAATGAAAAATATACATGTGTGACTAACACAACTTGAAAACATAGCATAACAAAAAATAACATAAAAGAGAAAGCAACAATGAGCATTACTAATATTTAATTATTAGTATATACAGTTGCTTGAGACAGTTACTTTTTAATAATGATTGTAAAAGTCATATATGTGCTAATTCTTAAGAATATAAAATGAATATAGAAAAAAGTTTACACTTAACAAATTGTCAGTAATAAATTTATGGAATTGAGTTTAAGTTTTTTTTCTTTAAGTATATATATTCAAACTTAAAATTATGCATTTTAAAATTAACCAAATATTCAATACATTATTTAAGTTACTGCCAATAAATGCATCTGTAAAGGTCAAGATCATCAAAACTTTATTTTTTTAACTGACCACATCCTGAGGAAATTACACAACTTTTCAATATATGGGCAAGCATTGAAAGAAGGAATGGGTTTCTAATAGGCTCGTCGGAATAATATTGTACTTTGCATTGTCTGTATCTTTCTTTCATATCCTAAATAGGGATGCTGACTGTTGTGTCCATGACTTTCTTATCATGGAATATATAGAAGAAATAAATATTTTTAGGTTTAAGTAAAAGTCTAGCAAGCTTGTTTATTAATATTATACACTTAGCTTATATTTAGATATTCAAAACTATATTTGTTACTTCACTATACTCTGTCCAAACCTAATATCATGAATTAATATCAGTATTTTTAGCTGGATACAGATATACCTTGGAGATATTGCAGGTTTAGTTCCAAGAGCACCTCAATAAAGTAAATATCACTATAAAGCCAGTCACACAGGTTTTTGGTTTTTCAATGCATATAAAAGTTATGTTGGCACTATAGTCTATTAAGTGTGCAAAAGCATGATGTATAAAAAGGTCTATGTAACATAACTGAAAAATACTTAGTTACTAAAAATTGCTGGGAATAATTTGAGCTTTAAGCAAGCTGTAATTTTCTTCATTGGTGAAGAGTCTTGTTGCGAGGTTGATGACTGCTTACTGGTCAGAATGTTGATTGCTGAAGGTGGAATTTGCTGTGGCAATTTACTAAAATAAGGCAACAGTGAAGCACTTTGTTAATTAACACTTCCTTTCATGAAAGATCTCTGTGTAGCAGGTGATGCTATAAGGCTAATAACATATAATACTGTTTGTTAGCATTTACCTAGAGCAGGACATCTTTCGAAAATGAAGTCAATCCTCTCAAACCCCGCCACTGCTTTATCAACTAAGCTTATGTAATATTCTAAGTCTTGGGTGATCATTTCAACATTTTTCAAGCATCTTCAGAAGGCGTAAATTCTACCACCAGAAACCACTTTATTTGCTCTTTCATAAAGAGCAATTTCCCATCTGTTAGAGTTTTATCATCAGATTGCAGCAATTCATTCACTTCTTCAGGCTCCATTTCTAATCCTAGCTCTCTATTTCCACCACATCTGCAGTTACTTCCTTCGCTAAAGTCTTGAACCCCTCAAAGTCATCCATGAGGGCTGGAATCAACTTCTTCCAGACTCTTATTAATGTTGACATTTTCACTTTCTCCCATGAGTCACAAGTAATTCTTAATGGCGTCAGCATGGTGAGTCCTTTTCAGAAGATTTTCAATTGACTTTTACTTTTCCCAGATCCCTGAGAGGAATCACTGTTTTATGGCAGCTGTAGCCTTAAATCTTGTATTTCTGTATTTTATTATTATTATCTATTTTTTCTTTTTTGTGAGACAGAGTCTCGCTGTGTCGCCCAGGCTGGAGTGCAGCGGTGCGATCTCGGCTCACTGCAAGCTCCGCCTCCCGGGTTCCCGCCATTCTCCTGCCTCAGCCTCCCGAGTAGCTGGGACTACAGGCGCCGCCACCACGCCCGGCTAATTTTATGTATTTTTAGTAGAGATGGGATTTCACCGTGTTAACCAGGATGGTTTCGATCTCCTGACCCCATAATCCACCCACCTCAGCCTCCCAAAGTGCTGGAATTACAGGCGTGAGCCACCCCACTGGCCACACATTGTATTTCTTAAGTACTAGGACTTGAAAGTTGAACTTACTCCTTGGTCCACAGGCTTCAGAATGGATGTTGGGTTAGCCAGCAGGAAAACAACATTAATATCTTTGTATATGTTCATCAGAGCTCTTGAGTGACTAGGTCCATTTTCAATGCGCACCACTAGTTTGAAGGGAATCTTTTTTTTTTTTTTTTTCTCAGCACTATATCTCAACAGTGGGCTTAAAATAGTCAATAAACCATGCTGTAAACAGATGTCCTGTCAACCAGGCTTAGTTTTCCCATGGGTAGAACACAGGCAGCGTCGATTTAGTGTAATTCTTAAAGACCCTAGGATTGTTATAATGATAAATGAACAATCGCTTGAGCTTAAGTCACTAGCTGTGTTAGCCCCTAACAAGAGATTCAACAGGTCCTTTGAAGTTTGAAGCCTGCCCTTTACATCTCATCTCTAGCTATAAAAGTCCAGATGGCATCTTCTTGCAATGGAAAACTGTTTCATCTATTTTAAATTCTATTTTTTAGTATAGTCACTTCCGTCAATGATCTTAACTCAATCTTCTGGATAACGTGCTACAGCTTCTACATCAGCATTTACTGCTCCACCTTGTATTTTTAATGTTATAAAGATGGCTTCTTCCCTTAAGCCTCATGAACTAACCCCTGCCAGCTTCAAACTCTTCTTCTGCAGCTTCCTCACCTCTGTCAGCCTTCATTGAATTGAGGTGTGTTAGGTCTTTGCTCTGGCTTAGGCTTTGGCTTAAGGAAGTATTGTGGTTGGGTTTGTCTTCTACCCAGACCAATAAAATATTTCTCCATAACATGAGTAAAGCTGTTTAGCTTTCTTATCATTTGTGTGTCCACTAGTGTAGTACTTTTGACTTTTTTCAGGAACTATCTCTTCACATTTACCACTTGGCTGTTTATTGCAATAGGCTTCTGTTTTAGCCTATCTTGGTTTTGCCATGCCTTCCTCACTAAGCTTAATCACTAAGCTTCCTCACTTAAGCTTTTGATTTAATGTGGGAGATTGTGACTCTTCCTTTAACCTGAACACTTAGAGGCCATTGTAGGATTATGATTTGGCCTAATTTTAATATTATTGTGTCTCACAGAATAAGGAAGCTAAAGAGGAGGGAGAGAGAGATGGAAGTATGGCCAGTCAGTGGAACAGTCAGAATACACATTTATCAATTAAGTTCACTGTCTTAGGGGCATAGTTTGTGGTTCCCCAAAACAGTTACACTAGCACCATCGAAGATTACTGATCACAGATCACCATAGCAAATTTAATAATAATGCAAAGTTTAAAATATTGAGAGAATTACCAAAAAGTCAGAGAGACAGGACATGGGTAACTGTTGCTGAAAAAATGGTGCTGCCAGCTAGAATGGCGATCATTAAAAAGTCAGAAACAGCAGGTGCTGGAGAGGATGTGGAGAAATAGGAACACTTTTACGCTGTTGGTGGGACTGTAAACTAGTTCAACCATTGTGGAAGACAGTGTAGCAATTCCTCAAGGACCTAGTACTAGAAATACCATTTGACCCAGCCATCCCATTACTGGGTATATACTCAAAGGATTATAAATCATGCTGCTATAAAGTCACATGCACACGTATTTTTATTGCGGCACTATTCACAATGGTAAAGACTTGGAACCAACCCCAATGTCCATCAATGACAGACTGGATTAAGAAAATGTGACACATATACACCATGGAATACTATGCAGCCATAAAAAGGATGAGCTCATGTCCTTTGTAGGGACATGGATGCAGCTGGAAACGATCATATACCAAAACAAATACCGCATGTTTTTATATACAGAAATATACAGAATATACAGAAAACCAAATACCGCATGTTCTCACTCATAGGTGGGAATTGAACAATGAGAACACTTGGACACAAGAAGGGGAACATCACACACTGGGGCCTGTTGTGGGGTGGGGGAGGGGGGAGGGATAGCATTAGGAGATATACCTAATGTAAATGACGAGTTAATGGGTACAGCACACCAACATGGCACATGTATACATATGTAACAAACCTGCACGTTGTGCACATGTACCCTAGAACATCAAGTGTAAAAAAGCAAATGGTGCTGATAGATTGCTTGAATGCAGGATCGCCACAAACCTTCAATTTGTAAAAAGAAAAAAAACAAACACCATCTTTCAAGCACGATAAAAACAGACACAATAAAACAGGTATGCCTGTATTTAAATATGAAGAAGTAGTTTTATCAGTAGATGTTTCTAGTAGATGTTTATCAGTAAATGTTTACCAGTAGATGTTTCTTGATTAATATTTTCAATGCTTTGCACTTTTTAAACATTTAAATATTTTTACTTGATGTTTTATAATATACCCTTGTCATCTTATATTTTCATACAATTATATAACATTTCATTGTGCTGGGTTTAAGTGTAAAACCACTATTGGACTTTGGTTTTATGTTGCTTTCCTAGAATACATCAAATAAGCTTCAGGGTACATGATTTGGCCAGATTATATCTAGAGCATGTGTGCGGGTGTGTGTGTGTGTGTGTGTGTGTGTGTGTATGTGTATGTGTGTGTGAATCTATGCCATGATGGGTGTTTTCTTTATTTATTAAGCATACAACATGATAAAAGATTCCTTATTTAAGATAAACTTTTATCTGTTGATAGCTGAATTCCCAAGAACACCACCAAAAAAAAAAAAAGAATTGAGCTTTTAAGAAATTGTTCCAATGAAAATGGCTCTACTTAAATTATTAATCTTAAGGAGCTGTGTAATAGTCACGTTTCTTTGTTGTGGCTATCCTGTCTTGGCATTGTATTGATTCAGTGAACACATTCTTCTCTGTTGAATTTGCAAATAACTTTCTCATATGCATGTAGAATAAGAATTTTTGGTTAAATCCATTTCTCATTGGAACAATTAGTTTAGAGTTAAAACAGCCTTGCTTATTAAAAGCTACACATAAGAAAAAGGAATATTTTAATCACTTAGCAGTAATTATGTAAGAGCTGTTACAAATGCTAAGCTCATTCCTATGATTGTTTCTAGATGGACAGCTGACTAGAAAATGAATGACACAGCTTTTCTGTACTCTTTCAGAATTATCATCTTCAATGGACCTCAAAATTGCACTCTTAGTTAATAGCCTCCCATTACCACAAAATCATTTTTCCCTCTTTTGGGATAGAGTTGAAATTAACAGCAACTCTTGTAAGCATATTCTCTCTTAATAATAGTTACAGAGATTGAAAATTATATCTATTACTATCATCAAATCTCTTATCTAAATTGATACTTCAGAATTTCTGTACATTAGAATTACAGGGTTTGTCTCAGTGTTCACCAATAGAATCCCTAAAGGTTAACTTAATTATGGATTTCAAATGTGTAAGGATAGAGGTCAGCTATTTTCTACCTAGACTGAAAAAAGAATGATAGGAATTGAACAGAAATGCAGGCAAGATACTGTTATTAGATAGCGAGAAAAAGTACCTGTCTATAAGTATTGTTGCAAAGAGCAACATTTTCTTGCACAATATGTTCCTGGAAAGATTTCTTTAAGAATGATCCTTCCTCCTTCATTACTATTATATGTTCAATAACTCAAAACAGGGAGAGAAATATCACATATTTGGAGCCTTTCTTGAACTTTAAAGCAAACTGGTCTGAGGCCAAAACGTAGAAAACAGTTAACAATGCTTTTATTACAAGCTTCCTGTTTTCAAGTTTACACCTACATTGACTGCAAACTATATATATATATATATATATACACACACACACACACACACACATTTCAAACTGTGTGTGTACTACTTTCTGAGCTTTACATATATGTAGATCTATTGGTTTTGCTATTTAATAGATACATCAAAGTGGTGCCATTTGTTTACTTAATGAATTAATAGATAAATTCTGATTTGCCTAGTCCTATGGATATTATAGGCCCATGGATATATCATAAAAGGATTTATATTATTTAGTAATGCTTACTTGATAAAGAAAATTAAAAATATATGGTAAGGAGTTGTTGGGTAAAAAAATGAAACATGTGAAAGTGGTAGTCATACTGGGGTTTATTTTAAAACTTCTGTGATGTTTTAGAATTGTAACTTTTGTTATTATAATTATTTCAGATTGCACCTACATCTGACAATGACTTTGGACGCTATAATTGCACAGCCACTAATCGCATAGGAACAAGATTTCAAGAATACATTCTTGCTTTGGCTGGTAAGTGTAGCACAATACTTTGTGAGATCTCACACAATATTTCTGAAAGCAAATGAAAATTTCAGTTGATAAAGTAGTCTCATTTATATGTGGGAGATAAAACAATGGATCTCTTGGAGGTATCTGGTAGACTGTGGTTACCAGAGGCTTGGTAGTGTATTGGGAAGGAGGGTATACAGAGAGGTTACTCGAGGAGCACAAAACTACAGTTGATTACAAAGAATAAGATATACTGTTCAGTAGTACAATAGGGCTATAATAGTTAGCAATGAGTTATTGTATATTTCAGAATAGAAGGATAGATTTGGAATGTTCCAAACACAAAGAAATGACAAATGTGTGAAAGAACAGACATGCCAGTTACTCAGATTTGATCATTATATGTTGTCTGCTTATATCAAATTGTCACATGTTCCCTGTAAATATGTTCAACAATTTTGCATCCATAAAAATTTTCCAAAACCTTAGACTTCAGCGTGTCTATAAGAAAAATATGAACTTCCAAAAAGTGGGTGTCGTGTAATTTTAAATGTTAGCAAAAATATCTTTTACATTTTTATAAGTAACAATAGAGATTGCTTCATTGTGTCTGCTATACAGTGAGCACACAGAATGTATTTACTCATCAGGATTGACTTTAAACCCTGATTCAAATCCCTCCAACTTTAAAATTGAGATATCTGTGAAAGAAATAGAGAACATATGTTTTAAGAAATTAAATTATATTTCAAATAAAGACAGAATCCTGACAAAAAAATTAAAAATCAAAACACTCTGAGAAAAAATGAACTGTAATTGATATATATTAAACTTTTAGTCTTGAAAGTACAAATAGCTATCTTACTTCTGAAGGAAAATAGAAAATTGAAGGTTGCATAAATGTGGTGAAAATGTTTTATTTTGTGTGTATATATATATATATGTTAATATTCTAGTTTTACCTCTAAAGCTTAAAGATATAGAAATACTAACAGATAGAATAAAAAATTCAGGAAAACCAGAAAGCCAGATATTGTTTACTTATTTATAAAATTTGCCACTATGTTTTACAAGACTGGTGAGGAATCCTAAAATACATTTTAAAAAATAGTTTATAGGCCGGGCGCGGTAGCTCACACCTATAATCCCAGCACTTTGGGAGGCCGAGGCGGGCGGATCACGAGGTCAGGAGATCTAGACCATCCTGGCTGATATGGTGAACCCCCGTCTCTACTAAAAATACAAAAAAAAAATTAGCCTGGCGTGGTGGCGGGTGCCTGTAAGTCCCAGCTACTCGGGAGGCTAAGGGAGGAGAATTGCTTGAAACTGGGAGGCGGAGGTTGCAGTGAGCCGAGATCGCACCACTGCACTCCAGTCTGGGCGATAGTGCAAGACTCCATCTCAAAAAAAAAAAAAAGTTTATATAGCTCAAATGGAAAAAATGTGATTTACAGTCTTCTAAGAGTAAGTAAAGTAATATCAGAAAATTATTGTAATATTATATTTTAACAGACTTAAAAGCTTCTGTAAAGAAATTTTAAAACCTTTTCAGGTAGAGATTTTATGTATAACTTTAATTTTATATTAAATTCAGAAAGATGTTCATTTTTACTGCTATATAGATATATTGTAAATATTAATATCATTAATCATAAAGGCCACGAAGGGAACTTTTTAAGCTAATAATGTCAAATTATTATTTAACTTAGATAAGCTGCTATTCTCCAATTCAAATTTTACCACATTGATAGAGAAGGGAGAAAAGAGATTACATGGGAAGAATTGACAGAAGAAGGCAGGGAGAAAAAAAATCAAGATGAGAGTTTAGAAATGTGAAGAAACTGTTATACAAGCAAATTAAATTATAAGAAAATGAAGTGTGCTAAGTCTCACCAAAATGCATTGATAATAAATTGAAGAATCAACTATACTAATAAGAAGCATTCACTACTCAAATTAATTCCAAGCTTTTGGAAGTTATGCAACTTTTATTTAAATTAGTATATAATTTTATAAATAATTAGATATAGGATCAATATATGTGTATATATATGTATATATAATGTTATTAATATTGATCCAGTATTGTATATTGCCATTTTATAAATGATGTGTTTTTCCATTAGGTACAACTTAATAAATGACCAGAATTTTGGGGAGGGTGTATTAATACTTGGTATTTAAAACATTATGTTGATTAGGTTTAAATAATTCCATGAAATTCACAGGTAATGTTTAATGTGCACGCACCTTCATATCTCATGATACTGACTGCAATATTGTTCATTGAAAAATATATTTTACTCCTATCCTTCTAGTGAATATATTAAATTAGAGAGTTTTCTTCTGTCCAACCATAATAAAAATTAAAGTTTTGCATTAAAGCTGAGTTAGAAAATATTGGAAAACTTTTTTGAATATTATTCTGCAATTCTGCTAATATTCCAAACTTTATACAATTCCAGGCTAAGAATTTGTTTTAGAAGAAGGTGGATTCAATTGAAATTGTAATGAAGATCTAAAAATGATTCAGACACTCAGCCTTAGATAGGAAACATACATTTAAACATCAACATTTATAAATACGATTTATGTTATGGGACTGTTCTTTAATACTAATATTTGGTAGAAAACTTAATCTGTCCTGCAGCATCCAAACACTGAAACTGTACTGTGATTTTAAATAAGATGTAAGATATATATACATAAAAAATATAAATATTTCCAAATATATGAAGCTACCACAGTTCAAGATTTCATTGGCTTATTTGCCTTGTAAAAGGTCAAGATTATTTGGCATATGGTATTTTAGAGTGTAACAGAATACCTTACTTCCAAAGGGAATAAATTAAGAGCCAAAATTTAGTGTGAAATTTTTGTACACATTCAGTGGTAATATAGGAAAAATTTACTTTTTCAGCGTTCAAAAATCTTTTTACTTTTTCCTCCCATTTGTCCTCCTTTCCTTCTTACTCCCTTACGTTTTCCCTTTTTAATAATTCAGCCCTACATCGGAACGAGGTAGGCATCTGTGTGGGAGTAGGGTGAAGCACAGAAGCCTGGCATGGGGTGTCAAAGCCTGAGCAGAGTGAATGGAGTGGAAGGCGTGTTGCAGGGGTCCAGTGTTGCGATCCAGGCAGGGTAAAAAGAGTGCCCACGTGCCAAGACAGAAACAGCAACCCAAAGAGGCTTGTTGGAGGCCATTCACCTAAGTGAAATAATTCAAAAACAGAAATTCAAATACCGCATGTTCTCACTTGTAAGTGGGAGCAAAACAGTGTGTACACACATGGAAAAATAGACACTGGAGACTTCCAAAGGTGGGATGCTGGGAGAGAGATGAAGACTGAAACATTACTTGTTGGGTGCAATGTTCAATATTCAGGTGATAGACACACTAAAAGCCCAAACTTTACTAGTACATAATATGTGATTGTAACAAAACCCCCTAAACCTATAAAAAATAATATAAAAATGAAGTATTTTTGAAATGGAAATAAAATAAGTATATATATTTGGTTTAAGTCAGATAACCCTAAGCAAGGACTTTCCATTAAACTCTGACTTCCTATTAATGAGCAAGAGTTGGTGTAGTCTTCTTTTACCTATCTCCTCTGTCTTTAGAAAATTGGGAAAAAAATGTAATCTTTCTATGTTGTTATAGAAATATGAAATATTCCACGTACATGCTTGACAATTTTGTTTTCTTAACTTTTAGTCAAAATATTAACTAGAAATATAGGAGAGACAAATATGTATATGTTTTAAGACTTCACCATAAAATTGGGTTTTAAAATGTACCTCCTAGGTGTTGATCCTGCTTTCTAGTGGGAAACATTCTCTGTTTGGATTGAAGTACATATCTTGAATCAAATTAAAGTTGTACAGCTCGTAAGGCTAAATAAAAGTTTGACTATATAGTGTTATTTGTTCCTTACAGTTTTCTACTTCCAAAAGATGATTATCTGAAAAGGCATTCTGTATATTTATATGCATGTGTATTATTTCTTTTTTTGAAAAATCATTACCCTACATTTTAAATATTATTATCAAGTAATTGATAATATATTATTATCAAGTACTCAATAATTTATTATCGAGTAATTGATAATATAATATTATCAATATATTTCATTTATATATTTTTAAATTTCTTAATTCATTTCATCATTGTTATATTTTTTAACTGATGAACTTTTTTATATTACACCTTAATCCTAAATATAATAATCCCAACTTTGTTTCATTAATTGATGCACCTTTTCGATAAAGTCACCTTCTCCTGGGCAATGTGATGGGAGGGACTTGGCTGTAAGCTGTCATCAGGTAGTATGTCCAGCCCCTGGGGAATGAGAGCCTCAGCTCTCTAGGAGTTTCTGTGCAGTCATTCCAAGATTTACCTAATAACAGTATTGTGACAACTAAGTGAGTTAATGCATTCAAATAACCAGCACATGGCAAGTATTCAACAAAGATTAGGTAGGTATTATTATGGCATAATGATAGTTCTTATTGGTCACTTTTCTTTTAGATAGAAGTCAGTACCTTGATGCCTCTTTAGTTATTATACATAAATCTAGACATCAAGGACCAAGGCATAGTAAAATGAGATAATGACCTTACTTATTCTGAACATTATACTTCTATTAAATAATATAAAATTCATTTGACTTTTGTCATTTTTTTCCATTTAGGAGTTCGTCCTACCGATTTTTTACACAAACTGCTATTAAGAGAGGCCTCTGATACTGTGCTTCACAATTCATTTTTTTAACCTCAGTTCAGGACTCTCTACTTACCCCTATTAAATCTCATCGTGTCAGTTTTGACTCACTTTTTAACCTACTGAAACCCTGTCAAATTCAATATTTTAGCTCTTTTTTTCAGAATTAATTTAAGTCACAAGTACAGTACCGTGAAGCACTCATCTGTATTTTCACCTAAGTCAGGATAAGCCTGTGTCGGTCATCCTTGAGAACAGAGATCTGCTTACAGGTTAAACTGGATCAATTGAATAGATTTCTAAAGATATGGAATTATGGCCGATCTACTGGTCCGTGTACCCAGATTTTATCTTAGCCAGACCCATGCTCCATAACACTTGAAAGCATGTTAAAATTAGTTCATTTGGTATCACCCTTTCTTCACCTAAATATAATGCCAGGTTTCTTTATAACATAATCAGTTTTATTATCTAGCCTGGAAAAGTCTACATCTGGATTTTTTTTTTAAACTCATTAAGCAAACAGTGATATTCAGAAACTATTCATAACATATTCTTGATTTTCTCATTCTCATATTGTTATGAAGAAAAGGAAATCGGGATAACTTGACATTATTTTCAGAGAATCCATGTTTGCATCAATGCCTAATCACTTTTTAATTCATTCACTCAAAAAATAGTGAATTTCTAGTAGGTGCCAGACATTGTTCTAGATCTTAGGAATCTGAAGATAAATAATGTATGGAATCTGGTCTTTACCCATAAGTTAGAGTTCAAAAGATATAAGGTTGCTGTAGAAATGCGAATCAAAGGTTTGGGAGAATAAAAATGAATTCTGACTGGAGTTCTTGGAAAAGGCTCTCAAAAGGTGTCAACTTTTGAATTGAGTCTGAAAGAGGGAGTAGAAACAGGTCCAGAGAAGAAGAAAGGGAAAGACTGAAAGAAACATCAAGGTTACACTTGTACATAGGCACTATGCTCTGAAAGGATAGGTACTGTTAATGAGTAAGGCATTTAATGAAAGACTGGAAGGGTATATTGTGTGAGAAGACCCATGTTGGTAATGTGAATAGAGAGGTAGAGAGAAATTAAGTTATAGATCTTAAAAGCATTCATCATGTTGGCAGGGCAAGGTGGCTTATGCCTGTAATACAAGCACTTTGGGAAGCCGAAGCGGGCGAATCATCTAAGGTCAGGAGTTTGAGACCAGCCTGGTCAACATGTTGAAGCCCCGTCTCTAATAAAATACAAAAACAACAACATCAAAAAAATTAGCCAGGTGTGGTGGTGAGTGCCTGTAATTCCAGCGACTCAGGAGGCTGAGGCAGGATAATTGCTTGAACCCAGGAGGCGGAGGTGGCAGTGTGAGCCAAAATCATGCCATTGCACTCCAGCCTGGGCGACAAAAGCGAGACTCATCCTCCTCCTCCTCAAATAATAATAATAATAATTCATCATATTTACATTCTGTCTGGTATACAATGAGGGATTCTATGGAGAATATTAGAGGTAAAAATGGGAAAATCAAGATCAGATCTCTGGACTACTTCAGTTTAATCCATGGACTTGTAAGGACAAAAAAATAAAAGAAATTATTCAGGGAGATAGTGTATCTACTTTGAAGGATAAATGTAAATATAATTGGTGAATTACTGTGAAAAAAATCTAAATAATAATTTGGATTTGGCAGTTGGTAAAAACTAGGTGAGTAGTGAAATGAGAAGGAATTTACAGCATTCAGATGTATTGCAGGTGGGCTATAATATATTAAGCTCACAATTTTTCTTGCTCTGTTCTGGATGCTATAGCAAAATATATTAGACTCTGTAATGTATTAGCAACATAAATATATTGCTCACGGTTCTAGAGGCTGGGAAATTCAAGATCAAGGCACCATCAGATTTGGGTTTTGGTGCACGTTGAATAACCGAATTGTTTTTTATAGATGGTGCCTTCTGTGTGTCCTTACATAGTGAAAGGGGCAAACATACTTCATTCAGCCTCTTTTATGGGGGCACTAATTTTATTCATGAGGGTAGATGTCTTATGACTTTATTACATCCCAAAAGACCCCAACTCTTAATAATATATTCAACATATAAAATTTGGAGGGAAGCCAGCATTCAAACCACAGCATAATCGAAACAAGAAAAATGTATATAAAACCTTATGGAAGTAAGGTAGTCACTCAAAACAGAAGTAGATAGAACCTATCTCAGCACAGAAGTCCCTGAGTTGCAAACAATTATGGTGACACTGCATGTAACAGTGTTACTGGATCTAGTAAATTCAGTTACTTATGTTCCAATTCTTTTAGTATTTGAGACTTTTACCAGATAGAAATTGATGAGGAAATCAAGCAGAAACTGATTTATTATAAAGAACAAACTGGTTATAAAATCACTGGAAAGGCAGAGAAAAGACCAAAGATAGCCACCAATATTCTACCTTCAAGGTCACAAAATAGCATAAGCGTGGTCCACATGTGAGGTCTGCAGTGACTAACTAGAGGTCAGGGAGCCCTGCTGCCAGGTTACCCCTCAGCTGATAATCACAGCCACAGCACTCCAGAAACTGGATGAATAGGCTGCTGAGTGGGAGTTCGGATGCTTCCCTCATTCATATCTGCAGAGCTTCTTGTCCATGTGCACCTCCTGAGAAAAGTGGGACTGACATTCACACCCCTCCGGCAATTCCAAACTATATACACGTGCTTTTCATTCTAGGTTCACTACAGGAAACTTAGAACCATAGCAGCAAGTAAGTCTAGGAAAAGAAGATTTTAGCCTGTAATTTCTTATGATGAACAGGAGTATCTGAAATCATAGAATTTGAATCTGTGTGTTAATAGAAAAATATCTAGGATACAGTTTAAAACACCATTCTGAAATAATATTCATGATAGCGCTTCCTTTTGAAAGAGGGTTTACAAAAATCAGACTCTTCAGATTCCTGGATCTAAGTTCAGCAACACCACAGCCTCATATGTGGAAAAAGAGCACAGTTAGTGTCTATGAACCATGCATGCTAGGAGACCAAATTCTCAGAAATAAAGATGTTGGGGCAGAAATTAGAAATAATCTATTGAAACACAGCAACGAGGAACAAAGGAAGAGTATGTTTCCTGAGAAGAGGGTGGGATTGAAAAAAAAAAAAAAGAGATCTTTATAATTCATAGTAATAACACTGAGAAGAAAGAATAAAATTCCAAAGAAGAAGAAAAAGGAAGAGAAGAGCTATCTGATAAAAGAAGAGCTATCTGATAAAAAATGGAGAAGACAAAAGGAAAAAACATGTCATTCACAGATGGAGGGTTTAGTCTTGGAAAATGAGAAGATAGACTTCCATTATCAGTTAATCAAGATGTGATAGCTCTCCAAGACATTGATTACATTGAAGCATTACTCACTGTAGCCAAGATAGCCAAGATATAAAGATGTACAGCATGATCTCACTTATATGTGGAATTCTAAAACAGTGGAACTAATAGAAACAGAGAGAAAAATGGTAGTTGCCAGGGGCTGGGGAGTGGGAGAAATGGGAAGGTGTTGGACAAAGATTAAAAAGTTTCAGTTATGTAAGATGAAGAACTTCTGGGAGTTTAATATACACAAGTTCATTCAGTGACACCAGAGATTGTATCCATCTGACTCCTAGGTCATGGCACCAACTCCTTGCCATTACACAGCTCAAAAACTTCTGAGCTGAACATCGTATTGTACCCATTACCTACCATTTGACTAAAACATTGATACATGTCAGTGGATACAAAAGTATGTAATAGAAGGAGGCTGATGATCAGGGAGGGATAGAAAAAGTACAATGACTGACATTTGCTAAGAATTTTAATGTATTCTAGGGTCTAAGTGCTCAACATTACTTGATATTTCCAACAACACTAGCAGCAGTACTATTCTTATCTCCATTCGAGAGGGAAAACTACTGCAATGTGAAAAGATTAAGTGACTTGTCCAAGGCAGTAGTTGACGAAAGTGGCAAGGCCGGGCCTTGAATCCATAGACTCCCAGGACATACATATCCAGTCTTTTAATCCAACAGTTTACCAGCACCATTAGAGGTGAAGAGAAAGGGTAACTAAACAAATAAGTATATGCACAATTGGTTTTCTATTCATTTATTCATTCATTGAGTGGTGAATGGTATTCATCAATTTTTGGGATATAAGATGCTAGGAAATAGTTTAGAAAAATATGGTAACAATGAAGGGATAACAGTGTGTGAAACTGAGCATCCGATGAGCCTCAGTTGAAATATTGAGCTGTGTCTGAAAGTCTTTTAGAATAGATCCATATCTTTGCATACACCCAGTGCATTAGATAAGCCAGGATCCTGAGCATGAGACTGAAAAGACCGAGACTAATGTTGTAATGAAAATGAAGCTCCTGAATACCATTCCCAGGAAAGTGATGTGATCAGAGTGGTTCTTTACAAAGATTGATTTTGCATTTGCATGCCTCATGCATTGATGTTTTTATTGGACATCCAGTAGAAAAGGAAGCCAAGAGCCACTAATGGCATTACAGGAAAAGTCAGAAAGGGCCAGGGCTTGGGAGGTAACAGAGGAAATGGGAAGGAAGAAATGGATACAAGAATTATAATGCAGGAATTATTAAAATAGTGTTTGACTGATTGTGATGTATATGATAGATAGGAATCAAGGGTGAAGGCAATTACAGAACAATCCAGAAAGTGAAGAGAAGAATTAGAGATGTTGATTCTAGGCACATCTGACACTATTCACTTAGACATGTTCTGTATCTTTGTATATTATTTTTCATTACTGAAATATTTAATTCATCAAGTATTTCCTGAGAACTTAGTATATTCCAGTCACTTTGTTCTATGTTACATGTATCTATATGTATAAATGGATGTGTGTGAATGTGTGTTTTTAAAATGTTTTCTCTTTCCTCAAGAAACTTAAAATTTAGTAGTCAGTTGACAGTTGGACTTACAAAACCAAAATGTAAAAAATGTTTAGAAAGAGAATGAAATTCATAAGCATGCTTTTGCTTTAAAAGAAATAATAGAAATAAGAGGTCAGTGGAAAATCATATGAATGAAAGGCTACAGTAAGTGTCAGCAGATCTGAAAATGGATTGTATAGTTAGAAGAGACAAGCCACTGGCCCATATTTTGATGATAGTGGCTTTGTGCTGAAAGAAAAAAAAGTCTCTTCTTTCTCTGCAGGTGCACCATGTCAGGGTGCACAGTTGGTGAACGGTGCAACTTCTGCAGTCAGAGTAAAAACAATCATGTTTATACTATATATTCAAAGATGGAAGCCCAAGAGGATAATATCTCCCTCTCATTCCCCAGAATATACTGCCTTCACTTTTGACACATATCCCCAAACTGGAGTGTAATGCCTATGACATCCAACTTAGACCTAATGTACATTAGGGAGTCAGCCTCTCAGCACAGATTGAAGAATTGGCATTTTTTAAGGGGATCCATGTGCATTTGTTTGCCTTTCTCCTGTACTTTGGATCAAACTTACAAGTAAATTTTGGATCAAACCTACAGCTGAAAAGACATGCAGATTAACCTGGAGATTAAGGAAACATGAAAATTATTAGAATATTTGAAGGTCTACAAACATTATTTAGATATCTTAAAATTTGCATTTCCAGATGTGATTTTAATAGTTCTAAGACTTTTGGATGCATCAGAATTCTACACATGTGTTTTTGAACCTTAGAGTTATAACATAATGTACTTCATAGGCTCTCTAAATAATTTACAGTTACTCCTTAGAGTTGAAATATACACTGTGGCATTTCTTTACAGTATTCACATATAAAAGGCCTTAAAGCTGTTCTCCTGGCTTTTGCCCAGTATTATTTATAAGGCATATTTTTATGTGACCTACAGTGACCTTTTTTAACTCTAGCAAATAAAGTACATTTGACTTTTGAATGCCATATGACATTTTTGTTTTTATTTTTATTTGTATTTATTTATTTTTGAGATAGAGTCTCTCTCTGTTGCCCAGGCTGGATTTGCAGTGGCGTGATCTCAGCTCACTGCAACTTCTGCCTCCTGGGTTCAAGTGATTCTCCTGCCTCAGCCTCCCAAACAGCTGGGATCACAGGCACACTCCACCACGCCCAGCTAATTTTTGTATTTTTGTGAAAAGAGGGTTTCACTATGTTGAACAGGCTGGTCTCAAACTCCTGACCTCAAGTAATCTGCCCACCTCGGCTTCCAAAGTGCTGAGATTACAGGTGTAAGCCATGGTGCCTGGCCCCAACTGCAGATTTTTATGTAAATGTTTGATTGATATAAGAATTGAAACTCACATGTACTGCATATTTATCAGTCAAGTTTTATATATATATGTGTGTGTATATATGTGTGTGTGCGTGTCTATATATATATATGTATAGTTTATAAAGGACAGGAATTTAATTGACTCACAGTTCTGCGTTCCTGGGGAGGCCTCAGGAAACTTACAATTATGGTGAAAGGCAAAGGAGAAGCAGGCACCTTCTTCACAGGGCAGCAGGACAGAGTGAGTGCCAGCAGGGGAAATGCCAGACCTTTATAAAACCCGGAAATGCCAGACCGTTTATAAAACCATCAGATCTCGTGAGACTCATTCATTATCATGAGAGCAGCATGGAGAAACCACCCCCATGATTCAGTTACCTCCACCTGGTTCCACCCTTAACACATGGGGATTATGGGAATTAAAATTCAAGATGAGGCTGGGCGCGGCGGCTCACACCTGCAATCCCAGCACTTTGGGAGGCCGAGGCGGGTGGATCACGATGTTAAAAGATCGAGACCATCCTGGCCAACATGGTGAAACCCCGTCCCTACTAAAAATAGAAAAATTAGCCTGGCGTGGTGGTGCGCACCTGTAGTCCCAACTACTCGGGAGGCTGAGGCAGGAGAAAGGTGTGAGCCTGGGGAGGCTGAGGTTGCAGTGAGTCAAGATTGCGCCACTGCACTCCAGCCTGACCACGGAGCAAGACTCTGTCTCAAAATAAAAAAAAAAAATTAAAAAAAAAAAATTCAAGGTGAGATTTGTGTGGGGACACAGAGCCAAATCATATGATATACATATATTTGTATGTTTTACATATATATATATATATATATTCCCTCTCTGAAAAAACTTATATTTGTTTCTTTTCCTAAGTTTAAGATTATTTCAGATGTGATAGGAATAAAAGAGGAAGAGGTTCATAGAGAAATTAACATTAATGTGTCTCTAAATCTTGATGTTTCTGGAGTAGAGTTTTCAACTGTATCCTCATTGGAATTTTTTTCTTCTAATTCTGCCTGCTCTGCCTTTGAGATAATTCTTCCGAAATAATTTTTTATATTACACACTAAATTAAATGTCCACCTAAGATACCTTATGGAACTTGAAATAATGTAAGTAGTGGATAGATTAAAATAAAACAAGAAGGATTTTATAGCTATTTTGAAAATATGGGAATAAGATTTTAATATCTCAACCAAAGGTTTAATTTAATTGGATAATATATAAATGAAATTAGACCTAATAGTTTATAGTCTTATTTAGTTCATAATACTGACATTTTTCTCGAAACTTAGCACTTACCTATAATTTAATAATATAATTGTGGTGAATGCAAAGAAAATACATTTTGTATTTTCACAAGGTACCATTCATTATTTATGGTGATGGTTGAATAACTGAATTATGTATTCTAACATTTTAACTACCCTCTTTATCTCTCTTATTTTTTTCTTTTAAACACACACAAGATCGTTTTCCTGGACCTCAATAAAATGTTTATATTGTATAGAAAATGCATAAGTAACATATTCCCTCAATAATTGAAGTGTGATTTTCATTTTGCTGTCTGTTTTCTGTGTTAATAAAAATTGACTCGGGCATACTTTCTTGTAATTTCAAAAGAACATTCAGGTGTTTACGGAAGTTCTGTAACTCAAACATATTAAGTGATGCAGGTAGCAATTTTCTTTCACTCCTAGTTCTCATAACACCATAAGCCTTAATAATGGCCATTCCCATTCCCTTGGTTATGTTTTCTTTCTATTTGTTTGTCCATAGATGTGCCATCCAGTCCCTATGGAGTGAAGATCATAGAGCTGTCACAGACCACAGCCAAGGTTTCTTTCAACAAACCGGACTCCCATGGAGGTGTGCCTATTCATCACTATCAAGTGGATGTCAAAGAAGTAGCGTCAGAAATCTGGAAAATTGTACGCTCCCATGGAGTTCAAAGTGAGTCAGCAATTTCAAAATGTGTTGATTACTTCAAACTGATCTTCAGTATACCTGTATGATTAGCTTTTTCGATTTCCTCCAACATTTTCTTTTAATAAAGTGGTGTTGGGAAGATATTTCCTGTGCCACATTCTTCTTGATAATAACTCTAATACAGAGTGAATAGTTTCCATGTTCAGTAAAAATGAAAGAGCTTAGTAGAATCAGCAGAGTTCAATTCTGGAGGAAAAAGTCATTTTAAAAAGGCTCGTTGGTGGAAAGGCAATTGCTCACATACTAGATATGATGGCTGGATTTTATGAAATGTATGCTCATGTTTCATTTATTAATATTGCTCTCAAAAATAGGTGTGAAAATGATACTGCAAAATGTAGGTGCTTTCTATACTTATGAAGCCATCTATAAAAATCTGTGGAATTTCATATATTGTTTACTTTTTGTATTTTTATATTTTTCACTTTTATATTTCTATTAAAAATTAATTCACAGAGCTTCTTTTCACTTACATAAAATGTCATCATCTTATGAAAATGTAGTTTGTTTTCTCATTAGGAAGAGACAAAACGAAAGCAGGAAATAATAAGAAATTACCAGTTTTTGCCTCTGTTTTTTAAGACACAGAACCATATTGAGTGTTCCGAAAGAGTAGCATAAAATAGTGAGAAAATTCATTATCTCATTCATTATCATGAGATAATGCTCCATAGGTCTGTTCTATGAGGATCCTACCTTGACCCTAACACATATGGTGTGAGGGTTCAGTAAAAAGCAAGAGCCTTCCTGAGAAGGAAAGAGGGAACCAATTCTAGTGAACATAGAGAGAAAGCAAATGAAATCATCCTGGTATCCTCTGTGTTGACCCTGCTTTATCAGTTTTCACTGAGAGGAACTATGGGTTTTTGATAGAAGTATCAGAAACATTAATCAGTCATCTGTCATGTACCATACACTTCAAATAATGTCCTCAAGCTGATGAACTCATATTATTTCTTTTAATTATGAAATACTTGGATTATATTATCTGTGTGCGTTGTGTGGTTTAGGAGAGATTTATAAAGACAGTGCCCCAAAACAATGAGTGAGACGAAGGACTATAGTTTTCTAAAAAAATATATTAACCTGGATGCAGGAATATTGTGCTACTTTAAATTTTGTTTTGTTTTATTTTATTAAAAGAGATAAAAAGTTTACAATCCCACCAACAGTGTAAAAGTGTTCCTATTTCTCCACATCCTCTCCAGCACCTGTTGTTTCCTGACTTTTTAATGATCGCCATTCTAACTGGTGTGAGATGGTATCTCATTGTGGTTTTGATTTGCATTTCTCTGATGGCCAGTGATGATGAGCATTTTTTTCATGTATCTGTTGGCTGTATGAATGTCTTCTTTTGAGAAATGTCTGTTCATATCCTTTGCCCACTTTTTGATGGGGTTGTTTGTTTTTTTCTTGTAAATTTGTTTGAGTTCTTTGTAGGTTCTGGATATTAGCCCTTTGTCAGATGAGTAGATTGCAAAAATTTTCTCCCATTCTGTAGGTTGCCTGTTCACTCTGATGGTAGTTTCTTTTGCTGTGCAGAAGCTCTTTAGTTTAATTAGATCCCATTTGTCAATTTTGGCTTTTGCTGCTGTTGCTTTTGGTGTTTTAGACATGAAGTCTTTGCCCATGCCTATGTCCTGAATGGTACTACCTAGGTTTTCCTCTAGGATTTTTATGGTATTAGGTCTAACATTTAAGTCTCTAATCCATCTTG
Organism: Macaca fascicularis; assembly: GCF_037993035.2. Classification (NCBI taxonomy): domain Eukaryota; kingdom Metazoa; phylum Chordata; class Mammalia; order Primates; family Cercopithecidae; genus Macaca; species Macaca fascicularis. The sequence goes on along the minus strand of NC_088377.1, from coordinate 25,772,319 downwards.
AATTAATTTTCATATAAGGAGTAAGGAAAGGATCCAGTTTCAGCTTTCTACTTATGGCTAGCCAATTTTCCCAGCACCATTTATTAAATAGGGAATCCTTTCCCCATTTCTTGTTTCTCTCAGGTTTGTCAAAGATCAGATGGCTGTAGATGTGTGATATTATTTCTGAGGACTCTGTTCTGTTCCATTGGTCTATATCTCTGTTTTGGTACCAGTACCATGCTGTTTTGGTTACTGTAGCCTTGTAGTATAGTTTGAAGTCAGGTAGCGTGATGCCTCCAGCTTTGTTCTTTTGACTTAGGAACATGGATGCAGCTGGAAACCATCATTCTTAGCAAACTATCACAAGAACAGAAAACCAAACACCGCATGTTCTCACTCATAGCTGGGAACTGAACAATGAGATCACTTGGACTCAGGAAGGGGAACATCACACACCGGGGCCTATCATGGGGAGGGGGGAGGGGAGAGGGATTGCATTGGGAGTTATACCTGATGTAAATGACGAGTTGATGGGTGCAGCACACCAACAAGGCACAAGTATACATATGTAACAAACCTGCACGTTATGCACATGTACCCTACAACTTAAAGTATAATAATAATAAATAAATTTAAAAAAAAGAGAGATAAAAAGGAGGGTGGTAGGTAAATAGAAAGAAAAAATACATTATTTGTTAAACTGCATAAAACTCAGTGTTTGTGCTCAAGCACAAGTGTGCAGAAAATTAATATTAAGTCTGAATATTATAGAAATTGAACACAGCACAAAAGTGCTGCCCCACTCTATCCCTGCCAAACCCAGGAGAAGGTTAATAGGCTCCCTCCAGACTTCTTGCAAAGGTGCAGCACTACGGAGAATTTATAGTGCCTTTGGTATGGCCAAGTTGATCAAGGTAAAAATCCTGACATTGTATCTCATGTATCCATCTGTCACAGGCAGATCACTATGTTTATAAAACTGAAATATAATAACAAAGCACATTGGTTACTTTACAATGAGAAATAACTATCACAGAAATTAGAACATTCAGAGTCTATATAAGTACATACTTTATCTGTTGGTACATTATGAAGATATGAAATGAGAGTCAGAAACTTGTTTGGTGAGTCTAGAATCTGAACTAGGGAAGTTGTGTGAATAGAATGTTTAATGGCTTCAGACTGGGACAGTTTAAAGCTTGCCAATGAGAATAAAATACTCAGAAGTCTTGTGGCTAGGGATTTCTCACTTTGATTTGAGGGAAATGACTGCCTTAATACTTTTTTACTGTTTCCATTGTTGATTCATCTTGCATAGGTATGTGAATGAGTACCTTAAAATCAAGTTACAGTTGACCCGGTGCGCGGTGGGTCACGCCTGTAATCCCAGCACTTTTGGGAGGCCGAGGCGGGCGGATCCCAAGGTCAGGAGATCGAGACCATCCTGGCTAACACAGTGAAACCCGGTCTCTACTGAAAATAGAAAAATTAGCCGGGCGTGGTGGCGGGAGCATGTAGTCCCAGCTACTCGGGAGGCTGAGGCAGGAGAATGGCATGAACCCGGGAGGCGGAGCTTGCAGTGAGCCAAGATCACGCCACCGCACTCCAGCCTGGGCAACAGAGCAAGACTCTGTCTAAAAAAAAAAAAAAAAAAAAAAAAAATTCAGGTTATACTATGTAATCAAACCATTGTATGATTTCAACTCACTGTAGTATAAACATGAATTTTAAGTTTGACTACTAATTTAAGCCTTCTTTTTGATTCTTCCTTTCAGTTATTAAATAATATATTTGGCTGACACTGTAGATATATTATCATCTTCAAGTATTAGGAAAAAAACAGTTCATTATTGGTGGTATAGTGGTGAGCCTAGCTGCCTTCCAGAATAAACAGTTCAGCCATGCAGTTTAAAACTTATAATAATGTTTAATTTTGCCTTCACATTGTCTCTAATCTCCATGAAAGACAGACCTCAACCTGGGGAGCTTAATGGTGACAAGAATTACATCATGTCTTGGGAAGGTGAAAGAGATCAAATAGCTCTTATCTTTCTGGTGCTGTGGAACTCATTGGGCTGTTGCTGTCACCTGCCTTCTGTGGCACAGGCATCTAAGCACCTGCCCCTTGGGCATGTGTGACTGGAGTGAAAGCACACTAGAAGGCTTTTTGGGCATAGAATATTCTTCATGGGGTGCTGCTTAGCTTGAGCTCTTTAGACACTTCCTCACCCTTTACTTCAGCAGGATTTCTTGTAAGTGTGAATGTCACCCACTAACGTTATGCAATATCCACTTGACCAAGAGAAATATTCCACATTTCTCACTTAGCTAAGATGTAAGAAACGGCATTACTTTGCAGCTGATCTCTTTCTCCAGTTTTTCTTTTTCCTCATTTTAAAGAGCCATAGTAGATGAATCCTGTGGATAAACAGAAGTCCATATTGAGATGCAAATATCAAATCTCTCATCTCTTGTGCCAAAAAATTCATGGGTTCTGTTCACCTCTTGGACTTACCTTCACTTACTGGGAGGGAAGCATCACTGCACTTTCTTCTGGGAGGAAGACTTACTAGTTTCTTCAGTGGATTTTTTTTCTCCCCCTAGTTTTCTTCTTACATTGTGGGGAGTGGGAAGGACAGGGGGCATGGGAGTTGACTCTCAAGGCTGGGGTTGCAAACCCAGTTTGGCATCTTCTTCTTTAACTCTGCAGGAGGTGCCTGACCTCTTCTCAAATGTTTACTATCTGATGTATTTTTTCTTCTCTCTATGAATTGTCTCAGTTGAAAATGCCAGCACTACAGAAACATGCCTGCTCAATTTCCATACACTTTCTTATGGCTGTGCTGGTGCTATTCTTTCTACTTGAGATTAAGAGTACCTATGTAATGGGATTTATTTATTGCTGCATTTACACTTTATATCTCAAATGATGATGTGATCTCATTTTATCTATAAAATCATGTTTTGGGGAAAACCAAGTTTTTAGGGATTTCTTACTGTAGACTCCATATTTGTATAGCAGGCATGAATGTAAATATGTAATTATAAGAGCACCATAAATGCAATGAGTACCCAGGGAAAGAAGCTGAGAAATTCCATTGGGACCACTCCTAACATTGTACGATACGTGTGTCTGGCACTTATTCTTTCTTTAGCAAAGAGGTGTGGTATTTTGTAATGATATAGTAAAGATAGTCATCAGAATAATATGAATTTTGCTGATAGAAATATGAAATGTGATGTTAATAAGCATAGTTATATTTACTGTAAATTGACAGCAATGATTTGATTATTGAAACGTGTAACATAGTTTTGACTTAAACGTTCTACTTTAATCAAACATATTTTTGTTGTGTTTCTGTGATTTCAGTGAGTCACTATGTCCTTTAAAGTAATATTTCAACCTTACTCACATTTTCCCATCTGACTGACTTAGGTCCTTTAACACTTCTCAGAAGTATTGTTTTACCCTGAACCACCTACAACATGCTTTCATAATCAGTCCTTGAAAATGCCCTCACAGTAAAATTCCCTCTTCCTCCAGAATGACTGACTGCCAAGTGACACTGGATTTCAGATGTTATATTGTATATAGTACGTATTTTAATATATAACATTATATTTTATAGTACTCCTCTTACCTTATAACTCTGAAGTATTTTTTCTCCTAGTTTATAAGCTCCATGAGTGGACCTCATATGCCTTGTTTATGTCATTATTTCAAGTACCAAAAGCATATTAGGGTAGAAGGAATATTGAAATTTGGTGGAGGTAGGAGAATGAAAAGGATTATTTTATAGCACCTCTGACTGGGTCTTCAGTGAATCCATTATACATCCCCTTCCAATAAATATGTGTCTACAGAAGCAACTCTTTTCTTTTTTTCTTTTTTTTTTTGAGACAGAATCTTGCTCTTGTCCAGGCTAGAGGACAGTGGTGTGATCTCAGCTCCCTGCAACCTCCATCTTCTGGGTTCAAACAATTCTCGTGCCTCAGCATCCCTAGTAGCTGAGATTACAGGCATGCACCACCACACCTGGCTATTTTTTAATTATTATTATTTTTAGTAGAAACGTGGTTTTGCCATGTGGCCCAGGCTGGTGTCAATCTCCTGAGCTCACACAATCTACCTGCCTCCTCCTCCCAAAGTGCTGGGATTACAGGCGTGAGCCACCATGCCTGACCAGAAGCAACTTTTAAATGGAAACGAAGGTTCAAAATGTTTATGAGAGATTAACACACTTTTGAAAAGAGTGAAGATGAAGGAGAATTCAGCAAATGGAGTGAGCTCAGGCTCCAGTGGCATGCCGGGAGTTGTCGTCGTCGTTGTCGTTGTTGTTTTTGTTGTTTTTAAGTTACACAACTCTCTACACTGCATATAACATTACCTTGATCAAGAAACCAGAAGACTTTACTGTAATTCTTCCACTGGGGCATGGCAGAAATTCCACACATTTCTTCCAACCTCTATTGTGTTGACCAATATCAGGCTCACCAGATCGATCATGTGAGCAGTTTATACTATGTGTGCAATTCAATGGTTATGAATTTTCAAAGAAGTATTTATCCAATCCCCCACCAAAACTCTGTGTGTGTGTGTGTGTGTGTGTGTGTGTGTGTTTCTAGCACACCCTTTTATTTCATTCCAAGAATATAAAGAGTCCTGGTTTATGCATGGATCCCCACTTCATCTCCCCATTTTGAATCTTTTTTTAACCCACTGAGGCCATTCAAAACCAATCTTCTACATCAGAGACCCACGCAAAAGCTCTGAGAATATGAATACCAGAAAACTGCCACAGTTTATAGAAAAACAATTATATGGTTTCTCCTCTAGCTCCTGGTCTTTCCACACACTTCATTTTTGATGTTTCAGAGTTTGCTTTCCTTTTCTGTGAGATAATCAGTGGATTTGAAAAGATTTTTGAAAATGATATGCGTAATTTCTAGGTGTACTTAGAAGGCTTGTTTTTCTGGCTATCTAGGAGAACATATTGTTGAAAATCAGAATACATATTTAAAGCACATATATATATTTGAATACTAAGGAAAACTTTGTGCCTTTGTTTCATAAAGTATAGGTTGTGTTAATCATATATCTTAAAGTTTAAGAGATCTATGTAAGCACAATTATACTCATTCTCTTTGAAGCATTTGTTAGAAGATAGATTTAGGTTTATCTCTGAAAATGCAGGTACATATGGTCTCAACATTTCAGCTATCTTTTCCCTCTGAGCAGCTTTATTTATTCCAATTTACGTGAGTTTAATGTTTAGTTACTTTTCCTAGGTAGTAAATATATACAATTTTTAATATACTTATTGATGTGTCCACTTCTAATTGCTGATGTCATCACCCAGAAATAATTGTCAGCTCTTGGTGGACTGCAATGCTATTGAAGATGAAAATTGTAGCATAAATACAGTCCTATTAGTAGATTGCAATCTTAAATAAATCATTAACAAATTCTTATTAATTTAACTTTCTCACTGTGTACCTGGTCCTGGGTTTAAGGTACAATGGAAGCCAGGCCTATTATTATATTATTTTTCAAAGTTTAGCTGAAGACGTACTAATTATCCCAACCAATTATGTGACATGAAACTAATTTTTAAACTGTAAGGAATTGTGAACCAATCAAACATCAACAACTCGAACTATAGAGATATAGATTGTGAGTCAGTGTGACTCTTCATTTTGAGTGAGAAACATGTATCACAACTGTAGCAAGACTTTTTGGTTGGGGAAGCTACAGGATGTATTCATTGCCAAATCATATAATATTTTATGGGTTTCATACACCTCACTGGCCACTTAATGAAGACAAGATAGTAATCTTACAAACAGCTACTCTTTTTTTTTTTCAGTTTTCTTAATAAAAATGACAATATCAATATTTTAAAATGTTAGACCGGGCATGGTGGCTCACGCTTGGGATACCAGCATTTTGGGAGGCTGCAGAGGAAGGATTGTTTAAAGCTGGGAGTTCAGGGTCAATCTGGGCAACAAAGCAACACCCTGTCTCTCTAAAAAAAATGGTTTTTCTGTTACTTGGGTGTGAAGGAATGGACCAGTCGTCTCAGCTACTCAGGAGGCTGCAGCAGAAGAATCACTTGATTCCAAGACTTTAAGGCTGCAGAGAACTAGGACTGTGCCACTGAACTCCAACCTGGGCAACACAAGAACACACTGTCTCTTAAAAAATATAAAAATAAGTACTATTGGCCGGGCGCGGTGGCTCAAGCCTGTAATCCCAGCACTTTGGGAGGCCGAGACGGGTGGATCACGAGGTCAGGAGATCAAGACCATCCTGGCTAACACGGTGAAACCCCGTCTCTACTAAAAAATACAAAAAACTAGCCGGGCGAGGTGGCGGGCGCCTATAGTCCCAGCTACACAGGAGGCTGAGGCAGGAGAATGGCGTAAACCCGGGAGGCGGAGCTTGCAGTGAGCTGAGATCCGGCCACTGCACTCCAGCCCGGGCGACAGAGCGAGACTCCGTCTCAAAAAAAAAAAAAAAAAAATAAGTACTTTTTTCTCTTTTTTTGATACAGAGTCTTGCTCTGTCTCCCCAGGCTGGAGTGCAGTGGTGTGATCTCGGCTCACTGCAACCCCCGCCTCCAGGGTTCAAGCAATTCTCCTGCCTCAGCCTCCAGAGTAGCTGGGATTACAGGTGTGCACCATCACACCCGGCTAATTGTTGTATTTTTGGTAGAGATGGGGTTTCACCATGTTGACCAGGCTGGTCTCGATCTCCTGACCTCAGGTGATCCAATCGCCTCAGCCTCCCTCAGCCTCCCAAAATTTTGGGATTACAGGGGTGAGCCACTGCCCCCGGCCTTCAGGTTTTAATTTTAGCAAAAGCTTTTATTTTAATAAAAATCTGGAGGAAAAAATATTTATGGTAGAGAATGGTATTTTCAGTTTGGTAGAAAAGTAGGGCTTTATTGTTTTCTTTTTTTTTTTTGAGACGGAGTCTGGCTCTGTCGCCCAGGCTGGAGTGTGGTGGCGCCATCTCAGCTCACTGCAAGCTCCGCCTCCCGGGTTCCCACCATTCTCCTGCCTCAGCCTCCCGAGTAGCTGGGACTACAGGCGCCCACCGCCGCGCCTGCCTAATTTTTTGTATTTTTCAGTAGAGACAGGGTTTCACCGTGTTAGCCAGGATGGTCTCGATCTGCTGACCCCGTGATCCACCGGCCTTGGCCTGCCAAAGTGCTGGGATTACAGGCTTGAGCCACCACGCGCAGCCTGTTTTCTATATGTTTTTTTCTGATGGGGTTTTGAAATACAGATTTTGATTTATAAACGATATGCCTGTTCTTGATAGGGCAGAAAACTGATCTTGAATAAAGGCCTGAATTAAAATATAGTAAAGTTTAGTAGATCAAATACTGAAATCTTAGGTGCAAATATGCAAAGTACCAGCAATAAATATAGCCAGCATTCAAAAAGCAAATTATTCCTATTTCTTTAAATGACATATGTTGAAATGTTTTTAAAATACCTATGGTAGACATTGTCAAAGAAAACTACTCTTGCATACTAATAAACAGCTGGGAATGTATAAAATGTATTCATTTATTCAAGTATAGAACACGTGTATGTTCATTCATATACTGAGTCATTGGTTTCATTAGTGAGAAATAAGAGGAGGCTAATGAAACTTTCCAAATCTCTTAAAACAGAGGAACTGACTCATGGAATATGTGTAACTCCTACTAGCCTAGTTGTACAGTCATAAAGTTCTGTGTTAGGGGTAAAGTTATGGTAGAATTTATCTTAGTATATTTGGCTCAACATAATTTAGTTCACTGCTGATGTAGAGATTCATGCTTACGTATTTCTAACAGCTTGACATTAAAAAAAAAAGTATCATTAAAATAAATTTTTACCTAAAAATAATTTGATTTTTATAGATGAGTTCAAAGATAGTACCAAAAGTACTCAGACACCCTTCACCCAGCCTCCCCTAATGATAACATACCATGGTACGTTTATCAAAATTAATGAATTATAATGAGTACATTAGTAGTAAATAAACTACAGTTTATTATGAAATGCCATTTTTAACAGTCTTCCTCTATAGCAGTTATCTTCTATTGAAAATAAATAGACTGGGCACAGCGGCTCATGCCTGTAAACCCAGCACTTAGGGAGGCAAAAGTGGGCAGACTGCTTGAGTTCAGGAGTTCAGGACCAACCTCGGCAACATGGCGAAACCTCATATTGACAAAAAGTACAAAAATTAGCTGAGTGTGGTGGCATGCACCTGCGGTTCCAGCTACTCTGGAGGCTGGGATGGGAGGGTCACTTGAACCCAGGAGGCGGGAGTTGCAGTGAGCTGAGATTGCAGCACTACACTTGAGCCTGGGAAACAGAAGGAGACCCTACATCAAAAAAAAAAAAAAAAAAAAAAAGGAGAAGGAGAGAAAAAAATAGATTAATAAGAATGCAAACATAAAAATAATCATATAATTTTTACCCATTAAAGATTTCAGAAATTCTATTCAACAAGTAAAACCTACATGTACTTACCAAGCTTAGTAAACATTTTAGATGAATTTTACTTTTCTGTTTGTTTAAGACAATTTTTAGGTAGAAATATAAGTCAAGTTAACAAACTCATTTGGTTGACTCATTTAAATGACTCAAATTAGCAGGATTTCAAATAAAAATTAATGAAAATCTTCATAACTCTCTAGTCCGCCATATCAAAATTTTCAAACATGCTTTTCTCTCTTGCTCGTCATACTTCACTCTCAATTTGTCGATTTTTAAATTCTGAAAGTGTTTCTGCTTCAACAATAGTTAATATTTACATTGCCTGCAGGTAAACTTTAATGTAGTTTTCATGAGAAACCCACACATGTTTCATGTCTACATAACTAAAAGGCAGTTATTATTTTATGAAGCATGGAATACCAAAAACAAAAACAATACCTCTTAAGTGACATCCTAGTGGATCTCCATTTGTCATGAGATCTCAAGCATTCCAGTTCTGGCACAAAGTGATGACTCATACCATCACTTCAAAATGATGATTATCTTCATTTTTTTTAGTGGTATTGAACAAAATATACATTTAAAAAAATCTAATTACTAAATATTCTCCAACAAATATATACTTAGTGTTTACTATTAGTGATGCATGCCTTCAAATATTTGGACTATATCAGTGAATGAAACAAAAAATCATTTGCCCTTAAGGAGCTTACATTCTATCAGATGGATTCAGATAATTTTATGCCCTATTTCATAGGTTTAAAAGAGAAATGGGGAAAAGGGAAGAAGAGAGGGATTGAAAATATTGAGAAGGCTGGGAGACTTGAGCAATTTTAAGTAAGGTAGTGAGGGTAGGTTTTATTGGCAAAGTGATTTGTCAGCAGAGACTGGGACAGATGAACATGGTATCCTGGAGGAAAGCCTCCCAGGCAGAGTAAGCTGCTAACAAAAGTGCCCTTAGGCTGGAGTGGGCTTGTTTGATAAGGAACAAAGAGGTCAGCATGGTTACATTAAAGAGAAAAAACCAGATGGCGTAAGGAGATGCAATCAGAAAGGTATGAGGTTAGGCAAAACGGTGCTTTATGTAATGAATATGACCCGGCAGTACTGACATCACCTGAGGGATTGTTAGAAGGGCAGACTCTTGTATCCTTTCTCAAATCTGTGAAATCCGGACTTCATTTTAACAAGATAACCAGATATTTACATACACGTTAAAGTTCCAGAAGCACTGATATAACACATTGTAAGATCGCACAGGACTTCAGGTCTTTTTCTGGTTTTTAGAGGGGATCCATTGGGGAGTTTTGTGCAGAGTATAATGATCTGAAATATTCTGGGATCACTCTAGCTACTGTCCTGAGAGAAGAGTGCAATAAGGCAGAAGAGTTCAGAGGCAATGGTGGTCTTCTGAATGAAAGATGCACAGCACTCAAACCAGGCAGTTGAGGAGGAATGGGAAGAAATGGTCAAATTCTAGATGTATTTTAAAGGTAGTGTCCAGAGAATTTCCTTAGATGGGTAGGAGCATAAAGGATAGGACATAGGGTGGAAATAAATGAAATAAAGAAGTTAGGCTGGGCGTGGTGGCTCAGGCCTGTAATCCCCACACTTTGGGAGGCCGAGGCGGGTGGATCACAAGGTCAGGAGATTGAGACCATCCAGACTAACATGGTGAAACCCTGTCCCTACTAAAAATACAAAAAAAAAAAAAAAAAAAAAAAATTAGCCAGGCGTGGTGGTGAGCACCTGTAGTCCCAGCTATTTGGGAGGCTGAGGCAGGAGAATGGTGTGAACCCGGGAGGCGGAGCTTGCAGTGAGCCGAGATCGTGCCACTGCACTCCAGCCTGGGCGACAGAGCAAGACTCCGTCTCAAAAAAAAAAAAAAAAAAAGAAATAAAGAAGTTGAAGCTGATTCTGACATTTTAGACCTCAAATCTCAACTAAAAGTTACCAAGATGGGAAAAACTAGGTGCATCTTTTTGGTGAGTGGAAATCAGCCTTGTAAATTAAGACTTAAAGTGATGTTTTTAATCCAATAGAAATACCATGAAGGCGGTAGAAGATGGCTAAAGAGAGGTCTAGCCTGTAGGTACAAATTTAAAAGTCACTTGCATTTGAATGTTTCAAGTCAGGATATTGTGAAATCAACAGGAATAAATGCAGAGAGGGAATAGAAAAGGCCCATAGACTGAGTCATCGTCTGGTTTACTTACATATTAGTATATATTTTCTTAAAGGTGTTTGCTGTATAATAATGAGTCATCTAAAGTGTGACTTTTCTAAATTTATGGGGAATTTTCTACATTGTGTTATGGTGCTACTCAAAATAATAAAAGAAATTATTGATAAGAGTCTATGTTACTTGAAATAATTTTTAGGGGAAGATGTACCTCAAAAGATATCCCACATAACATGATCCTTTGTCTTTCTCCCTCCCTCGCCCCTCCCACAAACACTGGATTACTTTAACTATACAAAAATTTTCCTGATTTCTCTTGTGGGCATTTAGTGATATACATTTTTCTCTACATGCTGCTTTAAATGTGTCCCAGAGATTTTGGTATGTTGTGTCTTTGTTCTCAATATGCAGCCATAAAAAAGGATGAGTTCATGTCCTTTGCAGGGATATGGATGAAGCTGGAAACCATCATTCTCAGCAAACTATCACAAGGACAGAAAACCAAACACTGCAAGTTCTCACTCATAAATGGGAGTTGAACAATGAGAACACATGGACACAGGGCGGGGAACATCACACACTGGGGCCTGTCGTGGGTGGGAGCCTGGGGGAGGGATAACATTAGAAGAAATACCTAATGTAAATGATGAGTTGATGGGTGCAGCAAACCAACATGGTACATATATACCTATGCAACAAACCTGCACATTGTGCACATGTACCCCAGAAATTTAAAGTATAATAATTTTTTTTATTTCTTCTTCTTCTCTTCCCTATTGTGCTTGCTTTCTGTGTTGCGGAAAAATATATTACTGTGTATTTTTATGCATATTAGCAGACTTCTTTTATAAGCAATGAGTGAAGGATTCATTTGGTCCAATGACATGAATCAAAGACAGTTATTGCATGTTTCAAATGTTGTAGCATACCAGATCTGAAGCTTCTTTGGATAACAGTTCTGATGGGATGGGTCTAAATTTATCTTTTTAAGTACTCAATAAGAGATAGCCCTTTTCCATTATATTACAGGCAGTTGTTCTCTAGAAGGACCTATAGATTTCTTAGAGGCTCAAGGTCGTTGTAAAATAATTTCCAGTTATGCTTCAAGGTGTTCATCCTGCAGCGTTTCTTTGAAACTAGGTCATATACAATTACCTGGGTGTAACTGGATTTTCCTCTATCATGCTACTCAATTTCACTGTTACAGAAAAACTTTAAGATAATCAGTCTTTGTACCGATTATCAAAGGGAATGCTTCCAGTTTTTGCCCATTCAATGTGATATTGGCTGTGGGTTTGTCATAAATTGCTCTTATTTTTTTGAGACGTGTTCCATCACTACCTAGTATATTTAGAGTTTTTAACATGAAGGGATGTTGAATTTTTTTAAAGTCCTTTTCTGCATCTGTTGAGATTATTGTAGTTTTTGTCAATAGTTCTGCTTATGTGACAGATTACATTTATTGATTTGTATATGTTGAACCAGGCTTGCATCCCAGAGATGGAGCCAACTTGATCATGGCGGGTAAGTTTCTTAATGTGTTGCTGGATTCGGTTTGCCAGTATTTTATTGAGGATTATTTTCGCGTCGATGTTCATCAGGGATATTGGCCTAAAGCTTTCTTTTTCTGTTGTATCTCTGCCAGGTTTTGGTATCAGGATGATGCTGGCTTCATAAAATAAGTTTGTGTGGAGTCCTTCCATTTCAATTTCAATTTTTTGGAACAGTTTCAGAAAAAATGGTACCAGCTCCTCTTTGTAACTCTGGTAGAATTTGGCTGTGAATCTGTCAGGTCCTGGGCTTTTTTTTTTTTTTTTTTTTTTTTGGTTGATAGGCTATTAATTATTGCCTCAATTTCAGAACTTGTTATTGGTCTATTCAGGGATTTGACATCTTCCTGGTTTAGTCATGGGAGGGTGAATTGATCCATTTCTAATAGATTTTCTAGTTTCTTTGCGTAGAGGTGTTTATAGTATTGTCTGATGGTAATTTGAATTTCTGTGGGATCCGTGGTGATATTCCCTTTATTTTTTATTGTGTCTACTTGATTCTTCTCTTTTTTCTTTTTTATTAGACTAGTTAGTGGTCTATCTACTTTGTTAAGTTTTCAAAAAACCAGCTCCTAGATTCATTGATTTTTCGAAGTGTTTTTGGTGTCTCTATCTCCTTCAGTTCTTCTCTGATCTTGGTTATTTCTTGTCTTCTGCTAGCTTTTGGGTTAGTTTGCTCTTGCTTCTCTAGCTCTTCTAAGTGTGATGTTAGGGTGTCGATTTGAGGTCTTTCTAGCTTTCTGATGTGGACATTTAGTGATGTAAATTTCCCTCTTAACACTGCTTTAACTGTGTCCAAGAGATTCTGGTACTTCATCTCTTTATTCTCATTGGTTTCAAATAAGTTTTTAATTTCTGCCTTAATTTCCTTATTTACCCAGGAGTTGTTCAGGAGCAGATTATTCAATGTCCATGTAATTGTGTGGTTTTGAGTGAATTTCTTAATCCTGATTTCTAATTTGGTTGCACTGTGGTCTGAGAGACTGTTATGATTTCAGTTCTTTTGCATTTGCTAGATTGTTTTACTTCCAATTACATGGTTAATTTTAGAATAAATGCCATTTGGCACTTAGAAGAATGTATATTATGATGATTTGGGGTGAAGAGTTCTGTAGATGTCTATTAGTTTCACTTCACCCAGAGCCGAGTTCAAGTCCTGAATATCCTTGTTGATTTTCTGTCTCATTGATGTGTCTAATATTGTCAGTGGGGTGTTAAAGTATCCCACTATTACTGTATGGGAGTCTAACTCTCTTTGTAGGTCTCTAAGAACTTGCTTTATCAACGTGGGTGCTCCTGTATTAGGTGCATATATATTTAGCATAGTTAGCTCTTCTTCTTGAATTGATCCCTTTACCATTATGTAATGCCCTTCTTTGACTTTTTTGATCTTTGTTGGTTTAAAGTGTGTTTCGTCAAAGACGAGGATTGCAACCTCTGCTTTTTTTTTTTTTTTTTTTTGCTTTCCCTTTGCTTGGTAAATTTTCCTCCATCCCTTTATTTTGAGCCTATATGTGTCTTTGCACATGAGATGGGTCTCCAGAATACAGCACACTGATGGGTCTTGACTCTTTATCCACTTTTCCAGTCTGTGTCTTTTAATTGGGGCATTTAGCCAATTTACATTTAAGGTTAGTATTGTTATGTGTGAATTTAATCCTGTTATCGTGATGCCATCTTGTTAATTTTGCAAACGAGTTGATGCAGTTTCTTCATAGTGTCATTGGTCTTTATATTTTGGTGTTTTTTGCAGTGGCTGGTACCAGTTTTTCCTTTCCATATTTAGTGCTTCCTTCAGGAGTTATTGCAGGGCAGGCCTGGTGGTGACAAAATCCCTCAACATTTGCTTATCTGAAAATGATTTTATTTCTCCTTCACTTATGATGCTTAGTTTGGCTGGGTATGAAATTCTGCATTGAAAATTCTTCTCTTTAAGAATGTTGAATATTGGCCCCCAATCTCTTCTGGTTTGCAGGGTTTCTGCTGAGAGGTCTGCTGTTAGTCTGACGGGCTTCCTTTTGTAGGTGACCTGACCTTTCTGTCTGTCTGTCCTTAACATTTTTTAAGTTTTATTTCAATCTTGGAGCATCTGATGATTATGTGTCTTGGGGTGATCTTCTAGTGGAGTATCTTAGTGGTGTTCTCTGTATTTTCCTAAATTTGCATGTTGGCCTGTCTTGCTGGGTTGGAAAGTTCTCCTGGATAACATCCTGAAGTATGTTTTCCAGCTTGTTTCCATTATCCCCATTTCCTTCAGGTACTCCAATCAGTCATAAGCCCAGTCTTTTTACATACTCCCATATTTCTTCTCTCATTACTCCTATTCCACATAGTATTGGAAGTTCTGGCCTGGGCAATCAGGCAAGAGAAAGAAATAAAGAGTATTCAAATAGGAAGAGAGGAAGTCAAATTGTCTCTGTTTGTAGATGACGTGATTCTATATTTGGAAAACCCTATCACTTAGCCCCAAAAGCTCTTAATCTGATAAGAAACTTCAGCAAACTCTGAGGATAAAAAATTAATGTGGAAAAATCACAAATATTCCTTTACAACAACAATAGACAAGCAGAGAGCCAAATCACGAATGAATTCCCATTCACAATTGTTACAAAAAGAATAAAACGCCTAGGAATATAGCTAACAAGGGAATGTGAAGGACCTCTTCAAGGAGAACTACAAACCACTGCTCAAGGAAATAAGAGAGGAAACAAGCAAATGGAAAAACCTTCCATTCTCATGGATAGGAAGAATCAACATTATGAAAATGGCCATATTGCCCAAAGTAATTTATAGTTTCAATGCTATTGACTACTATTGACATTCTTTACAGATTAGAAAAATCTACTTTAAATTTCATAGGGGATCAAAGAAGACCCTGTATAGCCAAGACAATCCTAAGCAAAAAGAACAAAGCTGGAGGCATAAAACTACCTGACTTCAAAATATAATACAAGGCTACAGTAACAAAAAGAGCATGTTAATTGGTACAAATACAGACATATAGACCAATGAACAGAACGGAGACCTCAGAAATAACACCACATGTCTACAACCATTTGCTCTTCTACAAACCTGACAAAAACAAGCAATGGAGAAAGGATATTCTTTTCAATAAATGGTACTGGGAAAACTGGCTAGCAATATGCAGAAAACTGAAACTGGACCCCTTCCTTATACCTTATACAAAAATTACCTCAAGATGGATTAAAGACTTAAATTTAAAACCCAAAACCATGAAAAGTCTAGGAGAAAACCAAGGCAATGCAATTCAAGACATAGGCATGGGCAAAAACTTAATGATGAAAAGCCAAAAGCAATTGCAACAAAAGCCAAATTTGACAAATGGGATCTAACTAAATTAAAGAGTTTCTGCACAGCAAAAGAAACTATCATCAGAGTGAACAGGCAACCTACAGAGTGGGAGAAAACATTTGCAATTTACCCATCTGACAAAAGTCTAATATCCATAATTTACAAAGAACTTAAACAACTTTACAAGAAAAAAACGACCCCATCAAAAAGTGGGCAAAGAATATGAACAGACACTTCCCAAAGGAAGACATTTACATGGACAACAAACATATGAAAAAAAGCTTAACATCACTGATCATTAGAGATATGCAAATCAAAACCATAATGGGATACCATCTCACACCTGTCAGAATGTTGATTATTAATAAGTCAAGAAACAATAGATGCTAGCGAGGCTGTGGAGAAATAGGAAAGCTTGTACACTGTTGATGGGAATGTAAATTAGTTCAACCATCGTGTAAGACAGTATGGAGATTCCTGAAAGATCTAGAATCAGAAACATAATTCTACCTAGCAATCCCATTACTGCACATATACCCAAAGGAATATAAACTATTGTGCTATAAAGACACATGCACACATATGTTTATTGCAGCAAAGTTTATTGCATATGTTTATTTATAGCAAAGTCATGGAACAAACCCAAGTGCCCATCAGTGATAGACTGGATAAAGAAAACGTGGTATATAAACACCATGGAAGACTATGCAGCCATAAAAATGAATGAGATCATGTCCTTTGCAGGGACATGGTTGAAGCTGGAAGCCATCATTCTCAGCAAACTAACACAGGAACAGAAAACCAAACACCACATTTCTTACTCATAAGTGGGAACTGAACAATGAGAACATGTGGACACAGGGAGGGGACACACACCAGGACCTGTTGAGGGTGGGGGGACAAAAGGAGGGAACTTAGAGGACAGGTCTGTAGGTGCAGCAAACCGTCATGGCACATATATACCTATGTAATAAACCTGCACATGTACCCTGGAAATTGAAGTTAAATAAATAAAGAAATAAGTATTTGGTCTTAGCTTTAAACTACTACAGATTTTAGAATCTTTATGAGTTACAGTGCTTTTAAAAATTTTTCTACTAGAGTATTTTCTATGATTACACTATTTCCAACATAAATGCCCAAAGAAAAAATGACTATCATTTCTAAATTACTGTATTTCATATGGTAAAGGAGAAATTGACTATAAAATTCATCTGACTATGTTAAATTAAATTGCAATAAACTTATGAATTGCAAAAAAGAAGAAAAGTAATCCACACTAATTCCATATTTTCAGTGAAAGAAAATTTGTTCTGATTTGCATGTTGTGGAAAGGTTTCTGTATGTTAAAATTCAAACAAGAATATCTTGGACTGTGTTCATTGCACCCATAAAGAGAACCATAGCTAAATTAGGATGTTGTATGTAATTACATTCTTAATGAATTTAAACCATGTAGATCAAAGTATACAGGCACTAAACTAAGAAAAACATTAAGCAAAATAACAATTTTAGGTAAAATTACTTGTCTGCTGGAAACCTCCTCACATATCTTAAGATAAAGACACAAATTCATACATAATTCTGTACTCAGCCTGGTCTCTGCTATATGTTAAGAAGAACTTCTGTGCAAATACTTTTTAAATTTTTCAATAAAATAAATGAGCTTTTCTGTGCATGCATAATTTTATGAATCAAACAAATAGTACAAATAAATGATATTAATTTATGTAAGAAAAATGTTTGTGAGTAGTGAGAAAACAAATATGAATATTTCATGAGTGTTTTATAGGAGTTTAATCCACAGGAGGAGAATGAAACTATTCATAGTTCCCAGAAACTTAAAAAAAAATATTAGCGCTCATCTGACTGCTCAAACATACACTCTTCTGGCAAATTTAAAATTCAGTGTAAATATGATCTTTGCTAGAATGTAGCTTTTAAGTCCCTAATCCCAGTGAAGAATTCTTGTGGGCTATCATGCATATTTTGATAGTGAATTTTATTGGTAGCACATTTTAGAAGATATTTAAATATAATAACTATAAAATTTTTGAAATTATGCCAGCATATACTATTGTATTAAACATTATTTGACTTTTTGATTATTAAAATTACTTACTACAAACATTAAATACTTTCTTTATTATAGTATATAAATGTCCTCAAAGGTTAAGGAGGACTGTAGAGCCATTCCATTATCCACTCAATGACTTAAGATGCTTATATCAGGAAGATTCGAATCTTCTCTTTCAATAGTACATCCTATAGGGAATGATGCACGCTGCAGACTGGCATGATCAGATATGATTTCAGAGGCTGGTACTATCTATCCTGGTTCTCACTGCTTTTACTTTATGTATAGATTATGGAGATAAGATTACTTTTTCTTATTGTTACCATCTTGTATTCTTTCTTTTTCTGTGTATCGGCAGCTGTTCATCTTTCTTTTAATCTTTTAAACTAATGTACTGTTTTGATTTTTTAAACTAATACACTGCCTGATTTGCCTTTTTGCAAAACCTCCATTGCATGTAACAGTGTTATTTAAGGATGCACACATTCCAGAGTATTTAAAAGATCAATCATTTGGGTACACAAAGATACACCAGAAAAATCTTTTCAATGTATCTAATCAAATAATATAAATTAAAATTCAAATAATCTGAATAAATGATTGACAGTACTTTGTATATATACTATTATATATGTATATGTTTATATGCGTGCGTGTATATATATATATACTATTTTAATATATGCATGCGTGTGTGTGTGTGTGTTTGCCTCATGTGTCTTAATATCTTAGCCTTTTTTATAAATTAGGAGACAGGGTCTCACTCTGTCATCTAGGCTGGGGTACAGTGGCACAATCATAGCTCACTGAAGCCTCCAAAACCTGGGCTCAAGCGATCCTCCCACCTCTGCCTCCTGAGTAGCTGGGACTACACCTGGCTAATTTAAAATTTTTTTCTTAGAGAAGAGGTCTTGCTGTGTTGCTTGGGCTGGTCTCAGATTCCTGGCCTCAAGTGGTCCTCTTGCCTCAGCCTCCCAAATCACCAGGATTATAGGCATAAGCCACTGTGCCCTGCCTTAGCCTTTCTTTTCTGCCTTATCTCATATCTTTTCTCTACATAAATACTTGGCACTTTCATGCCTGTCCAGTTATTATGTCCGACATGCATTTTACTTTCTTACAATCATACCTGAATTTGTGTTATTCTTCCTCCCCATCATATATATATACACACACACACACACACACACACACACACAGGAGATATATATATATATATATATCCTGTCACCAAAGGGGATTCCCTTTTGTCTTTAATGTTAGATAACCCAGTAGAAGTTGCACATGTTACATGGTGGTTAAATGCTGCTTTTAATTTAAAGGGTGGGAGAAAGAAGTAGGGGTGTGTGTGTGTGTGTGTGTGTGTGTGTGTGTGTGTGTGTATCCTGCAAGGTCCAATATATTCCAAGCATCTATATGAGAATTCATGAGATGCATTTTTAGTGGAAATAGTTTTCTCTTCCTTTGGTACCCTGTAGTAACTATTGCTCATATAGGGATTTTGCCAGCTGTTCACTTGCTAAGCAGATGACATCAGTCACGCCTCTCTGTCTTGACTGCACATTGGAGGGTCTGTTTACGGTTCATGTGGCTCTTTGAGTCTTCCATATCATTTGAGATGAATGAATGGATTATATAATTACTAAGTTGGCTTACACTCAAATAAAATTAAATAGTTACTATTTTCAAACATCTATAAATTATCACCATGTCCAGGTCAAATCAAATTAAACCATCTAAGTACACTGATTGTTTTATTCTTTCTTTGGAATTTGCAGAAAGAGAATCCACAAGCTTTTCTGGGAAGTAATGTTATGTAGTTAGCTGTTCTTCAATACTAATTCTTAATGAACATGAGTAAACCTTCATTCCACTTACCAAGATTTTAAAAAAATTATATTGCAACATTTTCTTTTATTCTAAGTGCAGACATAAGTAGACATTTTAGTAAAACTGAAATAGTAGTTTCTCTTCCTCCAAAGCACAATCTTAATTGTTACTACTTCTTTCTCCCACCCTTTAAATTGAAAGCAGCATTTAACCACTGTGTAACATGTGCTACTTCTACTGGGTTATCTACCATTAAAGACAAAAGGGAGTCAGCCTTGGTGACAGGACAAGCCTGTGCCGTTCTGGTAACCTGGGCATGTCAATGGAAAATAAGATCGATTTCACATCACAGAGAAAATAATGTGCTTCATGAAGCTGTTTCAACTTGGAAACCTCACCAGACGTCTTCATCTCCACAGTTTGTTGTGACACAGAAACACAAAGCAGAAAATGTAGGTTTAAGTTTCAAGGCCCATGATAGCGTTGTCTTTTCTCCCCATCTATTGGTTGGGCCACTCATACTACATTCTTTATCTTCAACTCTCTTTCTTGACAAATGATTCTCACTTAATTCTGCAAATATTTGTCCTGCCTACTCTATTTCGTGATGCTCAGATTCTGAATAACTTTAAAGAATGCTCCTTTTCTTTCATTTTAGGATGTAGTTTATTAGTGACTTTATCTCTTACGTTATGTCATTTTCAGGAAGTTACTTATCTCCTCTAATTTATAGATGTGAACTGAGCACACACACACACATATATATATATGTACGTACACATATATAATATGTATACACATATACATGCATAGTCTAACACAAATGACTTCCTACTTGGTCATCTTAATTGAAATGATATATGCCCATTCATTTAATTTAATAAAAATTGAAAAGCACCTACTATGCTTAGGGAGATTTTAGAATTTTGAATTGCTAGAGATTCCATACTGAAGAAAGTAATACATTGTTTGTCTTCATGGAATTTATATTCGGGGGGTAGATATATTTATAGATGCATCGATAGATAAAAATATCAATTTATATACATTAATATATAATGTTTAATATATCCAAATTTCTAATTTTGAAACAGTTAATGATATAAAGTATGAAGAAAAATGAAGCAGAGCAAGATGCTGTGTAAATGGTGGTAGGAGTGGGGACTAATTTTGTAAAGAGGAGTCAGCAGGAGTCTGTGAGGAGGTGATGCTTAAGCAGAGCCCCGAATGAAGTGAGGGCATGATCACATAAATATCTAGGGAAACCTAGCCTTGGCAGAGGTCAGTATGAAGGATGTCCTGCCTGGAATGACATGATCAGAGAGAGGAATTAAATGAAGTAAGAATAGACAAATAGCCAAGCCAATGTCCCATGGGGTCTTACAGACTATGGAGAAGACTTTGCATTTTATTCTTAATGTTTTGGAATGTTATTGAAAGTCTCGTAAGTAATTCTAGAAAGGAGTATAAGAGAGGTCATTTTCAAGTACTGACATTATCAAAAGAGGTCATTTTGAGTAGGGAAGAACCTTTCTCAAATTCTCCTTTACCACATGAAGCAAAATTCTGGGATTCTAATAGTAAGTTACCTTCTGCCATATGTTAAGTAAAGATGAAGAATCCTTAGTGCATTGTATCACTCTATATACATTTTCCTTCTTTTTCTGGATTAAACAAATGATTTTGTGCTATTTTTGAAACTCTTATCTTTACTAGATCTCAAAATATTAAAATTTGGTTTTCTCCTGTATTATTCTTGAATTAGTCCTTAGAATATAAGGTGATGTTTATAGTTAGGGTCTGTTTGTTTTTGTTTGTTTCTTTCTCTCGTTATGGTGTTTTTAGTCTTAAAACACAGAGGTCTACAATGATAATAATTCAGCATCCTATGAATGTTCTTTTTGAATTTTTAAACAGTATGATGAGGTAAGTTATGATTTACCATGCCTAGGATTTCTAGTTACATATTGTGGAAATTAATTGATCTAACTTTGTAGAAATTTGACTACCTACCCTTTTCTAAATATATATAGACACACACAGAGAAATCATACTTTTTCTATACTAATTACAGAACTATAGGGCGATGTTAATTTTTTCATGCATTAAACAACTAAAGCCTACAGTATGCCAAGGCACTGTTCAAGGAAGTGAGAATATAATAACAAAAAAATTCTTCTCTAGTTCATATTAAATTGTATGTATGGAATGTGTATGTTTGTGTATACCCACTGGAATTTTGTTTTATCCTGCCAACTGATCTGTTTAGAAAAACTCAGTCAATATATTTGAATCCCACATTCCAGCAGCTATTTTCTCCATTTGCTTTTATTACTGTTTGTGGTGAGCTTGACATATAATTTTAAGGTGTTAACATCCCTAACTTATGTATGGGTACAGCTCATAAATATGAACCCATGTCATGCAACTCATATATGACTGTGTTCAAAATAATGTGTATTAGACTTTAAAACTATTTTAAATAACTTTCCTACATTTGTCGGTTTCAGCATTAATCTCATTAATACTAAACTTTGTGATCCTAGGTTAAAAAACATATTCAAGATAGCTTCGGAATGTTTGGTATACAAATAGGTCTGGCTAAATATAAGTGTTAGCTTTCTCAAGCATCTAAATGCTGGCAGGCTTTTAAAAAACCAGGGCTTTAAGGAGAAAACACCTGCTCTGTGGTTTTGTAGCAGATATGAAGTATTCAAATTTTTTAATAAATAAAAAAAGAAATATATAACGGAAACAGGTTGCACTTGTCTTTCTCATTAAGCAGGTGGTTAGTACCACTATTTGCATTTTCATAGCCTTAATATACGTTTTCCTTCTCTAGATACAAAGGGAAATTATCACAAATTTGCCTAAGGATAGCAATTAGGACTACTAATTTATTCTTCTTTGCATTTTATTAAGCTTTACCAAATACAAATGAATTTCACAAGGGAAGATTATACTTGTTTTTACATCTACCATTATAAATTTGTATGCCAAATAAGATCACGTGGTTTCTTCCTCAAATTCTAACATATTATTCCATTCAGAGTCCTTTTAAAAGGGAACCTATTGGAAAAAAAAAAATTGTTTCATTTGTCCTGTTTGATGACTCAATACAGCAAGGATATCCCAAATCAAAAGTTATTGGAATAATATGATTTCATTATTTTTACATTTATACCTACAATTATTTGCATTCACTGAAACTTTAATTTAGAAATATTCATTTTTTGAGCTCTAAAATTCAAGGTTCAAGTGATTTCTTTTTCTTTTTAATTTAGGAGGAGATCCAATAGAATCATTCAAATAAGCATCTTTAGGGTCTATGACATGCTCATAAGAAAATAAATTATTCATAGAAATGTTTATTCATAGAATTACTGTCCTCATAATTTAACTTCTCCAGAAAACATGTTTTAAAGTGCTATATATCAAAATAACATGTAATCTTTCAAAATAGCATTAGAAAAATCTAATGCAATATTTTCCTAAAATATTTGAATTATTATTTAGGAATATAATTCTTGTCACAAATATTTAGTGATGTGAAAATCTTGGCAAACCACTCATATTAATTCATTTAAGACATTTGAATAAATAATTTGGAAATGAAAAATTTTTATTAAGCAACAACAAAGGACAGAAAGAAACATAAATATTTCCAAATATCTTCAAACATTAGTAGGTTTTTATGGCTGGAATTTCATTGAAAACTAACAAGCGATTTATTAGAGTTAATGGAGATATCTGTGTTAACTATAGAGAAGAATGACTTAGCAAAGACAAATTTTAAATATTATTATGAGTTTCTTCCAAATATTATATTAAAACTTCTTTGAAAATAATAGAAAAAATGTTAAAAAAAAAAAAAAAAAAAACCTGGCTAATGTTGCAATTCGTGCGTTGATCTCAAATCTTGTTCACGTTCTAACACGGCCTCTGGGCTTTCTGTGTAATTTGGTATGTATGTTCCATAGTAGAGAATATAAATGATATAGCAAGAACAGTTCATTCTTCAGTATTAGCAAATTTGACTGGAAATGCTGAATGGAATATATGAAATAAATGGATTGATTTCATAGACAGAATATGCTGACCAGAGCATACAATAGTAACAAGTGGCTGGTACATGCATCTTTCCTACAAGAGGCCTAAGAATCAAATCTCTAATTAACCAGAGAATCTGATTGACTTTATTCTGAATCTCTCTCCTCTGTATTTTTAGTGTGATTATAATGTGCTCCTGTGAACTATAAGGAAAATGCTGAATTATATCCATTTTATAGTGCTAGCAATTCATGAGGATAATCAGCATGGATTTACAGTTTTTAGTCTAATGAGAACTCAGAAACACATAATTAAGTAAAATATTCTGAGAAAGACACTGTATCCTCTAATAGTTTAAATTAAATTTTAAAAAGATCTTACATCATATGCAAAAATCAACTCAAAATAGATTAAAGACTTAAAGGTAAAACCTGAGCCCATAAATCTACTAGAAAAAAATTTCTGTAGAATGACTGTTTGTGTACCCTCAAAATTTATATGTTGAAACCTGGTCCTCAATGTAGTGGTATTGGAGGTGGGGCTTTGAGAGGTATTAAATCCTAAGGGCAAAATGCTCATGAGTAGGATTGGTGCCCTTCTAAAAGATAGATTCCAGGGAGTGGCCTCACTTCTCCACCTATGTGAGAGTGGAATGAGAAGATGTCTATAAGCCAAAAACCAGGCCCTCATCAGATATCCAATCTGCTTTCACCTAAACATGGACTTCTCAGGCTCTGGAACTGTGAGAAATTTCTGTTGTTTATAAGCCACTTAGTCTAAGATATTCTCTTATAATTATCTAAATGTAATAAGCCAAAAATGGGCACCAGAAAGTAGAGGTGCTGCTCTAACAAATACCTGAAAATGTAGAAGAGTGTTTAGAATTGGATAATGGGTAGAAGCTGTAAGAGTTTTGCAGTACATGCTAGAAAGTGTTGGCATTGCCTCAAACAGACTATTAAGGGAAATTCTTACGAGGGCCCACAGAGGAAAAAAGAGAGCTACATAGAAAGTCTCAATATTCTTTGTGAATACTTAAGTAATCCTGAACAGAATTCTGTTGATACAAATATAAACAGTAAAGGACATTCTGATGAGGTCTCAGACAAAAATTGTGACGTCTGATTGACAATGGAGGAAAGGGCATGATTGTTTAAAAAAAATGGCAAAGAGGCCTGACGTGGTGGCACACGCTTGTAATCCCAGCACTTTGGGAGGCTGAGGCGGGTGGATCATGAGGTCAGGAGTTCGAGACCAGCCTGCCCAATATGGTGAAACCTCGTTTCTACTAAAAATACAAAAATTAACTGGGCATGGTGGCATGCACCTGTAATCCCAGCTACTCAGGAGTCTGAGGCAGGATAATTGCTTGAACCCAAGAGGCAGAGGTTGCAGGCAACCCAGATCATGCCACTGCACTCCAGCCTGGGGGACAGAGGAAGACTCCTCAAGAAAAAAAAAAAAAAAGTGGCGAAGAACTCGACTGCACTATGTTAGTATCCTAGTGTTTTTTGTAAGTTAGAACTCTTGTGTGATGGAATCAGATATTTACCTGGAAATTTCTAAACAAAATGTTGAAGAAGCAGTCTGACTTTTCCTGACTGCTTATATTAAAGGGCTAGAGAAATAAATGATTTAAAGATAGAATTATTAATCAAAAGGGATGCAGAACTTAAAGGTTTGGAAAATTTTTACCCTATCCATTCTGTAACAAATGAGAAAAACTTGGAAAGAACATTAAGGATTTGGCCAGGAGGACATTTGATATAGAGATTGATTAGCATGGATCAGCCATCTCAGTCGAAGCTAGGAGTTATTTTTCCAGACAAGGGAGGAATGTCCATGAAGCAGATACAAAGATAATCAGAGCTGCCACTCCCATCACAGGATCAGGGTTCAAGTGCCTAGGGGACAGGAAGTTTCAAAGGAAGGTTTGAAGGTGCCTGCAGGATCTTCTAGTGCCATCTCACTTCGTGGACTCTGCTCCTGTTACGCCAGCACTGCCTCTCATTGTCTCAGGTGTGGCCCCATTGGGGCCTGGACTCGTGTAGAACGTGGTGGGTGCCCCTTCAGAGAGCATAGGCAGCAACTTTTGGTCATGTTCCTGTGGAACCATCTCCACCAGGGCACAATGTGCCCAGGCCCTGGGAGCATGGCTGCCTCCACGTGGATTTCAGGGGAAGGGCCTCTTAGCAGAGCTGCAGGCTCAAGTCCCTAGCGCTGGAGAGCCGCTGGGCCCAGGCAGAGAACTGCTGCAGGAGTGAGACTCAGGCACTGAGCATACTTGGGGATAGGGCTACTCAAAGCAATGGGAGTGGAGTCTTCTTAGCCTTGGAATGGTGCCTTTATTAGGTAGACCCCAGAGAGCTGCTTTGCCCCTTCTGCAATGTGAGGACCAAGTGAGATATGTATAAAACAGGAAGCAGGCCCTCACCAGGCACTGAACCTGCCAGCTCCTTGACCTTGAACTTCCCAACTTCCAGAACTGCAACAAATAAAATTATGTTGTTTATAAGCCTCCTAGTCTATGGTATTCTGTTTTAGCAGCCAGAATGAACTAAGACAGAAATATAGGGAAAAAGTTTCTTGCTGTTGGTCTGCACAATGATTATTTTACATATGACACCCAAAGCATAGGCAACAAAAGCAAAAATAAACAAGTGGGATTGCATCAAGATGAAAAGCTCCCGCACATAAAAGGAAACAACCAACAGAGTGAAAGGAAACCTATAAAATAGGAGATCGTATTTGTCAGCCATATACCTGATAAGGGGTGAATCTCTGCAAAAGTATGAAAAATTCATACAACTCACTAGCGAAAAAACAAATAACCCAATTAAAAGATAAGCAAATGATCAGAATAGCTCTTTCCCAAAAGGAGACATACACACGGCCAATAGGTATATGAAGGGGTGCTCAATATCACTAATCATCAGAGAAATGAAATCAAACCACATTGAGATATCAACTCACACCTGTTGGCATGGCTTTTTTTACAAAGAGAGAAAAGTTAAGTGTTGGCAAGCATGTAGGGAAAAGGGAGCACTTGTACACTGTTATGGAAAATAGTATGAAATTTCGTAATTCAGCAATCCCATTTCTGAGTATATATTCTCAAGTGAAATGTGTACGTCTATGTTCTTTGTAGCATTAGTCACAAGAGCCAAGATATGGAAACAACCTTAATGTCTATCTGTGAATGAATGGTTAAAGAAAATATGGCGTGTGTGTGTATGTATATATATGTATATGTGTGTATATATATACACACACACGCCATATTTATAATATATATTATATATACACACATATAATATTCTGATGTGTGTACATATGTATATAGAATATTGTTTATATATAGAATATATATAATATTGTTCATATATTAGAATATACAACATTGTTATATATTATTTATACATGTGTATACATTTATATACATTATTTATATATACACATATGTATATAGACATATTATTCAGCCTTTAAATAAGAATTACCACATGATCTCACTCATATGTGGAATTTAAAAGAATCATACTCATAGAAGCAGTGAGTAAAATGGTGTTTGCCAGAAGTGAGAGATAAGGGAAATGAAGAAAAGTTGGTCAAGGGATACAAAATTTCAGTTACTCAAGATGAATGCATTCTAAAGATATAATGTACCACATTGTGACTATAATTAACAATGCCATATTAATGATACATAAGGATATGTGCTAAGTTAACAAGAAATGTAACTATAGTTAACAATACACATTGAAATGTACTAAGAGGCTACATATTAAGTTGTACACATACAAACATATTAAAAAACTGGTAAATATGAGAATTGACAGATATGTTTAATTAGCTTGAATTTGTGGTGATTATTTCAGAATGTATGCATGTATCAAAACATCAAGTTAAACCCCTTAAATATATACAATTTTTATCGATAAATTATCTCTCAATAAAGCTGGGAGAAAAGTATATACAGTATTATCATTTTTCTTATTTATCATTTTTATTTTTCTTTGTATTTAATGTTTTATTGGGAGATAATTTTCTTATAATTCATGTTTATGAGGATTTTCATTTACTACAAAGTGCTCTCTGTACTCTAGTTTTATATTAATAGGTCAATATAAAGCTATGGGTTATGCAAAGCTTTAGCTTAAGATAGAGTCACGTTCAAATCCAAACTCTAATGCTTAGTGGCTAGTTTATCTTTCTGAGCTTTCCTTTGCTGGTCTAGGAAATGGAGAATGTAACCAAACTCTGTTAGTTCCGGTATTAAATGACACAGGATCAGATAGGACTTGAATAATAGATTTTTCCCTAAAGTAAATTTTAACTTGGACAAGTAAAATTTGTTTTCCATGTTCAGCAACAAGAGTAGAGTACATTTGTAATAAAAGGTAACTACTATAGATTTAACAAGTGCCTTCATTGGGTCAATTTCTTTAAAAGTGGTGTTTCATTTGGTATAATTTTTTAAAATGTAAATTCAAGAACTAACTACTGAATTATTATTTTACATTTAAAATGTGTAGGTTAGATGAGGGCTGAGGACAGAATTTATGGTATGTGATATGTGTCCTCACAAGATCCTTATAATAAAAAGATTCTCACAGTATGATAGCCAAATATAACAATGAGGGCATGATCAATAACTGAGAAAAATTATATAGAGATGTTTTTAGGAGGTTAAATAGCTAAAATGGAAGTTAGAGTTTCTGTCAGCACCAAAGAGAGAGGGGCATTTAATTACAAAACCTTAACTCATCCCAGTTCACCTGCTAAAAAAAAAAAATTAAAAAGTTTGTGGCAGAAAAAGAATTCGGCAATGTGAACATTTTGGGAAGTTAGCAATTTTGTGAGTGAAAAACAATTTTCTGGTTATCTGCCATCATCAAGATATTTTATGAATATTTTATAAAAACCTATGCATTTAGACTATAGAAAGAAATGTTTAGTAATTAGACATTTATGATATTTTACATACTCAATGGACCTTGAAAAAACATCAATTGAATTTTTCTTGAATAAATAATTGTACATATACTAAGAAGTATTATATTTGAAATGAAAATAGTATAAATTGTTTATGAAACGTATATTTTGTTCAATGAAACTGTTATGTTTTTAAATTAATGTTTTTATATAAGGGAAAGTTTTTCAATTTAAATAGGAAGCCATCTGATTTTAAGGGTAATATGTACTTTCTGTATAAAATCTCACAGCAGTTAAACTCCAATTGTTAAATTGTTTATTTTTATGTATAACTTATACTCATGATGGAAAATAACACAGGCAGTACAATAAATATATAATAAAAATGTGGATGTGCTGAACTGTGATCTTAAAATAATGCCATCAACATATTGTTTTGATAAACGTCCTAGACAAATGATGCATCATTATTAGATTAATTTTTCTTTCCACTGTTCATCAAAATATATATCCATATAAATTTTTTTACCAATAATCTATCCATAAAAGTTATTTATACCAAAATATATATGCATGCATGTTATAGTATGATTCATAAAATATTTAAATTACTTTTAAAAAAACTAAGATTATATTATTATTATGCAAGTAATGATAACTTCAAACACAACATAATTTGTGCAAAAATGCAAATGTAAATTTCAGAAGTAAATGAAAATATAATTGAACTGAGATGATTACATACCTAAGCTTCTTTAGGAAACTTAAAGACAATTTCATTAATAATGGAATTATCTCTGAAGTCATTTTTATATGTGCAGCTGGCGTCAAAGTATTAAAATGTTCTGCATGTGTATAGAAACAGTAAAAATTTACTTTTATTTTGCCAGTTGCTAACTCCTGCAGAAGTAAGTCAGATAATTCTCTCAAAAATAGACCTGCTCTGACTTCTTTTAATTGTTTATGGAGGAAAAGCTGTCTTAATTGAGAAACTTGAGGGACTTCCCTGTGTTTTCAGACCTATCTGAGGAGATTAACACCAACTGTTATTTTGAATGATCAGTTCTACCCTTGCTAAGCTTTGTAATTTCTCATAGCTCTCTGAATTGTTGCACAGTACTTGACAATATGAACAGTTCCATTGGGGTTAGGTGACAAAGCACTTCTACATCTGGGGAGACTGTATTTGCTTACACTAAATAGGACAAAAACCCCGTGGAGAGAGCCAGGGTTTGAGAAAGGAAAGAGAACATGGATAAATTTAGTATTAGAATTTACCTGAGTTTTATTAGTTACCGAATATGTATTTAGTTGATGTCATTGATGCAAGGGTTGTAAATATTCTATAGCCTCTGCTTCTTTTGACAGCCAATGGGAAGGAATTGATAATACAGGATAGGAACTAAAAATTATTTTAAATTCCCTTTAATAAAGCCTGGTTCTCTAATAAAAAGAGAATGAACTTTCAAATTCAAATTTTTCTCTGTACTGTGATCATTTCAAAACTGATAAAAAATGTAAAAGGATTTGTATTTTTTCTGCCATTTTTTTAGTTAAACTTTTAAAAAATGTATCTTGACTTTTTTATCTTTTTTGCCTTTATAGACAGGTGATAACATGTTATTTTTCAAATTCAATTGTATATAAATGATGTAGAAATATTAAATTAGTGCAGGAAACCAGATTCTATAGAGAACTCATTTCTGTTGCCATGCCAAAGAAAAATTCGTGATTGTTTATAATTTTCAGAAGAACTGTGTTAAGATTTGTAAATCATGCTGTAAATATAGCTTTAAAGTACCTTAATTTATACATTTGTCCTTAAAAGCTTTTACTCGTTTGTAATCTAGATCTGCTTTCTCCTGATTCTGGAGTTTGAATTTCCAATAAATTATAAGGCAAGAGCCCATCCCACACTACAGTTTAAGGTTCTGTTGTTCTATTTGTGTATGCAGATTTAGGCAAAGAAAGTCTTACATTAGCTTCATAATTTGAAGTACAACTCTATTATTGAGTACACAGCCTTTCATTTTCCAAGTGGTAGTTTGCTTTCAGTCCCTACCTTGGGTGTTCAGAAACCCTATGTTTGGTAAAATGCTGGTAAATTACAGATGATTTGATGTATATATCCTCTCATTTAAGAAAGGCAAGTCAAATTACAGATCCAGGCTTTGCCTCCTCCAAATCTTTTCCCTCTCACTTTAATGTAGTCTTAATGTGTGGAGTTTTTCTATTTCACACAATAATCTTCATGTTCACACAGTGTTAATAAGCCTCATAATAAGGGTTATTATATCAAAATCTGCATTCAGAATTCAAAAACAAACTGACTTCATGTATATAAACTTTGTAAAACTTGCATCAATAGGTTTATGTTATGCCTCTTCCCTATAATTTTAAAGGATATCTGTAAAACCTCTCTTTGGCCAGTTTCGGTTTGCATGTTTTAGCCCAGGACTGTAATAACAGTTTAGCCATCAGTGTGACCTCTTTGCTCCTTTCCTCTGCCAAGTGATGTGAAACTCAGTCAGTACATGGGTAAGCCTTGACTCTGAGAACAGAAACATGTGAGGAAACAGGGAAATTCCATTTTGAGTTGATACAATGTAACTAAGGAAATACTTACCTTGGCAGAGGTAGCGGGGCACACAGAGCTCCTCATAGCACCTGTGAAATGTTAAAGGAAGGGGATTGCTGACAATGCAAGCCAGAAAGAGCTTTTGCCTGAAATACTCAGTTAATTCAAGTGTGATCTGCACTTGATTTTTTGTTGCTGGGGTATGTGGGGTGAGAATGGTCTTTATTGTTTAACCTAAGTAATAACCTCAACTTTTCTCACATTAGATTTGCCCTGGTACTTTGGTAGCTCTGTTGTTACCAATTTTTAACCCACAAAGATGAAGAAATCATATCTAGAATAATGATCTCTACACTTACGATTTATGTAGTATTTTATTTGCAATTGAGAGTGTATGTTTACATTCTTTTGCTTCTCCTTTTGCCTTGTGTTAAGAAATATGATTGAATATAAGCATTACCAGATGCCATCACCAACGCAGCCAAGTCACAAACTACCGAATGCTCTTAAAACGGTGTTGCAGCAGCACCAGGATATCACAGAAATATGGAAAGGCATATCATATATCAAAGTTGGCTGTTTTATTAAAGGGCATTTATTCTTCAAGACTTATTCCAAAACGTGTTAGGCCTTTGGACAGTCAATGTGATGTTACGGCACAGTCTGTGTTCTCTTGCGCTCTTTACCCTAATGAAGCATGACTGGATAGCACGGGGACGTACGAGCCTAGTTCACCTTTGCTTTTGTTTTTGAAAACATTTATTATCTGATTAAATTAATAAAATATTGTGATTTTTAAACTCTTGTTAAAGGAGTTCAACACCAGCCTGAGCAACATAGTGAGACCCCATCTCTATTAAAAACAAGTAAAATGCTAAATAAATGCCTTGATTGTAAACATTGAGGAAAAGAATGGAACAAAAGGAAGTATCAAAACAAATTTATGTTATGCTGACTTTCAGCAGAGGCTTTTCATCTTAAAGACAGTAAAATTCCAGTTTATTAGCATTTTAGCAACCTTTGTTAAATTTCCTCTTCTCATTCCCTAATCTATATAAACAGCTCTATCTATGCACTCAGCTTCTCTTCAGTGTAACTATACACTTTTCTGGGGCTTAAATTATATACTCATTAACTACCAACTATCAAGTGGGTTTGGGTTTCCTGAAAAGCTTGCAGGCCATTACCCTGTGAGAAATCATTGCATTCAAGCCTTGGCGTCCCCATGTATCCTTGCAGCTTCTAATCGGTTGGATTTCTATGCCGATCAATCTATTCCCCATTGGCCTCTCTTAAATCTGAAATAATGTATTATAATCTGAGGCTTCAACAAGGTGGTACACTCCAAAAAGCAAGTTCAGTTTCTTATAAGGTTGAGAAATTGGCCGGGCGCGGTGGCTCAAGCCTGTAATCCCAGCACTTTGGGAGGCCGAGGCGGGCGGATCACGAGGTCAGGAGATCGAGACCATCCCGGCTAACACAATGAAACCCCGTCTCCACTAAAAATACAAAAAAATTAGCCAGGCGTGGTGGCGGCGCCTGTAGTCCCAGCTACTCGGGAGGCTGAGGCAGGAGAATGGCGGGAACCCGGGAGGCGGAGCTTGCAGTGAGCCGAGATCGCGCCACTGCACTCCAGCCCGGGCGACAGAGCGAGACTCTGCCTCAAAAAAAAAAAAAAAAAAAAAAGGTTGAGAAATTGAGAAATACAAAACTAAATTTTGCCAATTGGAAATTTATGTTTTTGTTGATTTTAGAACATCTGTACAGGATTAAGTAATATCTGATTGATATGTGTGTTATAGCCATTAATATTTATCTGGTATTAAGTAATTTTTATATGTTTTTTTACTTTTAATTTTGGACACAGTGCATTCAACAATGTATTATTTTCTTTTCTAGAATGTGATAAGTAATTCAATATAGATTAAATGATTACGATACAAAATGCTAGGCCAGACATAGTGGCCCACTCCTGAAATCCCAGACTTTGGGAGGCTGAGGTGGGCAGTTTGCTTGAGCCCAGGAGTTCAACACCAGCCTGAGTAACACAGTGAGACCCCATCTCTATAGAAAACAAACGAAATGCTAAATAAATACCATGATTATAAATATTGAGGAAAACAATAGAACAAAAGGAAGTATCACAACAAATTCATTAAGTATCCTCATATAATACAAAGAATATGTTATCTAGTAAATTATAATATAATTATTGGAAATAACATATTAATCAATTATATTACAATATTATTGCATGTATATCATTTCTGGTCATGGTTTCTGTAAAACTATAGTTCTGCAAAGATCCTAATTACCTATGATTTAATCTTTTATATCTCCTAATATTAATTGATCATGTGGCTTGGAGTTACTGTGGAAACCAAACATACCTTCCTTTTGATTTTCATCGAGACATTGCTATATCCCCTCGCTAAGTTTCCACTTCCTTTAGCAAAAACAGTTAAAGAAGTGGCAACAATAAAATTCTGGTAGCTCCATCAGGTGAATTTATGAAGATATAATATTTTGAAATCGG
Organism: Macaca fascicularis; assembly: GCF_037993035.2. NCBI lineage: Eukaryota > Metazoa > Chordata > Mammalia > Primates > Cercopithecidae > Macaca > Macaca fascicularis. The sequence goes on along the minus strand of NC_088377.1, from coordinate 25,738,785 downwards.
TAATCGCATCCAAAATTATCAAGGGTCAAATGACAAGGGTTGACATGACCCAGATATTTCCAGTAACCTTTATTTCCCTACGCCTTTTCATATTCTTCTTCCTTAGTGTCTTATTCAATCCAGGTCTGATAGAGTTGTAAATGAGAAGAAACTCAGAGTGAAAATACAAGTTATGAGTATGCTTCAAGCTAGAATTAAAACAATTCGATTTCATTTGAAATTGTAGAACTATTTTTGCTGTAGTTTCAACTTTGTCACACTTGTTTGACATGACTAAATCACCTCACATTGGAAGCCAATCTACATGTTAAATGCCATGATTCTATTAAATACTATAGAAATAATCTGCAGAGTACTTCTACCTGAGACACATACAGAATGTACGTATTTTAACATCATTAACATCATTCTTGGTTTTTGAATATTAAAAAGATTTAACTTTCTACTTTGTGAATGTATCACAAATGAAATGGGTAATTTTCTTTGAAAGTGCATGAGTTGGAAAGCTAAAATAGAGGTGAAAAAGAGAACTATTCACAAATCATTTTCTTCTTATATGACTTATCTATTTTTTAGGTATTTCATGGAAAGATTTCAGTGAAATTATTCACTCAGAATTGTAATAGTTTGATTCATTTTTCTTATTAAAATTTGTCAAATTATAAATATATATATATTTTTCTTCTTCTTCTTCTTCTTCTTCTTCTTCTAGCAATGGTTGTTTTGAGCAACCTGGAACCAAATACAACTTATGAAATCAGGGTTGCAGCTGTAAATGGAAAGGGACAAGGAGACTACAGTAAAATAGAAATCTTCCAAACATTACCAGTCCGTAAGTAATCATCTCTATTTTTTATTCTCTTTTGTCATTTTCTTTTCTTGCAAATGTAATAGATTTTAGAATGTAGGGAGATGTTTCAACACTTTTGGGACATGAATTGTGTCTTTGGTGAAGTGGTTTTTGAAGACAGTGACATCTCAGATTTATTAATATAAAAATAACTTTGCTTTAGAGCGAGGCAAAAAAAAGAGTGCACTAGAATACACCCAGTAAAAATTGTTCCCGGGAAATTGTCCTCATTGCAAAAGTGATTAATTGGATTGTAGTCTTTGACTATATTCTGGGAGAGAGAAAAAAAAACGTCTATGTAACATGTTCAATATTTTGTTCTTTTGTGGAGGCCTGACTATTGACCTTGTTCGACAAATTATATGGGCTTTAAGTGTCAAAAAAGGAATCATTATGTTAATTCATTACAACAGTGACTGCAGAAGACTTGTTCTGATAACTATCATGTTTTGAGGAATTGTAAGTTAATTGAGTTTACATAAAGTGAAGATTAAATTTTAAAAGACTTAACATTTCCTTTATGTTAAATAAATTACTTTAAATGTTAGAAAACAAAATAAATACGACCGAACCACTGTTATAAAAATCTATGCATAACACTGCCTGACATATATATGTATGTGTGTGTGTGTATGTATATGTGTGAGTAAATATGTATATATACACACACACATATAAAGACAGTCAAAATGGCCGCAATATATTATCTTACAGAATGTCTCTCTGTTGGTAATCATAAAATCTGTCTGGTAAGTTTCTTTTCTCCATGCCCAATGCTAGTGGTTATGATAACCTGCCCGATAGGGTGGCTTACACCTGTAATCCCAGCATTTTGGAAGGCTGAGGCAGGCAGATCACTTGAACCAAGAAGCTCAAGACCAGCCTGGGCAACACAGTAAAACCCTGTCTCTACAAAAAAAAATAATAATAATAATAATAAATCAGCTGGGTGTGGTGGTATACACTTGTAGTCCCAGCTACTTGGGAGGCTGAGGTGAGAGGTGAGAAGATCACCCAAGTCTGGGGAGGTCAAGGCTGAAATGAGCCGTGATCACACTATGGAACTTCAGCCTGGGCGACAGAGTGAGACCCTGCCTCAGAAAAAGAATAAAGAAAATAAGAAAAGAAAAAAGAAATGACAATATCCTGCTGAGAAGAAATAACAGGTCATTCTGGTTTAGAGATATGAAATCCTTTTCGGCCCATGGTCTTTGTTTTTCTTGGCCCTTCACATAGAAAATTATTGCACTTTGGTAGATCCCTGTTCTATTCAAAACAATATAAGCATCATTGTTATATGGCTATCTCTATGTTGAAGAAGAACATCCAAGGCAAGTATATGAATGAACCTAGAAGAAAATGAAATATTGAAACACAGGTCTGTAAAATTGGATACTGCAAATTTTATTCAAATTTGCACCCAGGAAGGAAAATGCTTATTAAAGCGGATTAACTAATTGCAAGTCAGTATCTTTCCTGGTAGGTATATATTCCATACAGATTGATGTGTTAATGTATTCTTATTAATAAATGCTTACAAAACACTTATAAGCTAAATTTACATTAAGAAAATAAACATGATTTAATACTATTAATAATAAGAGAAATAAAGTTTTACATTTGTGCAATGCTGTACTTTTCTCAGAGTATTTGCATATCAGTGAAAATAATATATTTGGTCCTGAGGCCACAGTTTTGGCATGACACTTCTAGATTTATAATGTTGCTCCTTCTTGGATGGGGAAAATGAGGATCAGAAATTATAACACAAAAGGGCAATATCAAATGATAAATCCAGGATAACACCATATATTTTGATTACATTACTGTTCTTTTTATTAAAATATAGTTTCTCTAGGTATCTGAAATGTGTGCAAATGAAGAAATGTTGTATTGCATATCTAGGTGAACCAAGTCCTCCATCCATACATGGACAGCCAAGCAGTGGAAAGAGCTTTAAACTCAGCATCACCAAACAGGACGATGGAGGGGCCCCTATTTTGGAATACATTGTGAAATATAGAAGTGTAAGTACCTTGTTTATTATCATATCATACTAGGTTTTTTCAAGTTAAATTGAATTGCACTGAATTTATAAACCTATCAGGAGAGAATGTGTATTTAGTAATTGTGATAATAAGAGCTAATCTTCCTTCCATTCCTGATAGTCATCATTGTGATTTTTTTAAATTGTATTGTAAAATCTAAGCATGGATCGTCAAAATATTCTCATGGTTTTCATCTTGTGATTTTTAGGTGTGAAATGGGACTAGTAAACTTTTCAGAAATGAGATATTATTTCCCCTGTTTTGCTGAGAAGCTTCTCATTTTGTCTGATATTAGTAACTTCAGGCTAAGCCCGTCAGTCATATGTTAGGTAGTATTATTAGAAAAATCACACCTCAGAATAAATTAATCAAATAATTTGACTTATTTAGCCATAACGTTTAACAAAGAATGGCCACGGTGAACTTGAGGAAGAGGGAATCGTTTTCTTCAAGTTTAATTAGCGCTATCTAGTAAGGAAGTTTGGAGAGCTAAAAACTGCACACAGATTTTTGATAGCGGTTGGAGGGAAACAATATTCACTAGTTGCAGAGTCATAGAGTGGCACTATGGGCACTGCCTTTTTGCCTTCAGTAAAAGATGATTTCAAATGCCACTGAAAATAATTTCTTCAAAATTTGTTTCCATACGTACCTTGGAGTATTGGCGTCTACTGTAAAATATGTTAAAAATGAAACATGATTTTAAGTTAAATTTTCTAAGATTCATACAACATGCATTTTATGCTTATGTTGACTGAATCCATGTTAGTGCTTTCCAAATTAATTATACTTTACCAGATTGTGTTTAAAATAATTGCTCCATAGTAGTGTGTGGGTTAATTTTCAATATTTTCTCACAAATCCCCAATTTTCTAAATTATAATATTGCTGCTTCTAAATTCAAACATCTACATTCTGAGGGGTAATAAAAAATAAAATTGGATTTTGAATGGCATATTTTAATAATTAATTTTAGATATCAAATCATTTTTAAAAATTTTAAAAATTAATACTCCTTTCAGAGGACAAGTGTTTGTCCCAGCTTTCACACTCAAGTGAGTTCTCTTGGCCATTCTCATTTGCACATTTGTAAACTCGGTAGAAGGAAGATCATTTTTTCTAGGGACGTAGGCTTGGCCAGAATTCATGAATTGGACTGGTAGAACAGACTTTCCGTGCAGATTGTTGCTCACAATTCTAGGATGAAAAAATTTATTGTACAAAATACTGGGGATAGTAACAGTTTGTAAGGAATTCTAATAAATCCCACAGTGGACTCTGAAATGCAGTGACTAGTTGTGAAACAACGTGTTGTATGTTTTTAATTGTACTATATTGTTAGTAGTGGCCCCAGTCGTTGATGTAAACAAAAATATTTCTTGAGTAGCACTACATCTATTTAGAGCAAAGTAGAGTCACCAAATGGAAATAATGACATTTTAGGCAGCCATATATTTATGTATACATATACATAGTTTAAAACGTAAATTACTATTTTAAAAATCTGACTTCAAATTCATATTGATTTCTTTAAATGTGGACTAGAATTAATATTTTTGAGAAGTTATGTGTGAAACACAGATGGATAGAAATAAGTAAGATTTTAAGCACAATAAGATTAGTAAGATTGAAGGGACTCAAGTTCATATAATGGTACTCAATAAATTTTACCTTTGCATATAGTTGGTAAGTTATAGTTGATATGGCTTAGTCATAAAGTTTAAACAAGAACAAATTTTGTCTCCAGTAAACTTATACCTTCCGTTTTCTCTCCTTTCTCTTTCTCCTCCCAACCTAATGGTAAATGTGCCTGGTTGGTTCCCATTTCCCCAATGTCTGCGCTTACCACTCTGATAAAAGTATGTCCTTTTCCCTCCTCTCGTTTCTAATTTCCAACCCTTTCTAACTCCAGAAGTACTAGAGGATCTGTTTTTCATGACACATTGGAAATGATTGATTGTATTAGTTCATACATAACTATAATTGTCTGATCAATTACTAAGTTATCCACCTTAGAGCTACTTTCATTTTAACAGGGGACATTGTTTTAATAGTAGAAATTTAGGCACCTATGGCAAATTTTATAAAAGGAGTGGTTCCGTATCCTTTGTATTACGAGATAGGCATTGCTCACTCTTGGATATTTTGTATTTTGTAATTAATCAAATATAAAGTGATACTTTTTCACATTTTTTTCAAGGACAACATTGAAGAATTTGAGTGGCTTGTATTCAAATAAAATGAGAAGCTTGTCAGCAAAACAGGAAAACTAGAGAATTTGAGTGACTTGGTGGGGAGAGGGAACAGACATCAGAATGTAATTCATAACGGTCTAAACATGGATGGCAGCAGTACTGGACAAGAGGCAACCCCTCTACCACTGTCTCATCTCAGATCAACTGCCCAGCTCCTAAGGCTTCAGATAGAGCCATCCTGGCACAGTTTCTCTTGACCATATCACTTGATAGTATGCTTTCTAGTTTCATCCATTAAAATACTCTATATATCCCTGTTTTGTCATCTTCTCTTCTCTTCTCCACCTCCTCCATCCTGTCAACATCATGCTCTGAGGATCCAATTGCAGATACCATGATTGAATAAAAAGTGAAATAACTACTTCAAAAAAGTTCTTGATCATCTGTTCTTTTCATATGATATCTATTAGGTTCTCAAACTACATGAACTCTACAGTGTAGTAAAGTGCAACTGAATAACTTGAAAAATGGTTTAGACATATTCAATATATTTTTAATAAAAAATGAAGAAAAAAGTACATAGAGGAATCTGGAAAATAAGGAACATCTCTAAGATTTTCACTTCTTGATTTCTTCTTTGGCCATCTCTTTCAACTCCACTGCGCACAGGGCTATATTCTGAGAACAATGTACTTCTGACAATATATTCCTTTTATGACTTGATTTCTAGCAAACAATGAATCTAAGCCTTTAATTTGGGTTTCACTGGGAAAGGACAAGAATAGCTATATCCTACTATAGAAAGTGTAAAACTTCCCATAGATTATGAACCAGGAAGCACCATTATTCTGTCAACCTGTAATACAGCACATGGCTTTGTTCACTCACCCATTATGAAGACAGAATTTATTAGAACAGAACTAGAGTAATAAAAGCAGAATTAGATATCTCTGTGGACTCTTCATGAAAATTAATGTCTCTAACAATAAATCAGTAAGTTTAAACCATGCGTTTGGAAAGTAAAGACAAACATATTAATCTCATGAAATGTTTGGAAGAAATCATGAAGTTATTTTTAAGTCTACTTTGTACTTATAGTGTCAATCTAACTTCATATAATTTAGTAAATAGATTTTTACATGCTTCCATGAGTTTTTCACCATTTTATTTCTAATTTGATGATAGCTATGGGATCATACCTATCACTTAGTGTTGGCATATTAAATACATTTCCTTAGCTAAAATAATTGGTAGCTAAAATCAATTGTGAGGAAGTACTATAGGGACTAGCATTTGTAAGTCTTAATTGAACTTTTTAAGTAATTTGGAGTCCAGGAAGTTGTACACTATCTCAATGTCCACAGGATAAGAAAGGTAATTTTGAAAAGGGCATTAAAATAATAAATAAGTAAAATGAAGCTTTGGTTCTTAAGAAAATGTATTTTCCAGTTAATAATGTTTATGTATGTACATGGAAATGTATTTAAAGCCATTATAGTTTAAGTTTAGAAGTATTTTTAAACAATAAATACTTATGGACATTAAAGAGTATCAAGCATTTTAGTAGTTTTTCTTTGCTGTGAGTTAAGAGAATGAGTTTTGTTTTTCCTTGTATGTATACGTTATCTGAATGAACAAATACAGCAATAAATCAATAAATAAATTAGCTCATTATGTAATTATAACTATATTATAAATAGTATTATAAATCGAATAATTAATATGGGAGACAAGAAACACAAGAAAAAATGCACTGCCAATGTTTATAGGTATGAGAACACAGAAAGTAATGAATAGGAAAAATTAGATTTATTTTGCCTTAAGTACTATGTGGGTGGTGGAGACTAGGAACAGATTATGTAGGACCTAATTAAAAAAAAAATTTACCAAGCATCAGCACATGGAACAAAGGCAAGTAGAATTTGTTATGATCATGGAAAAAAGATTTAAATTTAGAACTGCTAAAATCTTCAAACCTTTAAATCTTCCAAATGTATGTGTGTGGTGTATATATATATACACCATATATACACCACACACACACATTTGGATATATATATAATTTTGTATACAATTTGATGTTTTAAGCTGAAGATTAATATCCTTATCAAAGGACAACTTTTTGTCCCAGGTTCCATGCTAACAATGATGAGTACCTGTTTGTTTCTTTTGGATATTCTGATATGGAGATTTTTGTGCCTCTACCCAGGACAGCTCTGAAGGACTCACTGGTCTCTCGATGAATCTGACAGTGCCATGCTATTCAAGCCAGGTCCCTTGGCCCTTCTCGTTTGCCCATTTGTATTCTTCTTGAATTCTGTAAACGGTCTCTCTCTCTGTGTGTATGTGTGTATATATGTATATGTACACATATACACATATGTGTATATGTATATATATATTAATATATGCTTGTTTGTCTATATATGCAATTATATATATAAGGTATATGTGTAGATATATATTTTTTATATATATAAAATCCAGATTAATCAATCACCTCTCTGACATTCAGAGTAGCAAATGGAGTTTTAAATGCTATCTGGGCCTTCTGTGAGGTCATGTAAGTATGAATACCTGAACCATGCTACCAGGGAATCCAGGACCCGGGACCTGCTTTATATACATACAAAATCTTAAATCATACGACATGGGAGTCAGAGGAATCTATGCTTCATCTCGCTTATATGAGCTCACCTTCTCTATTGTCGTCTCATTTTAAAATTATTCAGTTTATATTTAAAATGATGTTGGTGATACACTTCATGAGACTTCAAAAGGAGTCAGTAAACTGTTTCTTGTTATGAATAAAAGCATCAAGGAGCCCCTGAAAATGAGAAAATAGAGACCCTTACACCTTGCCTCTAATCTCCTCCCTGTACAGATGATAGCCAATATTTTCCTAGATGCTGATAGTATGACTTCAGAATCATTATTAAGAAGTGCCCTGAATTGCCATGTGGCCCGCTATTTTCTGACCAAAAAAAAAAAAAATTGCTTAAGAGAAGCTATACCAAAGCCAAATGACCATTTTTTTTCAGTAGCTGCCCTTCAACATTTAATTGGCTTATTAATAATGGCCGTATTCAGCAAATCATCTCATTAAGTTACCTAGGGGAACGTTTTGCAACTAGATTATCTTAAATTGTTCCCTAGGCATTTAAACTTTGTAAATTAGACAGTCTACAGATATGCATACTTGAGATTTTGATGCCAGGGGAGTATTTGGTAACACCCACTTTAATTTTTTTCCTATTCCCTAGGAATAGCAATTAGGGGATTAAAATGCCTTCTTGCCTAATGTTGAAAGGAAAATGAAACTGATTTATATTGGGAACATGTTAGAGCTCCCTTTGGTTTCTTATACTATCAGCCCAAATACTTAGAATGATGGAGGGCCCTTTAATTTATCATCTTGTTAATTTACAAGAGACTGTCTTGTGTTTGTACAGAAGTTTTACCTTAAATGCCTAATTTCCAAAAATGATATTTTTGAAGTATTACCTGAAGGACATGACATCTATCTATTCCTCTAAAGAATACATTTTTTTTTTGGCCTGGAATAATTCATATCTCAGTTTTTGGCTTATTTTCTGGCTCTTTCACCCACATCTTCACTCAGATACAAAGCAAAACTGAATTCCAAGTATTTCCACGAAAATACTTACTCACATCAACCACTTCATCGTTACATAGAAAGTACTGAATAACAGGTAATGCGAGGGCCACAGGGACATGCAGCTGTCTGCTGCCTCATGGATCCCTTGTCTTCATACCACCCTTCCGTGTCCTTGCCATACACCCCTTCCTTGCCATATATGTGTGTGTATATACACAATTTATAACTTATAAAAATACATGCTATTTGTATATATGTGCATATTCATACTGAATATGCTATAGGTAGCATATACAATTACATGTTATATTTGTGTGTGTGTGTGTGTGTATATATATATATATACATATACATCTAATGTATCATCTCAAATTACTTTTGGGTTAACTTTTTAAGGTTTTTTGTTATATATAAGTATATATTTATTTATTATTATACTTTAAGTTGTAGGGTACATGTGCATAACGTGCAGGTTTGTTACATATGTATACTTGTGCCATATTGGTGTGCTGCACCCATCAACTCGTCATTTACATCAGGTATAACTCCCAATGCAATCCCTCCCCCCTCCCCCCTCCCCATGATAGGCCCCGGTGTGTGATGTTCCCCTTCCTGAGTCCGAGTGATCTCATTGTTCAGTTCCCACCTATGAGTGAGAACATGCGAAAACAAAACAAAACAAAACAAAACAAAATATCCCTAAGAATAGTTGCCTCTTCAGGCTCAGACGCTCAGCTACTCTATGGGCAACCCCCCTGCCACCTCCCGCTGTTGCAGAAAAAGCCATGGCAGCTTTTCAGCCAAGATTCTTTAGACAGGAGAAAAGTTCCACCCTTAAGTAGAGAGCAGGGAACCATACAATAGCTGCATCTACTTGGCGCTGAATTGTTTGGAATAAAGAAGATTAAAACACTTTAAAAAAAAAATAAGTATATATAACACATATATAATACATTATAATGCATATATAATGCACATATAGATACACAATTTTTAAAAATTTATTTGAAACAACTACAGTGTTTGCTTATACATCTCTCAGTGATTATGCATCTAAGGCTTAAAATCATTGTGTTTCTTTTTGGATTTAAAGCTGTGTAAAAAACTGACACCTTCTTGTCATTAGCTCAGGATAAATGAAAAGAAAAATGGTGCTAGCGTGTATTATTTCCAGTAAGGGTGATATCACCTCCCCACCGGTGACCTGCCTAGCCCTTGACTTTATTAGGTATTACGTGCCTCCATTGCACCTTCTCATTTTTCAAAGGCCTCATGTCTTTCTTCTGGGCTGGTTTGTAAACTCCAACATGAGGGTACTGCACATGTCTTGGTCACTTGTGTTCACGCCTTCTAGAAAGTGCTCACTAATCAATTAACTGAGTAAATGATTGATGAATGAGTGGGTGAAGACAGAGGGTGTTGGGATAGCTGTGGCTTTTTAGCATAGCTGCCTTAAGCATTTCAAAATTGCAACTAGGTTTGTTTCTCAACCTTACTGTTCATTGATAAACTTAGAAAAGTTACAACTTCTCTTCTCAGTTATTCCATCATTCATACACCTCATAATATCTTAAGTAGTACTGGCTACAGGCCATTTTTATAAAAACATATTCATAAGTTTCAAAAATCAAGGCAAGTGCCTCTTGTGTATATTGATAACTTGTACTTCTTGTTCATTTAAAACCAGGGCTTCGTTAGGGGTTCTAATAGCTTCAGTTTTACATGAAATAGCAAAATAGGCCAAACTTTTCTGTTCCTTTGTAATGGAAGTTCTACATCACCAACAAGTTTATTTCCTTTGTAATGAAAGTTCTATGTCACCAAAAAAATAATTAACTAGAAAAGGAGAATAATAGTGTGGTATCAAAATTATAATATCTTCTTGCCTTCTTTTGAAGGACACTCCATGTTTGAGTACTGTCAATTGAATGCAATCATGAATTTAACTTTCACAATTTTATTTTAGAGAACAAATAATTGTCATCAAAAATGGAGAAAACATAGTTTTTTTATAGTCAAAGAAGCAGTGTGAAGTTTTGCCTCAACATAGAATAATATAGGACTGAGCTATGAGGTTAAAAGACATGTCTGCATCTGTTGTTCTAGACAGGCTGTAATTTATCTATACTTATACCCTGGGAAAGTACGATTTGCAGTTGCAACGATAGATTATTAGATACATGATTCCAGAGAAAATGTTTCATTTCCATACAGTTTTTATGGAAACAGTTATATCCTAAAATAGCTGTTATTTGTTTAAGTGGTTATGATCTCTAAGGCCCTGAAATACACAACCTACTCAATTTTCCTCATTGCTCTCCCAAAAAGCTGACAGAAGCAGCTGCTACTATCCTTTTTGTTATAAAGAGGAGGAAGACAAGCCAGAAAGGTTAAGGAAGCCTTCTGTGTTGAAATTGTTAATGTGTGGCCCAACCCAGTAATTGCTCTGTTTTAGAAAATTTCATTTATAAAATTATATCCATTTATATTTCATTAGTAATTGTAGTTCTAATGGTAATTTTATCAAACAAAGGGAAATTCAAATGTCATATGGTCAAATTTATATTTTAGAAAAGCAGCGAGATAGTATTTAAGTGTAGAATGTTTGAGAATAGGATGGCATTGTTTTATTTTCTTTTGCTAATGATATATTTAAAACTTAGTAATTTTCTTTGTATATTATTTTCTTATGTCATAAAACATGATAGTAGTAAAAAATACCAGTGATAATTTAAATCTATCAATCATATCCAGACTTTATTTCAAGACACTTTATCTTTCTTCCCCCCAAAAAACTTTAACAATAGTCCCTGGCAATTCTTTTAAAGGACATATTAAGTTTTTTCTGTATATCATGTTTCATTTTCCCATTCACATAAAGATTAATAATCAACAAAATGGCCAAAAAGCAAACTGCTATATGTGAAATAAAAAAATCTTAATGGAGGTCAATTGTCAACCACTGAATAAAGGATGAATTACAAAACCACTTTTTGGCTAATATAAACAACATCATACTTTATATAGAAAAATGTTAGAAATAATACTGACTTCATTGACACAGCAACTTCATGTATTTCTGTGCCTATCAAACTTGTTCCAGTATCCAAAATAAGTATATTGTTCCAATTCCAATATAAATTATTTTTCTAAAAAGGTGCAACTTTAGTGTATGGATATTTACAAAATGCATTTTTATTGCTTTCACAGAAAGATAAGGAAGACCAATGGCTAGAGAAAAAAGTACAGGGAAATAAAGACCACATCATTTTGGAGCATCTCCAGTGGACCATGGGGTATGAAGTTCAGATTACAGCTGCCAATAGGTTGGGATATTCCGAACCAACAGTTTATGAATTCAGCATGCCACCAAAGCCCAACATTATTAAAGGTAAGCAAAACTATATTCTTTTTAGACTGAGCAATAAACATGATACCACCTTTTTATAACCCTTATTGACTTTTCTTATTAATAATTAAAACCAACTGAAATGTAAATTCCAGGTTCTAATTATTAGTGTGACGTATCACACACAAAGTTTCTCATCGCTCTTGCCATAGGGTAGTGCTTAATTTGCAAATATATTTTGACCCCATTCATAGCTGGAGTGGTGGGGAACGAATGAATAGGAGAACATAGAGAGTAAGAGTGACTGATGATAGTCAATGTGAAAAGTGTCTATTGAGACCATATGAAAGCTTTACTAAGAAGACAATTTCTCAGCCAATCATGTGGAGACTGGTGCTCCAATTCTTGTTAGATTTGAGCCAACCTGTGCCTGATCAAGCAGGTTGATTTTGGAAACATAAAATTAGTCACAAAGAAAGGCAGGAACAGCCACAAATATAATTCCATAAAGACCTATACCTAGAGTTTTAAGAAGGCTCATAAAATGGAAGAACACTGTAAATCAGCTTTTGCAACACACTGGTTAGATTCTACCATTGATAGGTAACAACGCTTACATTGTTACATCTTAGTAAGTTAGTAACATTATGAAAGTTCACAACAGGGATATTAAACTTTTATTCAGATAAATGCTCTTGAAGTAAAGATAAAAAATTTATTCTGACTCAAAATAACACTTAACTCTGTTCATGAGTTGCCAAATTGTTCATATTTCTACGTTTATTTTCCCTGTTATTACTTTTAATATTTTAATTTTATGCAGACATGTACAGATATTTATGTATCTATAGTATATTCTTTATTTGTACATATATGCAGAAAAGAGCAGCATATTAATCCATGAAACCAAGATTTATTTGTCTTATTATATTAGAGTATAAGTATAGATATATAATATTTTTGAAACGGGAAAAGAAATAAAACTAGCTAGTTCAACATGTTATTAAACCCTCTTGTAATTTCAACTTGATGTTCATTTTATATATTATGATTTTGTTATATCATACATCAGTTGTTTAGTAATTGAAAGCAGTTTTATATGACTAATCTTTCAATTAAAAAGTAATTACCATTGGTTATAAGGTTTAAAAGTAATTGATATTAGAGCTTTGTATTGCTAATATTAATTCATAAATTCTACCAAATTATAATTTAAAATTAGGAAGTAAAAAGTCTCTGGAAATAACATGGGTATCTTATATTTTAATGACTTTTTTATTATTTTCAAAGCACTTCCGCATTAATTATCTCATTTTATTCTTAAATCTGAGCTGGATAAGGAAGCATTATTCTCATTTTACAAATATGATTTTAAGAGGTTGAATGACATGTTTGAGGCCAGAAATACTTCTAGTTATATGACAAATCTGATGCCTTTACAAGATAACACATCTAAATAAGAATGACTGAATGTACAATCGAGTTCATTACATCTCTATGTTTGAAACATCAGAAACTACTTCTACAATTGTAATGAGTATGTAAGTAGTAATTATATTTCATGCAAATATCAGGAACATGCTATACATGTTCCCATACTGAGCCAGAGCCTCCTCCAAAGGAAAATTGCAACAGTATACTACAATCTCCCACATTTTTAATTTAGTGTATATATTTGGAAACATAATGAATTAACTTAATTCATTTAATTTAATAATGTATTAAATTTAATATTATATGAAATAGGTAACATAGATAAAACATGAAATCAAAAAATAGATTTTACACAGATTACTAAATGTTACACCCCCAGTGACCCTGCTATCTTTATGAGAAAATGTTGGCCCAGGGCGCGGTGGCTCACGCCTGTAATCCCAGCACTTTGGGAGGCCGAGGCAGGTGTATCATGAGGTCAGAAGATGGAGACCATCCTGGCTAACACGGTGAAACCCCGTTATCTACTGAAAATACAAAAGACTAGCCAGGCGTGGTGGCGGCGCCTGTAGTCCCAGCTACTCGGGAGGCTGAGGCAGGAGAATGGCGGGAACCCGGGAGGCGGAGCTTGCAGTGAGCCGAGATGGCGCCACTGCGCTCCAGCCTGGGGGACAGAGCCAGACTCCGTCTCAAAAAAAAATAATAATAATAATAATTGTTGATGATAAAAACCAATAATACATATAAACAAAAGGTGGAAAAAGTTAAAAGGTAATAAAAACAGATATGAAGGCACCAAAGTAACCAAGACATGCTGTGATTCATTTCCTCTCTCTCTCTCTATATATATTTTTTCAATTTGAGAAACTCGTGTCCTGAGAGCTTGTAGGCAAGACCTGGAAAGAAAGTGGACAGAATTCTGGTTTATACTCCCAGATTTGTTTCTGTCACATAACTTGTCAAAATAACTGTTTCCTCATCTCTAAAATGAGTTTCTTCTGGTTCTGCAATGTTAAGATGTGTTTGTTAATTTAAGAATTTATTGGAGTACTTCTTTGTGACAAACGCTTGAATGAGTACAAAGGATTTAAGGATTTATCTGTGAAAAATACAGAACTGACCCCTGTCCCCCAAAATCTCCACAATCTATTAGGGAAAGACAGATATTCAACATGAGTTAGAATAACAAATAACTGCAACTAAGAGAGATTTTTCTTAGAAAGTGGGTTTTCAAAGGAAACGTGCAGGAATGAACTTTCCAGGGAAAATGTGTTACATGGAAGGTATCTCTGAGACCAGAAAGAGCATGATCTGATCTAGGAGCTGGAAAAGGCATGTCTGGAAGAGAACCTGAAAGTGTGTGACTGAAGATAAGGTCAGAGAGGGAATGCAAACCAGATAATTCAAGGGCTTCTAAAAACATAATTGTAAAACATCTTCCAAAAGAAGTAAATAATTGTAAGCAGAAAAGTTGTATGAAAAGATAGGTATTTTAAATAGATTATTATTTCTCATATGGGTAAGAGCAACTGATGGATGAACAGCGGTAGAAAAAAAAAGAGAATGAAAAAATTCCCAACACATTGTAAGTGTAGACTAATCCTCCCGTTGCAATAGATTGGATTCAGTCAGTAATGACTTTTAGGTTCCTTGCTTGGGCACCTAGAGCATTGCTGATGTCATTTCTCAAGGTGAAGAATTTTGTAGGAGAAGCAAGATTTGAAGAATGAGGGTCAAACATCAGATCCATTTGGTATTTGTTAAATTTGAAATATCAAATTGTTGGTTAGATATGTGGGTATGGAAATGAGAAGATAACCACGGCTTGGAAACATACCCCATGATGCTGTCAGTGTTAACAGGTGAATGGTATTTGAGTGAGGATAAACCCATCTAAGCAGTGCCTAAAATCTCTGAAGAGGGGTTGATGTCTGTAGTACTCATTTATGTTTGCTAGTAACTAGAAGGCTGACTGGCACAGCATTGATTTCCAAAGAGTATTTCTCGAATTACTGAAGAGTAGCAAGAAGTTAAGAACTGAGTCCCAAGGAACTATAACATTATACTGGAAGAAGAAACCAGACCACTCCACCCCCATCATGAGACTAACACTTTACAGACTTACTGGCAAAACACGAGCATAGTATCTTGGAAGTTAAAAAAGGGTCATATTTCAAAAAGAATACATGTAAAGTGTCCAATGCTGCCGAAAGGTGAATGGCACTGAACCAGAACAGATGTGAAGTATCCCTATCACATGCTGCTTTGCTGACGTCATTGGGAGAGAAATTAGGTACAAGTGGGCAGAGGATTGTATGTGAGGTTAGGGAGTTTAGACTCCATATTTATTTAATGCTTTCAGGAAGTTTTTCTAAGGTGAGCAGAGGTGGGGAAAGGCCAGTGTTAGAAGGTCTTTTATGATGAAAAATGCTAGATGAAACAAATCAAGTAGTCATGGAGAAATCACACATACAGACACACAGACAAAGTCATCTGAGAAGGTAGGAGATGGTATTCACCCCTCGAATCTATGCAGCTGATACAAAGCCAACACAACTTATCAAAACGGCGAAAATGAAGTATTTACTTTATTTGTAAAAATGTCGCAGATTCGGCAGGGCGCGATGGCTCACACCTATAATCCCAGCACTTTGGGAAGCCCAGGCAGGTGGATCACAAGGTCAGGAGTTTGAGACCAGCCTGGATAACATAGTGAAACCCTGTCTCTAGTAAAAATACAAAAATTAACTGGGCATGGTGACACACGCCTGTAATCCCAGCTACTCAGGAGGCTGAGACAGGAGAATTGCTTGCACCCAGGAGGTGGAGGTTGCAATGAGCCAAGATCACGCCATTGCACTCCAGCCTGGGTGACAGAGCAAGACTCCATCTTGAAAAAAAAAAAATAGTTATAAAATCATGTCTAATTTACTGTTACTGACACCAGCTTGCTAAGGCCTCTTGGAAAGTCATATCAGAAACAAACCGTAAATTAAGAATTGTTTGATTTAGATCTAGGTTTTGTGAGGCAACTTTAAAGGCTGTAATGATGGGGAATTTGGGAACCTTCCAAATCTTATGGCGTTAACATTATATATTTGCAAAATATGAAAAAAAGATCATATAATTTTATATGATTTTATTTTTCATTTTAAAATAAAATATAAATTCAAACATATTAGAAATAAGTTACCTGTAATAAACTAGCACATCTTAAGTCTTTTCATTTAAGTTAGAGAAGATATAGAGTTCAAAGGTTAGTGTGGTTTTAATTTATTTTTGTATTTCATGCATTGTAGACTGTCAAAGTAAGTTTTCTGGAATTTCGAATTTAAAAACCCATTACTTATGTGCATTAGGTGTATTTAACTTTTTGTAAACAATAGGCTAAGTCTAGAGAACATTTACTTGTTGGACTAAAGCACTATTTTTTCTTTTTTTTCCCACCTACTCCCTTTACATTCATATAAAATTTTACATTGATAATAATTTTTCTTGTAAGTATGCTACTGGAGACTACATTTCTTATTAGTTTATAATTGCTTTTTTAAAATTTTGTAATTATTAATATTTTTCATTTTTTAGTTCTTATTAAAGATGTGCTTATTTTGAAAATGTATTTTGATTTATATGAAAACAGAGTTTCCATAATCAATCATGTTCCTTTTTGGAATATTCATGCAGCATAACTCCATCTTATTTTATTTTACAAGAAACAAGAATATTGGGAAACTATAGCAGATTAATTGTTATAAAATGACTACCATATGGATTTCAAGGCTGCTAGCATGGCATTTATTGATTTGTTGTATAATTTTAATGACTAAAAATACTAGTAAACTGCGGAACTGGATATAATCTAATGTTTAAAAAAAATCCTTGGATATAAATAAACTTACTTTGAAAAACATTTTCACCATTTTTTTTGGCCTGCCACATGTTTAATAACATTTTTATTTAACCAAAAAAGACCTTAGTATCTTTCAGCAATTACTTCCTCTTTTTCCTGAAGACATGTCTAATTTTAATATTGACTATCAATATAATTTGATGACAATAATTCTATTCAACATTTTTTATATCCAATGATAAAATAATTCTACTGTCTAGGAACATGTAATGCATACATTATACATACAAAATAGTTGTTTAGATTTAACAAGCTAAAAAATATATATAAATCACCACAAAAAATATTGCTAAAATATTTCAGTTACTTTGTACTTTCATGGGCTTTTAATTTGTACTTCCAATGAACCATACAGTAAAATTATTTTGATGACCTCCACTCTAGTTTCAAACAATAAATCTTTCATCACTAGATAATTCAACATGAACAGAAAACAACATTCAAGCACATGGTGAATATGAAAATATTATATTAGGGTTACATTTATGGTTGTTTTAGAACATAAGTTTCAAAATTCTAAAACAATGGTGAAATAGAAGTCCAATTACCTGGGGAAACTTTATCTTAACTCTCTGGAATCTGGAATTTTCAGTCTAACCTAAATATCGATACTACACCTGCAACAGTATTTCCGTAGTTTAGCATGTAATGAAAAAGTAGGTCTAAAAATTATTTTTATAATCTTTGGTTCCTAAAATTGTTTTAAAAGAGGTGCAGTGACATTTGTCTGGAGTTTACCTATGGCCAATAGGTTAATGCTTCTAGCTTCTATGCTTATTGCAAATTTTCATTATGTGAATATGCAATTTTCATTTATATTTGTTAGTAGTTTGTTTATTATTAAAATATAACTGCTTTTATTAAATATATTCTAAGAAATCATGGTAGAAAAAATTACCATCAACCATTGTAGGATATATTGAGCTCATATTAAAAGTAGCTCTGTGAATTCACAAGTAGCACAGAAAAATGACTGGTGACTTTTTTCTTGTTGTTTACATTTTCAACTTATAAATGAAAGATATTTACATGTAAAGGATCAATGACAGAATTAATGTCTGAGTAATCAGAATAAACGTCAATATTGACCTTTGTCTGTTTTTAGTATGTGACAATATATAGAAATGTTTTATACATGATTTTAGCCATTCTTGGCTTGTATCAAAGTATTTTTGTAGGTTTGCATTAATTGTTAATGACTTTGTGTAAATCTTGCATTAATTATTTTCTCTTTTTTTCTTTCCTGCTGTCACGTTTTTTCTCTTTTTATTTTCTCGTTTGTAACTCTACTCTTTATTTTCTTAATTATTTCATTCTTATTCTATTTTCAAAAACAATTTTCATCATGCAGATAAATGCTGTGAAGCAAATAAAGGTGAAAATGGAAGCCAGTCATGGCAGCTGAATGCTGCTGGGTTTTCTTTCATTATAGCCATAAGTTTGTCTTGTGTGTTTTAATGTCATTGTTATATCATATGATATATCCTCTTATGCCCTGAAAATTTTTTTAAAAAGTAATAACAAGGCTAATCTAAAATTATAATAAAATATTTTCTAAGGTCAATTAATTATGCATGTATCTTCACCCATGAACGATTAAGCTTTTTCCCCTTCCCCCTATTGTCAACCTTTTAAGTGGATAATTTGTCAGAAAATCAATGAAGGAGATTCAATCGGGATTGTTACTTTCAACTACCAGTTCACTGCATAACATACTTTATTCTAAAGTTTCCATTAATTCCTAAAGTTGACCTTGTTAAATATCATGTCACTTGTACTTGAAACTTAAACTTTTGCTACATCTAATCTTTCATTATTATTTTGCAAATAATGAAATATCC
Source organism: Macaca fascicularis (assembly GCF_037993035.2). Taxonomy (NCBI): domain Eukaryota; kingdom Metazoa; phylum Chordata; class Mammalia; order Primates; family Cercopithecidae; genus Macaca; species Macaca fascicularis. Next base: position 25,719,539 of record NC_088377.1, on the reverse strand, counting down.
ATGGCCATACTTTGTGAAAATCATAATTTTATTATGTAGAATTGTGGATCACTTTTATTGCTTTTTTACTGTTGCTTTTAAGTGTAAGTTTCCAACTTTATGAACATTTCTAATATTTCAATGTGTTTACCATTTATATAAAACATAGGCATTATATTTTATTAGATGTGTATCCCAATTGTATTGTTTATTTTCCCTTTGTTGAACTAAAATGTCTTAAGGAATAAATGTGAAAGTTTCCTATTTTAAATTTGAATACCAATTAATGTTTTTACATTAAGTGAAAATATCTCTGCAATTTTCCCAGAATGAAGATTAAATTAAATTTGAATATGTCTAAAAAGTTACACCCAATTCACTGGATTTAGATTATGTTTTGAGCTGACCTCAAGTCCTATTGTTTCTAACATAAGTAGTTATTTATTACATTTTTCTGGACATCAGAGAGTCAGAATTTTTGCAAGCATTAAAGAGAGAGAAGAAAATATTGTAGACACTCCTTTCAAGAAGTTGAAATCAAGATGGGAAGAAATTGAGGTTGGAACTAGATTTCAGATTTCAAAGGAATTTCGATTTGAGGGAGTAGCATGAAGAATGATTTTTGGTTTTTGCAAATTTTCATTATGTGAATAAGCAATTTTCACTTAAGTAATCTTTACTTAAGTAATTTCAAAACAAGTGAAGAGTGTTTGTGTTTTTCACTTGCACCCACATCTCAACAAGTGACTTTTACTACTTATTGTGGACAATAGGAAACAACCAGATTTACATATATGCATAAAAGTGACTATAACATACTCGGTAAATCAAATGATTGGATTCTGGACTTTGTGATTCATTCATCAAGAGCAATTATTTTGTTGAGCAGAAATATTTTTCCTGTCTCTTTTTAAAGAGATAGCTACAGAATCTTTTCATATGAGGGCTAGGCCTCCTTTTCATAGTAGATTGTCTTTTAACTTATCTTTTCCAAACTCTTAGCTGTCAACTGCTATCCTTTCTTGTAATCTAGTGATAGACCTGTAGACTGCAGAAGCAACGCATCAACCGATAAAACACACTTCTGGCGAGCCGGGCGCGGTGGCTCACGCCTGTAATCCCAGCACTTTGGGAGGCTCAGGCGGGCAGATCACGAGGTCAGAAGATCGAGACCATCCTCGCTAACATGGTGAAACCCCGTCTCTACTAAAAATACAAAAAATTAGCTAGGCGTGGTGGCGGTGCCTGTAGTCCCAGCTGCACGGGAGGCTGAGGCAGGAGAATGGCGGGAACCCGGGAGGCGGAGCTTGCAGTGAGCAGAGATGGCGCCACTGCACTCCAGCCTGGGCAAAAGAGCGAGACTCTGTCTCAAAAAAAACAAATAAAACACTTCTGCTTCCCTCCTTTCTCCCTTGCTAAGATAAAACAATATCTCAATTCACACATTATGGAAATATAATCCATTTTAGGGAAAGTTTTGTTTTTAAATCACCATAGCCAATATTCCATTTATTAAATAATTATCATTGCATATTAAATTTCTTGATATTTGAGACTGAAAAATTTGTTGATTACTAATTTGTAGAAAGCATTGAGAAAAAGATTTCTAGTAACACCTCCAGAAATTGTTTTTCACATTCATTCTAACCTTACTTGATCTTTCCAATAAATTAGAGACCTTTCTGTGAGAATTCATGTAGAAATTATCTTGACTTAGGAATGACAAAATATTTTTTTGGAGATCATGGAATACTTATTTAGTAAGTTAGTGCGAAGTTTATTTATCTTGAAGTTTTACATATCATAACTCAAGGTCACTAAGTGATATAAAGAACATTCAAAGTGAGGCATACACAGAAATAAGATATATCAATTTGGCATTTTGAAAAGATCCTAATATTAAAATTATGTTAGCAGAGTTATATACATTTAAACAGTTGTTCATTAGATTTTAAACATCTAAGTGTGGATCCAGTTTTTAGTCCTTAACTTTTTAAGCAGTCTGTCATTTAGCCAAATGTTTATTTTTAGATGAACACCTCTTTCACTACTCTGAGATATGCATAAATTCTTTTAAAAATATTATGAGATGCTAAAATAATAGGCTTTCTGCTTTGCCTTATTTCTGTAAGAAATTTAAAAGTACAAAACTAAACAGTAAAGCTATTGCATTCCAATCAATAAAACCTTAGACATTTTACATCCTAGTATTTTTAAAAAGTCTTAATAATATGTGTTGCTGAGTTATCTTTTTTATTATCTGAACCTTACTGTTGCTATAGGCAACCATAAAAATCAGTCAGTTTACTTTTTTATTTTAAAAATGAGTTTGTTACTTTTTTGGCTTTACTAGTATTGCATCTGTCTACACATATAAGTAAATGTGATTACTGGTAAGCAAGACATAAAAATTTAAACTTATTTCAAGTATCTTCTAGCCTCATCCAATACTTTTTTTTCATACAATGGAGTTTTACATAAAATTCTGTCTCTGAAGATGTATACATTTGAACTTCTGTGTTAAGGTGAGTGTAAGATTAGTCATTATATATAATCAGAAATACATGTCTATGTCCAGTGGTGTGTGTATTGTATTGTTTACTGTAAAAATATTTCAAAAGATTGTTTTGACCATATTGTACCAGTTATGAAGCTAGATTGATTTACCTATGCATGATTGCCATTATCTGCATGTAGAATATCAGGATTTTAAAAATATAGATCTGGATATCTCCTTCTTTCTCCTTCCAATCTCTTCTAGTCTATCTTCTTTCCTCCATTTTACAATCAATGTTACTGGCCTCCCTACCCCAATCAAAACTATAATTACTCATCAGTTCACAATAAGACCCACAAGTACCATGTTTCAGATATGCTAACAGTATGCCTAGGAGGTAGCAGTAAATTATTTCCTATAAAATGTATTATTACACAGAAAAACCTTAGATAAGTTGCCATTTTTGTTCATTTCCTTCCTAATACTATAGGTCATTAGGACAGACTAAGTTTAATTTTATAAACTCTATACTCATATTATTTCCAGAAGCATTTTGCAAATGCACATATATGCCTTCATTACTGGTATACATGAACAAGATTGAAGTTAAAATACGTAAACATTTTAAATATGCATATATATAGAAGGAACTAGATTGATGTTTAATATATATGCAATTTTCACTTATATATAGCAAATACATATAAAGACAAATAATTTTATTGCAAATAAATTTGACTTTTTAAATATTCAAGTTCTTTTTAACTTAATAAAGTTACAAGTATGCATCATAGTGCACATTAAACACAATAATGTGCAATTTGGGTCAATTGAGAAACCATTATAATTTAATTCTAACATTTTCTGTATAAGAATACTCATTCAATATGTTTAATTTAAATTAAAGCTAAAACACAAAAAATTCCAAAGTAGTTTCAACCATGTACAATTAAATTTATGATTAGTCATTTATATTAAATGAAATATACAAGAAAAAATTAAACCATGAACTTCTGAATCTGGAGGTATTCTTAGATACATAAAAATAATTTTAAATATTAATATGGTATATTTATACCGATAATGGATAAATAAAACCTTGAAATTACAAATCATTTTAATAATTTAAGATGGATATGGATATCAATACAATAATACGATATATTTGGGTCTAACTTTCAAGAATAATAGCCAGTATTATGCATGATAACCTTTAAGTTTGTAGCAATTAAGAAATATCCCCAGTCATGTAAAATTTTCTTTAAAGGTTTACATTTGATATTAATATAATATAAGCAACATTAAGAGCTTGAAATGATCAATTCTGGTATTATTTACACTAAATATTATCACGTATATTTTTGTTTGGCCCTTTCGTATTATGATTTCACTCACTGAATAAAGATAAAGTATAATATTGATCATACCTAAATGTGTAAACTTTATGTGTTTATCATGATTAATCTATGTAAGAGATAATGTAACATCCTTTAAATGATCTTTTAATAAGTCCAATTTAATTACGTTTTCTTTTTTTATTTTAATTTTTATTTATTTATTTATGTATTTATTTTCTTGAGACAAGACTCTTGCTCTGTCTCCCAAACTGGAGTGCAGTGGCCTGATCTCAGCTCATTGGCACCTCCACCTCCTGTGTACAAGCAATACTCATGCCTCGGCCTGCCTAGTAGCTGGGTGGGATTACAGGCTTTACAGGCACACAGCCACTACGCCTGGCTAATTTTTGTATTTTTAGTAGAGATCGAGTTTCACCATGTTGCCCAGGCTGGTCTCGATCTCCTGAACTCAACTGATCCTCCTGCTTCAACGTCCCAACGTGCTGAGATTACAGGCCTGAGCCACTGTGGCCAGCCTCAAGTTTTCACTTTTTTAAAATTTATTTTCTTTTATCCTTTCTTACTTTCTTATAATTCTTTCTTTTCAATTTTCTCCCTCTTTCTCTATTTCTGTCTCTTCCTCCTTTCTCTTTCTTTCCATTTCTCTCTTTTGTTCTCTCTCTCTCCCTCTCTCTCTCTGTCTGTTTTATACTTCCTTTCTAAATTTTTGGCCATGAATAAATGGAATATATTTCTTCTATTATGTTTCTGTTCAATGTTTGTAAATTTTAAAATCCTAACGTTGTGGTATAGAAATATGTCATAAAAGCTTCAGCAAATCTAATATATTGAAGAGATAGCTGAAATCTGCATATTTCAAATGACTGAATATACAAATATTCTACAAATTGTCTTTAAAATTATTATAATTTAAGTTGAAATTGGTGACAAGGCATTTCCAAATCTCATAAATAGTATTGTTTAATCATTAATATTTGATAGTTAAACATAATATTCAGAATATATTTCCACATTAAATTTTGGTACTTAACTAAAGAAAAAAATTAATGCTTATTAACTCATTCTCTGACCAATTACCATATAAATCGGAGTATTATTCTAAAGTTAATATGCTTTGTCTTTTAAATGTAAAGTTGTAGTATTCCTTCTATGTGTTATATTTACATAATCCCAATTTTTATCTAAGGAAAACATTCCCTAAGTTTAAATCTAGTTTTATTATTTTTCAAAATTAGACAAAGATGAGAGTTTAATATCCATGCTTTGTTTTCCAAAAGCCTTTAGTTTTGTTGTCTAAAATTAAGGACTCAACAAAGATCTCCTGTAATAATTCAACATATTCCCTGGTTATTAACTAATTTCCAAGGCTAAACTGTCAGTAAATGTTGCACATAGCCTGGAATAGTCTATAACATCTGTATTAGCTAATATGCTGTAAAACAAAAAAAAATCCAAGAAATACAAAAAACAAATATGTTTAAGAATTCTATTAGTATATCTGAGATGGTCTTAACTACATTTCATCTCCTTTGTTGGTAGACTATTATTTTATCTACTTTTAAAGGATACTTTCATCCAAGTAGAATAAAACTTCATTTTAAGTGTGAACTGATCTAATATTGGTTGTATTAAATTTAGATGTATTGAAAGTTCCGAAACTATGTATGCTTAAGTTAAATTCAGTTATTCTTTTTCATTTCATTTTAGTTAGTAAAAATATGTTACACACTAAAAACAATGCATATTAATGAGACATAAAACTTCCTTTTTAGAAAATATATTTTTATTTTTATTCTGTATATGTACTGAATAGGGGCCATGACATAAATCTAGCTAGTCTTATTTTTTCCTAAAAAGTAAGCAATTAAAACTACCTTTGTAAACAGTGTACACAATTCATGTACCTCCTTCAAGAATATTTTTCTCTCACATTTTCATTGATGTTATGTGTAACGCTTCTGTTTTAAAGTATTTCTGATCATTTTAATTGCATTCGTTTTCATCGTAGCTTATTTTCTTGAAAAAAAGTATGTTATAAGTGTATTGTCCTCAGTATCATCTTATTTAAAACCCTCAACATAATATCCAGCACTTTGTGTAATCCTATGCATGTGTTTCATAGTATATTAAATGTCATTTTATTTTCTGTACCTCTGTGTCTCCATTGTTGTAATAAAGAAAACTGAGGAAAAGCTTTGTTATACGTGTTTTCTTTATTACTGGTATAACCTTTTTTGTCCTTGTGGAGTGTTGTCATATCTAACTTGATCAAATTTAACATAAACATTTATTTACTTAGGAACAGGTAATAAACATACTCATTAAGTTATTCAATTTTTGGATAACCCATACATCATCAGCAGATTCATCACAATTGTATATTATAAAAATAATTTGGTGACAATATCAAACATTGTTACTTCCATTGTAAACTTGTTCTAGTGTCTTCATAAAAACATTGATCTCTGGTGGGAGGCCAAAATAATCATATATTTCAATAAAGCACATGAACATAATTAATAATTTTAGTAATGTAAAGATTATTAACTAGTCTCCACTGCTAGCAAAAGTCCATAAAGGAAATATAAACACGTAAAGTGATTTTTCTCCGATTCCTTTGGTTCATCCACTACAGTCCTTTCTTTTGTTTTGGACACCAAATGAATAAAGTTGCAGAAAATGATTAACATTCTGTGCTTATCCACTGCAAAGGTATGAAACAAAAATAGTAAGAGTTGAAATTTTGGAATAATACTATAAGTAATATAAAATTATTTAATTAGCTTTTATAGTGTAAAAATAACTTTTGGCATAGATATAAACAGAAAAGTCATATTTTTCTCTTAGAGCAAAATGTTTCATTGCCTGATAAATATGAAATAATGTCAAAATTCAAAAGAGAAAATTATCATTTCAGGATTTGGATTATTTTGGAGCATATTTAATTTCTCTTATTCCATGACAGTCCAGTCCAAAATGTATATTTTAATATAAACATTATTATACACCTTTTGAGACATGCTTGTGTATATTTCAAAATGGAAATTTTAATACAACATTTATAAGTTTTATATATTGTAATATTTATACTTCTTTTAAATGATATAATAGTTATAGTAGTTTGAAACATACACCAGAACAGTTGTTTATTTTTATTATTTTCATTTTTATTTTTCCTGAAGCCCCTTGACAATAGGATGATAACAAATGGAGGGTATCTGGGAATTCTTAGGAATTTTTATGGTTACTGTTAGAGTAAATATATATTACTTTATTAATTTTTTATTGTCCTACTATTCTGGGCCATTGTGAAGAAACTAAAGAGATTTGAGAAAATCTGAAGCTATTGTAACTGAACTCTATTATTTTATTATATCAAACTGAGGATCAGAAAAAGCAAATAGTCATCGATACAGTGAAGCAACTTCGATTCTCAGTTTTCCTCCTATCTTTGTTGTATTACAGTAAATCAAAGTTGGTACCAGTAAATTTCCGGCCTATAAGTTATATGGTCCTATGTCTTAGACCTAGTTCCTTTCCTATTTTCTTGATTGGCCTGTGGAGAGCAACAACAACAAAAAATCCCTGTGTGTTAGAGGAAAGGCTATGTGTACAGCAACCACAGTTTCTTCCATTAATCACAGTATTTCTATTAGTCAGTTTTTATCTTTCTCACTAAAACTTTTATGTATAGCTGCTTCCCCATGACCAAGGTAAAAAGCACACATTAAGTTTATGGTTTTCAGTGAATATCAAATTAAATTTTAATCTCTTTCTTGTTTTTTACACATATTTTGATAGCACCTTACTAAATTATTTATTTACATTGTTAGTAGAGATAGGTGATTTTTAATTAATATAAGATGATATTTTTATTTACTGTCCACTAAATGTAAGATATTTTCATCTCAATATGCATCCTTTTTATTTTAAGAATTCAAAATAAATAATTTCAACACATAATTTGCATAGCAGCCATGTGTGTTTGTTTCTCTACTGATTTCTTATTTAATATTACAAAGAGAAACAAAATGTTAAAAACAAGTATTCAAGATAGAGGACTTTATGTTTTCTGTTTAAATGTGGTTCAATAAAAAGTAAATTATCTTCAAATTGGCATTTCTGTTTTAAATAATCCATGAACAACACACCTAAATTTTGCTATCGTTTCTAGAGTATAATTTCACAATAGTTGAATGGGATATACCTGTCACACGTAATGTGAAATACAAACTACTCATGGCTCTTGAAAAACATCCTATTTCATAGTACATGTTGGTAGAAAACATTAAAATTTGTATGGAATTTTTATATAGTAGCCTGTGACTCATGGTTCTGTCAAATGACTCAGTCGTGAAAGAAAGTTTAAGTGAACAGGGAAAAATATTTATCTAAAATAGGACGTGGTATAGTTCACTGCTGAGTTCTATTACATAAAAACAGGAAGCTAAAAACATTTAAAGCACCTATATGAGTTACTTCTCACTTAATATGTGGAGTTTTTTTAGTTGTTAAAGGACAGAAAAGTAAAAGTTGTTTTTATAGGAAATCCTCAATCAATCTAGGCATAATAGCCATTTCCATGCAGGTAATAGAGATATCACAATTGCATGTTTTCCCTTTTCAATACACTTTAGTTTTTTGAACACTTTTAGATTTACACCAAGATTGAATGGAAACTAAGGAGGGCTCCCATATACTATCTACCCCAGTCAGGCACAACCTTCCTGATTATCAGTATCTCACACCCAAGTGGTACCTTTGTTACCGTGATGAACCCACAGTGGCACATTGTAATCACCCAAAGTTTACAGTTTACATTAGGGTGCATACTTGGTGGTGTACATTTTATGGATTTGGATAAATTAATAATGACCTGTATCACCATTTTGGTACCATACAGAATAAATTCACTGTCTTAAAAATCCTCTGTGTTCCAGCTATTCCTCCTTCCTTTCTCCACTAGTTCCTGGCAGTCACTGATCTTTTTACTATTTCCTAGGTTTGCCTTTTCCAGAATGTCACTTGGTCGCAATTTTCTATTATGTAATCTTTGCAAATTGACTTCTTTCAATTAGTAATGTGCATTTAAGGTTTCTACATGTCTTTTCATAGTTTGATAGCTGATAGCATAAAATGTCTTAATTTAGATGTGTTATATAATAGTAGACATTTATAGGGAACCCTACATGTTTAAAATATGTAGTTTTAATAATGTAGAATTGATGTTTTTTGTATAGCTCTAAGCAGAAATTGAAATATCTAAGGTAGAATACAGTGAATATCTCAAACTGAAAACTGTAAACATCTTAATATATTACCATAGATTCCATGAAAAATAATAATACATATCTTCTACGTATTTGCTCACATTATTCATTTATTCTGTTTCATGTTTAGAAAACTTATAAGTTTTATAAATAGGAATTTTATATTGGAGAAAATTAAACAGTTTGGACTTTCAAAAACAAATTATAAAATATGAACCGGAGTATAATCATATAGAGATATGTTTCAATTTTGTAGTATAGTCTAAGAAAATAATTTTCTGTTTGTACGATGAAAATACATTTTTCATTTTCTAGATATGGAGCAGCCTTTCAATGTTGACAGAAAAATAAAATTGGTCAGGTAGGGGATTAAACAAAGAACTAAATATAAAATTATTCCGTTCTTTTATACTAGCTAATACATGTTTGGGTCATATTCATGCAAATCTTTGAAGCTGCCTTTTCTACTAATCAATAAAAACACTCGTTGTTTTATAGCAAACAAACTGCATCCATCAACGTCAACCAGACATATAACCAAATTTAAACAGTATATGGAAAAGTTTAGAGTTAGTGAGATATAGTAAACATCAAAGGGAGCAATTCAAATGGATAGCTAAAGAACACAAAAGATATTTTATATGCTCTTTTATGCCATGTTTGGTGAGCTTTGTGCCAAAATGATCTCAGTTCCAACATACATAATAATTTGAAATGTCAGTGTAGTTAAGATAATAGATATTTTGTTGTGCAAGGACTTTAGATATTTTATAATTCGTCATGGTTTACAGTTGTACCAGATTTATTAAAAGGATATTTTAAAATATTTATTTCTAAAATTGTTAGCACGTTGTAATATCTACACAAAAGAGCAGTTATGTACGAATTTGTTTTTAGCCAATATTTTTTTCAAAATAAGCACAGCTCATTTTCATTCTTTTTCTTCTGCTAAAATCTGTTAAAGGATAACAAGAATTTGACAAGTTCTCATCAACATTTCTATACAAGCATAATAACTTTATATTTTAGTGGCTCACTTATTACATAAGATTGTTCTAAAAAGATAGCTAAAACTGTAAGAGGGATTGTGTAGATATTTTAAAAAGCAGGGTGACCATGGTGGACTACTTAAAACACCATTCCAAATAAATATATATAGAATAGTTATACATAAATATAAACATATATATTATATAATTTAATAGTATTTTTATGTTATTTAGTTTCTTTTTTTTTTTTTTTTTTTTTTTGAGACAGAGTCTCCGTCTGTCGCCCAGGCTGCAGTGCAGTGGCGCGATCTTGGCTCACTGCAAGCTCCGCCTCCCGGGTTCCCGCCATTCTCCTGCCTCAGCCTCCCGAGTAGCTGGGACCACAGGCTCCGCCACCACGCCCGGCTAGTTTTTTGTATTTTTTAGTAGAGACGGGGTTTCACCGTGTTAGCCAGGATGGTCTCGATCTCCGGACCTCGTGATCCGCCCGCCTCGGCCTCCTAAAGTGCTGGGATTACAGGCGTGAGCCACCGCGCCCGGCCTTTTAGTTTCTATTTTTAAAATATACTGATAGACCTTAATTATGTAATGATAATTCAATAACTAATCACATATAAGAGACTGAGTCTATTTAATTCCTCACCTCTTCAATCCAAACATTATCCAAGGAGTTCTTATTCTTATATGGTGTGTGGAAATGGGCGTGGAATAGGAGAGAAGGAGAGAAGGAAGACTGGGCAGACATTTAATAGTCATTACCATAGCCCAGGCCTCCTCTGGCTCTTTCCAAACGATTGCGGCAGATTGTGCTTCCCTCCAATAACTCCCTACCATCTGTTGGAAAATGATCAAAATTTCTAGTTTGTTTTTGGAGCTGTTTGTCAATATTGATTTGACTGATCTATTTATTTGTTACTGAATTCACTTGCAAGCTCCATCCTCTTTAACAGCATCCTTCACCACTAAAATCCCAACGCCCACCAATCACCTCTAATATCCATATATGTTTTCTAATCTCAGAATCACACACCGTTTCATACATCTTTTTTTATTCAAGCCATGTTCAGATTAAAATGGACTCCTTACATCAAACGGGAAGCTGATTCTTATTTTTGAAAACCATCTCAAACATTATTTTCTTTATTATGTTCCCTTGACCACTGACTACTAATTTGTATGCTTCTCCCTCCTATCTGCTAACCTCACATTATTTTTTTTTGCCAAGAGGTAAACAATAAATTACACTGCATATTAATTTCTAAATGATATATCTTACTCTTCCCAATACATTATCGAGTGTACATGTGTGTATATATATGTGAAATATATATATATATAAAATATATATATGAAAACATGCTCTTCAACAAAGTACAGCACAACGATGAACATATGAGTGCACGTGTCTTTTTGGTGTAATGATTTGTATCTTTCAGGTAGATACCTGGTAATTGGATTACTGGGTCAAATGGTAGTTCGGTTTTAAGTTATTTGAGAAATCTCCAGACTGCTTTCCACAGTGGCTAGACTAAGTTGCATTCCCATCAACAGTGTAAAAGCATTTTCTTTTCTCTACAGCCTCACCAGCATCTGTTGTTTTTTGACTTTTTAAAAATGATTATTCTCATTGGTGTGAGATATTATCTCAGTGTGGTTTTGATTTGCATTTTTCTGATGATTAATGATGTTAAGCATTTTTTCATATGTTAAATAGCCACTTGTATATCTTCTTTTTGAGAAGTGTCTGTCCATGTCCTTTGTGTATTCTTTAATGGGATTATTCGTTTATTGCTAAATGATTTAAGTTCCCCATAGATTCTGGATATTGGACCTTTGTAGGATGCATTGTTTGTGAATATCTTCTCCCATTCTGTAGATTTTCTCTTTGCCCTGTTGACCATTTATTTTGCTATACAGAAGCTCTTTAGTTTAATTAGGTCCCACTTGTCTATTTTTGTTTTTGTTGCAATTCCGTTTGGAGATTTAGCCAAAAATTCCTTGCCGAGGCCAATGTCAAGAAGAATATTTCTTAGGTTGTCCTCCAGGATTTTTACATTCCGAGGCCTTATATATAAGTTTTTAATCCATTCTGAGTTAAGTTTTGTATATGGTGAAAGGTAGGGATCCAGATAAAATGTTCTGCGTTGGGCTGGCCAGTTATCCCAGCATCATATATTGAATAGAGAGTTATTTCTCCATCGTTTGCTTTTGTTGACCTTGTTGTAGGTGAGATGGTTGTAGGTGTGTGGCTTTATTTTGAGTTTTCTATTCTGTCCAAGAGCAAAAGCATGGAATCAAGCCAGGTGCCTATCAGTGGTAGATTGTATAAAGAAAATATGGCACATCTGCACCATCTAATACTACACAGCCATAAAAATAATGAAACCATGTCCTTTGCAGCAACATAGATAGAGCTGGAGGCCATAATCCTAAGCAAATTAACTCAGCAACAGAAAACAAAATATCACATGTTCTCACTTATAACTGGGAGCTAAGCATTGAGCACACATGGACATACATATGGGACAACAGACACTGTGGACTACTAGAGGATGGGGTGTGGGTTAAAAAAACTACCCATCAATCAGGCTGTATGCTCACTATCAGGGTGATATGACTTCCAAACCTCAGCATCATGCATATTCACATGTAAGAAATCTGCACATATACCCCCTGCATCAAAAATAAAAGTTGAAATTCTAAAAGGTATACAGTTTTACAATTATAAATGCCATTCATATAATCTACTTGTTCACAGTTCCCCCGTTTTTAACCAAATATTCTCAATCAGCAACTTTTTCTTGCCCTGAATCATATATTAAGAAAAAATCAAATAAAACGATATGGTTTATCAGTGCTACCTTTTCACTGTTCCGAATCCCTGATAAACTTCCTAGGATTTTGAAGTGATTTGAAGGAAAATTTCAGATTGCCATTGAGTTTATTTACAAAACAATTATTTATATGTGTAACAGAACATTTTGACAAAACATTCAAAATGATTAGAAAATGGAGACTCAGTATTGAAGAATAAGTGTTGGAAAATACATACATCTACCCCCCAAAGAATGAGCACTCTGTGAAAAGAAATGTGGTAGTAAGTAATAAGATGTCTACATCAAGACTGTTCAGCAAAGTACACATAAAATGGTATATTAAAAAGACCTTATGGAAAGGTACCAAAAATAGCCTGAGGATGTAAAACATATATAAATAAACATTAGCCTTTTCTTATATATTTAAGTAATGTTGAAAATTGTTGATGAATTTTACTCAGGATTTTTAAAATCTAAAGTTTTCAAATTCCCCAAATAATATGTGGATGCTTTAAATAGTATTGTAAGGGACCAAAAAAGCTGGAAAAATATGTCAAATGATTTTACACAATCTACATCAGCGTATTAATCTCCAACATAAACTTTTATAATTTATTTCTAGATATATAAAGGGTTCCAATGAACTCATTATATACCTATGTGAAAATAGAGTAAATAACGTTTGCATGGTTCTAAAAACTAAAAATCCCTCCAACTGGCTACACAACATCCATAAGCTGGTGTAATTTCATAAAATTAAGTGCTGTATTCCTGACTATAATTCAATTTTGATTTTAAATGTTTTTAAGTATTATTATTTTTAATATTCCAAGACTCCTTTTATAGAATTTAGTCTCTCAAAAAGATACTCTTTGCAGTTTTCCCTTCATGGATAACAATGCTCTTTTCACAGCCATCACAGCCATTACTAGCATTACATACTTTTTCTTTTCAAATTATTCATTGAAAAATACAGGAGATTACATGTACCCATACAGCTCTCATTCAATTATTTCTGTAAGCAGTTTCATATCTGATGACTGTGAACTTGAGTGAACTTTAAAAAGTTGCTAATAAGTGCATTTTGTCAAGGAGCTGAAAGATGTAATGCCTTTTTATAATCTCATGAATACTCTGAGCTGCCCAGAGGGAACCGAGACATACCAGAGTAAAAGATTGGAACACAAAAGAAGTACAGTCTTTATTTTGGGGAGGTGATTTTGATTCACTTTGTAACAATCTTTTAAAAGTTATAATCTTTATGTTTTATTACAATGAAGATGAATTGATCTAAAATATTGGACAAAATAATAATACAATAAATATGTTAATGATCACAAAGACATAATAAGGTACTAGAGGGCAAAATGAATAATAGAAGAAGAGAATGCCTCCCAAAACTCAATATCTCCTTATCTCAAAACTGAGCAAAAGCCAAAGTCATATATGAGTGACAATAAGAGCATTTGTAAATGATATGGACTTCCTCCATCTTCACATCAGTTTTAAAAAGATGAAGAAATATTTTAAAGTGGCAGTTAGGAATACAGCAATGACCAAAAACAAAATTTGCTATATAAGAAGTGAACAAATAAAAAAAGGAATAATATTAAAAATTTTAAAAACTTGTTTATTCTGGTCACAGTAAAATGCATAGCTAAAAGTAGAAGGATGGAAATGATCTGAAGCCTTAGGCCTTAATGAAGATAACATATTAAACACGAAAACAATAATGTTTTGTTTGTTTGTTTGTTTGTTTGAGACAGAGTCTTGCTCCAGGCCGGAGTACAGTGGTGCGATCTTGGCTCACTGCAACCTCCACCTCCCATGTTCATGTGATTCTCCTGCCTCAGCCTCCCAAGTAGCTGGGACTACAGGCACGTGCCACCACGCCCAGTTAATTTTTTGTACTTTTAGTAGAAACAGGGTTTCACCGTGTTAGCCAGGATGGTCTCGACATCCTGACCTCATAATCTGCCCTCCTCAGCCTCCCAAAGTCCTGGGATTACAGGTGTAAGCTACTGTGCCTGGCCAATAACAATAACTTTTAAAACAAAATGTTTGTACTTACTAAAATCTAGGAAGGTTTTGGATAAAAGTGGAGAAGGTCTAGTTTTTAAAAAAAAAAAAAATTACTATAAGCAAATAATAAGTAACAAGAAGCTACTCTAAATTGAATGTTTTTAGAATAATAGGTTTAACAAATGAAATAATAACATATGTGTGTAATGATTTGGAATTCCCAAAGTACTTTCCTGCTTGAGCCTAAAAGACCATTTTCATTAAGATAACTGGATATGTATATCACCATTTTACCAATAAAGAAACTGAGAATGAAACAACAATATTATTTAGATATTTCCAATTGTATTACATGGGCCACAAAATGGGTGAAAAATATAATTCACCCTGAAGATTTAAAATGTTAGAATTTCCAAGTGCATTTATATTAACTCATCTTTTTATTTATCTGTTTTATAATGTGCATTACATATTTCAATGTATATTATAAAATACTACCAGTTTATAATTTAAAATAAAAACACTCATCTTGGAAGTATATACTCTTCTCTAGGCATATACCGGAAACAATTTTAAAAGTTTTCTAGAAGGAAGGAAGAATATAAAATTCAATCACGGTTGCTGTTGAGTGTGCTGTTTATTTTTTTTTAATTTTGAATGAATGTCAAATGTTATTTTTAATATCCTTGCTATTGAAATTTGCAATGATTTTTCTCTTTTTTCTCTAAATGATACAGTTAAAAGAGTATTGACTAGAAATTGGAGACCTCAAAAGTTCAAACACTTCTTTCAAATGGGGAGTTTTAATGTGAATTAAAATTGAATAAATCTATCCATTTAGGGTTGCTCTAGGTAGCAAAAATGCAAGAGCCCCACCCTCCTCTGCCCCAGGCGTGATACAGAAGGGAAACCAGTTCAGAGAAATGGAAATAGTGTTGCATTGTGCTCAGATTGCTAATATCAGTGGTTCCATATAAAATTCAGTGAATTTTATAAGTTGCATGAATCAAAATTTTCATTTTCCTTTTTTTATACCTGTAATTACAACACATGCAAATATGAACTGAAAGTCATGTTCTTTCAAATATATAAAGATAAATATTTTGGAATAATTTTTTTCTTAACACCCACAAATATATATATATATAAAGATAACATATATAGATATATTTCTAATTATCTATGTAGTTTAACTGAGAGAAGTCTATCAAAGTCCAAATATGAATGAATCTTAACTCATTTAAACTATTTTGTAAGTAAGTTTGTGACTAACAAGTGTGGTCTTCCCTGTAGAAAATAGGAAGTTTCGTTAATATAAGACATCTCTCTACACAACTCCATAATGTTGAAGAGTACTATTTTATTTCTTGACAAGTGGCTTCTGTTGAGAAATGTAAAGGATGCTGTTTGGTTTTATGCTGGAGGAATATTATGAATACAGTTTATTCTCAATATCCCCACCATTTTTAAAGCTGTGAGCATTTAATTAAAAAAAATATTTTTAAACAGTATTTTGCTCACCCAGTCTAGTCTGCTTTGATTGGCTCTTTCTACATTCTACTACACATTGACTCTTTGAACTACATTTTACTCTTTGTATATTCAAGGGAATTCTAGGGAAAATGCCACAAAACAAACATTTAATTTATCAATTTAATATCATATTCAGGTCTATAAGGAATAGGTAATCTTGGTAGACTGCTTGCCTAACATAACACAACAAGAAGCATGTGTAAACCTCAGAGATGTTCACTGGCTTTTAAATTAGTGCAATGCATTTTTCTTTAAAACTATGTATTATCTCAGAATGTATCTTCCATAATGCAAAATTTTTGCCATAATGTTAACAACATTTCTTACTATTACCAGTATACCCTTGTTAATACAAATATCATATCCCTTAGCTCCTTTTCATGTCTTTTGTTATCCAATGGATGAAATTATATAAGGGAATTTATAATGCTTCCAAAGTAAATGTGGACTTAAATTGAAGTATAATAATTCTAAAGAGTTTTGTTAATTTTATTAATTCAACTTTAGTAAATTTTAGGCAACCCTTCTGATTCTGCACTATTTTATTAGGCAGTCAATCAATGTTTGTGAAGCATACATGGATTAATGTTCCTTCTTTTTTTTTGCTATGTAGCTGCAGAAGTCTTTAGATTATCCAGATGTTTGACTTCTTAAGTAGCTGACAATTCTGACCTAGATGGAGCCCTGCTGCAGAAAGATGCCTGCTCCCCCTTTCTCCACACCAGAAATGCAATCAAAACAAGACTAATTGACTGTGTTCTTGTAATTTTTGAGAAATTGCCCTTTAAGTTTCAGTATACCAAATTCAAATATTAAAAATTATAATCATGGTAGTTTTACTTCAGTAATTTACAAAGCTATTCAAATTTGAATCAGCAATATTTTAAGAAGTATGCCTATGAAGTCCAACACTGATAATAAATTTCCTAGCAATTGGTAAATGAGAGTAATTAGATATCCTCCAAATATTTACAAAGACTATATCCCCTGGAGGAAACATTTCTACTGCCTGAAGTATTTTATGAGAGAAATTTTGCCTAGTTATTGTGCTTGACTATGTTAAGTAAATTTAATGTTTTCAACATTTTGACACTTTATATTATTTATTTATTTTTAAATTTATTTATTATTATTATACTTTAAGTTGTAGGGTACATGTGCATAACGTGCAGGTTTGTTACATATGTATACTTGTGCCATGTTGTTTCTCAAGCCATTTTGAATAGAAGTTAGTGAAACTTTGAACTACATGCCTCTCAAAGAAGATACTTTTTGGATATCTTTTATAATGGATAATTTCTAAAAATATTTTTTGAAACTCTAAAGAACGGTTATTAATTCTCTCAATGTTCTATCAATGTATCAAATTTATTTAATTGTAGGATTAATGCTCCACTATTTAAATGATTCAAATTTGAGGTAATTTTGAAGAGTATGTTTTAGAATATTCTGAACTAAATTTCATTTCATAAGATTCCACAAAAGTATTGTTGAATTCATTTCTATTGACCTTAATCTGCAAAGCAAACTGAAACATCCCCCATGATTATATATCACCAGATAGAATTTCAAGTTGCAGGAGATTTTTTTAATCTTCTTTGGTTTTTCCTCATGTATGTGTATGTATTTGCTATAGACGTATGCCAAAATTTTCCATATATCATTTGATATTAGGGAGTATATTATACTAGAAAGGGCAAAGTAAGAACATACAATTAAGAGTCACGTAGACTTATTTCCAGTGTGGAAAGATATCGTACGTAGTAATATCATCTACACCAATCAGAGTTATTTAATGTCTTCTCTTTTCTTTCTTTTCATATGCTTAACCTACTTGCCTTCTGCATCCAACAATATCTCTTACGAAAATATCTACCAGTATTCTGGAAACAGCAACCAATCACCATCTTAGGACTCTTTGAATTTTTTCTCCATGTCTTTATTGCAGTTTTCCATGTCCTGAAATTAATTTTCAATCTACCTGGAGAAGATTATACATGCACATAGAAAAAGGTTAAATAAAACATTGAACTATATAAGGCATCAAAAAGCATGGCTAGTTTTACGAATCTAATAGTGGTGTTTGAAAAGCTAGTATTATCAAATATAATACATTTAATGGACAAATAATTTAATATTCCAGTTGGGATTTAATTTATACAACAAAAACATGAAAAGACACATACAATAATCCCTGCTTTAGCCAGCGATACATTCCAAAACTCTCAGTGGATGCCTGTAACCTCTGATAGTACTCCCTACATACAAAGATTTTCCTCTGCATACATACCTATGATAAACTTTATAAGTTAGGCTCAGTAAGTTAACAATAATATCAGTTATTAAAATAGAACAATTACAACAATTTGCCAGCATTGCTAATCTTGCTAAGGGGCCATTATTAAGTAAAATAAGGGTTATTGAACATGAACGCTTTGAGATTGTGACAATATGAGGGCTGAAACAGCTCATAAGTAACCAAGAAGTGGGTGGTGTAGATAACACAGATGCACTGGATAAAGGGATGATTTGTGTCCCTGTCACGACAGAGAGGAATAGCAAGATATTTCATTGCACTACTCAGAATGGCCTGGAATTCAAACTTTATGAATTGTATACTTCTGGAATTTTCCATTTGATATTTTTGGACCACAGTTGACCATAGATAACCGAAACTACAGAATGCAAAACTGATTAAGGAGGGACTGCTGTATATAAGACATTTGAATGAAGCTTGGTTTCTGGTATTTTAATACTTTGATTTTATGTTTGGCTGAAAATTTGAATGCAATTACACGAAGATATGGGGAAACAGATTTAGTAAGTCAATTTCCAAATGTCATAGGGTTAGAGAAAATGCAGCTCAGAGGGAAACTGATTCTCACAGTTGCTTTTAACAGTAAAATATAAACCAAATATACTTTTAACTTTTTGTTTTCTAAATTATTTATTCTTATGCAATGATGATATGAAGCTCATTTTTCATAACAGCAATATAAAATGATCACTAAAGACGAAACTTAAAGCAGGAATATAAGTTAGATAAATAATTTACATTGACGTATTTCATTTAAATAGTTGTTAAATAGTTGTACCTCCACTAATAGTAAAGATATATGGATATTGACATTTTTCTATAAGAATAATACATATTTTAATGTATTTGCTCTACTGTATTTTATCCATATCTTTTCATTATTCGAAGGTGAATATCCAAGGAAAAATGTTGACTCTAACACAAGTACAAAAAATGTACAACCTGGAGGCCGGGTGCGGTGGCTCACGCCTGTAATCCCAGCACTTTGCGGGGCTGAGGCGGGTGGATCACGAGGTCAGCAGATTGAGACCATCCTGGCTAACACGGTGAAACCCCGTCTCCACTAAAAATACAAAAAATTAGCCAGGCGTGGTGGCGGCGCCTGTAGTCCCAGCTACTCGGGAGGCTCAGGCAGGAGAATGGCGGGAACCCGGGAGGCGGAGTTTGCAGTGAGCCGAGATCGCGCCACTGCACTCCAGCCTGGGGGACAGAGCAAGACTCCGTCTCAAAAAAAGAAAAAAAGCAAAAAGAAAATACAACTTGGAGTCAATTAGTGATTTGCTTGTGCAGTTCTAATTTTAGGGGTTAGTATGTGACTTAGGCCAATGACCTCTCTGGATCTCAGTTTTCTTGTATCTAAATTAGAACTGATAATATTGTTTTCCTACTTTATAAATTTACGATAAAAATTACACGATAAGTCATAAGTGGAAGTATCCTGATGATCTGAACAATAAAAAATGGATTTACAATTATTTAAATTATTACTTATGCTCAGGTTTCATTTGCTAAATAATAAAACCACAATTAACTAATAAAAATGAACTTTCTGGATGTTGTTGTGAAAATACATCATTAGTAGTTCCCAATCTTAATGATGTCATTTCGTATGTGCTTATGGTTTTATTTGTGAAACATCCAGAGTACAAACAGTGGACTTTTTATGACAGAGTAAATTGGTGACAGAAAATAATTAGAATATTTAACTTTTAGAGTTATAACAGCCTAACCTCATGAGATATAAGAAAGTATAAGCATTTAAATACATCCTCAAGGTGAAATTTAATATATATAATATGTATATACATATACATAACATAACTTTCAAAAGACAAAACTTATAAACCTATTTTTAAATTTTTTTTTCAGAGAATAGTACATTTGTATATTACTGGGGTGCATGAGAACTTTTGATACAGGCATACAGTGTGTAATAATCACATCAGGGTAAATGGTGTATCCATCACCTCAAGCATTTATCTTTTGTGTTACAAATAATCCAATTGTACTCTTGTAGTTATATTTAAATGTATAATTA
This sequence comes from Macaca fascicularis, assembly GCF_037993035.2. Classification (NCBI taxonomy): domain Eukaryota; kingdom Metazoa; phylum Chordata; class Mammalia; order Primates; family Cercopithecidae; genus Macaca; species Macaca fascicularis. Next base: position 25,698,720 of record NC_088377.1, on the reverse strand, counting down.
TTCTTGACTGTAGTCACCCTGTTGTGCTATTAAATACTAGATCTTATTCTATTTTCAGCATAAACCTATTTGAAGTTCACTTCTATCCTCTGCAATGACAAAAAGATACTTATTTTTTCATAAAAATAACTTCGAGTAACCTACAACAATTGTAATAAGCTTATAAAGTTTAACTTTCTATATATAGAAAAAAGTACTAGCTATTAATATTTTAGCAATTCTTCACCATAAGAAGATAGGGCTCCTAAGAGGCAGTTATAGTTAAAAAAAGAGTAGGATCTTAATCTGATGGGATCAATGACTTGATTAGAAAAGGAAAAGAGAGAGCTCTCTCTGAGTCTGTCCCACAAGTCATCACACAGTGAAAAGGAAGCCGTTTGCAAAGCCAGGAAAGGAGCCCTCATCAGAATCCAATCATGCTGGTACCTTGACCGCATACTCTAAACCGCCATAACTGTTAGGAAATAAATCTCTTTTGTTTAAGCCAAAAAAATTAAGATGTTTTACATATATAATTTTTCTGAAAGCTTTTCTAAAGTTAAAAGTGTAGCACATCATTATAGTAGTTTAATGCTAAAAAGGTCACAGAATGAAGTATTTGTCATTTAAAAGCTAACTAGCCAAACCTGAATTATTAAAAAAAACAGTTACTGTAGCCTCGAGAAAATAATCATTACTTAATGCGAGATACTTTTCTACTTTAGATTACTGCTGAAAAGATATGTTTACAGAATAGTTTAATGTTTAACATTAGATAATTTTTAATTTAAATATCATTTCTCTAGAATTTTATAATATTAAAATAATAATTATAAGCAATACTTGTTAAATTTTAACTTTGGGCACTGAGTGCTGGAGGTTAAGTACATTACCACATTCACAGCAATCTTCTCAACAAACCTGTGACCTATTTTTTGTTGTTATTTTTATTATAACTGTTTCCATTTTAATAAAGAGGCATTTTAGTCTTAGAGATATTAAATGGCTTACCCCAAAAGTTAATGATGGTAAGTGATGAAACCAGGCATTTCTTACTCCTGATGCAGTGTTTTTAAGAACAAAGCACGACTCTTCATACTTAGGAAAGGTAAATGGGAATTTGTTTAATAAATAATATATATTGTCATTGATCTATAGGATTTATTGCCTAGAACTATGTCTGCATGTGTGAAGAACCTAAATGAAGTAGCAGAAGAGTGATCAGTTCAAACCAACAGGATCATCAAGTAAATGTATACACCAGGGCTAAACCACAATTATACATTTTTTTCCATTTTTTTTTCCTGAGCTTTAGTTGTTGAGTAATGTGCAACATATCTAAAATGAATACATTTGAATATTGAAGAAAATATTGTATTTTCATACAATCAAATATTTTTCATAGGTAAGTTGACTTCACTGTATTGTAATGATAGATTCAGAAGTGAATCATTTATATTTGGAAATGGATAATGGAAGAAAATACATACCATGATTTTTTTAACTGCAAATGGAAATCCTAGTTTGCTTGATATGTTATTTTGTAGTGTGAGGAAATAGTTCTCTTTAAATCTTGCATAGAGATATACCTTTGAAAAAATGATATCTGATCTTTGGAATCTCATTCTACACTTGTTTATTCAGATTTTTCAAAATAAAAAAAAATTAAATCCCCATGGCTGAAAAAATACGATTCTTTCTCTAGTCATTCCTCAAGCGGTTTCATGTGCAAAGATAATAGTTCTGTCGAAACCAGAAATATTCCCGGATACTAGCTAAGCAATTTTACTAAACTGTCACCATCTAAGTAGCATGTTAAAATTTGGTATAGAAAGGAGATATTGAAATTGACATAAATACATTATTTTTTTCACACTACCTTGTGTTTATTGCTAGTTTTTCTTCATGAGAAGCAAAATAATTTCAATAAAAATTATACTTTCTCGGACATGAACATTCTAAATTTGTTAATTCGGTCCCTAAGTAATTCTCATTTGCCATATCATGATGACATTGTAGAAGTATATTTGCAAATGTGAACCACAAAGTTGCCCAGGTGAAGTGCTAGGCCACTGTGTCACATATTGAATGATTTCTTTTTTTTTTTTTTTTTTTTCAAAACTGTGCTGCTTGCTTTTAGAATGATAAGAAAAAAAAAACTTAAACCTATTTTTGGAAAAATAAATAAAATAATGTAGACATGACACTCAGTCATCCTACAGAACTAGTATTCAGACAAGTCTGACATACTCAAAGTCGACCTGCTAGTGGTTGCTTTTGTATGTTAGCAGTTGTTCTGATTCCTTTGGATCACTATTTCTTCAAGTCATTATTAAAATATTAAACCTAAGTTTAAAAATATCACATAGGAAAACTTTGTTTTATATACATATTTTTTCAGGAGTGGTTTTCTCACAATTCAAATTTACATCTATACCTGTATCTGTCGCCCGTGTTTCACATCAGTTACATATTTGAACATGCAGTTACTATGCTGAGTAATAAATGTATTTTGTCATTAAAAAGACTAAACTGGGCCGGGCACGGTGGCTCAAGCCTGTAATCCCAGCACTTTGGGAGGCCGAGGCGGGCGGATCACGAGATCAGGAGATTGAGACCATCCTGGCTAATATGGTGAAACCCCGTCTCTACTAAAAAAACAAAAAATTAGCGGGGCATGGTGGCAGCACCTGTAGTCCCAGCTACTAGGAAGACTGAGGCAGGAGAATGGCGTGAACCTGGGACGCGGAGCTTGCAGTGAGCTGAAATCGCGCCACCGCACTCCAGCCTGGGAGATAGAGCCAGACTTCATTTCACACACACACACACAAAAGACTAAACCGTTATGCAAGCTAATTCTTAACATATGTGTTAAGAATCATTTTGAACGCCTATAAATTGTTTCTTTTTCTTCTAGATAATACATTATCATCAGTTTAATTTATTTCTTTATATTGTCCTTATTTTCTGATCCATATTGTTATAGCTGTGGAGTCTACCCACAGATTCTACTACAAACACGTAACACTTGATTCATCTTCATTACTACTTGCTGCACTTGACATTTCAATTTTATCAGTCAGAATACTTCACCTTCCTTCCATTCGCCTCTTTCCCGGTTACTTTCTTTATGTGTTTTGGGATTTCCTGCAACCAATATACCAACGAAAAGTGGTTTCTGTCTTCTCCTACCTTCTCATGATAGGAACTAACAAGGGGTCATAAATACCATAGCTATGAAAAGTTGCCTCTAATCTAACATATTTGTTAAAATATTAACTGGAGAAATACAGGTAAGCCATTTCTTGCAAAATGATGATTCCTACAATATTCATAGAAAGGTATATTTAAATACATTCCCTGGTAAAGCAAAGCGCTCAGAACCATCCATTTACAAGTTTAACTTTTAAAACTGACATAATCTCATACAGAAGATCTATTTAACACTTTTCGCAGAAGTTTTGACTATAATTTTCTTTTAACATTGTGATGATCTATTAATGGGTGTCATTTTCTGATAAAGTACATTTAGGGATATGATAATATTCATTATCTTTCCCACAGGGATTCAAGAACTATATTTAAAAAAAGAGGTACTTAGATGCTTTTTCTTTGTTAATTAAAAAAAAAAAAGTTTGAAAAAGATAGTCACATACTTAACACATCAATTGCTTAAAATATTTGAAACAAGGGAATAAGTGTCAACAATCATGAAATTGAATTCTACCAGTTACTATGACTTTATTCTGTCTCTTGAATTACTGGGTAAGATTTATTTTTAAAATAATCATCTAATATTTTCTAATTTAGGGGTTTAATACTTTATTTTTATTTTTATTTTTTATTTTTTTTTGCTTTTTAAGACACGCTTTTTAATGGTCTTGGGCTTGGAGCAGTCATTGGCCTGGGAGTTGCTGCACTTCTTCTAATTCTTGTGGTAACAGACGTCAGCTGCTTCTTTATTCGGCAATGTGGGTTGCTGATGTGCATCACTAGGAGGATGTGTGGAAAGAAAAGTGGCTCCAGTGGCAAAAGTAAAGAACTAGAAGAAGGAAAAGCTGCATACCTGTGAGTATCAAGCATCTACATCATGTCATATTCAACAAGTGCCACAGTCAAGCTTGAGGGCTTTACCTGAGGGCTTTTTTTGAAGTAGGGTAGTGTTTGATTATGCAACATTGCACACTGCAGTGCCTGCTCTCTGACCTTAAAACTATATAGCATAGAGCAAAGTGACTTGGACAACAGTTTATTCAAAATGGGAGTTTCACTAAAAAGAATCACTGCCATGATTTATAGATGATAAACATATAGATGGATGGACAGTTGTGCAAATGTATTCCATTTTGATTTACTCCACTGGTTTTGTTTATATTAAATAAAAGAAAGGCTTCAACAATAATCTGAGCTAAAAACTCAATTGAACTGAGTTAAAAACAACAAAATTATGGCAACTTCTACAAATGTAAGGTGTGACTACAATATGCTTCATGATTTTTTGTATAGAAAATATATGTGCTATAAAATATAATATTACAGATTCTGAATATACTATTCTAAAATTTGATCAAAAGTTAATTACATTTTAGAATTTGGAGGTCTCTGTGTAGTTCTATTTACTTAAGCAGAACATAATTTTCAAGAAAATATGTAGATCGATTTTTTAGAAAATTATTTTGTCCTGTAAAAGGGAAATTACTATGTTTTAGTATTTCCATTTTGTTTTATTTTGTTTGTCTTTACATAGATATGGATCTAACTTTGAAAGTAGAATATGATCAATGCAAAAAATTCAGCAAGCACAGGAAATCATACCCAAGCATATGCACACACATTTGTGTGTTTTGTGTAGGTTTGTATACATGTACATGTGTGCGTTAAACACAGCAATCAAAAAATGAACAGTCTTAAGAGTTCAAGACATTCCCTTTATTATTATTTTTAACCTTAAGTCCTGTCTACTGCATACTTTTTCTAACACATACAAAAGTGCTGAAAGACTTTACAACAAACAACCATATACCAACCAGGTGGGTTCCACAATTAACATTTTGGGATATTTTGTCATATGTTTATTCATACTTGAATCCATGATATTTTCTTGAATTTCAAAAAATCAACACATAACCCCCACCTAATTCAGCCTGCATATCATTACATAGAGTCTAAAATGTGTTTTCATTTATTTAAGTAAAGCCACAGAATGAAATGCACCAAATGCTTCAGTTGAAGAGTTTTGACAAATGTTTTTATATGTGTAACGCAAAACCGTATCACAATTCAGAACCTTACCACCACTCTCTGGAAGTTCTCTCATTTCCTTATCCGGTCAACCCACATTAACCTCCCCCACCCAGGCAACTACTATTACTGATTTTTCACCATAGATCGTTTTTGCTTATTTTGGAACTTCATATAAGTGGATTCGTACGATGTCTACCCTTCTGTATCTGACATCTTCAAAAATGTTGTATTAAGACCATTCATGTTTTTTTTTAATTTCAAGGACTGATTCTTCTTTAGTGTTGAATAATTTCTATTCTTTTTCTATGCATATATGGAAGCATGGAAGGTCTCATACTGTTTTATAGACTCACTTGTCTTTGCTTTATCATATAATTTTGTTTCATGGTGTCATTTACACCTTAAATTTTAAAGATACTACTTTTATTTGAAAAGTTTTTACTTGAAAGTTTTTGCTTTTAAAATATATGCCAAAATAGATATCATTTTTTTTACATATTTTTCTATATTTGCTAATCGTTTTAACATTTTTACTCTCACGGAAGTATAATATTCAAAAAGGCTTAGCTATTATCAGTGTACAGTTTAATAAATATTGACAAGCTAAGCAAGCCCATTTTTAATGCTCAAATCAAGAAAAAGAACTTTATTATTTACATCTCCTTTCCTGTCCCTATTCAATCTCATGCTAAGCATTATCCTGACTTCATAGCACCATAGATTAGATTTTCCTGTTTTTATACTTTACATAAATGAGTTTATACTTGTTGGCTATGGGATATTTTGATACGGGCATACAATATGTAGTGATCAAATCAGAGTAATTGTGGTATCTATCACTTCAAACCTTTATCAATTCTTTGTGCTAGCAACACATTCCAATTCTACTCTTTTAGTTATTTTTAAATATGTGATAAATTATTTTTGGCTATTGTCAATCTATTGTGACACTGAATATGTGACACTGAATATGACACTGAATCCTATTCATTCTATTGAACTGTATTTTTATACCCATTAACTGTTCCTACTTAATCCCCCATTCACCCTTCCTTGTTACATTTGCTAGCCTCTGGTAACAAGTATTGTTTTCTCCGTGAGTTTAAGTTGTTGTTGTTGTAGCTCCCACATATGAATGAAAACACACAATATTTTTCTTTCCGCAACTGACTTATTTCTCTTAACAATTTTCTCCAGTTCCATCAATGTTTCCACCAATGATTTTCCACTGTGCTTGTACCCAATTTTCATCCATTCATCATCCACTCATGGACACTTAGGTCAATTTCATATCTTAGCTATTCTGAATATTGCTGCAATAAACATGGGAATGCAAATGTCTCTTCAATCCCTTTTGTACATATACCAAGCAGAGGAATCACTGGATCATATGGTAGTTTCTATTTTTAGTTTTTTGAGGAACTTTCATGCTGTCCTCCATAGTGACTATATTAATTTACATTCCCACTAATCCACAAGTGTATAATGGTTTTCATTTCTTCACATCTTCATCTGGATTCATTATTGCCTGTCTTTTGGATAAAATTCATTTTAACTGGGATGAGATGATATCTTATTATAGTTTTGATCTGCATTTCTCTGATGATACTGAGCATTTTTTGTATACTTGTGGCTATTTGTATGTTGTCTTTTGAGAGAAATGTCTATTCAAATCATTTGCTCATTTTTTATTGGATTATTTGTTTTGTTTTGTTTTCTGTTGAGTTGTTTGAGTTGCTCGCATGTACTGGTTATTAGTTCCTTGTCAGATGGGTACTTTATAAACATATCCTCCTATTCTGTGGGTTGTCTCTTCACTTTGTTAATTGTTTCCTTCAGTGTCAGAAGTTTTTCAGCTTGGTGTGACCCCATTTGTCCGTGTTTGCTTTGTTTGTGCTTGAGGGGTATTACTCAAGAAATGTGTGCCCAGATCAATGATTTGAGGTGTTTCCCCCATGTTTTCTTCTAGTACTTTCATAGATTTGGTCTTCGATTTAAGTCATTATTCTGTTTTTATTTGTTCTTTGTATATGGCAAGAGATAGGGGTCTACGATCATTCTTCTACATATGGATGTCTGGATTTCCCAGTACCATTTATTGATGAGACTTCCCTATCTCCAATGTATATTCTTGGCAGCTGTGTTAAAAATAACTCTACTGTAAATGCCTGGGTTTGTGTCTGGGTTCTCTACTCTGTTTCACTTGGTGTCTGTTTTTATGCCAGTAACATGCTTTTTTGTTTATTATACCTCTGTAGTATAATTTGAAGTTAGGTAATGTGGCTCTTCTGGGTCCTTTGTGTTTCCATATACATTTTATGACTTTTTTTTCTATTTCTGTGAAGAATGTCATGGTATTTCGATAAGAATTGCATTGAATCTGTAGATTTCTTTGAGTAGTATGGACATTTTAACCATATTTATTCTTTTAATCCACAAACATAAAATACTTTTTAATTTTTGTGTCATCTTCAAGTTTTCATCAATGTTTTATCATTTTCATTGTAGAGATCTTTTACTTCTTTGCTTAAGTTCATTCCTAGGTATTTCAACTTATTTGAGCTTTTATAAATGGGATTACTTTATTGGTCTATTTTTCAAATTGTTTCCCGTTGACATGTAGAAATGTTACTGATTATTGTATGCTGATTTTGTATCCTGAAACTTTACAGAATATATTTCTTTGTTCTAATAGTTTTTTGGTGGAGTCTTTAGCATTTTCTAAATATAAGATCTATCATCATAAGAAGGATTATTTGACTCCTTCCTTTCCACTTTGGATGCGTTTTATTTCTTCATCTTTATTAATTACCCTGGCTAGGACGTGCAGTACTATGTTAATACCAGTGGTGAAAGAAGACATCCTTGTCTTGTTCCAGATCTTAGAGGACTTTCCATTTTTCCTGGTTCAGTATGATACTAGCTGCAAAAGTGTCATATATGGCTCTAATTGTCTTGAAGTGTCTATGTTACTTGTATACCCAGTTTTTTGACAGTTGTTATCATGAATTGATGCATTTTATCGAAAGCATTTTCAGCATAAATGGAAATGATTATACATTTTATTTTGCTTACAGTCTGTTGATATGATGTATCACATTTATTTATTTGCATGTGTTAAACCATTCTTGAATCCCTGGGATGAATTTTACTTGATCAAGGTGAATGATATTTTCAATGTGTTGTTGAGCTCAGTTTGCTCATACTTTGTTGAAGATTTTTGCATTCTGCATTCATCGGAGATATTGGCCTGTAGTCCTGTAGTTTTCCTTTTTAGTTGTGTCTTTGTCTGGTTTTGATGTTAAGGTAACATTGACTTTTCCTTTTTAGTTGTGTCTTTGTCTGGTTTTGATGTTAAGGTAACATTGACTTTATAGAACAAGTTTGGGAGTTTTCCCACTTCCTCAATATTTTTGAAGAGTTTGAGTAGAATTGGTATTAGTTCCTCTTTGATGTTTGGTAGAATTCTTAAGTCAACCCATCAGGTCCTGGAATTTTCTTTAATGGGAGATTTTGTATTACTGCTTCTATCCCATTATTTATTTTGGTTTTGGATTTCTTTATAGTTCAGCCTTGGTAGGTTGTATGTGTCTAGGAATTTATCTAGTTTCCCAGTTTGCATATAGTTTCTCTTAATATTCCCTAATGACTTTTTTTTGAGATTAAGTCTTGATCTGTTGGCTGGATGGAGTGCAGTGGTGTGATCTCGGCTTACTGCAACCTTCACCTCCTGGGTTCGGTGATCCTCCTGCCTCTCAGCCTCCTGAGTAGCTGGGACTAAGAGCAAGCACCACCATCCCCAGCTAATTTTTGTATTTTTGTAGAGAGGGGGTTTCACCATACTGGCCAAGTTGGTCTCGAATTCCTGACCTTAAGTGATCTGCCCACCTTGGTCTCCCAAAGTGACCTCCTAGGGCCTCCCAGGCATGAGCCACTGTGACCAGCCATAATTTTTTGAATTTTTGTGATATCAGTTCTTATATCTCCTTTCTCACCTGTAATTTTACTTATTTCAATTATGTGTCTTTTAGTCTGGCTAAAGATTTATCATATTTTTATCTTGTGAAAAAAATCACTTTTTTATCTTTAGGTTTTCTAAGTCTAAATTTTATTTATTTCCGCTCAATCTTTGTTATTTATTTTCTTCTACTAAGAAGAAAATTTTGGGTTGGGTCTGCTTTGGCTCTTTCAGTTCTTTAAGATGCATTGTAAGGTTGTTTAGTTAAAGTTTTTCTGCTATTTTGGTGTAGATGTTTATTGCTGTAATGTCCCACTTAGTACTACTTTTGCAGAATCCCATAGGTTTTGGTATGTTGTGTTTCCATTATCATTTGTTTCAAGAAATTTTAAATTTTCCTTCTTAATTTCATTGACTTAATGGTCATTCAGGAGCATTCAGGTCATTCCAAAATTCCTCTTGTTATTGACTTTTAGTTTATTGTTTTCTGTTATCAGAAAATATGCTTGATATGATTACAATTTTTTGGAAGTTTTCAAGAATTATTTTGTGGCCTAACATATGATCTATCCTTGAGAATGTTTCATGTGCTGAGGAGAAGAAAGTGTATTCTTAAAAACGTGGATGAAATGTTCTTTAAATGTTTATTAGGTCCATTTGGTCTATAGTATATTTTATGACTTATGTTTCTCTGTTGATTTTCTGCCTGGATGTCTTGTCCAATGCTGAAAGATGGGTTTTGAGGTTCCCAGCTACGATTTTGTTAGGATCTTTCTCTCTAGGTCAAATACTATTCGCACTATATATCAGGGTTTTCCAACGTTGGGTGCATACATGTTTATAATTGCTATATTCCCTTGATTAATTAACCCCTTTATCATTTTATAATGACCTTATTTGTCTATTTTTACACCAACCCCTTTATCATTTTATAATGACCTTATTTGTCTATTTTTACAGTCCTTATTCAAGCATTTTAGTCATTTTCTATTAGGTTGTCTTTCTTTTCTTTACTGATATGTAGGTGTGTTCTTTTATACAACATGCTCTATGTACATAACCTGGGCTATACATATAAATTATGTATATGCAATTTATTATGAATATAGATAAACCTTTATGGTATAAAGAAAATTATATATGTAATAAAATATTTACATATGAAATACAATTTTACATATAACTTCTTTTCTTATTTTGTGGATTCTTTTAAGTGGCAAAATGTGTCTCTGGGGAGGCCGAGGCGGGTGGATGACCTGATGTCAGGAGTTCGAGACCAGCCTGGACAACATGGCAAAACCCTGTCTCTACTAAAAATACAAAAATTAGCTAGGCATGGTGGTGGGTGCCTATAATCCCAGCTACTCAGGAGGCTGAGGCAGGAGAATCACTTGAACCTGGGAAGTGGAGATTGCAGTGAGCCATTGCACTCCTGGATGGGCAACAAGAGCAAAACTTTGTCTCAAGAAACAAAAAACAAATTTTTCCCTGGTGAACAGAAGTGCCTGATCTTAATGTACTTTAATATTTTAATTTGTCTCTTTTTTGTCTTATTTTTAAAATATTTGCCTATCCTGAGGTCACTAAGGCCCTCTATATTTTCCAGTAAATCTTTATCATTTCACATTTTACCTTTAAATATACAATATACCTGAGTTAGGACTCCACACACTTTTCAGTTAGTATTTTTTACACTATGTTTAGAAAATAGCACCAGTAATTGAAAATGTCATTCTTTTCTCACTAATAGCAGTGCCATGGTTGTGACATCTCAAATGGCAGAATTCAAATAGGCCTGTTTCTGTTCTTATTCTATTCCATTTTTCACCTTCTCTATCCTTTCACCAACACCAGGCTTTATTAATCTCTAAATCTTTGCCATAGTTGTTTTCTAACTGATAGAATAAGTTCTCCAAGTTTGTTGTTCTTCAAGATTGTTTTGCTAGTCTTGATTCACGTATCCATTTAAACCGACTTGCAATTCCAAATGTTAAAAATGCTACAATTTTTACTGGGATTGCATTAATTTTGTAGATTCATTGAAAGAGAATTAATATCTTTGCAAGATAAACTATTTTAAGCAACAAATCAGTAATAACTTGTGTGAGCTTTTTAAAGAATCTAGATTTACTTATGAAGTGAAATTTTAAAAGTTCCTCATTCTTTCACATGCAGTCCTTTTAGGTTGCTGTATATGTTTAAGCAGATGGTGTTCTGCACAAATCCAAAGAGGGCTATTTATCAGGGTCATGACACCACTTGACTTATGCAGAAAATGAGTGCAGTAACCTTAGGACCAATTCCCTTACTTCAGTAAAGAGCTATTCATTAGAATGCATTATAACTAAACAATAAAATTTTAAAAAATATTTCTATCTATGACCACTCGTCTTAAAATACGTATACCCATGAAACATAGTGAAATCATCAAGATATTCTCTAAATTTTAAACAGAATTATTTTTATTTTTGCTAGAAACAAAGCAAATTGCTTTCCTAATTTAAGATATTTTCTCTAAGTTACTTTTTAAGTTTCAAAAATTGCTGACTTTTCCCAATTCTCATTTCATTGAATAAAGTAATTTTGATAGAATTAATTCAGTGGAAAATTTAATTTACTACCTGTAATACTATAATTCAAATGCAAGGTATTATGGACACTCACCCTGGATATGACCATGAACAGTAAAGAATACTGATAAGACACTATAAACAATGGCAACTTAAACTCATGTAAAGTACTGCACAATGACCAGACTTAGCTAGAATTAACTGAATGGTTTAGGTGTTTGAAATCCTCTTATTACATTTTATCATTTATAACTGAAGAAGACATCAATTTTAGAGTTTCTTTTTCCTTGCCTATAAAAATGAAACCATGGGCCATGCGATTTTAAACTTTCTTTACAAATCTACAATTATTTCACTCCAATTATGAACTGTTCAGTAAATAACTCTACAGTTGATAAGATCTCAGGAGTTTGTGGGAGCCAGAAGCATACTGTGTGTCCACGTATAGAATGGATGTAGAAATGACCAAAACACAATTTTAGAAAACAAAAGGAATAAAAGGCATCCTACCCTTGCAATTACTCCCCAAAGAACCACATCTACAGTTTGTACTCTTTAGTGTCTGACTTCCTACAGAAAAGTTTGGATTACTCAGAAAAGGAGAGTAAGGTTTACAATCTCTGAGAAATAAGAACAAAACCTTGCACAAGCATTTCATAACATCAATGCTAACAAATGGGGAGACCAATGAGATAAAAATTAGTTTGGCAAGTAATATATTTTATTTAAAATATAAACTAAAAATTAGTTTGGTGAATAATTATTAGTTTGGCAAATATTTTAATAATCTAATTATAAAAGTTTTTTTTTAAATTCTAAGGCAGACGTAATCATTACCTTTCTTATAATGAAACCCCATATGCCAACTGAGATTTATTTTTCAAAATTAAAAAACAAAGGCTTTTAATCTATTTTTTAAATACTAAAATTCTCCTGAACTTCTATGTACCTAAAATTCAAGAAACTTCACTTTTAAATGTTCCTGTAATGTCATATTTTATTTTGTATACTGGTGTTTTTTCTCTTTTTTCAAATCTGGCTCTTTCTATTGAGAAAATCTAGAACAGTCAACCATCTGTATTTTTTTTTCCACTTTCAACTTCCTCCCTCATTGCTCAATCTCTTCTATTTTTGGCTTATGCTTCACTAAAGCTGCTCTTTTCAGTTGAGAGATTTTATGTTGATCAAATCTCATGTCTTACTTTAGTTTTCAAATTCTCAAACCATCTTGGATAATGTGATATTGTTTACATGTTCCCTTAATGACATTCTACCATGCCCTTCCAAGACTCTGTATCATCTTAATTCTCTGTGTTTCCTCCTCAGCTCTCTTTCTTTAAGTATAATTTATCCCATAACTCCAAATATCACCTCTACATGTATGAATACCAAATAAATATCTGTGTCTGGTCCTTATCATTCTCCTGGGCATCAGGATGCCTGTGTGTGTCTATTTCTAAACAAAATGGTAGTAATTCAAAATGACTGAAATCTAACTTAGAATGATGACTCCCAAATTATTTTCTGTTTCTGTGGTCCCCATGTCTGTCAATGGAATAAGTATATTTCCAGTTCCACTTCAATTCCATTTCAAATGCTTCCAGCTCAATAAAGATTTTCTATTTCATTAACTTGGCTAAAACCCTGTTTCATCTGTGTACTCCTGTTTCATTCCATTTGTCATATTCTTATATCCTTTATTACGTATTTTTGGATTAATTTCTTAGCGTTGTTTTAAATAAGCCATTCTGAACAAAGTATAAGCTCCTTGGTCACTGGCATTTATTCATATTAACATTAACATTGCACAAAATGGTCTTTTTCTGTCACATATAAGAAGACACTAGTTTCTTCCTTCTATTCTGTAGTCTGCAAGGAACTAGAGGATTAGAAAGCTCTGTGTTCTTGTGACATATTGTTTTTAAAACCTAACTCGAGTCTGATCAGTTTTCCCTCACTAAGTACTGACTTAAAACTTTAACAAGGCCAGGCGCGGTGGCTCACGCTTGTAATCCCAGCACTTTGGGAGGCCGAGGTGGGTGGATCACCTGAGGTCAGGAGTTCAAGACCAGCCTGGCTTACGTAGCTAAACCCTGTCTTTACTAAAACTACAAAAATTAGCATGATGTGATGGCGCATGCCTGTAATTCCAGCTGCTAGAGACTGAGACGGGAGAATCGCTTGAACCTGCCAGTCAGCACTGCAGTGAAACAAGATGGCGCCACTGCACTCCAGCCTGGGCTATACAGTGAGACTCCATCTCAAGAAAAAATAAAAATAAAATAAAATAAAACTATCACATTGTAAGGGAGTACCATTTTCAGCCTATTTTTAAGTAGCTGTGAAAAGACTCCAAGAACCAGTGGAAAAATAGACGAGCTTGAATCCCAGTACCCTTAGACAAGTCATTCTGACTTCTGTGAACGTTAGTTTCTTTACCCATAAATTCTCATTTGCATTTCTGCTCCACATGTTGTGTGACATAAGCAAATGCAATATATGTAAAATTACCCTTACAATGCCTGGCATTTAATAATAATTATGCATCAGGGTTAGAAATACAGGAGAATCAATTCTTCATAGCTACATTTTTTTTTTTACATCACCAAGCCTGTTTCAATTTTACTAAATTGTTTGTCTATGACCATTTGTTATATACATTCTGTATTGTTACATATATATTTGTTATATATATTCTGTTATATATATTCTGTATATATATTCAATATATGTAAAATACATGCAATATATGTAAAATTACCCTTATAATACCTGACATTTAATAATAATTATGCATCAGGGTTAGAAATACAGGAGAATCAATTCTTCATAGCTACATTTTTTTTTTTACATCACCAAGCCTATTTCAATTTTACTAAATTGTTTGTGACCATTTGTTATATATATTCTGTAAGGGATATTTTTACTTCATGAGATGGTAATTAGTATATTTCAGTTCAAAAATTAGATTCAATTGTTCTCAAACAAAATGCAAACTGCATATTTATTAGAGACGGAATAAACTAAAGAACTAACATAAATTAGCCTCCACTGCACACTAAACAAGATACAAATAAGAGACATGGTAAATACAGTGGAATCAATTCATTTCCAATATCTTTTGCTTTCTTCATCAGTACCTTTTATGCTTACCAATAATTGTCTGTATTTTTACATTATCTTCCTAAATAAACAGATCACAAAAGTTAGTTTTAGTTTTATTTAAATAGAGGCACATGATAAAACACATTGAATAAATATTACATATAGTAACATCATTGCATATACTATATATATGTTATTACATATAAAGGTAGAGATAGAGATATAAATTAAATTTTGTAAGTCTTCTCTTTTGCTCATCCACTGAGCAAATATTTATGGAATAAATGCCAGGTTATAAGCACTTTTATAGAACTTGAGAACAAATTAGTAAGCAAAGCAAACAATAATTTTGTTCACATGGATTTCAAGTTGTTGTGGAAGATGGAAGTTCATAAATGTTAACTAAAAATGAAATGTCCAGTAGTGATAAGCAGTAAACAAATGAAAGGCAGGATGTTAAGTTGTTATTTGATACTGTGTCATAAACACCTCTCAGGGAGGTGACATTAAGCCTAAGGTTGGGTAATAAGGAGTCGGTAATATAACAATCAAGGGACAGAACATTCTAGGCAGATGTAAAACAATTAATGTAAAGATTCTAACATGGGAATAAGCTTGCTATGTTCAAAGACAAATGAAGCTTAGTGGTGAGAGTCAAAGAAAGAGAAACTGGTATAAATATCAGATTGGGAAATTATCTAGGGGCCAAATTATTATTCCATCTTCTTGCGTCAAAGAAAAGGGTCTGAATTTTATTTGAAATAGAAAACTACTAGAAGAGTTTTAAGAATATGACTTTTGCTATTGTATGAGGAATGTGTTATTGGGCCTGGTAGATTTAGGGGAATGATTTAAAATCAGGGAGACCAGGTAAGAGGAGCTTGAAGTAATCCAGATGAAAAATGTTGTTTTTGTTTGTTTGTTTTGTTTTGTTTTGTTTTTGGCCCAAAGCGGTGGTATTACACTTACATAAGAGTGGGTATATTACAGACATAGTTGAGGTAGTGTCAACTACCTGATTGATGTCATATTTGGGTTAGGGAAAGAGAGAAATCAAAATGTACCTTCATGCCTTTGTTTGACTGTGCAAACAGTCAGATGTATGCAGTTGTGCTGTTTATTTTTATATAACCCTACTATTTGTTAATTTGTCCACCAACACCTCTGTTTTTAAGTCCTGCTGAGTTTAATTAACCTTAAGGAATTGGGTAAATGAAAATATGTGGTTAATTCCACACATATTATTGATCACACAATATTTATATAAATTTCTTCTGCCTTGGGAAAACAGCTTTCAACTCTTAAAAAATGTAGTGTTCAAGTTGGAAAAAGATATAAAATCTTAATGAGAAGCAGGATATAATTGATTTGACTGTTCGGATTTATACTAGCTTCTAAACATGATCCCAAGCATTCTGAGACTAGCTCTTTCATATTTTCAAAACTTATGACTATGACAATTTACTAAAACCACATTAATTACACCTAGAGCATTTTTGTTTTAAGAGCATCTCACAGCAGAGAAAAAATAAATTAAGATCAATGTCCTAGAGGATAGTATTCATGTAAAGTTCTATTTTAATTTTAATTTGGTTCTTATTAATTTAAATTACTACATATCTTGCATTCTCAAAGTTTTCTTATCAGAATGACTAACAATACATTTTTAACAAATTATATTTTTACTGTTATTTACTCAAGCATAATTTACTAAGCATTAATATTAAAAATATTTATTGGACATCTATATAACAAGAGACAATTCTAACTTCTGTGACTACAACTTGTGAAAAAGGAGACTCATTCCTTTCTGTCAGGAAACTTTCATTCTGGCAGGAAACACATTTTAATTTTTAAAAAATCAAATGATAAATAATTTTTATAAATGTTATGTAAAAATTAATAATTTACCTACTCATATTTATCTAAGCAACTTGTGAAAGAACTAAAGCATAAGGAAGAGTAGGAATTAACTAGCTGAAATGTGTATGTGGTGGGGTGTGTGGAAAATGGTTCTTCAGGCAGAGGGAATGGATTGCATAAAAGGCTTTGTTATAAGAAAAAGTAGGATTTGATACAAAAACTGAAGAAATATATATGAAATATCAATTGTATTTTCTGAATAACACTGAAAAACAAAACAAAACAAAACAATACTCCCGGTTTTCAGCCCAGCATGCAAGGAGATTAAAAGTTGCCACTCTCTCCTAACAAACTGAAAGCTAAACAAACTGAAATCAACAATTCTGATTCTGTGAAATGCGAAATTATCCTTCACATGTGCAGCAGAAAGAATATCCTTTCTCAGACAAACAAAAGTAGAGGGCATTTTTTGCCAATGGATATGACTTGCAAGAAATGTTTGAACAAGTTCTTTTTTTTTTTTTTTTTTGAGACAGAATTTTACTCTGTTGCCTGGTCTGGAATGCAGTGGTGTGATCTCGGCTCACTGCCACCTTTCCCTTCCAAGATTCAAGCAATTCTCCCGCCTCAGACTCCTGAGGAGCTGGGATTGCAGGCACGCGATACCATGCCCAGCTAATTTTTGTATTTTCACCATGTTGGCCAGGCTGGTCTCAAACTCCTGACCTCCACCCACCAAGGTCTCCCAAAGTGCTGGGATTTCAGGTGTGAGCCACTGTGCCTGGCCCTGAAAAAGTTCTTCAGAGTAGAAAAATACTTTAAACTAGAAACTCAGATCTCCAAATCATTTGATCATTTTTCAATTGGACTTGTTTGTTTTATGTTTTGCTGTTGTTGTTATTTCTTGTTGTTGTTTTGCTATTGAATTGACTTCCTGAATATATCCTGGTTATTAATTCCTTGTTAATTGAATAGTTTGCAAATATTTTCTTCTATTCTGTAAGTTTTCTCTTCACTTTACTGATTGTTTCCATTGCTGTTCAAAACCTTTTAAGCTTGATGTGATTCCATCAAGTAGTGAAAAATTTCCCCAACTTTTTCCTCTAGTAGTTTCAGAATTCTAAACTACAGACTTTGCTAGTAGTTTCACGGGTGCAGATCTTAGGCTTGAGTCTTTAATCAATTTTGATTTGATCTTTGTATATGGTGAGAGATAGGGGTCTGGTTTTATGCTTTTGCATATGGATATCTATCAAGTTTGCCCAGCACAGTTTATTGAAGAGGCTGTCCTTTCCCTAATATATGTTTAAAGAAAGGAAGTGCATCAGAGAAAGACTAAGTGAAGGTAAATTAAAAACGTTTACTTTACTTATTCTTATTCATAAGATTATTGAAAATAATGAAAACAATGTATTTTATTATATTATGTATATATACTGTATATAGGATAAACGAATGATAACAATGATATAAGGGATGAGAGGAAAGACTTAGAAATAACTTATCATGAGGAACTCCTGCTACCCATGAAGCAGTACAGTGTTATTTGAAAATTGACTTCATTCAGTTCATTGGAAATGTATTTTGAAAATTCTTGAACAACAAATAAACAAATTTTAAAAAGTATAATTGATATGCTAAGGAAAGACAATTAAATCACATAAAATGCTCAATTGAAATCGCCAAAGACAGAAAAACAGTGAAAGACAAAAACTGAAATAAAGAATAAGGGCAACAAATAAAATAGTTACAAATATACCAGATATGAATCCATTGTATAAACAATTACCTTAAAATTATAATTATCTAAATAGATCAATTGCAAGGCAGAGACTGTCAGAGTAGATTAAAAAAAATAAAACAAGACAAACAAGACCAAACCAGATATTGTTCACACGCACAAAAAAAACACACAATAAGTATAATGACACAAGTAAATCAAAGATAAATAGATAGAAAAAGACATACTATGCTAACACAAATCAAATGAAAGCAGGAGTGGAAATATTGATTCCAGATACAGTCGACTTCACAACAAGGAAAGTTATCAGGTTTCTAAACGGGTATTACCTAATCATAATGGGGTCATTTCTTAAGGAAAATATAGCGATCTTTAACATGTATATGTTTAACAACAAAGCATAAAAATATGAGAGGCAAAAATTAATACAACTTAATGAGAAACACAGGTATCCACTTTTATAGCTGGAGACTTTAACATTGAATACATGAATCCAGGAGGCAGAGGTTGCTGTGAACTGAGATCGCACTCCAGCCTGGGCAATAAGAGCGAAACTCCATCTCAAAGAAAAAAAGGTTGGGAGGGGGGGTGGAATACAAAGAGGAAAAAAGTACGAAAAAATGGGAAAATTTTAAGAAAAAAAGGAGAAAAAAATAAAATCAGTAAGGACATTGCTTAATCAAACAACATCTATCAACTATATATGTTATCAGTGGACTACATCTAATAACAGCAGAATACATACACTTCTCAAGCTTGCCTAGGATATGCACCAAGATAGATCACACCCTAGGCCACATGACACACTTTAAAGCATTTTATAAATAGAAATCGTACAATGTCTGCTCTCATACCACAATGGAATTATACTACAAATCAATAAAAGAAGGCCAGAAAATACTCCAAATGCTTGAAGATTAAACCATGTACATTTAAGTAACACACAGGTCCAAGAAAACTATCTCAAAAGAAATTTTTAAATATTCTAAACTAAATGAAAATGAAAACACAGCAAATCAAAATTTTGGGGATGAAGTGAAAGCAATGTTTAGAGGGCAATTTCCTTGCATACATATATTAGAATATAAGAAAGACTTAAAGTGAATTATCTAGATTTCTACCTCAGGACACTGGGAAAAGAAGAGCAGATTAAGTTCCAAGTAAGCAGAAGAAAAGAAATAATAAATATTGCAGAAGAAGTTAATAAATTTCAAAGCAAAATCAATAGAGAAAATTAAAACCGAAAGCTGGTTCTTTTAAAAGATTAACAAAATTGCTAAGTCTATACCTAAGCTAACTTGGAAAAATAAAAGAAGACAGAGATAGAGAGAGAAAAACACAATAATATCAGAAATAAAGAAGGAATAATTACGGTAGACAGCATTGTCATTCAAAGGATAATAAAGTAATGCCATGAGCAACTTTATGCCAATAATTTGATAACCAAAGTGAAATAGAGAAATTCATTGAAAGACGCAATCAGCTAAATGTCACAAAGGCAGAAACAATCTGAACAGACCTTTATATCCATCAAACAAATTGAATTAATAATTAGTAGTCTCCCCAGACAGAAAGCACCAAGTCCAGACAGGTTCAGTGGTGAATTCTACCAAACATTTAGACATTAACTTATATCAATTATCTACATTCTATTTCAAAAGATAGAAATAGAGAGATTACTTTCTCATTCTATGAAGCCAGCATTACTGAAATGCTAAAAACAGACAGAGAGATGACAAGAAAACTACAGGCCAATATATTTCTAAACATAAATGAAAAATCACCATTTATAAAACATTAGCAAGTCAAATCCAACAATTTATAAATAAACTGTATATTACACCCATGTGGGATTTATCCCAGGTATGCAAGTCTGATTCAACATTAAAAAATCAATGTAAATGCAACACATCAACATAATAAAGAAAAATAATCATAAAATCATATTAATATATGCATAAAATTATTTCACAAAATTTGATACCCATTCATAATAAAGGTTTTCAATAAGAACAAGGGGTGGACCTTCCTTAACTTAATAAAGGATATCTAAAAAGCTACAACTTACATCCTTCTTTACATCTTAGTGAGTAACTAGAAGCTGTCCCCACTAAGATTAGGAAAAACTCAAGAATATCCTCTCTCCCTAATTCTTTTCAACATTGTACTGGAAGAACTAGCTAAAGCAATAAGACAAGGAAAGGAAATAAAAAGGCATATTCATTGGGAAGGAAGAAATAAAACTCTCTGTGTTTGCTGATGACATGATAGTCTACGAAAAAAGTCTGAAAAAACTCCTGGGTATAATCAATGATTATAGCAATGTTGCAGGCTAAAAGATTAATATGCAAAAATCAATTAATATGCAAAAATCAAAAATATACCAGCAATAAACAAGTGAAATTTGAAGTTAAAAACAAAATTATTCTTTTCATTAGCACCCCACAAAATTAAATACTCAGGCATATATCTAATAAAATATGTACAAGATCTATATAAAGAAAACTATGTAACTGATGATAGAAAATAAAAGAATAAAATAAATGGAGAGTTATTTCACGTTCATGGATAGAAAGACTCAATGTGGACAAGATGTCAGCTCTTCCCAACTTGATCTGTAGAGTAAATGTAATCCCCAAAAAAATCACAAGTTACTATGTGAATATTGACAAATTGATTCTAAAGTTTATTACATAGAGAGGCAAAAGACCCACAATAACCAAAGTAATATTGAAAGTATAAATTTGTAGGACTGACACTATCTAACTTCAACACTTACTATAAGCTACAGTAAACAAGACAATGTGATGTTGGCCAAAGAATAAACAAATAAATTAATGGAACCAAATAAAAACCCCAGAAATAGACTCACATAAATATACTCAAGTGAACTGACATGTCATACATAGTTAAGGCAGTACTATGGTGAAAAGATGATATTTTCAACAAATGGTACTGGAACAACTGTAATCCATAAGAAAAAAATATATATCTAGTCACAGACATTATGCACTTCATAAAAATTAACTCAAAATGTAATATCGACCTATATGTAAATCAAAAAATTGTAAAACTACTAGAAGAAAACATGGCAGATAATCTAGATGACCTTGGTTTTGGTAGTGAATTTTTGGATTCAACACCAAAAGTGCAATCCATGAAAGAAAGGTGTTTTTTTTGTTTGTTCTTTGTTTTTGTTTGTTTGTTTGTTTTTTGAGATGGAGTCTTGCTCTGTTGTCCAGGCTGGAGTGCAGTGGCCTGATCTCGGCTCACTGCAACCTCCACCTCCTGGGTTCAAGTGATTCTCCTGCCTCAGCCTCCTGAGTAGCTGGAATTACAGGTGTGTGTCACCATGCCTTGCTCATTTTTTGTATTTTTAGTGGAGATGGAGTTTCACCATGTTAGCCAGGATAGTCTCAAACTCCTGACCTCATGATAAGCTGGACTTCTATCAAATTAAAAATTTATGCTCTGCAAAAGACACTGTTAAGTGAATGAAAAGACAAATCACAGAATGGGGGGAAATATTTGCAAAAAACATAACTGACAAAAGACTATTATATGAAATATACAAATAATTCTTAAACTCTATATAATAAAAAGAAGAGCCCAATTAGAAAGTGGGCCAAAATATTTAATGCACACCTAATTAAAGAAGATATACAAATAGTAAATAAGCCTATGAAAAGATATTTCAAATCCTATGAACCAGGGAAATGAAAATTAAAATGAGCTACTGTACCACTGCAAGCCTGTTGAAATGATCAGCATCTAGAACACTGACAACACCAAATGCTGGATGTGAAGCAACAGTACATCTCATTCATTGCTGATGGAAATGCAGTGATACAATCACTTTGGAAGACAATTTAGCAGCTTCTCAAGAAAATAAATATACTTTTACCTTAAAAATTTGTTATTTGAGCTCCTTAATATGTACTCAAAGAAGTTGAAAGTGTCTGTCTACACCAAAACCTGAACACTGATGTTTTCAGAAGCTTGTTTTGTAATTGTCAAAACTTGGAAGCAATTAAGACATCCTTCAGTAGATGAATGAATAAACTGTGGTAGATCCCAATGATGCGACATTATTCAGCACTAAAAAGGAAAAAGATAGCAAGCCATGAAGAAACATGGAGGAAACTTAGATGATTATTACTAAGTGAAATAAGCCAATTTTAAAAGACTACCTACTTTATAATTCCAACTATATGACAAATATAGTTTTGCTTTGAGAAAAACAAAAGACACTGAAAAGATCAGTGGTTGATAAAATAATTGTGGGAAAATGTCATTATAAACATTTTCAAACACATAGAATGTACAACCCCGAGAGTGAACCTTAATATAAAGTATAAATATGGGGTAATGATGTGTCAATGTAGGTTCATTGATTGTAACAAGTGCACCACTCTGGTGGGAGATGTTGCTAATTGGGGAGGCTATGCATGTGTGAGAGCAGGGGATACATGGGAAATCTCTGTATCTCCCTCTCAATTTTGCTATGAAATTAAAAGTGGTCTAAATAAAGTCTACACAAATGGAATTCAAAAATTATTCCTTGAAGTTTATAATTGCTTGGCATCATAGCAGATTCTTTTCCTGATGTTAAAAAATTACAATGTATATGATTAATAGTTTGTAATAATGAATACATGTACATGGGAAAGTGGAAAGACAAGAAGAAAAAGAAAAACATTAATAAACAAGATTTACCTTCTAGTAGACATATACACGTGTGTGTCTAGAAATATTTATCATTACTCCATCACAGCCACACATTTACCACCTCAAAAGACTGGCTATTATACTGAATTACACTAATCTAAATAATAAGGAAGAAACAAGAAGAATCAAGGATGTTGGGGAAAAGTGAATATACAGAATAAAATCTATAAAAAATCCAACTATATAATTTCAAATATTTCAGAAAAGAAGTTAAATAACTTCAGCAAGTTATTATAATCCCTGGGAAACAAATGGCACACAGATTATAAAAAATGAGTGAAATTTTGCTGTTGTCTAATTGGCATATTTGAATCATTTTCATGCCTTCCATAATATGTAAAATGAAAATATCATGGTTGATTCAAAAAAACATAGATGAATGAGGTCTTATTGGATGTTCAGTCCTAATCTCCTTTTCATTCATTCCCCCTTACAAAGGTATCATAACAGTAGTATCCAATGGTTATTGTGAGTGAAATATTACACAAATACCTGCTGCTCAATTTTAGCTGTATACATGGGCCCAAACTTGAATCACAAGCAATTAATCAGAAAATCTGAGAAAGTAAAGAGAATATTAACTCACATGATGATACCTCCTGTCCAATGCGGGTATAAAGAACATGAAATTTTCCGTATTAAATTTGTTTTGGGATGTGTTTTATTTGGATTATTTTTGCATATCCTTCCATTCAAGTTAAAATTCTTTGCAAGTAAGTTATTCTACATAGTAGAGTTAAACTTTTTATAAATTATGCATTTTGAAATAAAACGTAGAACACATCAATGTTTTTAAAACCTTACAGCCATATTTGTATTTTAAGGTAACCACAGTATACCCTTTTACTCTTCTTCCCTTTTCTAAAGTAATCATTCTCAAAGCTGTTTTCATGATTAATTAATTGCATGAAATCCTTACATTCTGGCAGCGTGTGCTTATTAATTAATCAATAATATCACCTCTCATGATATACCAGATGACATCTGACAGGGGCAGAGTGCATGGACGTTTACTGTCTTTAATGTGTGGAAACCATGTCTCTCTCTCTGTGTTAATATTAATAAAACATAACATAGTATTAGTGTTTTTTAAGTAGCTAAATATTTTAGTTACAAAAGCGGTACCAACATATATAATTTATATTTAATTTAATAATATCACCTTTTATGACAGACTGGATACCATTTGACAGGGACAGAGTGCATTTAGACATTTACAGTTTTAATGTGAAATATGTTAATACAACATAACATACATTAGCATTTCTGTAAGTAACCAAATATTTTAGTTTCAAAAGCGGTATCTATATGTAATTTTATATTTAATTTAATAAAATTATATATAATTTTATTTAAACACTCAAAAATCAAACAAATGTAAAAAATAGAAATCAAAGACCTTAATCAATACTGATCCTATTTGCCACCTCATACATAAGCATTAATACTTTTTTTCTTTCCTTCCCAATAATTTTCCATGTGGTCTATAGTTTGTAAAGAAATAATATCCTAGATACACACACACACACAGATATTTCTATGTACATACATATATATGTATATAAATTTTAGCAAATTTATATCACATAGAAATGCAGCTGCAATGTTCCATTTCAGCACATAAATCTCTTCCTCATTCTTTTTATAAATGAGTAGTATTTCATAGTGTTAGATATGGTGGTACATACATACAGCAGCATAGTATGCAGCATGAAAAAATAAGAGACAACTCTAAATGTTCTTTTGTAGATTATAGCTAATACTCAGTGTTAATTCAAAAGCCTCAATTGCATAGTTAGTATATTACCATTTGTGTAAAAATAACTATATGCATTTTCATTCATATGTGATATCTGGGTAGAATGTCTCTGGAAAAAATTAATGTAAGAAAAATTAAAATTAAAAAGATCACTGAAAAAAATAAGAATTGTAAAGGCTACTAACTATTTCTCTTGTTAATATTTAATTTCCTTTCAGTAATATTTATTTCATTCTTTTTAATTTAAAGATATTTGTTTGCATATTAATTGTTAGTAAGGAAAACAAAATAAGAACTCACTAGTTCTCTCTTCTTTCTGCATTATGCTTTATTTCATCACATATTTATACCAATTGTTAATATAAGAAAATGAATCATTTTCTTGGTAAGAATCATCAATAGCCACTTTTCCACAAATAGTATAATCCTGTATGTCATCACAAACACTATCATGCAGAATTTTTTAAAAGAATCAATTGAAGAATAACAAAAACTAACACAGAGACAAGCAAACAAAACAACCTTAAGATCCAATGGTGGTGGGCTGTTCATCCATCTTTACTAACTCTATAGATCTTACTTAGGGCTGTTATCAGAGAATGTTGCTAAATGTGTCTTAATCACTGTCTTTTACAGACATCTGATTTTCAGAGCTAAAAAGTGTGTTCACTTCTAGATTTTCTTCTATTCTTATCAGCACCCATTCTTCAAATTATGATGCATGTGTATGTGAGGTACCTACCTACTCCGATAAGAGCAACAATATGTAACTGTGATCTGATCAAAAGTGTTTTA
This sequence comes from Macaca fascicularis, assembly GCF_037993035.2. Classification (NCBI taxonomy): domain Eukaryota; kingdom Metazoa; phylum Chordata; class Mammalia; order Primates; family Cercopithecidae; genus Macaca; species Macaca fascicularis. The sequence continues at coordinate 25,672,978 of NC_088377.1, read as the reverse complement.
TATCCTTAGTATTTTTTTCTATATAAATCTTAGCATTTGTAGAGTCTGTTCAGTCTTTGGAGCATTGTAGATTTGTTGTTTGCTTGCTTTTGTGTGTGTATAATCCTAGTTTACATGCTTCTTAAGAGCAACTTTTAATGTCCTATATCTACCATTATGATAAGAAATATAACAGTTTCCCTGCTCTGAATGTTCTGAATGTGCCACCCTTCCTGTCCCTGGCAACTACTGACTTTATTATTGTCACTATTGATTTGTCATTTCCAGAATGTCATATAGTTGGAATTATAAAGTATTTAGTCATTTCAGACTGCCTTAATTGCCATAGTAACTACATTTAAAGTTCTTCTATGTATTTTCATGGTAGATAGCTCATTTATTTTTTATTATGAGTAATTTTCAATTTTACTGATGGTCCACAGCTTATTTATCCATTGCCTACTATCCATTCATTTATTGGAAGACAAGTTGGTTACAATTTTTGGCAGTTTATAAATAGTGTTACTGTACACATTTATAGGAAGGCTGTTGAATGAATACGTATTGAAGTCCCCAACCCTTCCTTAGTTGTTTTCTTTTTTTTTTCCGTACCTACTTAAATCTTTATTAGGAGTACCTCATTCTCAAGTCTTCTATCTCACTTTACTCCTTGTCATCGCTAAATAACTTCCTTGTTATCCTTTTTTTGGTTGTTGTTCAGTTATGAGACATGAAACTTTGTATTGTTTTCTATTTTTCATCAATTATGAAAAATTACATTCACTGTCATATATGTTTGAAATTTGATAAAGATGACATTGGAGTATGAAGTTATAAATGAAGAGGTATGCATGTATGTTACAAAGATTACTTTATTTAAGCTATTTTCTTGAAAAACTTGAATATGTTAGAAGTCCATAATCATTTTACAGTTAAGATCTTTCATACAAATTGATAGAAATATTTAAAAGAAAACAACACACACAAATTTCGTCTTCTAAATTTTGAAATACAAGCAACATTTCCAAAGTATTTCAAATGTTTTAAAATTTTAAAATGTTTCTTTTTTATTATTTTAAAAATGTTTTAAAATAGTTTGAAATTTTAACATTTGGCTAGTAAGGGGAAAGAAAGCTACTTGATGCTATACATTTTATTAATAAAATATTTTCATTTTTTTCCAAATAGAAAGTGTACAATAGGATTTAAAATGTGTATCAGTTTTGCAAAATAGTTGATACAATTTTGATGAGAAAAAGATATCCAGAAAGAATGGAATTTCTTCCTTTTTTTCTGAGTAATAATATATGGTGAGATAAATTTAAACAGAAAAGCATTTTTCAGTGGTTTTCATAAATTAACCAAGTTGGATTTATTTGGAGGAAGGTAGGATTTGGTGATTTTAAACTGTGTTTGTTCCATAATGCATCCCTTTTTACATTAAACAGGTGAGATGTTTTTGTTTATGTTTCTAGGAAAGATGGATCAAAAGAACCAATAGTGGAGATGAGAACAGAGGATGAAAGAATTACTAATCACGAAGATGGGAGCCCAGTAAATGAGCCAAATGAAACCACACCACTAACAGAACCTGAGTATGTAGCTGGGAGTGCTTCCTTCTATTCACATGGGTATTGGCAAAATGATAACACATTATTATTGTTGTATTACATATTTAAATATTAACTATTTGTAAAAGAATAGTGCTTTTACTTTTTCGATGAAAGTACATATGAATATCTAAAATCAATTTTCTATTGAGACTTTTTTCATGAAAACTTTGTATGAATGTCAGAGAAAGTCTGATAAACCATATATCTATAATTTAATGCAAAAGTATAAAAAGATAAGTATCTTACAGAGTTTAGATTTTCAACAATAGTCTGTCTTTTTAAGATAGTGTTGTTTTCCCTTTCAAAATAAAATAATTATATTTACTGAAATAAAGACATGTCAGGAAATTTGTCATTGCTTCGAATATAAATGTCAGTGAAATATACGCAAGTCTATTTTAAAAATAAATAATGTTTGTGCAGAGGAGAAAATAATATTAAAGCGTTTATCATTGTAATGTCTATGCAGTAAATGATGCTTGGTTTCCACTCTTGACATTACTTATTTTGCATCTCTAATAGCTCTTTTAAAACTATAGTAGATAACAAAACCTGAAAAGATGAATATATGCCTAGATTCATGCATAGGTCAATTAGAATAATTCAAAGCAAAGACATTATTACGAAGTGTTAATAGTACTATTATATTGGAGGTATGCGATACTAACGAAGCCATAGTGATCAAACACTACTGGGCACCAAAATAACTTTATAATTTTATTATTTTTCAGAATAAATATTTATTTTTATAACACCTAATATTTCCTTGCAGAGTAAATTGATTTAGGTTTCTCATCCTAAATCACAGATAAAAGGTTTTCACAGATGAAGAAAATGATTTTATTTTCATAAATTCCCTCTATCTGCCCACAAGAGGCTGCAATAATTAATATTTACACAAACACAAAGCACTACTCTACAGGAAAAAAATTTAATATAAATCCTCGGGCCAATTTTAGTGATTGCGTTTAGAGATTATTACAATCTAAATTCAAATGAACTGTATTAGATGTGGGTTCTGTATTCTCTACTTTAGAAATAAGAGGTGTACATGAAAACTAGTTAAGAATATGCTCTTGGACTGGGGTATATTTTGGGAAAAAAGGGTAATTTAATAACTACTCTGTGTCTCCATTATAGAAAATAAATCACCAATATAAAATAATATGATTAACAGTAATATTAAAAATATTTTACCTAAACATAAGTGGTGAGAAACTCTATACACAGAAACAAGTTATCAGTTTGGTGAAAGCACTTAAGTCATCAAAAACGTAATATATATTTCATGAGTAAGAACTGTATTAAGTATTATGCTAACTTAATATCAGAACTCTAATCAGAACTGTTTTCTCTACATTTTGATGCTTGAGGTGACATATTGCTTTTGTGACTTTGTGTTGTCAATATTTTCAGTACTTGTGAATGCTAAAAAGGAATAACTGAGACTGCACTATTTATAACATATAAAATAGCCGCCTGCTGTCATTGGTACAATGTTTTTTTTCATTACCAGCAATGGATATTACTAGTTTTTGCCTATTTCTTACTTTGATTAGTTCTGATAGCTTTGATCTGCAGAATCTGTTTTAACCCTTCTCATTCAAAAATATAAAATAAATTACAAATAAATCCCAGAGGAACTAGTGTTGTAACTTTCACTCCATTATAAAATGGTAAGGCTAAAGTCACAGCGATGGATTGGAATACTTGGAATACTATTTCTTTCCTTCCTTCTTTCTTTCTTTTTTTCTTTTTGAGACGACTTTCACTCTTGTTGCCCAGGCTGGAATGCAATGGCGCTATCTCGGCTCACCTCAACCTCCGCCTCCTGGATTTAAGCTATTCTCCTGCCTCAGCCTCCCGAGTAGCTGGGATTACAGGCGCACACTGCCACACCAAGCTAATTTTGTATTTTTAGTAAAGACGGGATTTCTGCATGTTGGTCAGGCTGGTCTCGAACTCCTGACGTCATGTGATCTGCCCGCCTTGGCCTCCCAAAGTGCTGGAATTACAGGCATGAGCCACAGCGCCCGGCCTGGAATACTATTTCTAACTTAATTTTCTTGATGTGGAAAAAGTATGTTGTTAAGGGAGAAAAACTCATCTCCAAATGTCATGTACACAATGGTAAACAATTGAATTTGCAAGTTTTAGGAAAATCTAGAAAGCACAATTCATTGGCATCGAAGTAAGGTTTGTGAAACTGTCTTGATATGAAGAAATAAAGTTGTTATTGCTTCACAAGTTACAATTGCAAACAACTCAAAATCTGTGTTGCAAAGTGATATAAAAGTGACAAGAAAAACAATAGTGAAAAGAGGCAAAAGAAAACATATACAGTAAATATTAAAAAGTGAGCAAGTCCTAAAATATGTTCATTTGCATTAAGTTCCAAGGAATATAGTTAATTCACTCAGTTTCTGAATTTTATTTTATTTTACTTATTATTATCATTATTATTTGAGATGGAGTCTCGCTCTGTTGCCCATGCTGAATGATCTCAGCGGCATGATCTCAGCTCACTGCCATCTCCATCTCCCAGTTCAAGCGAGTTCCGGCTAATTTTCGTAATTTTAGTAGATACCTGGTTTCACTGTGTTGGCCAGGCTGGTCTTGAACTCCTGACCTCAAGTGATCCACCCGCCTCAGCCTCCCAAACTGCTAGAATTATAAGCATGAGCCACCATGCCCAGCCTGGTTTCTGAATTTTATGTAACAGAATATGGCAACAATTATTAATTGTTTTCACTGGAGAAAATGTAGTACTAATAAATCGTATCATTGACATTTAAAAATGTTTTGGCATTTTACCTTCCATAACATGTAATTATATTTTTGATATCAACAACTAGTTACCAAATCTAAACCACCCTATAGTGGACAATTTGCTGCATCTAAATCTACAAATATATTGTTTCATTCATCATTCTGCATTACATTTTTAAAAGGCCAATGTAATTGTTTTTACTCTCTTTTAGAACATTTTAAAATCTATTTTAAATAATTTTAATAAATTTAATTTGTCCTTTCTAATTATTGTAGCATGTTTTCTCTACAAAATAGTAACTTATTTAGCACGTATAAAATATTAGCATATTATTGGAGCATATTTTATTTACAAAATAGTAACTTAAATGTTAAGGTATATCTCTTTAAATACCTCAGAAAATGAAGCTTATTATTTTTTATCTTCCAGAAAATTGCCTTTAAAGGAAGAAAATGGGAAAGAAGCTCTAAATCCAGAAACTATAGAAATTAAAGTTTCTAATGACATCATTCAATCAAAAGAAGACGACAGCAAAGCATAACAACACTATTACAGGGGCTTGAACAACACTACGAAGAGTATTTGGATTGCAGTGACCCTATGACCAAAACTATTCCATTGACCTTAATTTCTTGGGAAACTTCTAGCTTGGAATAGCTTGTACACATATACATATGATCAAATACTCCTGCCCATGGCCCATTTCCTTTTGTTATTGTTGTTGCTGTTGCTGTTGTTGTTAATTTTAAGAATTTCAATATCAAGACCTGACTGGCACCACACTTTGGGTATTCAATTTGATTATATGACTGAAGTACTGGAATTCATTATATGGCTCAAGTACTCTATTTATTAAGAACTATATTTAATACCACCAACAAATATAGGGGTTAAGGAAAAAGACATGAGCTATATGTGTAAGAAGGCTCTGCATGTGTATGAGTCCTATTCTGGGCAAATAGATTCTTAAGGTGGCTTTCAACTTCAAGATGAAGGCACTTAATAACGGTTACTCATTTTATCAGGGGAATTTCAGGGAACATAGGCTTCAAAGAGCCAGTTTATCTTTAGCAGATATTAAAAATTGAAAACTTTGAAGAACTCATTTCAAGCTATGATTCGGTGCATTTTCAACATTGATTTTTGATAGACTGAAGTGCCAGATCAAAATTGTTACCCATTTGAAAGAATATTAGTTGTATATAAAATTAGATTAGAAAGACTTTCTAAATCTCTCTCTCTTTATATATGTCCTATTCATTCACAATGGATTATACACAAAAAATGTATTGCAAGTGAAATAATATTGATTTCTGCCCTCAGCTTCAAATAAAGTAAATTGAAATGGGAACAATATCAATATGGTGTCTTGATATATTTATAAATATGTGATTATCATTTATTTTTAAACAACTTATCAAAAAAAGTCTTTAGTGTTCAAATACTTCAAATCATATCCTCAGATATATTTTTAGCCCATGGTTTTATATAATCTTTGAGAACCAATTTTACCACTGTTACAGGTTCACCATTAAATGTAATTGGCTACTGGAAATTAAAATTTTAAGGTTGACTAAATTAAGAAGAAATTATTTAACATTTTAATGTGCCATAAAAGTGTAAATGATAAACAATTTCACTTCCACTATGTGTTCTATTCTGGATGTTCTAGCTAGAAGTCATTTTAAGATTTTGATAAACAATTTTGGTTGAAGAAATTCCTTAAATATTCAACACAAACCTTCTGATATCTTTTGTTAGGGTTATACCAGAATAAAATGCTTCTTTACTTCCAAGCTATGCAAGCTCCCAGAGGTAAGAGAGTGACACATGATTTAACTTATATGTAAGGTTTAAAAAAGTATTTATGATTATAAACATACATACCATTTGGGAGCAGGTTTACTAACCTTGAGAGCCAAAGGTTTCCTTAGGCCCTGTAACATTCAGAACCTTTGGTGTTTCAGCTCAAATAGTGACGGGATAGGGAATGTGTTCCAAAAGAATATCGGAGCAATTTTTAGCATTGCAGAAACCTGCTTTGGGCATGTGTCTCTGTAGAGATAACCTGATGATTATTAAATGTAAAATTAAGGCAACTCATGAATATTTTTATTTACGAAGTGCTTGAAACTGTCAGCCAAGGAGAGACGACTAAGTAATTTTATATAATTCCTCACTTTTCTGGCTACAGCAGGACAGAATATGACCATCTTCATTTGAAGGCACCAAATCGTCGCAGTGTCTTTGCCATAAATTGCAGGGTTAAATGCAGGAATCTCTCCTTGCATTCCTGTCTGGCATATTCTGAAGAAAAGAACAGAATTCTTGTGCCTACCTAAGAATTTGAGAAGCATCTAAAACAAACCAGTTAGGTCATTTTAACTGACTTGATTATCCAACTGGTCTTTGACAGATGTGACTGTTGTTATTTAGTTTATGTTTGTCTGATCATCCAGTTTGCTTTATTTTGCTGTGTTTTATTTTGTCGTTTGTTTTGTTTTGTACCAACGTACTAAAACTAGTCAAAATACTTGAATTAGTTTGTTTGTGCAAAGTGTACAAGCTTAGTAAAGTGTCCATGAAGCAATAGCCATGAATGATAATTATTTCTAAATAGGGCCACATGGTTTTAAACTAATGATGGTGAAAGAATTAGGATGACTGAGAAAGTCATTTCGCATGTTTACTATTGTTATATTTGTGCTTTACTTCAAGAGTGCAGAAATCATAATAAATAACAAACTATTTTTGTGTTTTCTCAATTTGACATTTCTGTTTCTCTCATTTATTTGGATTTTCCTTGTAAAGAAATTGACATATATTTCATATACATATATATATAGTCTATATATATATATGATGTTAAATTTCCTGCCACTCATGTGGAGTAATGATCTGAAATTAATAGATAATCTGAAGCTAATTATAGTCAGACTATTTCAAGTGCACTGTTTCAGTTGCCCGAGTGGTCCTTACCTCTTGTCCTTGAAATCCATGCCATGCTGAAGCACGGCAATACTGTGATAAAGTATTTTTTTTAATATTTCAATGGAATGCTCCAAATGATTTATAAGAATTTCAAAATAAAAGATGGCTTGTAGTAAACTGTAAAATATGAGTAGAACTGAAATAACCTGTTTCATTCTTATTCTAGATTAAACATATACATATAACCGTATAAATGTTATTTTTATTGTCTGAGAGTACTCTTAAATATTAGTATAAAGTGTCAAAAGAATTGACTGAATATAAGTACTGTTAAAATAATTTGAACCCTGTGATATTTTAAACCAAGAGGCAAAGATATCACCGAAAACTTGGTATTTCTTGATAGGTTAGGTGCAATTAGGCAGTGACAATCTATATTCAACAACATATAAGAGGAAAGAGTAATATCAGAATTTTAACACATATTTTGTTTTCAAAACTGGCACAAATTCATGTGTCAACATATTTTACAATAATTGTCAAAGGAATTTAATTAAGAATTGTATTTTTAAAGATTTATTTATTATTTTTTGTGGGGTAAGACATTGCCATTCTATTGATACTAACATCTAACATTAATGTATTGTTTCTTGTTTTCTTTTATGTTTAATATTAATAACTATAAAAGCATTTTTCAAAGGCTATTAGATCCAGCACACTTCATGTGGATCTTAGTCTTTGAATTAAATATTTATATAAATAGATTTTATTAATCAAATTATTTATTCGTGTGCCAACAATTAATTGTAACTTTATGATCATACCTATGTTTACGCTTCTTATTTTAAATAATTAAGATGTATCTGTGCCTTTTAATTAGCATGACATTCTGCTTTATTAAAAGAAAAAACTACAATTAACGTCATTACTAGTATATTTTGCTTAGATTTGAGATACTCGAATGATGCTGTCTTATTTACAGTCAGTAAATAAGTTCAATTCAAACTATTTACCTTGAATATAAAATCTAGATATAATAAACTATACTGTATAAGTTACTTTAATTCATGTCAAAATAGTTCTTTTTATACACACACATGAAATATTCTTAATTTGTTCTGTATTGTTTTTCTAAACAATAAATACATTCTAGATATTATTGAAATTAAATTTTGCCAGTTGTAAGACAAAGACAACAGATAACTTTTGAAAATCAAGCAAATTACTATGGTGTTTCTTGGGTCTTCATTATTTCCATTTATATATATTTTATTTAGAATAATAAATCAACCTTTATTTTTTGGCAATAAGATTATCACAGATGAAAATATGTACAGCTCAAGTGGTAGAAATAATATTTTCCATTAGTTAATTTAGGAAATATTGGAATAGCATATTAGAATTATTTATGAGGTTCACAGTGTTCTTTTTCAGAGAAAATAAGGTAAACATTTGACTTAAATCCCCCATGAAGTTTTTTTTACACTCATATTCATAATCATAATCATATAATGTTCTTATTCAACAAGCTTTGTATCTGGAAATATTTTTAACAATAAGTTTGCTAGCATTATTGATTTATCTTTAGAGAGAAAATATTTGCATCTGTTTATTAACCCTTTGAAGCATTAATACTTAGTCACTCACACTGAAATTGTATATGGATGTATCAACATAAGCTAAAATTAAATTATGGATGTCGCAGAAATGAAAAACTTCATCTTAAAAGGTAAAATTTTCAAGAAAGTATTTTATTTATGGACTTAATAATGTCTTAAGATGAAACAATTATAAGTTCAAATGAGAAATTTGTAAAAAGACCCACATATAGTAATCGCTGAACAAACATAATTTTCTTCCAGCTCCCGTCCTTCTTTTTTGAAAAATTGAATTTACCCATGTAGATGCAGCTATTTAAAATTATACAAGAATGTTAATAGATGAATTATTTCCTCTCATATAAAGGCAAAGAATTTTATATTATATATAATGCTAAATATTTATTTGATAGCACACATAATATTCTTAGAAAAATAGTTTATTACTCACTTTAAGATTTTACCTATAACATAAATATATTATCTGATATTACCTCTTTAAATTTTCATTTTACACAATTTTTGAGATTCTGACTACACACAACATTCAGAATTATTGCTCATGTAAATTTAAATATTGCTACTTAGTTTTTTCTTTTCTGAAATGAAAACATGTATCTTTTGGCATCTGTTTTCAGCCTCCCGTGGAAGACAGTAAGCAAAACCATTACTGTTGGAGAATCTCAGATCACAACCCGACACAGGAGATTAGAGAAACAAATAAATGAGTGGATCTAGAAAGGCAAACGGAGTTGCTATATTTGGAATAGCTAGAAAGGACCTGACTTTGAGAAGTGCTAGACCAGGGACTAGGACCATTGCTTAGATAAAAATTATGGCCCATTAAACTGATGCAAAGGAGAAAACAGTGTAACACAGAGGACAAAGTTAACAGAGATAGAATCTATTATTTGATTTTGCAAATAGTTTTTTTAGAGAACAACATGCATACTATAAAATAAACAATACTATTAAGAACAAACCTATTTGTTCCAACTCTTAAAGAAATATTCATGGTTTAGCATTTGCCTCTAAACCCTGTTAGAAATATGTGAAGTTAGAAATAAAGGTTTTTTTTTTTTTAAAAAAAAAAACATTTTTGGTATGTGAACTGTATGCTGTGCTCAGTATGTACTGAAACATACTATCTTTTATTTTCTTTAATTTATATATTCCATTCAAATTTTATATGCTTAAGTTAGCTATCACAACGTTTTCTTATTGTTTCAATATGGTATGTCCCAATGAAATGCTGTATATATATGTCTAAACTGTAAAAATTATACTGCAAATGTTGAAGTTTTGTATTTATGAGAGACATTGAAAGTATGGCTTACAGTATATCAAACTTGTCACACTTCACCATTTGTATATTAATAGTAAAGATACTTTTACTTTAATAAAGTGTTGCATTTTATGTTTATTTTGAATAACATTTCTGCAGTGAGCAAGCTTATGGTTTTTCAGAGACTTCTGTGTTAAGAAACTTCCAAACATATATCTAGATATTCTAAAGAAGAGAATGCTTTCTGCTATCTTATCTCTCAATGGGTTACAATCTTTTGGCTTCTACACTGAGCAGAGCTCAGAGAATTAAATGAATAAACAGTTGGTTTAGAGCAGTGGTTCTCAAAATGGGACCCCCTAGAGCAGCATTACCTGGGAACTCGTTTAAAATGTAAATTTCTAGACCTCACCAGAGACTCAATAAATCAGAAAGTTCTAGGAGAGGGCCATGGTAATTTGTGTTTCAATAAGAATTTCTGATGATTCTGATGCATTGCAAAATTTGAGATCCAATGGATTGGAGACACTTTTATTTTTTCATTTACCAAATTGTGTTGATCAATTTAAAAATGCTAGGCAACCAACTAAATATAGCCAGTTATGCTTTGACACAATGTGTGCATTCCCCAACAGCATCATATTCTGCAAAATAATGCACTTAATAATCAAAACACTTGAAGGAAAAGTAAGTTTGGAACAAACCAGTAAAAATGTAAGCAATTGTGAAACCATAGCATCGACACAAGTAACAGCAAACAACCATTCTGTAAAAGAAAGTATAAACGTTATTGAAACATATTGAGTGATAGTCCAGTGTTAACTTCTGTTTCAAAGCTAATCATTTCACATATGATTTTACAAGTTGTTTTCATTGTTTTAAACTAGTACAAATGTGACTCATTCTTAAAAAATAAGATTCTGAGTGGCAACTTTTCACAATGGGGCAATTTTCAATATAAGCTTAATACCTCAAAAATACATACACATATAGAGTAAAAATAACATCAAACACATTGAGAAGTGAAGAAATATATATATATTGTGCCTCATATTTCAGTATTCTATGTTTATTATAAAGACAATTAAAATAAAATACAAACTATGTCACATGAAAGAGGCCAAAATTAAGTCTCTGATGTATTTTGGAAATTGGGCAGGTAACCCTGGTAGTATTTTAGATAATTTCTTCTAGTTTTTTTCTAACCCAAAGCATTACCTAAATACAAATTCTCTTTATTATACAATAAATAATGAACATATTTATCCTAAGTACTTATACAAGAAATAATGAACATATGGCCTCAGCATTTGAAATTTGTTTTCTAACATGAGTTTTTAACACATAAATGAAAATATTCTCAAAATGTAAATATTACTTTATATTTTATATGAGGTGTCATATATGTACTTATCTTTGGCATAAACTTGTTCTTTAATAGAATGCATACATTTGTGTATTTTAACTTTTCTGGACAACTTAATGTCTTCCATAGATAGCCTTTTGCATTTTATTGTTTGGTAGAGTGGCCACTATAATAGTATAAAATTTATTACATTTTAATTTCATTTTAATTTAGGTTTTTATTAATATATGGTCTGTAAAGTCAGGTATTTCTAGTATTTAGATGTCTTCATATTTGGAAAACAAGATTAACTTGATTATTTTAGTTCACATCAACCTTTCCAATTCCACCTCCAATTTCCACACTTCCTAATTCTCTCATCTTTCTTTCATCTGTGTCAATCATGACCAATGTCAGAAACTGACCTGAGAAGTTTGAGATGTATAAAGAAAAGGATACTTACCCAAATCAGTCCAAAACATTTGTATACTATCACATCTGGAGATGAAGCAATTATCAATTATCTTAGAAGAGTCATTTTTGAAAATAGAGTTTTTGAAGGAAGTTGTGATTCTTTGTATTTGGAAGCATTGGCTGAAGAGAAGGAAATGGGCATCTCATTTGTAAGCACGGACACAGACTGGACCCACAGAGAGGACGCAGCACACACCCAGGGTTATTCCATGCTGTTTGAGGAGCTTTAGCAGTAGGTTTGACTATGTGAAGGCCCCCTACTAATTATAAGGGAAGCACTCTCTGAAAAGCATAAATAAAATTTTCACCAATTCAGAAACCAAGAGATCCACACATTTACTCACCAGAAAAAAAGATGGGAAAATAATTTCCTACGTCTTTGCAACCAGGATGCAAAACTGGGATCCTTGGAGTAATATGGAAAAACAGATGAGAACCCAGATATTGGAATTAAAATAAACCTAGGTTCACTTCCCAATTGTATCACCTATTACTAGCTCTGAATGTAATACATTTAGATACAAATTTACACCTTTATTTCCTCACGTATAAAATTGTTATCCTAAAGTGATTAATATTAATCTTCACAAGATGATTTAAGGATTTACTGAGATTGTATTTATGAAGTTCTTCATACAATGTCTACCACACAGAAAATACCAATAAATAGTAGCCGTGAGTATCTTTATATCTGCGATATTTCAACATTGATTCTCAGTGTAAGTTATGTTAGTTACCTATTACTGAATAATAAATTGAAATGTAGTAGTGACTTAAAACATTAACAATATATTGTTTTCTATGATTTCACGTACTGATTCAAATACATTTGGCAGTTATTTTGCAACATATGATGTAGCTGAGCTCGCTTATGTGGCTACCAGCTTCTAAAAGGAAACCTTCCAAATGGAAGTCCCAATATGCAAATGCTCCCGAGTCTCTATTTGCATCAGGCGTGTGATGTTCAGTCAGTCACATTAAATCATATGGGTAAGCACATAGTGGATGTGTTTGCCTAGAGGCTGTAAACAAGGCCATAATGCACTTAACACAATTCATGTTACAATATAGCTCAATATTCCTTGTGTCTCCTAATGTTTCACATTTTTCCACATGCTAAACTCACTCAAACCCTTCCTGCAACTTCCAATGTATATCATTGTGTTATCAGGATAAGATTTGAATTTCAGAATTTATTCAACTAAATTAATCCCAGGTAATCATATCATCTCAGGGATTACAGCTGGGTTGAATTCTTCAGTGAAGAGTTCTGTCCACTAAAAAGATAATGTAGCTCCTTCCAGAAAACTCTACAGATGATTATAAGGCAGGAGCAGGATATGACAATAGACACTACCATTCAAATAATAGAGAAGGAATTGGGGACATTTGACAGTTAAGTGTCTATAGAAATTTTGAGATCCAGCCAGAAAAAAAAAAAAATTACTAATTCCATCGCCCACTGCCCTCCATTATCAGCATAGGGTATTTTCCTTAATTAGGATATGATTCTATTCCGAGGGTAAGATAACTGTATCTATTGTTCTTCATATTGTTAGGGTTACTTTGAGATATTCCTACTTTTCTATAGGAAAGGGTACATGATTATAGCTGGGTAAATTTCTTGGCTTGTTTCTTGGCCAGATGTATTTACTGCCTAGAAATCTATTTACATTTAAACTTCTTAAGTCCCATTAAGTTCAAGCTGATACAACTTTTAGAAACAGTGTGAGTTCTAGATAGATAGATAGAAACACATATATAAACATGTATATATACATATATGTAAATGTATCAAATTATAGTCTACTACATTAGACAAGAACTACTCTTAGGAGTGTTTTCAAGATAGTTCCTTCTCTATGTGGGGCTGCGAAGGGAGATCTTATTATATGATTCCCTTAAAATTTTTTAAATCCCATTTATCCAGTTCTAAAGCCTATAAGGCACTGCCTTACATTCCCATGTGATCTAACAAAGGACATCCTTGATTTATTTACTTTTATCCCCAAACTATGTTTTACTGACAATACCCAGACTTTGATCTTTGCCTCTATGACATTTATTACTTTTGAGAAAGTTTTGACAGCTAGAAAGTGTGGGAAAGAGAGAACAAGTCTTTTGTAAGAAATAATCCTCCGAATGCTGCTTGAAAATTGAGCATACATCTCTTTAGCACATATGTCTCCTGCAACACCCTATCATACTTGAGAAGAAAATAAGACAATTAGCACTTTGAATATGCTGCCTTGAAATCTCCTTAGTCACATTCACAAACTCATTAGGTACATTTTCGGTTTTCCAATTAATCACAGGCAACAATTTTCCTAAATATTCTGCAGACATGGTTTCCTTTGTCTCCAGTCCCTAATAGCAATTTTCTCACTTCTCGAAGAGACTTCACTAACAGTCTCCTTTCCTACATTTAGGCCTTTATCTCCCACACAACCACAAAGCCGATGACAGAAGTTATATCGTTTTGTTATAATAAGAGCCCACTTGCAGTTACCAGTTTCGGTTCCACTTATCTATGTCTGTGTGTTAGCTTCCTCTTGCTACTGTAAGAAATTACAATGAAGTTAGTGGCTTTAAAAAGACCACAAATGTATTATTTTACAGTTCTAGAGGTCACCCTCTGATACGGACTTCACTGGGCTAAAATCAAAATGTCAGCAGTGTTATATTACTTTAAAGGCTTCTAGAGTCTGCCTGCATTCTTTGACTTATGATCCTCTTCCGTCTTCCAGGCCAGCAATTCCATTACTCTGAGCTCTGCTTTCATCAACACACCTCCTTCTCTGACTCAGACTCCCTGATTCCTTATTTTCTTTCAAGGAGCTTTGTGATCACATTGGGTGTACCTTGATAGTCCAGCATAATCTCATAATCTCCCCCCTCTTGTCCTTAGTCACACCTACAAAGTAATTTTGTTGTTGGTGGTGGTGGGGTTTTTGTTTGTTTGTTTTATTTTTATTTTTTTTAACATGGAGTCTTGCTTCATAGCCAGGCTGGAGTGCAGTGACACAATCTCGGCCCACTGCAACCTCCGCCTCCCAGGCTCAAATGATTCTCCTGCCTCAGGCTCCCAAGTAGGTGGTACTACAGGTATGCACCATCATGCCCGGCTAATTTTTGTATCTCTACTAGAGATGGGGTTTCACCATGTTGGCCAGGCTGATCTCGAACTCCTGACTTCAGGTAACCCGCCCGCCTCGGCCTCCCAAAGTGCTGGGACCACACGCATGAGCCACCATCCCTGGCCTAAAAAGTCATTTCATTCCATGTAAGATGATATATTTGCAGCTTTCAGGAAATAGGACATCCTTTTGGGGACCATGATTTTGCCCTCCACAGTCTATGTAACAAACCACTGCAAAATATAATGACTAAAGCAACCACATTTTGTTTTATCTGATAATTTTTTGAATTGACTTGGGTTGATTTTATGTTTTTTTCCCCTACCTTCCTGCTGTGTTGAAGTCAGTCACTGCATTAGTTGGGGTTCTTTAGAGGAAACCCCTACTGATACTCACATATTGGCTGCCCATGGGTGAGAATGAAGCCTCTACTAAGATCCAGTTTTGGGCCAAAAACTGTTTCTCGATAGAAGAATAGTTATCTTCATATAATGCCAGGGTCTTGCTCTAAAGTCCTAAAAGCTCATGCTGTGATTCTCTTACAGAGTCCTGCCAAAGCGTCCAAAAAATATCCCTATCTGCCACTGACATTTCAAATACGGTTGAATCTGCTGGATCATATGGTCCATGTGGCCGAACAGCTTGTCCAGAGCCTGGACCTGTCTTTCTTTTGTTCTAAGCCCTACACAAAACTAGCAGCTTTTGGGGACACTATGTAAATGGACTGAAGTAACATACTAAAATGTGGAATGTGTTGCATTAACAATCTAGGGAAGCCCACTAGGCACTGTGCCTCTTTACTTGTTGTGGGAGAGACCGGATGCGACAACTCATTCATCACTTTAAAAGACAGACCTTAACATCACTCCTCCCACTGGACCTCCATAAATTTGTTAGATACAGGATTCTGGATTTTAGTAACATTTATTTCTCACCTTTTAACATGTAAAATTCGTATCAATAAGTCTGGAATAGTGGCTACTTCTTTCTCACTGGATCCAATTAGTAAAATGTCATCAATGTAATGGATCTGCATGATATCTTGCAGAAGGAAAAGAGGATGAAGATCCCTGCAAGCCAAATTCTGACATAGAGCTGGAGAGTTTATATACCCTGAGGTAAGAGAGTGAAGGTAAAGTCTGGCTTTGCTACTTAAAAATGAAATGCTTCTGGTGGATAGACAGTATTGGAGAAAAGGGCATTGGCTATATCAATAACTGCATATGAGATATCAAGGGATGTATTCATTTGCCCAAGCAATGAAATAAAAACTCCAATGGCATCTACAATTTGAGTGACCACCTGTTTAAGCTTATGATAATCCACTGTCATTACTCAAGATTCAGGGGTCTTCCGCAAAAGCCAAACAGGTGAGTTGAAAGATAATGTGGGAATTACCACCCCTACAATCTTTAAATCCTTGATGGTGGCACAAAACTCTGCAATTCGTCCAAGAATATATTGCTTGTGACTTACTATTTTCCTAGGCAAAGGCAGTGATAATGGCTTTCACTTGGTCTTTCCCACCATAATAGCCCTAACTTTCAGAATAGACAAAATGCACGACTGGGAGTTTGACTTGCATTGTACTTCAGCCAGTCACTGGATAAGGTTTTGAGTTCGATATTCAGCAATTTCAGCCCTGTGACTACAGGAAATAACATTCTCCTTCTCAGTATACATTGAATCTCTTAAGTTGTTTACATGATACTCGAGCTGAGAACGCAAATGTCTCAGCTCATCTTTTATTCCCCTACTTTGCCCAGTGAAATTAGGAAGAACTAACCAATGCTATTATAATATTTGTTAGTTTCCCAAAAATGTTTGAAGGTTGTCATATACAGTCATCCATCTCCTTACTTTTTGTATTTGGTTGATTAGTAGTATGTATTATAGACAGTTTTCATATCTCTATAAAGAGTTCATGACATGGACTGTCAGTGCTCTTTACACTACTGGAAATAGAGACATTCGTATCTTTAAATTTAATTAGATTAGAAAGCTTGTTCTGGAAACCCCAGTATAAATTTTAAAATTCATTCTCAAAATTGTTTTCCTTTAGAACTTTTCTTGGTACCAAAGTTTGTGTTAGTCTGGGTTCCCAGATAAACTAATCCTTGAGTTACACTCTTCAGACTTTGCAATAGAGAAACATTACAAGAATCAGCTATACCATTGTAAGAGTATGCTCAATTACTGTATATTTAAGTGTAAAAAATAAAATACATATAATCTAAAAATATAAGAAAAAATTTTATAGAATATATTTTTGGGCATTGCAATTTAGAGAGAATTCCTTAACCTCAAATAAAATTGATTTAGATAATCACCTACCTTGTTTTCACATCAAAATGATCAGAAACTTTCAAAACTTAATTCTTCAGCCAAAAAGATAGAAAATAAGTTAATTTTAAATAAAAGACAACCATGCTTAAGAGAAATGGCTACCTTGTTTAGTTTCTGTTATGTCTCCTACAATTGACAAAAAGCCATTTTTTGTTAACTGAAATATGTATAAGCATATATATATATTTCTGACTGAAACACACATATTTCAATGTGTTTTTGAAATACATGTATTTATAATATGTGTGTTGGAATACACTTAATATTGAATGTGTGTTTGAAACATCCATACTGATTGAAATATATGCATTTATAATGTGTTTGAAATATACATACTTCACTGATTGAAACATACACATTTAAAATAATCCATGTTTCTTGAGGATTTCAAATTATTTAACAATATTCAGATCCTAAAATATTCTATATCTTATAAATTGAGAAACATTTATTATTTTTAATTGCACATTAATAGGTCAGTGAATAAACAAATTATGTTCAAAGAGCATACTTTGTAGGACTTGAATACATTTCAATAATCAGAATACAATCTATCTTGGCAAATGTTCCGTAGAAACTAGCACAGAATGTGTTTTTTGCTGCCGTTAGATTGAGTGTTCTATGAATGTTAATTATGTCACTGTGGATAATAATGCTCTTTATGTGTTCAATATCCTTACTAATTTCCTGTCTCATAGTTCTATCTACTATTCAGAGTGGTGTTAATATCGGCAACTATAATAAAGAACTTTTCTAGTTCTCCTTGCAGTTATATCACTTTTTCCTTATTTTACTTGAAGTTCATTATCAGATATAGAAAAGTTTCAGATTGTTATGGCCTCTTGATGAATCAGCTCCTTTATTACAATGAAAAGATTCTATTTATTTTAGATACAATGCTGTGCCTTAAAATTTACTTTATGTGTGATATTACAATAGCCAGTATAACAGTTACCAACAATAGAAATGAACTATTGCTATGAACAATACAACTGATTCTCAAAATTATTTTTCCATGTGAAGAAAGCCAGAGACAAAAGACGATATGTTTTCTGATTCCATTTATTAAACATACTCACCCACACCACACACACACACACACACACACACACACACAACATTTCTAGAAAAGTCAAACTAACACAAAATAAAATAAAGACTCTCAGTAATTTTCTGCGCATGAGGAAAATGGGATGTGGTAGGAGAGAGAGATTTGAAAGTGCTACAAAACAACTTGGGGATAATAGATATACTCCTTATCTTGATCGTTTTGTTACTTTCACAGGTGTGTACATCTGGTGAAACTGATCATATTGTGTACATAAACTTGTGCAGTTTATTGTTTATCAAATATGCCTCAATAAACCAGTTTAAATGCAACACACAGTCTTATTGCATTAGTAAAGTATAACAACATTTGTTCTGTGAACAATTGATAAGGTCAAATAGTAATTTCTCTGGAAAAAACATGCATTTTACTCTGAGGACATAAAATTATTCATGTAGTACATTTTAGTTTTTATATAAAAACCAAAACAACTAAGAGCAACAGATGAAATACATTTCAAAATATATACATAATCTGTTGTTTAAGTTATCCCACTTTGACATCTTTATTTTCCCAAAGGCACACTAAAATAAATATATATTTCTATTTCTCCATGGGGAAATGTAGATGTCTGTATGTAGGTGCTGTTTTATTTCACAGAGTTGTGAAAGGTTAGAGCTCAAAAGGGCTTTGGTTTTACAAATGAAGATAAGGTTCATTGAATCTTGTTAATAATTCTGTACTAATTGATACTGAGCCTAGACCTTGTGGGCACTATGTATATTTTCTTAAGAGGCATTCTGTAAAAGGCCTACTTTGAAAGATTACTAGCATTGCTTTTTCAGGTTTTCTCACTGATAAGGTTGGGTTTGTGTCCCCACCCAAATCTCATGTGGAATTTTCATACCCAATATTGGAGGAAGGGCCAGGTAGGAAGTGATTGGGTCATGGTGGTAGATTTCCCCCTTGCTGTTATTGTGATAGTGAGGTCTTTTGATATCTAATTGTTACAAAGTATGTAGCATCTCCCCCTCCACTCTCTTCCTCCTTCTCCAGCCATGCAAGACATGACTGCTTCCCCTTCACCTACTACCATTGTTATAAGTTTCCTGAGGTCTCCCGAGTCGTGCTTTCTGTATAGCCTGCAGAACCGCGAGTCAATTAAACCTCTTTTATTTATAAATTATCCACTCTTGGGTAACTTTTTATAGCAATGTGAAAACAAGCTAATACACTCACCTAGTGAAAGACTCAAGACCAGAACTCAGTTTTGCAGAATCTGCATCTGCCTCATTCATTCATATTGTCTTCATTAGTATGGGAGATAAGGTATCATTTCTTTTATTTTGTATTTCTTTTTCAACTTGTATTTTAGATTTGGGGGTATATGTGCAGACTTGTTACATGGGTAAAGTGCATGTTGCTGGGGTTTGGTGTATAAGTGATTTCATCACGGAGTTAGTAACACAGTATCGGATAGATCGTTTTTCTACTCTCCTTGGCGTCAACTATTCCTCTTTTGGTGTCTATGAGTACTCTACCTTTACCTCCCACCTATAAGTGAAAAAATACAGTATTTGGTATTCTGTTCCTGCATTAATTCACTTAGCAAAAGGCCTCCAGCTACATCCATGTTTCTGCAAAGGGCATGATTTCATTCTTATTATGGCTCTGTAGTAGTTTATGATGTATATGTACCACATTTTATTTACACAGTCCACTGTCAGTGGGCATCTAGGTCAAATTCATGTCTTCAGTATTGTGAATAGAGCTGCAATGAGATTGAGTTTTTTTCTAAATTCTTTATAAAATTAAACCTATTTTCTATATAAATTACTCAGTCTTGGGTATTTATAGCAACACAAGAATGGCCTAAAACAATAATATATGTTTGTTTGAGTACATACTTGTAATAGGATTGCTGGATCAAATTGTAGTTCTGTTCCAACTTATTTGAGAAATCTCCAAATTGCTTTCCACAGTGGTTGAACTAATTTACATCACCCTGGCAGTGTATAAGCATTCCTCTTCTCCACAACAATATCTCATCTGTTATTTTCTGACATTTTAATAATAGCCATTCTGACTGGTGTGAGATGATACCTCATTGCGGTTTTGATTTGCAAATGTCTAATGATTAGTGATGTTGAGAATCTTTTCACATGCCTGTTGGATGCAGGAATGTCTTCTTTTGAGAAGTGTCTGTTCAAGTCCTTTGCCCATTCATAAATATGGTTTTTTGTTTTTTGCTTATTGATTTGTTTCAGTTCCTAATTGAGTCTCAGTATTAGACCTTTATCAAATGCATACTTTGCAAATATTTTCTCCTGTCCTGTAGGTTGTTGATTAACTCTGCGATAGATAGTTTCTTTTGCTATGCAGAAGCTCTTTAGTTTAATTAGGTCCCATTTTTCTATTTTTGCTTTTGTTGCAATTGCTTTTGGGGACTTCATCACTAATCTTTCCCAAGGCCAATATCCAGAGTTACATTTCTCAGGTTTTCTTTTAGGGTTTTTGTAGTTTTGAGTCTTACATACAAGCTTTATTCCATCACAAATTGATTTTTTTTCTCTTCCTGTTTTTAGGACACCTCAAGGCAGTGAGTAGAGTTGATTTTTTGTATGATTTATGCTTTGTGTATGGTACGTATTTTGTGTATGGTTCAGTTTCAATCTTCTGCATATGGCTAGCCAGTCATCCCAGCACCATTTATTAAGAGGTCCTTTTCTCAATACTTGTTGATTTTGTCAAAAGTCAGATGGTTGTGGACGTGGGGCTTTATTTCTGGGTCCTCTAACTTGTTCCATTGGTCTGTGTCTCTGTTTTGTACTAGTACCATGCTGTTTTGGTTTCTATGGCCTTGTGATATAGTTTGAGGTAAGGTAGTGTCATGTCTTTGGCTTTGTTCTTTTTGCTTAGGATTCCTTTAGCTATTTGGGCTCTTTTTCGGTTTCATATGAATTTGAAAATAGTTTTTTTTTCCCCAGTACTGTAAATAATATAATTGGGAGTTTGATAGGAATAACTTTGAATGTGTAAATTGCTTTGGGCTCAATGGTCATTTTAACAATATTATTTCTTCGTATTCATGAGCATGAAATGTTTTTCCATTTGTTTATGTTATATCTAATTTCTTGCAGCAGTGCATCATAATTTTCATTGTAGAGAACTTTAACCTACTTGGTTAGATGTATTCCTTGGTATTTTATTATTTTTGTTGCTATAGTGAATGGGTTTGCATTCTTGATTTCACTCTCAGCTTGGGTATTATTGGTGTATAGAAATGGTAATAATTTTTCCACATTGATTTTATATCCTGGAAATTTACTGAAGCAGTTTATTAGTTCTAGGATTCTTTGGGCAGACTATGGGGTTTTCTAGGTATAAACTTACTGTCAGTAAGCAGAAAGTTCAACTTTCTCTTTTCCTATTTGGATGCCTTTTTTTTTTTACCTTGGCTAATTACTCTGGCTAGGACTTTAATACTTGTTGATTAGAAGTGCTGACAGTGAAGATTCATCTTTTTTCCCAGTTGTTAAGGAGAATCCTTTGTTTTTGCCCATTCAATAAGATGTTGGCTATGGGTTTGTCATAGATATCTCATTGTTTTGATGTCTGTTCTTTCAGAGCCTAATTTATTGAAGACTTTCAACATAAAGTGATGTTGAATTTTATTGAAAGGGTATTCTGCATCTATTGAGATGATTATGTGGTTTTTGCTTTTAGTTCTGTTTATGTGATGAATCACATTTATTGATTTGCATATATTGAACCAACCTTGCATTCCAGGAACAAAGCCTACTTGATAGTAGTGGATTAGCATTTTGATGTGCTGCTGGATTTGATTTTCTGGTATTTTGTTCAGAATTATTGTGTTTTTGTTCATCATGAATATTGGCCTGCAGTTTTCTGTTTTTGTTAGGTCTCTGCCAGATGTTGGTATCAGAATAATGCTGGTCACATAGAATAAGCTAGGAAGGAGTCTCTCCTCCTTGATTTCTTAGAATAATTTCAGTAGGATTGGAATCAGCTTTTCTGAACGCATGTGGTGGAATTTGGCTGTGAATCTCTCTAGTCCGTGGCTTATTCCAGTTGATAGGGTTTTTTTATAACCGATTCAATTTTGGAATTTGTTATTGGTGTGTTTAGGACTTTAACTTCTTACTGGCTTAATCATGGGAGGTTGTACGTTTCCAGGACTTTATCCATTTTTTTCTAGGTTTTCTTGTGTCTGTTTTTAAGAGTCTCTGAGGTGTTTTTTTTTTTTTTTTTTGTATTTCTGCATGGTCAGTAGTAATATCCCCTTTGTCATTGCTAATTGTGTTTATTTGGATCTTCCCCCTTTTCTGTTTTATTTATCTAGCTGGTGGTTTGTCAATCTTGTTCATTCTTGCAAAAAACCAAACTTTTGGTTTTATTAATCTTTTGAATGGATTTTTGTTTTTCAGTTTTAATTTAGCTCAAATTTTGGTTATCTTCTCCTTCTCGCTTTGGGATTGGTTTGGTCTTATTTTTCTAGCACCTCTAAGTATGATGTTAGGTTGTTAATTTGCAGTCTTACTAATTTCTTGATGTAGGCATTTAGTACTATAAACTTTCCTCTTAACAGTACTTTAGCTGTGTCCCAGAGATTTACTTACATTGTGTATTTTTATTAGTTACAATTTTTTTAAATTTCTGCCTTAATGTCATTCTTTATCCAAAAATCATTCAGGATCCAGTTATTAAATTTCCATGTCATTGTATGATTTTGAGAGATCTTGGTATTGGTTTCTTTTCTTTTCTTTCTTTTTTTTTTTTTTTTTTTGACAGAATCTCTGTTGCTGAGGCTAGAGTGCAGTGGCACAATCTCAGCTCACTGCAACCTCTGCATCCCAGGTTCAAGCAATTCTCTGCCTCAGACTCCCAAGCAGCTGGGATTACAGGCACCTGCTACCACACCCAGCTAATTTTTTTGTATTTTAATAGAGATGGGATTTCACCATCTTGGCTAGGCTGGTCTTGAACTCCTGACTTCGTGATCCATCTGCCTCGGCCTCCCAAAGTGCTGTGATTACAGGTGTGAGCCACCACACCCAGCCTTGGTGTCTATTTTTATTGCTGTGGTCTGAGAGTGTGGTTGATATGATTTCAGTTTTGTTTGGATTTGTTGAGAATTGTTTTATCACCAGTGTATGGTAGATCTTAGAGTGTTTGCTGTGTGCAGATAGGAAGAATGTATGTTTTGTTGAGGGTTCATGGAGTATTTCGTCAAAGCCTATCAGGTCAGTTTGGTCAAGTGTTAATTTTAGATCCCAAATATCTTTGTTAGTTTTCCGTCTTGATGATCTGTCTAACACTGTTAATGGTGTGTTGAAGTCTCCCACTATTATTGCGTAGTTATCTAAGTCTCTTCATAGGTTTCAAAAAACTTGCTTTATGAATCTGGGTGCCCCAGTGGTGGGTGCATATATATTTAGGATAGTTGGGTCTTATGTTGAACCTTTTATCCTTATGTAATGCCCTTCTTTGTCCGATTTGATAATTGTTGGTTTAAAGTCTATCTTGTCTTAAATAGAATAGCAGTGCTTTCTCTTTTTCGTGTTCCATTTGCTTGTTAGATCTTTCTTTGTCCCTTTACTTTGAGCCTATGCGTGTCATTTCATGGGAGATGGATCTCTTGAAGACAGCAGAAAGTTGGGTCTTGCTTCTTTATTGAACTTGCCACTGTGTGCCTTTTAGGTGGGGCATTTTTCCTATTTATATTCAAGGTTAATACTGATGTGTGAGGATATGACTTTGCCATTGTGTTCTTAGCTTGTTATTATGTACACTAAGTGGTATAGTAGCTTTATAGTGTCAGAAGGCTGTGTATTTCAATGTGTTTGGCAGGAATTTATTTTCTTTTAGGATGCTGAAAACAAGCCCATAATCTCTTCTGGCTTGTAAGGCTTCTTCCAAAACGTGTACTGTTAGCCTGATGGGATTCCCTTTATACACGACTTGCCCTCCTCTTTAGCTGCCTTTAAGACTTTTTCTTTCATGTTGATTTTAGAAAATTTAATAATTATGTATCTTGTGGATTGTTGTCTTGTATAGTATCTTGTAGGGTTTCTCTGAAATTCCTGAATTTACATGTCAACTTCTATAGCAGTATTGTGGAAATTTTCATATACAATATCCTTACATACTTTTTTAAAGTTGTTTCCTCTCTCTGTCTATTTCAGGAATGCCAATGAGTCATAGGTTTGGCCTCTTTATACAGTCTCATATGTCTTAGAAATTTGTTCAGTTTTCAAATTCTTTCTTTTTTATGTTTTCTACTTTAATTGAACTGAAGGAGCAGTCTTTGTGCTCTGAGATTCTTTCTTCAGCTTGGTCTGTTCTGTTATGAATGCTTCCAGTAGCATTCTGAAATTTCTGTAGTGAGTTTTTCATTTCCAGAAGTTCAATTTGGTTTTTATCTTAAAATGGGCATGTTGTCTTTCAATTATTGAATCCTTTTGCAGTGTTCCTCAGATTGGACTTGAAGCTTCTCACATATCTCCATGTGCTTCCTTGCTATCCACATTCTGAATTCTATCTCTGCCATTTCAACCATTTCATACTGGCTGAGAATCATTGCTGGGGAATTATTGCAGCCATTTGGAGGCAAAAAGACGTTGACATTTATAATTGCCAGAGTTCTTGCGCTGATTCTTTCTTGACAATGTGGCTGGATGTTCCTTTGATCTTTGAAATTGTTTTCATTGGGGTGGGACTTTTGCTTTTATACTCTTTGATGCCCTTGAAGGTTTGACTGTAGTATAAGTTGGGTTTAATTGATTGGCTTCTGATGTAGTTTGGCTGGGTCCCCACCCAAATCTCATCTTGATTTGTAGTACTCATAATTCCCACATGTTGTGGGAGGGACTCGGTGGGAAGTAATTGAATCATGGAGTGATTACTGCCACGATGCTGTTCTTATGATAGTGAGTGAGTCTCACGAGATCTGATGGTTATATGAAGGGTGATTTCCCTGCACACACTCTCTTGCCTGCCACCATGGAAGACATGCCGTTCTTCCTCCCTCATGTTCTTCCATGATTGTGAGGCCTCCCCAGCCATGTGGAACTGTGAGTCCACTAAACCTCCTTTCCTTTACAAATTACCCAATCTTGGGTATGTCTTTAGTACCAGCATGAGACAGACTAATACAGCTACACTTCTGGATGCTCAGCACTCCTGGGCTGCATGCTCTAACCTTGCAGGGTGTGGACCATGCCCACAGCTTTGTTGTTTGGCCTTTTGACATTAAACACCTACTCCACTGTAAGGGCTGAGGTTTTTTTCATTGTAATGGCATCAACACTCCAATGGGGGCTGCTGACTAAAGCACTTCAGTGGGTCAGTGGTGGGTTCACATGCATGCGAACACCAGCAAGGCACCTGGGGGAGGCTAAAGGTGAGTGCTCACAGGCTCCAGAAGGCTGCAGCCAGTGCATGCCATCTGGAAAAGCATTTTGATGAGCAAGAGGAGTAGGCTAGTAAAAGAGCTAAGGTAGTGGCCACTGGCAAACTGTGGCTGTGTTGCAAGCACGTGCAGCCAGGCAGGAACCCTTAGAGAGGTCAGCAGGGAGGGGGGGACACTGAGATTAGACTACCCCATCCTACCAGCACAACACCCCTGCTTTGTCCAGGTCTAGCAACTAACAAAAGCTAAAGGCACCTAGAGCTACATAGCAAGCATTCAGAGATGTACACTCATGGATATTCTCCACTATAGCTGTTCCCATGCCAAACCTGGGCTCCACATAGGCTGAAATTCAGTCTCTTCCAACTCTCTGGGAACTTCCTTCTGTAAGCTCATGGGGGTTGTGGGGTCTCCCACATCTAGGATCTAAGAAGTTTAGATTTCTTGGCCCCTCCATGTCTGTGTTACTCACCCAATACCTATGAGCTGTTTGGGGTCAGGAATGGGTCATAGTGCTTAGCAAGCCCATGCAGGGTCCCCAGCTTCTTCCCCAGCCGGGGGTCTTCATCCTCCCTCTCTCCACTTTCAATGCCTTCTTTCCAAAGAACGGATTACAGTGTGCTGCTCTGCATGATGGTATCCTCTGTCTCAGTGGGAGAAGCTCTTTCTGGCTGAATCTATTAGAGTTTTTTTGTTGATGTTTTGTTTTGTTTTTTTGAATAGAGTCTCACTCTGTCACCCAGTCTGGAGTTCAGTGGTGCGATCTTGGTTCACTTCAACCTCTGCCTCCTGAGTTCAAGTGATTCTCCTGACTCAGCCTCCCAAGTAGTGATTACAGGTGCATGCCACAGCACCAACTAATTTTTTAATTTTTAGTAGAGATGGGGTTTCACCATGTTGGACACGCTGGTCTCGAACTCCTGACCTCAAGTGATCTACCTGCTTTGGCTTCCAAAAGTGCTGGGATTACAAGCATGAGCCACCACACCCAGCTAGGCCATTAACTGTTAATCCACTTTGACATCTTATCTACTAAAGACTATTTTAATGAAAATACTCTTCTAGATGATCAGTTAAAATATTTCATTTATATTATTCAGATAAATTTGGTGACCTACAAGCAGTGAAAATACAAATTTTGAAACTAGTTGTAGAAATAAAAGTGACTCCAACTTGGATGCTAATCCGCCATGTTGACTTCTGATTAGCTCTACTCTTGGGAATACTTCTTGATTTCTACTTTATTTTTTCACTGTCCTTAGTGTAAGAATAAGGCAAATTGATGTTATCACATAAATATAGGGTAGAGGCATGTAACATAGTTACCTATTCTGGAGGGTCGCCTTTAATTATGTTGCTCAGACCACATATACCTTTACTGTATGGTATATAGCCCTTGGTATTGGGGGGTATCAATGTGGAGATCTACCTGTCTTGCTACCACCCAAGACCATGTTTTGCTGTCTATAAGATCCCAAATGAACTATCCTTTGGAGACTAAATATGTCTGTCTTGTTTTTTTGTTTCTAGACTACTTTGGCATTTGGGGTCACTTTTTATAGACAGCCTTTCATGGAACACTATTCAAAATTGATTGTACAAACTTGACTTTTCAAAAGTATTAATAAAATACAGTGGAAATGACAAGTAGAAATTCAGAAGACACAAAAATAATGAGGGCATCCAAGCAAAACTGGGTTAATTTTTTAAAATATAAAATAAATCATGAGCTTCAACACAGCCAAAGGAACAGTGTATCTTAACATAGGCCAGAAAAAAGTTACAGAGAAATCAAAGCATCATTATTACAGCTACCTTGTCATAAACTGAGATAATTAAAGTGGAAAAACTTGAAGTTTTTCAAAATGAAGTGGAATATTTATTTTGCATTTTGGACAAATTTTAATGCAGCTTTGCTAGAAAAATAAATTTTAATTAAAATAAATGTGCTGGGCACAGTGGCTCATGCCTGAAATCCCAGCACTTCGGGAGGCCCAGGAGGGTGGATCACCTGAGGTCAGGAGTTTGAAACCAGCCTGGCCATGGTGAAAACTCATCTGTACTAAAAATACAAATAGTATCCAGGCATGGTGCCACATGTCTGTAATCCCAGCTACTCAGGAGGCTGAGGCAGGAGAATTACTTGAACACAGAGGCAGAGGTTGCAGTGAGCCGAGATCGCACCACTGCACTACAGCCTGGGTGACAGATTGAGACTCCACCTCAAAAAAAAAAAAAAAAACAAATAAAAACCAAAAGAAATAAATGAGTAGTACTTAAAATTACATGTAAAAGTAATGGTTGTGAGAAGTTTGAATCATAGTTTAAAACTCAATATGGATATAAAAGTGAAATAAATAATGTTTGTCACTTTATTAAGAATAAATGAAGAAAATGAAAGAAGAAAGAAAAATAAATAGATTTTTTTTTTTTTTTTTTTTTTTTTTTTTTTTTTTTTGCTGCTATTGTAAAAGGGGTTGAGTTATTGAGTTGATTCTCAGCTTGGTCACCGTTGGTGTATAGCACAGCTACTGGTTTGTATGCTGAAATTTTGCTAAATTCATTTATCAATTCTAGGAGCTTTCTGGAGGAGTCTTCAGGGCTTTCTAGGCATTTGATCATATCATCAGCAGACAGTAACAGTTTAACTTCCTCTTTACCAATTTGGATGCCCTTTATTTCTCTCTATTGTGTTATTGCTGTGGCTAGGACTTTTAGTACTATGGTTGAATAGTGAGGAATATACCTAAACAAGGAGGTTAAAGACCTCTACAAGGGAAACTACAAAACACTGCCGAAAAAAATCATAGACAAAACAAACAAATGGAAACACAACTCATGCTCATGCATAAGTAGAATCAATATTGCGAAAACGACCATACTGCCAAAAACAATATACAAATTCAATGCAATTCCCATCAAAATACCACCATCATTCTTTACAGAGCGAGAAAATATAAAACTCATATGGAATCAAAAAAGCGCCTACATAGCCAAAGGAAGACTAAGCAAAAATATCAAATCCAAATCTGGAGGGATAACATTACCTGACTTCAAACTATACTATCAGGCCATAGTCACCAAAACAGCATGTTACTGGTATAAAAATAGGCACACAGACCAATGGAACAGAATAGAGAAACCAGAAATAAAGCCAAATACTTACAGGCACCTGATCTTCAACAAAGCAAATAAAAACATAAAGTGGGAGAAAGATACACTGTTCAAAAATGGTGCTGGGGTAACTGGCAATCTACATATAAGAGAATGGAACTGGATCCTCATCTCTCACCTTATACAAAAATTAACTTAAGATGGATTGAGGACTTACATCTAAGACCTGAAACTATAAAAATTCTAAAAGATAACATTTGAAAAATTCCTCTACACATTGGCTTAGACAAAGACTTCATGACCAAAAACCCAAAAGCAAATGCAACAAAGACAAAGATAAATATGTGGGACTTAATTAAACTAAAGAGCTTCTGCATAGCAAAGGAACAATCAGCAGAGTAAACAGACAACCCACAGAGTGGGAGAAAATCTTCACAATCTATATATCTGAAAAAGGACTAATACCCAGAATCTACAAATAACTCAAACAAATTAGCAAGAAAAAACACAAACAATCTCGTTAAAAAGTGGACTAAGGACATGAATAGACAATTCTGAAAAGAAGATATGCAAATGGCCAACAAACATGAAAAAAATGCTCAACATCACTAATGATCAGGGAAATGCAAATCGAAACTACAGTATGATATCAACTTACTCCTGCAAGAATGGTCATAATAAAAAAATCTAAAAATAATAGATGTTGGCATGGATGTGTCAAAAGGGAACACTTCTACACTGCTGGTAGGAATATAAACTACTGCAACCATTATGGAAAACAGTGTGGAAATGACTTAAAGATCTAAAAGTAAAACCACCATTTGATCCAGCAATCCCACTACTGGGTATCTACCAAGTGGAAAGGAAGTCGTTATAAGAAAAAGATACTTGCACATGCATGTTTATAGCATCACAATTCACAACTGCAAAAATATAGAATCAGCCCAAATGCCCATCAATCAATAAGTGGATAAAGAAATTGTGGTATATATATACAATGGAATAGTACTCAGCCATAAAAAGCAGCAAATTAATGGCATTTGCAGCAACCTGGATGGAACTGGGGACTATTATTCTAAGTGAAGTAACTCAGGAATGGAAAACCAAACACCAGTCACAAGTGGAAACTAAACTATGAGGATGCAAAGGCATAAGAATGATACAATTGACTTTGGTGGCTCAGGGAAAGGGTGGGAGGAGGGTGAGGGATAAAAGTCTACAAA
Organism: Macaca fascicularis; assembly: GCF_037993035.2. NCBI lineage: Eukaryota > Metazoa > Chordata > Mammalia > Primates > Cercopithecidae > Macaca > Macaca fascicularis. Next base: position 25,642,683 of record NC_088377.1, on the reverse strand, counting down.
TTGCGTTCAGTGTATACTGCTCAGGTTATGGGTGCATCAAAATCTCAGAATCACCACTAAATAAGTTATTCTGGTAATTAAATACCACCTGTTCCCCAAAAACCTATGGAAATAAAAAATTTTAAAACAAGAAGGAGGGAAGGAAGGAAGGAAGGAAAGAAGGAAGGAAGGAAGGAAGGAAGGAAGGAAGGAAGGAAGGAAGGAAGGAAGGGAGAAGGGAGGGAAGGAGGGGAACAAGGAAAGAAGGAAGGAAGGAAAGAAGGAAGGAAAAAGGATAAAGAAAGAGAATATAATGAAAGGATTCAACCAAAGAAAATGTTATCTAAAGCAGCAGTTAAGATACTCTTCTCACATGTTCAATTATTTATGTTCAGTTATTGTTGAATATAATTAGAAATGGCAGCACAAAGCAAAACCCAAAGAAATTCAGACAGTCACTATCTAAAACTATTACATCTGATTCACTAGGATATTTTTAGTAATTTTTAAGGTTTATTTTAATGCTACTTACTAATATGACTTGATATTCATGATTAAAGTTCTGATGAATGACATTTAACAGTCATTTGGGAAAATAATGACAACAAAAGTTAAATCTCCAAAATTTAGGAATGCTCATTCTTAAAATATGGATAACTTGTCTTAGTGATCATTTCACTTATGTTTTCTTATATGTTTATGTACATATTCTCCTCCAGTTCCAAATGCCTGTAAGACAAATCAATACATACCATTTCTTCAAACCGTGGTTACTGAAGGTTTTAAGTAAGCACTTGGATCATTTCTTCTCCCACTTGGCTATATATTCCTAAAGTTTAAAAATAGTAATATCTGAGTCTCTCCTGTCTCTTTTCCCCAGAAATTCTGATTTAATTTGTATGAGATGCAACTTTATTCAACTGAAAGCTCTTGAAGCCATGCTAGTCTACAGCAGTTTTGGAAAGCATTGACTAAGAGTTTTAGTGTATAACAAGAAAACAAACTGTAAGAGCACCAAACACATTCATTGAGCCTGGCTTTTTTAGCATTACTCTTTGAAAATGTATGTTTGCATGAAAAAAAAAAAATATGCAATGAATTCTGTAAGCTTCCTCTTTGGACCGTGGGGTTTAAAAATATCATATCAAAATAAGTGTGAGACAAGTAACTGTAAAAATGGGAAAGAGAGTTTCAAAATCAATGAAAACATTTTTATCAATTTCATTTGAAAGTACTTTTCTAAGGTTCAACCTTTAAATTGTCAACTTACTTTATTTACCATGTTTTTTGAATGTTATCTTTTTATATAGTTTTATAGTAATTTTTCTGGGTATTTTTTATATATATATATGCGGTATATAATAATCTACTGGTATCAATATTTTTCCACTTGATGTGAAGCATAGAAACCTCAATTCCACTCAGGGCCATTTACTTCTGTCTTGCAAAATTTAGTTATATGTCTGCTCTGAATTTCTTTGTGTAAATTTTGTTAGGACCCGGTCAGCCTTTCAGATCTGTAGATTTTTATATTTTATCAATTTTGGAATGTTTTGAGACTTTTTCTCTTCAAATACTTTTATAGCTGCATTCTTTTTTTCCTCTTCTTTTGATACTCTGAAGATACACAAGTGAGATATTTTATTATTTTTCCACAGGTCCCTATGGATCTCTTCAATTTTTTTTGAGATCCTTTTTTTTTTTCTGTTTGTACTAGGTGAATTCTATTGTTCTGTCTTTGCAACTATTGATTCTATTTCCTATCATATCCATTGTACTACTGCTCCCATCTGGTGCATTTTTATTCTATTTTATGTTTTAATTTTAAAACATTCATTTGTGTATTTTTATAATGTTTATTTTTGTTGGGATTTCCTATTTTAAAATTTCTTTCAAGATAATCTGTAATTGATCATTGAAATGATTTTAGATAGCTGCATTAACATCATTTAAGATAATTCTGATATCTGATTCACTTCAGTGATAGGCTTAATTGATCATATTTTTTTCAATAAACTTATGAATTCTGAGATATTGGTATGATGGGTTACTTTCAATTGAATTCTAGTCAGTTTGCATTATTTTGTTAGCACTGGGTCTTTAATATCTATCTTTATAATTTTGTCTTGAATACATATATGAGGTGTTGTATTAGCCCATTTTCATGCTGCTGATAAAGACATACCCAAGACTGGGTAATTTACAAAAGAGAGAGGTTTAATGGCTTATAGTTCCACATGGCTATGGAGGCCTCACAATCATGGAGGAAGGCAAGAAGCAGCAAGTCAGGTCTTACATGGATGGCAGCATGCCAAAACAGAGCTTGTTCAGGGGAACTCCTCTTTATAAAACCTTCAGATCTCATGAGACTTATTCACTATCACCAAAACAGCACGAGAAAGACCTGTTCCCATGGTTAAATTACCTCCCACCTGATCCCTCCTATAATATCTGGGAATTCTAGATGACACTTGGGTAGGGACACAGCCAAACCATATTATTGCACCCCTGGCCCCTCCCAAATCTCATGTCCTCACATTTTAAAACCAATCATGCCTTCCCAACAGTCCCCCAAAGTCTTAATTCATTTCAGCATTAACTCAAAAGACAACAGTCCAACCCCTCATCTGAGAAAAGGCAAGTCCCTTCCACCTATGAGCCTGTAAGATCAAAAGCAAATTAATTACTTCCTACATACAGTGGGGGCACAGGCTGTGGGTAAATACACCCATTCCAAATGGGAAAAATTGGCCAAAACAAAGGGGCTGCAGTCCCCATGCAAGTCCAAAATCTAGCAGGGCAGTCAAATCTTAAAGCTCCAAAATGATCTCTTTTGACTCTATGTCTCACATCTAGGTCATGCCGATGCAAGAGGTGGGTTTCTACAGTCTTTGGCAGCTCTGCCCCTGTGACTTTGCAGGGTACAGCCTCCCTCCTGGCTGCTTTCAGAGGTTGGCCTTGAGTGTCTGTGGCTTTTTCAGGAGCACAGTGCAAGCTGTCAGTGGATCTGCCATTTTGAAGTCTGGAGGATGGTGGCCCTCTACTCACAGCTCCACTAGGCAGTACTCCAGTGGGGACTCTGCATGGGGGCTCTGACTGCATATTTTTCTTCTGCACTGCCCTATAAGTGGTTCTCCATGAGGGCTCTGCCTCTGCAGCAAACTGCTGCCTGGACATGCAAGTGTTTCCTTACATTCTCTGAAATCTAAGCAGAGGTTCCCCAACCTCAATTCTCAATTTCTATGTACCCACATGCACAACACCGTGTGTAAGCCACCAAGGCTTGGGGCTTGCACCCTCTGAAGCAATGGCCCAAACTATACATTGGCCCCTTTTAGCCATGAATCGTGCTAAAGTAGCTGGGAAACAGGACACCATGTCTTGAGGCTCCATTTAGCATGGGGGCCTAGGAACAAAAAATGGTTTTGTGGGCCGGACTCAGGGGCCCCCTGCTGTGTGCACCCTAGGGACTTGGTGCCCTGGGTCCAGGCCCATAAAATCATTTTTGACTACTAGGCCCCTGGGCCGGTGATGGGAAGGGCTCCTGTGAAGGTCTCTGACATGCCCTGGAGACATTTTCTCCATTGCTTTGGTGATTAACATTCAACAGTTCATTACGCAAATTTATGCAGCTGTCTTGAATTTCTATTCGAAAAATGGGTTTTTCTTTCTATCTTACCATCAGGTTGCAAATGTTCTGAACTTTTATGCTCTGCTTCCTCTTGAATGCTTTGCCGTTTAGAAATTTCTTCTGCCAGATACACAAAATCATCTATCTCAAATTCGAAGTTCCACAGATCTTTAGAGCAGGGACAAAATGTCACTAGTCTCTTTGCTAAAGCATAAGAAGAATGACCTTTACTCTAGTTCCCAAAAAGTTCCTCATCTCCATCTGTGACCACCTCAGCCTGGACTTCATTGCCCATATCACTATCCGCATCTTGGTTAAAGCCGTTCAACAAGTCTCTAGGAAGTTCCAAACTTTCCTATATCTTCCTGTCTTCTGAGTCCTCCAAGTCTCTAGGAAGTTCCAAACTTTCCCACATTTTCCTGTCTTCTTCTGAGCCCTCTAACCTGTTCCCATCTCTACCTGTTCCCCAGGTCCAAAGTGACTTTCACATTTTCAGATATCTTTACAGCAGCACCCCACTCTCTGTGGTATGAATTTACTGTATTATTCTGTTCTTGTGCTTCTATAAAGCCATGCCTGAGAGTGGGTAATTTATAAAGGAAAGCAGTTTAATTGACTCACAGTTCTGTATGGCTGAGAAGACCTCAGAAACCTTACAATCATGGCAGAAGGCAAAGGAGAAGCACGTACCTTCTTCATAGCACAGCAGGACAGAGTGAGTGCCAGCAAGGGAAATGTCAGATGCTTATAAAACCATCAGATCTTGTGACACTCCCTCACTATCAGGAGAATAGCATGTGGGAAATCGCCCCCACGAATCAATTACCTCCACCCGGTCTCACCCTTGACACGTGGGGATTATGGGGATTCCAATTTGAAGTGAGATTTGGGTGGGGACACAGAGTCAAACCTTATAATGTAGTAATCTTGAGAAGAACCAAGGTCAACATATTCTGCATCAACTAGGTGTAATCTTCATAAACTAACATGACCATGTTATTTTTGTATTTATTTGCTATTGTATGTTGGAGACTTTCTGTGGAAAAGCAAAGTAAAATCATATTCTTGTTAAGAGTGTAAGTAGGCTGGGCACTGTAGCTCACACCTGTAATCCTACCACTTTGAGAGGCAGAGGTGGGTGGATTGTTTGAGCAGAGGAGTTTGAAGCCAACTTGGGCAATATGGAGGAGCCTTGTGTCTACAAAACAATACAAAAATTAACTGGATATGGTGGTGCATGCCTGTAGTCCCAGCTACTTGGATAGCTGAGGTGGAAGGATTGCTTGAGGATAAGAGGTCAAGTCTGCAGTGAGCCGTGATAGCACTACTGCACTCCAGCCTGAGTGACAGAGCAAGACTGTGTCTCAAGTATTAAAATAAAATAAAAGAGTGTAAATAAAAGTTTCATTGTGATTTAAATTTAGATAAGAGTGGAAAACATAGAAGACTGTATCCTAAAATGTAGTGTAGAAATACAGGACAACACAAAATAAAAACAAACTCAGCAAAGCATTAATATTTCAAGTAGAATATTAACTGCCTGTGGTCCTTTGCCTCACTAGTGTAACTTTTTTGCAGGAGCAGTAAATACTATACAATTATTATATTTGATGGGTACATTATTACATTGATTAGCTCCTTAAAATAATGGAAATGGATAAAAATTGTTTTATAGGATATGTAATCATGGCAATAACGAAGACATCTCAAATGAGGTTATATGATTTTCTGAATAGACAGGACCAAGAAAAAAGTGAAATGTAAAACCTGCACTTTACTTTCAAACCCAACACGTGGACATAACAGTTTCAATAAAACAACAATATCCATTGAATTAATTCTGCTAGCTCAAGTTTCTTGGCATGGTGATTTTGTTTGTAGTTAATTAGTCTTTTTGTTTGTTTGTTTTACATGCGGAAAGGAGCCGTAAGCATAAAAGTTATTTTTGTGACTATGGTGTGAATGTGTCCCCCAAAATTCATAATGTTGAAAACATGATCCCCAGTGGTGGTGTTGGGAGATGGGATATAATGGGAGTTGCTCGAGTGGTGGGAGGACTGCCCAATGGATAGATTAATGCCATCATCCAGGAAGTGGCTTTGTCATTGTGGGGGTACATTCCTTATTAAAGGACAAGTTCTTGCCACCCTCACTCTGTCTTTGCACTTCTCTCTTCTGCCATGAAGCAATGCTGCCAGAAGGTGCTTGCCAGGTGCCAGCTCCTAGATCTAGGACTTCCCAGTGCCAGAAATGTGAGAAAATACATTTCTGTCCTTTATAAATTACCTAGTTTCAGGTATTCTGTTACACCAGCACAAAATGGATTAAGACAGTGACTGAAAATAACATTGTATAAAAATATTACCTTGGTAATTTTCAATATTGTGGTATGCAGAAAATTCACTTTCATGCAATCAATAGTTAAACCAACTACTCATCATCATCATTGATTTTTCACCATAGAAAAACTATACAAAGGATCCAGCCCCTAGAATAATCTCGAAACCATTTTAAATTAATTTAATCATTGAAGAGTTCTAGTAAAACACAAAACTAAATAAAAACTATGCTATGCCAAATGAACAATGCTGCTTCTTGCCCAGCTCAGTGTATTAGGGAACCAGAAACAAATCAATAAAATAAAGGCATGAAAAGGCTACTGTGAGAGCAGAAAGGAGTGACTGGGGCACTGAAACAAAAAGAAGCTGCCCAGAAATTAAATTACGAGCCACAACATAAAGAACTGAAGGAAGTGTTTGATGCAGAGGAGAGAGAAAGTACATTTAGGCCAAAAGAATCATCACAGGTAAGGGCCAGAGAGGGTCTGAGGTATTGAAAACAAGAATAGGAATTCCCTCGTGAACTGAACATACAGAGACTGGGACAGTGGGTAGAGAAGAAGCTAGGACAGTTTTAACAGCTTTACATGTATCAGGATGTGGTGTGTGCAACCAGTCCTGTAGACCTCTTCGAAACAGAACCGAAATGGACAGGCTGAACAACGAAGGCTGTCCTTGGCATGGAGCTGAAACATTTCCAAATGAGCTCTCTGCTGGCAACAGAGATAATATACTTGGTTTGCCATTGAGAACCCCTGCCGAATAATTATCATGGAGACTATTAGTATGGTCATTTAGTTCCTCAGTGGAATAAAAGCCTGTCACTGGGTTTGATACCACTATGGCTGTGTGACAGCAAGGTGACACATAAAGTGTGAGAATAGATCAGGTATTTGATTTTATTGGTGAACTGTCTAATCATCTACAAGCAATATCCGTTTGAATATATGTAACTGAAGCCAGAATACAGCTAAAGAATAAAATGTCATTTAGTTGTTTTAGAATTGCAAATCTGGAAAGCCTAAGCAGCATAATTATCTTTTAAATGTTTCAATTTTGATATAATTTATGTCACTGAGGCAAAACTTTTTATGGTTTATAATATGAGTATATTCTCCCTTAACCCCATTCCCATCTTAGGATGTCCTTTATTTAGTGTAAAATTTTAAATAGGGAAAACTTAATTACTCATTCATTTCCATAATCATTTATGGCCATTATAATATAGGTCACTCACAGCTTCTGCTATTATCAGAACATTAAAGACCCTGCCGGGGCCTCTCATTGTTATTTGCTTGACATCCACTTAATATTTACCATTGGGAACATCACAGATGGCCCACTTTTCTTCTGATCCTAGTAATGAAGAATAATCATTATTCTCATGGGTCCTTCTGGGGTACTCTATCTGTAAGTCAATAGCTTATGGAAAGAGAGAAATTATATTTGAAGAGACATTACCAATTGACCACCTCCACAAAGAAAAGCCTGCAGTTAAATTGGATCCAGATTCTTTAAACTTTAATCCACCAGGGAAGGTGTGAATACAGATAATGAGATAAATAAATATGAATTCACTTTGTAATAGTTGCATCTCTTAAGTATATTTGTATCCTAAATATTCCTAAGTAATGCAACTAATAACAAAACAAAAACACCTCACTCAAACTGGTTTAAGATAGAGAATTTACTATCCTCTATAACTGAAGATTCCTTATATTTAAAGGAAGGGATTGCTAGGGATTTCTTCAGGTACAACTTGTTTCAAGAGTTCAAGCTGGATGTGTTGGCTCACGCCTGTAATCCCAGAGCTTTGGGAGGCTGAGGCAGGAGGATAGCTTGAGGAAAGGAGTTTGATAACAGCGTGAGCCAAGCAGCAAGGACCTGTCTCAAAAAAATAAAAAATAAAGACTTGAATCATGTCATTAAATTTGGTTTCTCTGTCACTTGGCTCTGTGTTTCTAGATCATTTTGTTTTTACACATGAAATTCCATGTGGTTGCAATGTATCCCGTTTCTGAGATTACATCTACATTTAGTAGGAAAGTGGTTTTACCCCGACAATTTCTGTTGAAATGCCAGTTGATTTCTTTGAGTCAGATTGTATATTGTGCCCATCCCTGAACATAGAGCAATGCTCTAGGTGTTGTGAAAACTGATCGTTTCATCACTGGCTAATGCAGTACATACATGCTGAAAGATGAGAAAATGGGGAAGAGACCCGTACTTGTGCTAGGTAGCTAAAGCAACAAATCACCGCAATAATAAATACAGTGAAATAAAAAGCCTGATGTGATTGTGATCATTAGTGGATAGTTTGGTCATCAGTCAAAGCTAATGTCTTTAAAAATAATAAAATCATATATATTTAAATTTAAATCTTATAAAGGTGTACATTTTAAACAAATCTGTTGATATAGAACTACTAGGGAACGGTGTGCAAAGCGATTCTTAGAGAATGGTGTACAAGATTGTCTTTCTTTCCTGAAACACACTCATGGTATATATTCTGTAATTTCAGTTTCCATTCTTTAAAGTAAATATTTGAAGATACTTGCAAAATAATCTGATTCCATAATTGTTTTTGACAATTTTCCCTCTAATGTTGTAGTTGTCTCTTCCCCAGTGTTAACAGTGATTTTTTAGATACTCATAGAGCATGGTGTCACAGTTGTCCTCTTATCCTAAAATACACATGAAGTATGTATTATTGGATTTCTTTTTTTAATTTTTATTTTTAAATATTGTGGGTGCATAGTGGGTGCATATATTTCTGGGTATTTGAGAGGTTTTGACACAGGCCTGCAATGCATGCTAATCACATCATGGAGAAGGGGGTCTCCATGCCTTTAAGCATTTATCCTTTGTGTTACAAACAACCCAATTATACTACTTTAGTTATTTTAAAATGTACAATTAGGTTATTATTCATTATAGTCACTAAATAAACCAGGCACAGGAAGACAAATATCACATGTTTTCACTTACTCGTGGAACACAAAAATCAAAACTCTTGAACTCATGGGTTTCTAATTTTGTTGCCTTTGAAGTACAGTGAGAAACTTCCAGTCCAGAGAAATGGATCTAGAACTGTTCCTCTCTGTTCTTCCCTCCTCTTCCCCACTAACCACTATACTATGAACCCTGGAAATAGTCCAGCAGACAACCCAAAATGTACACCAACATGTGATAAAAAGGTGACTGGGTTAAAGAGACAAAATTGGAGAAACAACACAGTGACATGTGTATGCACACGCGTGTGCATAAGTGCACACACACAAGGAACACACACACGCACACACACACGGAACACACACATACACGCACACACACAAGGCCACGCAGATACATCATTTCCCAACCTAAGCCTAGCAAGAGAGGGCAGCCCACATAAGTTCATTTCTTCCCTGAATAAATCAAAAGATCCTTCAGACAACATCAGACATAAAGAATCAATTAGGAGCCCCCCTCCCCAAAATAAAGAGGAGGCTGTAAGGGAAGCATTGTCCTTTCCCTTCAAATGTAAGACTACTTTCCAGTAAACCTCTTCGTCTATATAGGACTAATACTACCCTTCGCTTCCGAGAGAAAGCTTGCCCGATTGGGGTAGGAAGGAAGGAGGGTTACCCCTTCCCCTCTATCTATAGCATCCAAATCTGGGGAAGCCCCTTTGACCTCCTCAACATGAGCAGGAGAAAGTAGCATGCCAGTTGCAACCAATAAGCCAGGTAGACTGCTATGATATGAATGCTGTATCTCCACATAGCTTATATGTTGAAACCTAATCCACAATGTGATGGTGTTAGGAAGTAGGGTCTAAATACCTATTACTTCCCGTTAGAGATTAGTGCCCTTTTGAAATAGGTACCAGAGAGCTCCCATGCCCCTTATACCATGTCAGGACACAGAAACTATGACTTTCTATGAGCCAGAAAGAGGACCCTTACCAGACAAGGAACTTGTCATCTCTTTGATCTTGAACTTTGGGGCCTTCAGAATTGTGAGAGATATATTTTTTAATAAGCCATTAAGTCTATGGTATTTTTTCTTAGAGCAGCCCTAACAGATTAACACACAGACCAAAACAAAACTACAAAAGTTCTGAAAATTCCACTGATAGCTTGTAAAAGTAGGCCAAGACCTATGGGCTAAACCTAAATAAGGTGACTGCCTGCTGAAATAGTAAATAAAAATAAAAGTAGTTAAATAGACCTAGAGTTTCCTAAGTGGGAAGAAATAAAACTGCCCTGGATTTCTCAGAATGTCCATAAGTCATAGTTTCCTGAGACTCTTTACACACCATGAAAGTTAGATCTGCAGACATTTGTTTAATTAATTGTTTTGATCCAAAAGATAGTGCAATTTCTTCTATCTGCTTGAAGGGTTCAAATGATTCTAGCACCAATACATTCCTAGATTAAATATCCAAGGAGCTAGGAAGATTGGCATTATCTTCTTCAATACTTACATTCCAAGGAATAATGAGGCCCTCGGACCTTGGAGAGAGCTCAGGTTATAATATCTGCAACATGAAAGCTACGTGGTGCTCATCAAAATTTTTATATACCAAAATTTTGTATATGTCAAATTTCTGAAATAAGGAGATGCTTTCAGTGGAGTAGGGACATCAATTTTTCCCCTTTATAAGCAGATACATTTTTTCTTCTCTTTAATCTATGACAGGTGTGCCCAGTCATGTAGGAAAAACTCCCATTAGCTTTCACCTTGTCTCCCTAGGGGTAAGACAAAGTCTCTTAGAAGAGCCTACTGCTTATCATTTACTGTGAGATTCTAAATGGAAATTTAACACCTGATATGGTTTGGCTGTGTCCCCACCCAAATCTCATCTTGAATTCTCATGTGTTGAGGGAGAAGCCTGGTGGGAGGCAATTGAATCATGAGGGCGGGTCTTTCCCTTGCTGTTCTCGTGATAGTGAAGAAGTCTCATGAGATCTGGTGGTTTAATAAAGAGGAGATACCCTGCACAAGCTCTCTCTTTGCCTGCTGCCATCCATGTAAGACATGACTTGCTCCTCCTTGCCTTTTGCCATGATTGTGAGGCCTCCCCAGCCATGTGGAAGTGTAAGACCGTTAAACCTCTTTCTTTCGTAAATTGCCCAGTCTTGGGTATGTCTTTGTCTTTATCATCAGAATCAATAAATTGGCACCAGTAGAGTGGGGTGCAGCTGAAAAGATACCCAAAATCTGGAAGCGACTTTGGAACTCGGGAACAGGAAAAGGTTGGAACAGTTTGGAGGGCTCAGAAGAAGGCAGAAAAATATTGGAAAGGTTGGAACTTCCTAGAGACTTGTTGAAAGGCTTTGACCAAAATGCTGATAATAATATCGACAATGAAATCCCGGCTGAGGTGGTCTCAGATGGAGATGAGGAACTTGTTGGGAACTGGAGAAAACATGATGCTTATTTTGTTGTAGCAAAGGGACTAGAGATATTTTGCTCCTGCCCTAGAGATTTGTGGAACTTTGAACTTGAGAGAAATGATTTAGGTAGAAGAAATTTCTAAGCAGCACATTCAAGAGGTGACTTGGGTACTGGTAAAGGCATTCACTTTTAAAAGGGAAACAACATAAAAGTTCAGAAAATTTGCAGCAGGACAGTGCAATGGAAAAGAAAATCCCCTTTTCTGAGGAGAAATTCAAGCTGGCTGCAGAAATTTGCATAAGTAACCAGGAGCCAAATGTTAATCCCCAAGACAATGGGGGAAATGTCTCCAGTGCAAATGACTGCATATTGCAAGCTATTTTTTTTTTCTTTTGAGACAGGGTCTCACTCTGCCACCTAGGCTGAATTGCAGTGGTGCGCGATCTTGGCTCACTGCAACCTCTGCCTCCCGGGTTCAGGCAGTTCTCTGGCCTCAGCCTCGTGAGTACTTGGGACTACAGGTGCCTGCCACCATGCCCAGCTAATTTTTATTTTACTTTCACCATGTTGGCCAGGTTAGTCTCAAATTCCTGACCGCAGGTGATCCACTCACCTCATCCTCCCAAAGTGCGGGGATTACAGACGTGAGACATTACACCCAGCTGCATGTTACAAAGTTTTGATTAATCACCATACCATGTTGATTTTCCTGTAGCTACTCATTGCACCTGTCTTCCATTTTCAGAGAATGCAACATGAGATTCTTTGAGTTATTCCCTTTTATTCAGTAAGTTTATCAATCAGTCAGTACATACTTCTATCTGTTTCCATATTTTGACTGTAGTTTTCTCTGTGTTTAGCTCCATCAGATTGGGAGCTACTATTGTGAATCTGAAAAGGTGTGAGTGTAATGGGAAGACCATAGTGAAAGCAGAAGAGCATTATGAGACATTACTTACCCTCAATGGCAATTCATTAGATACCTGGTAATTTAATGGCAAAGAATTGAATATTCTTGCATCTAACTTTTTCATTTTAAAGTGAATTACTATTATATATTTCCATCATTTAGTTTTTCCTCTAATATACTTTTTCCTAACAGAGGAAAAATTAGACTTCAGTAAAATCCCATCTTTTTTGAATTCCAACATTTATTCTATTAGAATGTGGATTTTATTAACTATTTTTTCCCTAAGCCCATGTAACATAGTGTTTTTAATAGCCTTAGGGTAAAGGCTTCAGTTTAGTTTAGTTTTTATTTCACCCTCAGCCTGTTGTAAGCCATTTTTCTTAGAGTTAAAAAATCCATTCCTTTAAAGCTAATTGGCACAGACTCATAATATAATTTATAGTTACTTTTGTTGTTATGGTTTATACCAACTATGCCCTAAAGAATATTAGGATAATTCAAAGCTACGAAACAAACATCTGAAGAAGTATTGAATAGACAGAATAAATGAAAATATTTTATAGGGTATTTGAGACTAAATGAAGAGTCAGTTAAAAAATGAAAAGAGGCTATTCCAACATGTGTAAATTGAGATAAGAAGAGTCTTTTTATAATAGAAGAAAGCTGCTAAATTTTTATAGAATTATAGATTTGCTAGAGAAAAAGTAACTATTTGACCTCTTCTTACTTTCTCTATTTTTTTTTTTTTTGAGGCGGAGTCTCACTCTGTCGCCCAGGCTGGGGTGCAATGGCGTAATTTCGGTTTACTGCAACCTCCATCTCCTGGGTTCAGGCAATTCTCCTGCCTCCGCCTCACAAGTAACTGGGATTACAGGTGCAAACCACCCGCCCTCAGCTAATTTATTATTTTTTTTGTATTTTAGTAGAGATGTGGTTTCACCGTGTTGCCCAGGTTGCTCAGGCAATCCGCCCACCTTGGCCTCCCAAAGTGCTAGAATTATAGGCGTGAGCCACCACGCCCAGCCCTATCTGACCTCCTCTACACTGTAGACCAGACATGGTCCCAGGATACATGTCAGTACAGGTTTACATGACCAGTAAGAGAGGTGACCAAGATGTGGGTGGGTCAGTGAGATGGATCTGCCTGTGGAGTCACAAATTAGGGGATATGTGTGTTCTGTAGAGAATTTTAAAAGTACATTTAAAAAGCCAGCTCAAATTTGTTTTGCATTTTTATTGTCATTCTATTGGTGTCAGTGATAAAATGTTCCTCTAGGACAAGGCTGACTGCTCCCATGTCCTCTCTCCCTTGGTTTGCCACTAATCAAGTGTCAAGAACGAAGCCTGTCTTGGGTGATGCCAGTGGTGCATTTGACCATAGGACAACGTGGACTCCAGTGGCCGCTGTGATTCTGCTTTCCACTCTCATGGTTATGAGCTGAGGTGGAAGGAGCTGCTGCTGCTTCCCTAAGTCATGGGTTATCTCTTAAATTGTATTTGCCTTTTTGAAAAAAAGATATACATAATGATGATCATTCATAGATGTATGTATATATGTATAAATTTGACTTTCCCTGTATTATATGTCATTGTACTGGAAATGAAATGAATTTCATAATAGCATAGTTTTTCTTGATGAGAATGGGTAAGCATAGAGCCTGAAGCAAAACTGGAACATTGAAAAATTTGTTTCAGAGCATTTAAGATATTAATTTCTTAAAGAGTATTTAATTTGTTACTAGGAGACATGGAGAATTGGGTGAAAGAGAAAAAAAGCTTGAATCTTTGCTGGGGTAACTTCTCACGGTGTTGCAGTGTAACAAATGTATTCATGCCTCAGTTGGCTTTGATTTTGGCTCAGAAAGTTTCATATTCTCAGTTTATTTTAACTTCTTCCAGGTGTTCAGTTTATTTTCCCCTTTTCATTTACACACAGACACAAAGTCACAAACATTAATTTAGGAGCAAGAATAGAAAATATTTTTTGAGATGTTAGTTTACAATAAAAGAGAGCTATTTTTGCTTGATACCTTTCCTTTCTACATGCAGTGAAATACATGGTGATTGTGAAAGGTGAAGAAGTGGGGTATGTGTGCTTTTGAGCATGTATTGATAAATATTATTATTCATTTAGTAGTTTTTTATTATTTGACAGGCTGTATAAATTCTGACATTTCCCAGTACAATTACATATAATACAGGGATGGTCAAATGTATACATACATACATCCATCTATAAATGATCATCATTATGTATATCTTGTTTTCAAAAAGGCAAATACATTTTTAAAAGATAACCCATGACTTTTCTTTCTTATTATTTCCATAAGCAATTGTAGTCTTTTCTTAAAAAATTCCATGACTCAAAAGAATTTCAGAAGTACCTGCTTCAAAATCCACTTAATACTGGAGTCACTTTCAACACCAAGAATACACAGAGTAAAGATGAAATCAGCCCCTCATAATATTCTCTACCATCTCTGTCCAATAGAAGTCTATGATGTTAATAATGTGACATGTGTTATCTAATAAAGTAGCTACTAGCCACATGTGACTATGAAGCACTTACAATGTGGCTATGTAACTAGCAACTCTACTTGTAATATTTTAATTTTAATTACCTTAAATTTAAATTGTCACAGGAAACCAGTTGTTACCATATTGGCCAATGCAGTGTGTGATGCTCCATTTAAATGGACTCTGTATGATGTTTATTCTCCTTGCTTTTAATAACACCAGGAAACTCCTGTATATATTGAAATTACAGTGGCTTAACAAAGCAAATTTTGATTTCTCTCCTTCTAAGTCGAGTGTCATTTGGTGGATGTGCTCAATAGGCATTTATGATTCAGTGTTTTACTCCATTTGGGTTACTATAAGAAATAACAAAAAACTTGATAGAATATAAACAATAGAGATTCGTTTCTCACAGCTCTGGAGGCTAAAGCCAAGATTAGGTGCCAGCACATTCGGTGTCTGGCAAGGATCCATTTTTAGGTTCAGTTTTGGATGGCACCGTCTCACTGTGTCCTCATGGTGGAAGGGGTGAGGAATCTCTCTGGGGCCTCTTTTATAAGAACACTAATCCCATTCATGAGGACTCCACTCTCATGAGCTAATCACTTCCAAAATTTCCACCACCTAATACCATCCCCTTGGGGGTTAGGATTTCAACATGTAGCACAAACATTCACCTGATAGCACAAGGCAGAGGGCGCTTCTACCTTGCAGCTCTGCTAAGTCATCTCATGGCCACAGCAGCTGCAGCATCAGTGAAGGAGAAGTTGTGGGAACTATCACGGCTCATAAAACTCCCACCAGAAGTGACACACGTGACTTCCCTTCACTGTCCACTAGTCAGGACAGTCACAAGGCTTCCAGAAACCTCCAAGAAGGCTGGACAGTCTTCCTAGAGCCCGAGAAGCATAGGGACAGCTTTGCAGTGAGCATAAGTAATCATTATTACCCCATATGTTAGCTTTGAGATCATGGACACATCAGTGAGACTTTCCAAGTTTCAGTTGCTTTATCCCCTTGAAACAGGGATATTACAACTGATTATATAAAATACTCAAGAATTACATAGGATAATCTCACAGAAGTTTCATAGCACAGGATCCTCCTTATAGTAAATATTCAATAAATGTTACTTCTATTATTTTTAGATCATCATTTATTTCCAAGGCCATTTTCTCCTTTGGCATAAGTTTAAATGCATACACCCTAATATTATTCACTTTTAATTTCATTCAGTGCTATGTTTGCATGTTTTTCTTAAAGAAGATTATTTAGGGGAAAATTAAAGAAAATATGAAATAGGATAAAACTCTTAGAATACCTGTAGATACAAAGCACTTATTACCTAGTCTTGGTATGCATATTTGGTAACTGAATTAAGGGAGAAATGCATATTAAAATTTAAGAATATATTTGCAGAGGCCAGGCATGGTGGCTCATGCATGTAATCCCAGCACTTTGGGAGGCCGAGGCAGTCAGACCACGAGGTCAGGAGATCGAGACCATCTTGGCTAACACAGTGAAACCCTGTCTCTACTAAAAATACCAAAAAAAATTAGTGAGATATGGTGGCACGTGCCTGTAGTCCTAACTACTCAGGAGGGTGAGGCAGAAAAATTACTTGAACCGGGGAGGTGGAGGTTGCGATGAGCCGAGATCACATCATTGCACTCCAGCCTGGGCAACAAGAGAGAAACTCTGTCGCTCTCTCTCTCTCTACACACACACACACACGCACACACACACACATACATATATGCAGGGTGTAATGGCTCCCACCTGTAATCCGAGCACTTTGGGAGGCTGAGGTGATGGGATTGCTTGAGTTCAGGAGTTCAAGACCAGCCTAGGCAACACAGTGAGACCTTGTCTCTACTTAAAATAATAATAATAAAAAAATAGCCAGGTGTGGTGGTGCACACCCATAGTCCTAGCTACTTGGGAGGGTGAGGTGGGAAGATCCCTGAGCCCAGAAGATTGAAGTTGCAGTGAGCCATGATCACACCCCTGCGCTCCAGCACGGGCCACAGAGCAAGACACTGTTACAAAAAAAGCCAAAATAAAATAAAATAAAAAGTTCAATCTAAGAGTAAAATAATTTTTTCTCCTTACTTTATTTCAGTAATAAAAATTCTGTAAATCTAAAAGGCCTTAAAAAACAAACCTTAGAGTGTTTTCAGGCATGGTGTGGGCAATTTTGCATGAGTGACGTGGAATTAAATGAGAATTCACCATGTAAAACGAAGACCTGAGAAAATATTTGAGTCAAAAGATGTTTCTGTAACTGGAGGGCAAGTTCCAGCTGCTCCCAGGCATGTCTAAATCATGCATTCTTACTTTAGGGGATATGTGACCTTCATATTTGCAATTTTTAAGAACTGTCTTTTCATGATTGTAAAATACTGTGTGTTTTTAAAATTTAATTGTGTGTAATCAGTTTCAAACCAGTATTCGTATCCTGCTTGATTAATGTCTTTCATTTTAATCAGAGCTCAACCCAAACTGGTTACATTTCTTTAGGTGAATATGCTAGAAAGACAAAAGCAGAGACAGTCATCTAAGGTTGTGACTAAGACTGATTGACCAATGTTATGTCTCATTAAGGTACAGTGTAAGCTGAGAAGAGTTTTAATCCAGTATTTGAGTGCAGAAGCAGATTGTGGAGTTCCCCTGACATTCTTTCTTTTTCTTCCTGCACAATTATTCTCATGCCCACAGTCCCATTTTACACACACACACACACACACACACACACACACACACACACACACACACACATCAGTACATACTCCTCTCTGTATTTTTTTTTTCTTTTTACATTTCTCTGATGCAGTTATTAGCATGGAGCCAGTTTCCATCCTGGTGTGGGCATGAATATGTTCCAAACATGCCTGCTATTTTTACAAGATTTTGGCCACCGTTCTTTCATCCATAAATAGTTTGACACTAGAAAGTATAAAGAATAAGCAAAGCCTAGTCCAGAAATATCACCTGTCAATTGCCATATTCCATCTTTAGCAATCTTCTTTCCAATAAGCTGCTATTTATCTATTGCTGTCCTACCTTAAATGTAATAGTTTTTACCATGTGCAGATATAAGAAAAAAATTAACTTGAGTAATTTTATATATGGCTCTAGTTATCTAATGTGGGTTTCACAATGTCTTCATTTATTAACTTTTATATCATTTTGAATATAAGTATTCTTTTTGAAGCAATATTTTGTCAACATATAATTGGAGACTAGAATTTCATGCAACTTCATAAATGCAGATTTAACATCAAGAACTTAATTTTGGTTAGTTAGAAAATTAAGCCTCCCAGTTGCCACACAATGCATATTGGTGTGTGTACACGGGTTTCATTTACTTTTTAGCCCGATATAATCACCTTGTTACTCTAAACTTCACATCTGAAGCACTGAGCATAAGAGACAGTCACTAACCAGAATTAGCTTGTTTCCCAAGTTCTTGTAAAATTATCTCCATAATTTTCTTGTTACTACTTCTAAAACTTATTAAGATATGTCTGTTTGTTTACCTCAAAATTACAATTAAACGTAAAGTTATATGCAACCCAAGGAGTCTCTAATTTTTTTCTTTTCTAGGTGGGAGGATTTTCAAATTAAATTATGTTCTCTATACCTTAATTTCATGTTGACAAAATCAGAAAAAAATAAGCAAATATACAACAGATGGACAAGGCTTTTGTAAGCGTGGTGTTGATATTATCCAAGGAGACACTTCAGCAAACTGCGTTTTTCAAATCAGTCTGTTCTGCCATAAGTTTTTAGGCAAAATTACTCATTAGCATTTAATCAAGATGGTTTTGGGCAGTGCATTTTCCTTCAGCAACTGTCAAGGTACTGTACTTGAATAAAGTGACAATGGACACCTGGATTCTTCAAAGTCAAAAGTGTCCATTTTAGAATGGAGTATAAACCATTATTCCTAGAGTGTGTGAACATTAACGTAACATGTTCCTGTCCAATTTTAGCACAATTTTAACACCATCTCATAGTGATAAATATATGAAGCATAAATTGAAATATGAAATATTTAAATCCATATAATACAAAGGATGCGGCCGGGCGCGGTGGCTCAAGCCTGTAATCCCAGCACTTTGGAAGGCCGAGACGGGCGGATCACGAGGTCAGGAGATCGAGACCATCCTGGCGAACACGGTGAAACCCCGTCTCTACTAAAAAATACAAAAAACTAGCCGGGCGAGTGGTGGGCGCCTGTAGTCCCAGCTACTCGGGAGGCTGAGGCAGGAGAATGGCGTAAACCCGGGAGGCGGAGCTTGCAGTGAGCTGAGATCCGGCCACTGCACTCCAGCCTGGGCGACAGAGCGAGACTCCGTCTCAAAAAAAAAAAAAAAAAAAAAAATACAAAGGATGCATCTAAGTATAATTTTCATAACAATATGTATATTTGAGCTCTACATGTTTTATAATTTTTTATAAAACATGAAGATATATATATATATATATATATATATATATATATATATATATATATATAATTTTTGTTTTTTGAAACAGAGTCTTGCTCCTGTCTCCCAGGCTGGAGTATAATGGCACCATCTCGGCTCACTTCAAACTCTGCCTCCCAGGTTCTAGTGATTCTCCTCCCTCAGCCTCCCAAGTAACTGGGATTACAGGTGCTCGCCACCATGCTCAGCTAATATTTGTATTTTTGGTAGAGACGAGGTTTCAGCATGTTGGCCAGGTTGGTCTCGAACTTCTGACCTCAGGTGATCCACCCACATCGGCCTCCGAAACTGCCGGGATTGCAGGTGTGAGCCACCATGCCAGACCAAGATTTATATATTGTATATCAGTCTGAGTACAGTTATCTGCTTACCCTCCTTTTCAAGGTCATGCCTCTCACTTTAAATCAAAAGCTAGTAGAGAGAAAGTTTGGTGGCCTAGAGAAAAGATTAAACTAGGCTCAACATCCCCTTAGCCAAAAAGGTGATGAAGCTGTAAAAGAAAAATCTGAAGCTTGTTAAGATTAGTTCAGGAGGTTTCATCAAGGAAGCTCTCTGTAACCTAAAAGTTCAAGGTGAGACAGCAATGCTAAAGTAGAAGTTGCAGCAAAGTCATGCAGAAGATCTAGCTAAGATAATTGATAAAGGTGGCTACACTAATCATCAGATTTTCAAAGTAGATAAAACAGCTTTCTGTTGGAAGAAGATGCCATCTAGGACTTCCATAGCTAGAAGAGAGAAGTCAGTGCCTGGCTTTAAAGCTTCAAAGGACTGGATGACTCTCTTGTTAAGGGCTACTGCACCTGCTGACTTTAAATGGAATCCAATGCTCATTTACCATTCTGGATATCCTAGAACCCTTAAGAATTATACCAAATTGCTTCTGTCTGTGCTCTAGAAATGGCATAAAAAAGCCTGGATGGCAGCACATCTGTTTAGAGCATGTTTTGCTAAGTATTGTAAGCCTACAATTGAGAACTCCTACTCATTCAAAAAGATTCTTTCAAAATATTACTGCTCATTGACAATGCAGTTTGTCACCTATGAGATCTGATCAAGAAATACAAGAAGATTAATGCTTCCATACCTGCAAATACAACATCCATTTTGCAGCCCATGGATCAAGGGGTAATTTCAACTTTCAAGTCTCAGTTTTACGAAATACATTTCATAAGGCTATACCTGCATTCAATAGTGATTTCTTCAGGAGATCTAGGCAGAGCAAACTGAAAACCCTCTGAAAAAGAATTGCCATTCTAGATGCCATTCAGAATACCCATGATTCATGAAAGGAAGTGAAGATATATAACAGTGTTTTGGAGGAAGTTGATTCCAAACCTCATGGACAACTTTGAGGAATTCAAGACTTCAGTGCAAAAAGTAACTGCAGATATTGTGGAAATAATAAAGCACTCAAATTAAAAGAGAAACCTTAAGATGTAACTGAGTTGCTATCACTTTATGACCAAATGTAAATGTGTGAGTTTTTTTTTTCTTGTGAATGAGCAAGCAAAGTGGTTTCTTCAGATGGAAACTACTCCTGGCACAGATGTTGTGAACCTTTTCAAAATGACAATAAATGATTTAGAGTATTACATAAGCTTACTTGATAAAGCAGTAGCAGGGTTTTAAATTGACTCCAATTTTGAAAAAAGTTCTCCTGTGAGTAAAATGTTATCATACAGTATTGCCCACTACAGATAAATCTTTTGTTAAAAAAAAAAAGTAAACCATTGAGGCTGATTTCGTTGTCTTATTTAAGAAATTGCCACAGTGACTCCAATCTTCAGCAACCATACCCTGATCGGTAAGAATCCATCACCACAGAGGCACAACCCTCCAACAGACAAAAGAATGTGACTTGCTGAAGGCTCAGATGATTGCTAGCATTTTCAGCAATAAAGTACTTTTTCTGTTAAGATCTGTATATTGTTTTTAGATATAATGCTCTTGCACACTTAGTAGACTACAGTATAGTGTAAAATAACTTTTATATCCTCTCAGAAAACAAAATATTTATATGTTTCATTTTATTATGATATTTACTCTATTGCAGTGATCTGGAACCAAACCCACAATATCCCCATGTATGTGATATGGTTTGGCTGTGTCCCCAACAAAATTTCATCGTGAGTTGTACTTCCCATAATCCCCATGTGTCAAAGGCAGGATCAGGTGGAAGTAATTGAATCATGGGGGTGGTTTACCCCATGCTGTTCTCATGCTAGTGACTTACCACGAGATCTTATGGTTTTATAAACATCTGGCATTTCCCCTGCTGGCACTCATTATCTCTCCTCTGCCCTGTGAAGAGGTGCCTTCTTCATGATTGCAAGTTTCCTGAGGACTCCCCAGCAATTCAGAACTGTGAGTAAATTAAGCCTCTTTCCTTTGCAAATTACCCTCCATAGCAGTATGAGAGCGAACTAAAACACTAAATTGGTACAGGAAAGAGTGGTGTGCTGCTCTAAGGCTACTCAAAAATGTGGAAGCAACTTTGGAACTAGGTAATAAGCAGATGTTGGAACAGTTTGGAGAGCTCAGAAGAAAACAGGACAATGTGGGAAAGTTTGAAACTTTCTAGATACGTGGAGGGCTGAGAAAACAATGAGGAAGATGTGGGAAAGTTTGGAACCTCCTAGAGACTTTTTAAATGACTTTGAACAAAATGCTGATAGTGATAGGGACAATGAAGTCCAGGCTGAGGTGGTCTCAGATAAAAATGAGAAACTTACTGGGAACTGTGAAGGTCACTCGTGTAATTCTTTAGCAAAAAGACTGGCAGCTTTCTGCTCCTGCCCTAGAGATCTGTGGAACTTTGAACTTGAGAGAGATGCTTTAGGGAATCTGGCAGAAGAAACTTCTAAGCAGCAAAGCATTCAAGAGGTGACAGAGTATAAAAGTTTAGAAAATTTGCAGCCAGACTATGCAGTAGAAAAGAAAACTCATTTTCTGGGGAGAAACTAAAATCTGCTGCAGAAATTCACATAATTAGTAAGGACCCAAATGCTAGTCACCAAGACAATAGGGAAAATGTCTCTAGGGCATGTCAGAAACCTTCCAGGCAGCTCTTTCCATCACAAGCCCAAAGGTCTAAGAGGGAAAAATAGTTTCCTTCCTGGGCCAGGCCAAGTTCTTCCAGCTCTGTGCAGTCTCAAGACTTGGTGCCTTGTATCCCAGCTGCTTCAGCTCCAGCCGTGGCTAAAAGAGGCAAAAGTACAGCTCAGGGCATTACTTCAGAGGACACAAGCCCCAAGTCTTGGCAGCTTCCATGTGATGTTGAGCTGGTGGATGCATAGAAGTCAAGAATTGAGGTTTGAAAACCCCACCTATATTTCGGAGGGTGTATGGAAATGCCTGGATGTCCAGGCAGAAAGTTCCTGCAGGGGCAGAGCCCTCATGGAGAATCTCTGCTAGGGCAGTGCAGAAGGGAAATGTGGGGTTGAAACCCCCACATAGTGTCCCCACTGGGGCACTGCCTAGAGGAACTGTGAGAAGAGGGCCATTGTCCTCCAGACCCCAGAATGGTAGATCCACTGACAGCTTGTACCATGCACCTGGAAAAGCCACAAGAACTCAATGCCAGCCTGGGAAAGCAGCCTGGAGGGGAGTTATAACCTGCAAAGCCACAGGGGCAGAGCTGCCCAAGGCCATGGGAGCCCACCTCTTGAATCAGTGTTAAGTGCATGTGTAATGCTGGAATCATGGAGTCAAAGGAGATTATTTTGGAACTTTAATATTTAGTGACTGCCCTACTGGATTTTGGACTTGCATGGGACCTATAGCATCTTCATTTTGGCCAAATTCTCCCATATGGAATGGGTGTATTTATCCCATGCCTGTACCTCCATTGTATCTAAGAAATAACTAACTTTGCTTTTGATTTTACAGCCTCATAGGTGGAAGGGCCTTGCTTTGTTTCAGATGAGACTTTGGACTTGGAAATTTGGGTTAATGCTGGAATGAGCTAAGAGTTTGGGAGACTATTGGGAAGGCATGATTTTATTTGAAATGTGAAATGGAGATGAAATTTGTGGGGGGACAGGGGAAGAAAGATATAGTTTGGCTGTGTCCCCACCCAAATCTCATATAGAATTAGTGGGATTAGTTCCCATAATTCTCACATGCCAAGAGCAGGTTTAGATAAAGATAATTGAATCATGGGGATGGTTTCCCTCATGCTGTTCTCATGATAGCGAGTGAGCTTTCATGAGATCTGATTTTTTTTAAGTGTCTGGCATTTCCCCTGCTGGCATTTATTCTCTCTCTTGCTACCCAGTGAATAGGTCCCTTCTGTCATGATTGTAAGTTTCTTGAGGCTTTCCAAGTAATGCAGAACTATGAGTCAATTAAACCTTTTTCCTTTTCAAATGACCTGTTCTCAAGTATTTCTTCATAGTAGCATGTGAACGGACTAACACAGTCTGTCTGTATAAAAAAATTAATAAAAGATTCAAAGGCAAGACCCAGATGCTAACTTAATCATCCTTTATGAGACAGGGTTTAGTACATATTGACAAAACTTTATATATTAAGAAATAGAAGAATAGTTGTTAAAGAAGTAATAAAAACTAATACCATTAGCATAGGTCATTTCCGTGAATTGAGATTAAAGGTATAGTGAAGAAAGGAAATGACTTAGTTTTCATGTGTATATTATGTATTATATATAAATTAGAATAATCTGAAACTGTTTCCACTGTCCTCCCAGGTATTCACTTTTTTTTGACAAACATATGAGAACTGGATTTTTTCGTTCAACTGACTCCATCCATAAAGAGGAGAAGCACAAATATCTCAGCAATTCCTTGATCCTATACTTAGATCCTATACTCAGTTTTGGTTTATGCATTTACAGGAAGTGAGTATATCCATTACTTGAATTTGGTAACTACTTCTCTGTGGATGAGTCCCCAAGTCTCTAGTGCAGTTCAGTGTCTTCTCCTAAACTTCAGACTCGTTCCAGAGCTCATCTCATCTTTACTTGAGGAACTCACAGTCATCTTAAACTCATATCCAATACTGACTATTTAAGTTGTTGGAATCATCAGGGAACTAAAAGAATAATTGGTCTTAGTTGGTAGTTCTCCCATACAAATAAATCTTCAAGTTCTTTGTATTTAATTTTTCCACGCAAATATTTAACATTGTCTTTTATGTATTTTATTCATTGTTTTATTTCAGCGTTTCATCTTTTCTGATCTAGACCCCTACTTATCATCTCCTCCCATATCCTCTGCTCTGAGATGCATTTACAACATGGCCACCAGAGAGACCTACCTAAAAATAAAATCCAAATATGTTTCTTCTTTGCTGGAAAGCATTCAATGGCTCCCATTAACCTAGAGTTTATAGGCCAAAACCATACTGCAATGATTATGTGACCCTCCATGTTATCTGTATCTTCAAATCTTTTTAAACTTCCTCTGTTACATTTTCTGTTTGGACAATTTCGAATAACATACCCTATCCTACTATCCTACATACACGCGAATACTACATTGTTTCTTTTTTCCACACCTATGTTACCTTCTCACTCTCCTGTTCCTTAGACTCTTAACCTCCTCTAAAGTTGTCTCTATGACTTGTTCTCCAAGGTTGGTGATGTACACTTTCTAAATACTCACATCCACATATGACCATGTATACTTAGTACACATTTTACTTTCCAGTTTGTCTTAGAATAATCTTTTCTGTGGATCTGTTTTTCAACCAGATTGCTGAATTCTTGGTGTCCACATATATGTCTTGATTACTCTCATCTTATTAACAACATCAAATCAACATCAATAATTAAATAATTATTTAATGAACAAATGGCCCATTGGTGGTTCTGTTATTAATGGCACAAAATAACTTCTACATGTTAGAAGAGATATTCTTAAACTGTCAGTACTTCTAAGCACTTAAATGAACACCTTTAAAAATAATTATAGCTAAGTGTATTCCATGGAAATTATTTTTAAGAGATTGAAAATGTTAACTGGAATATTTAATGCAGAGGAGGGTAAATAAGAAACTTTCTTTCTTATTTTGTGGGTTGCTCCAGTCCTAAGAAAACTGTTTTTTTGTTTTTTTGAGCAGGTGCCTCCAGTTGTTAGTCTGCAGGAGGTTATTCAAAACTCGGGCACACTGGGATAGTTTCCATGGAAGCAGAAATTAACCCCCAGGAATCTCATATGTTTTTAAGACCATCAGGAGCACATCTGGGATAGTGCCCATCAGAAACAACAACTGAGGCAAATTCCCACTATAAAATACAAGTAGAAGAAAGAACAGTCACCTTCATAATCATTTCTTACACTACTATAAATCTTCCTTTGAAATGATGTATGTTTTATCAGAATATTCAGAGTAAATTGCTATAATTTAATTTTTGAAGTATTCTTTTCCAAAATCATAAATTATCTCAATGTAAATTATTATAGACTAGTCATAAATATTTAAGATGGATAAGCTTTTTGGCAAATACTTTATCTGTGCTTTTACTCTTTGCATGGATAAATTTTAATTTTTTTTAAAGCATTTATATACGCCTTGGCCATATTTTTCAAGAAATGTTTCAAGAATTCAGAAAAGGATTGGACAAAGATTATACAGTTGTTAAGAAAAAAATTCTTCAAGGATTATATTGAATTTATTTAACAATCTGTGCCAGGCATTGTTGAAGTGTTTTGTAATACTATCTCACTTAATACTACATATTTGTAAACATTATGTAATTTATTCTTATAACAACCCACTAAAGGGAAATATTATCATCTACTCCCTTTCACAAATAAGGAAGCGCAGGCTGAGACTGTTTATGACATTTTGCTATGTCAAACAGTTAAATGGTGGCAAAGTCAGAATTTTACTCGTCAGTCTGGAACCAGAGTTCAAGCCACCTACAACTGCATCATGTTACTTCCCTCTTGCTTTTGTCAAAGACAGGAAATGAATGCTCCAAGAAGCAAAGGATTAAGGAGGGCTGTATGGATCTCATATCATGCAGAGATTTGAGATTTTGAAAGAATGGAAAGGACATGAATGGAATTCTTATGACAGATTCTTCCTCTTGTGTTTTTTCTTCATCTTATCTGGAATCTGGAACTTCTTAAGCTTCTCTTTCAGCCCTTTATTTCTGTGACCTTCACTGCAGTAAGATTGCCTAGTGAACCTCTACATCAGAAAGAAATAATTTCGTTTAATAACCAGATCTGTAGCAAAACTGCCTCTTGTTTTCTCACATCTATTTCAAAATTGACTTCGAGAAGTACAATGAAAGAATCAAGAATTTAAGCAGAACCGTATCCTGTTGCAGGCATTGTAAATGTCAACATATTGCAAAATTAGATTAAATTCAAAGTAGTATTTTTCCAGCTATATCAATTGAAATTTCCCGGGATCAATTTTACTCCATTATTCATACAAGCATCTGAATTCTTGTTTCTAATACTGCTTCCCGCTAAACAGAATCACGACTCCTTAGAGAAATGGCTGATTTGCTGTTTGGAGTGAAAAGGTAAAAGGTTAGCCTTTAATACATTGCTATGTCAGAAAGCAAGACTTCTTTTAAGTATAAAAGGTTTGTATTGAAGAGCCAAGCTAAACTTACAGAAACATTGGCCAAGTAGAGACAATTTTAGATTAAAAGAATATTGAGTTTGTCTAATTTACAGTGAATATGAAAAATTATAAATATATAACGAAACAAAAAATACTATGTTAACCAAGTGTATTAATGAAGATGAAGAAAACAAAAATGCATTTCCATTGAGTCTTGTTCATTAATCATTTTGTTATCACTGACTAATTTCTTTTACCAAGAAAAAGGTGAAAATTAGTAAATGTAAATAAAATAGTTAGAAAGCATGGTCTAACTTGACTGACTTGGAATGACCTTCTGTTTGTCATGGCTGGTCATGCAAGTATGCCAAATTCAAATGGATACAATTTTAAGTACCTTTAAGAGTTTTATTCCCCTAAGATAATAGAATGGTGAACATTTATGAGGTTCAAATGAATTTATAATTACATTTCCATTTTTTAAGGCTAGGACGTTCAGAATGGCAGAGTGATGATGAGGGGAGGTTGGAAGACACTCTCCCTACTAAATAACCGTTAAGGATGTGGAAATCATAAACAACCATTTGAAGTCTCTGTAAATGGTGCTAAGGGCATACATCAAACGGAGAAACATTTATTTGGAAAATCTGCTCTGAGTAGAAACAGTGCCAGTGACATATGGCCACAACTTGTTCCCTTCAACTGAAAAGCAGTATGATGGAAACTCTGCTTCAGCTTGGTGTAATCAAGAAGATGGTCTCCTTCTCCCTATAGGTCTCATCACAATTTAGGACTACAGTTTTATCTAGGGAGGGACAGGAGACTAGAAACTCTTATACCACCTAACCCCGTATTATAGAAGCTGTATTTCAGCAAATCCATTAAAGAGTAGAGCACTGGGGCTCATCTCCCCGACAAAGCCCTCAAGAGTAACATAATACAGAAATACTGGACTCTAGTCACTCTGACATAGTCCACATTTTTGGTGAAATTTCCAAGACTGACTGATGTTCCCCTAAAATAAGGAATAAGGCAAGGATGTCATCACTCACCACCTACGTTCAACATTTTATTAGAAGTCCAAAACATGGAAATTAGGCACAACCATGAAATGAAAAGCCATTTAAATTGGAAAAGAAGCATTAAAACTATTTCTATTTGTATACGGAGTTATATATTAAAAATTCTAAAGAAGGTACATCTGTCAATACACACACATGCACACAAATTAGAATAAATGATCTCAATAAAATTATAGGAAATGAGATAAATATAAAAAATCAATTTTATTGCTGTAGACTAACCATAAAAATCCAAAAATGAAATTAAGACAACAATGCCACTTATAATAGTATGAAGAATAAAATACTTAGAAATAAATTTAACAAAACAAGCTCGAGACTTTTACATTGAAAAGTAAAAATAAATATTGAAAGAAATTAAAGAAGATCTAAATAAATGGAAACACAACCCAAGTTTTGAATCAGAAAACAGTATTTTTAAGGTGGCGGTATTACCAAAATCTAACAATCCATATGAAAACCCTGGATATGTTATATGACAAACTGACCCTAAAAATCATGTGGATATGTAAGTGTTATGGAATAAATTTTGTTCCTCAAAATTTTTATTTTAAAGTCCAAACCACTAGTATCTCAGAATTTGACAATATTTAGGGTTAGAGTCTTTAAAGAGGTAATAAAGTTAAAATGAGGTCATCGAGATGGGTCCTAATCTAATATAAATAATGTCCTTGTAAGAAGAGAAAATTCAAACACAGGTAGACACAGAGGGAAGACCATGTGAGGACACGGGAGAAGATGGCCATCTATAAGTCAAGAAAAGAGGCTTCAGGAGAAATTAACTCTACCAAAACCTTGATCTCAGATTGAAGCCTTCAGAATTGTGAGGAAATAAGTTTCTGTTTTTTAAGCCACCTAGTTCATAGTACTTTGCTTTAGTAACCCTAGCAAATTAACACAAAAAGAACATAGAATAGTCAAAACAATCTTGAAAAAGGAAAAAAGTTGGAAGTCTCATACTTCCAGATTTCATAACTGACTGTGAAGCTAAAGTAATCAAAACAGTGTGATACTGCAATAGAACAGACATATAAATCAATGAAATAGAACTGAAAGTCCAGAAATAAGTTATCATATTTACAGTAAATCAATTTTCTTACAAGGGTGCCAAACCAGTTCAACATATAAAATGTCCTTTTCAAAAAATGATGCTCTGATGACTGGATTTACACATTGAAAAGAATATGTAGGAGTCCTTCTTCACACCATACACTGAAATTTGCCAATCATATACTGAGGAATTAAATGTAAGAGATTAAATTTTTAAAAATTTTAGAAAAAACAGGAGTAAATCTTAGAAGAAAACTTAGGAATATATGATTTTAAGTTAGGCAATGTTTTCTTAGATCTGACACCAATAGCAAATGACAAAAGAAGAAAACCATAAATTATACATACTCATAATAGTAAATTTTTGTGCTGTAAATGATAGTATCCAGGAATTGAAAAGAAAACAAAGAGAAGGGAAATAAATATTTTAAAAGTATGTATCTGATAAGCCATATGCTTCCAGAATATGTAAAGGACACTTACAGATCATTAATAAAAATATAAATAATCTAATTAAAAATGTACAAAAGGTCAGAGTAGAAATTTCTTCAAAAAATATTTATAAATAGCTAATAAGCACATTAAAACTGCTCAACATAATTAGTTAAATGGGAAAATGCAACACAAAACCACAGTGAGATGATGCTTCATGCTTCCTAAGATGGCTATGACGAAAGACATCTTACAAATGTTGGCAAGGATGTGAAAAAATATTATTCTCATAAATTCCTGGTGGTAATGTAAAGAATGCAGCTGTTTTAGAAAACATTCTCGCAGGTCCTCAAAGGGTTAAACATAAACTTACCATATGACCTAGTAATTCCACTTCTAGGTAAATCTAAGAGATATAAAAACATTTGTACATTAATCTGCATAGTAACACTATTCTTAATAGCCAAAAAGTTGAGACCACCTCAGTTTTCATTAACAATGGATAAATAAAATGTAGTATATTCATGCAATAGGGTAACATTTATTAATACAAGAAATAAAGTACTAAAGTATGCTCCAACAGGGATTAATTTTGAAAACATTATGCTGAGTGAAAAAAGTCAGTCACAAAGGACTACATATTGTATGATTCCATTTATCTGAAATGCCCATTAAAGTCAAATACATACAGACAGAAATTAGATTGGTGGTTACCTAGGGCTGGGGATTTCA
Organism: Macaca fascicularis; assembly: GCF_037993035.2. Lineage (NCBI taxonomy): Eukaryota > Metazoa > Chordata > Mammalia > Primates > Cercopithecidae > Macaca > Macaca fascicularis. The sequence continues at coordinate 25,612,591 of NC_088377.1, read as the reverse complement.
GGTGCAAGAGGAAACAACTGCTAATGAATATGGAGTTTCTTGTTGGGGTGTCAAGTACACTGTAAAACTTTTTTTGCCATGATGGTTGTACAACTCAGTGAATATGTATTTTAAAAATACACTAAGTAGTACTCTGTAAGGGAATAAATTGTATGTTAAGTAAAATATCTCACCAAAATTGTGTAAAAATTATACTTCTAGGATCCCTTTAAGTTAAAATTTTAGGGCTAACAGGAAAAAACTTTAAATTATTAATATGGTTAGAAGCTACAGTCTTCTATTAGAAGAACTAAATAACCTGAATAACCAGAAGTGGCATAATAATCACTTCCCTCTTGGAGTTCTGGAATCATTTATAGAATGACTATAAACAGAGCTTAGCACATTCCATAAGGGTCTCAAGCAAGGAGTTGGGAAACTTCAGATTTAAACCTTGGTGGCTGGTAAAAAACAAATAGAAAAAAACAAAAAAAAATGTGGTGAGTAGTCTCTAATGATAGTGATAGTTATGTGAGCTCAATTTAATTGACAGTGGGGCTTACACCATATACATTGATTCTTCCAGTGCTTAGAGTCATTGCTCAAAACTACCTTCTCTTTTGACGTCCTTTTCAACAGAAGTGAGGACTTCTAGACGAAGGCTCGACTTCACACAATCATAGTCATACCAACTGAATCTTCTGTAAATTAGTAATACCACAAAAATTTGGAAAGCCCAGAAGGACAGTGTTATGTTTCCAGTATACAAATGGAAGCTTTAGGATTACAGCTGAAAGAGAGAATAACTGTGGTATCCAGAGTTAACTGAGTGAAGACCACAATAAAGACTCAAAAATGGTGTAGTGGAAAAATTACTGGACAGTAAATCCAATATGGCATTTACAATCTTGTTTTCAGTTGAGTGATTCTAACAGATCTTCTTTTGACAATATTTATTTTCTTCAAATAATTATACTGAACAATTACCGTTCTCATGTAATATGCAACAGTGTCACTGCCTTCGTGGAATTCCCTCTCCTAGAGTGTGAATTGGATTTAGAGACTCCCCTGTAACAAATACAGAAAATCAGAAGTTAGTGGTTGTCAGCCCACTATTAGGCCATTTTCATGCTGCTGAGAAAGACATACCTGAGACTGGGAAACTTACAAAAGCAAGAGGTGTAATAGACTTAGAGTTCCACATGTCTGGGGAGGCCTCACAATCATGGCAGACGGCAAAGAGGAGCAAGTCATATCTTACATGGATGGCAGCAGGCACAGAAAAGAGTTTCTGCGGGGCAACTACCATTTTTAAAATGATCAGATCTTGTCAGACTCATTCACTATCACAAAACTGTGCAGGAAACCATCAGATCTCAAATGACTCATTTACTATAATGAGAACAATGCAGGAAAGACACGCCCCCATAATTTAATTCCGTTCCACTGGGTTCCTCCCATAACGTGTGGGAATTGTGGAAGTTACAATTCAAGATGAGATTTGGATGGTGACATAGCCAAACCATATCAGCCATAAAAGACCATGAGAGACTATCTCACTCCTTTTGTTCCCTCTCTCTCTGTCTTCCCTTGATTTATGCTTTCTGTCTCTCAGATTTCTTATTGTGGGGAAAGCAATATCTCACACAGTGAGAAGTTCTATGGAGAGGTGCACAAGGCAAGCAACTAATAATTTCAGGCAACAGCTTTGTGAGTGAACTTAGAAGAGGAATCTTGCCCAGTCAACCCTAGAGATAAACGCAGCCTTGGTTGATACCTTCTTTATAGCCTTGGAAAGACCTTGAACAGGAGACACCCAGCTAAGCCACTTTCAGATTCCTGATAATCAGGAACTGTGTTTTTTTTCTTTAAGTCACTAAATTTTGTGGTAATTCCTTATGTGGTAATAGATGATTAATTCCCCTAATAAAGAAATTATAATAGACTAAGAATAATGAGCTATAAATGTGTACATTTATATATTCACAGAGGGAAGAATGATGAGTTATTTTTTACTCCCCCAAATCAATAGGAGATTATGTCACAGATTCTGACATTTTAAATCTTTTAAATCTTTACTTACAAATATTCTGATGATTTTCTCCCTCACTGTAAAATTCTTTTGTTTATTCTTCTGAACAAATATTGTGAGTCTCCTTATTTTCACACATATTTGAATATTTTTTAACAAATACAAGCTTTACAATATTTAATTTATCAGACTTGTTTTTGAAATACATATTTAATCTTGCTTACTCATCTCCTTTCTTCAAATATACATTTAAAATATCTTTAAAAATTCATATGTACTTGACTTTGTATCTTTATATTCCTCATATTTTCAAACTGTACACTTCAATAATTTTAAATATGTATATACATAGATATAGATATTAGCCAATGCTTTTATGTTTGTGTATTTGTGAGTAAAAGAGCCTTCTTATTCTATGGATAAAAGACAGGAGGTGATTGCTAGCATCTTGGATTTTATTTATATATAAAATAAAGACAGCTATGTGTTAAGACATTGTGTGTTCAGTATTTCAATTTCTTCCACTTTCAATCTTGGGAGATTGTGTGTTTCCAGGAATTTATTAATTACTTGTAGGTTTTCTAGTTTGTGTGCAAAGAGTTGCTCACAATAGTCTCCGATGGTGTTTTTGTATTTCCGTGAGGCCTGTTGTAGTGATACTTCATCATTTCTGATTGTGCTTACATTAATCTTCTCTCTTTCGTTTTTTAACCTAGAAAATGGTGTATCAATTTTGTTTATTCTTTCAAAAAAATTTTTGTTTTCACTGAATGTTTGCATGGATTTTCGCATCTTAATTTTGTTCAGGTCAGCTCTGATTTTGGTTTTTCCTTTTCTTTTGCTAGCTTTGGGGTTGGTTTGCTCTTGTATTTTTTGTTCCCTTTAGTATGATGTTAGGTTTTTAATTTGAGACCTGTAACTGTATGGTTTTGAGAGATCTTCTTGGTATTGACTGCTATTTTTAATGTGGTTGAAGAATATGGTTGGTATAATTTTGATTTTTTGGAATTTTTGAGATGTGCCTTGATAATCTGTCTAACATTGTCTGTGAGGTGTTGAAATCTCCCACTATTATCATGTGCTTGTCTAAATCTGTTTGTAGGTCTCTAAGAACTTGTTTTATAAATGTGAGTGCTCCAATATTGAGTGTGTATATATTTAGGATAGTTGCGACTTCTTGTTGAGTTGAAACCTTTATCATTATGTAATACTTTTCTTTTTCATTTTTGATTGTTGTTGGTTTAAAGTCTGTTTATCTGATACTAGAATATCAACTGCTGCTCTTTTTGGTTTTCCATTTGCTTCTCATTTCCTTTCATCCTTTTACTTTGAGCCTGTGAGTGTCACTGCATGTGAGATAGATCTCTTGATGACAGCATACAGTTTAGTATTGCTTTTTTATTCAACTTGTCACTCTGTGTCTTTTAGGTGGAGGGTTTAACCCATTCACATTCAAGGTTAATATTGAAATGTGAGAATTTGATCATATCATGTTGTTATCTGGCTGTTATGTATGCTTGATTTTTCAGTTTGTTTATAGTGTCAGTGGGCTATGTCCTTAACTGTGTTTATGCTGTGGCAGGTAATAACCTTTCATTTCCATGTTTAGCATTCCCTCAAGGACCTCTTGTAAGACAGGTCTAGTGGTAATGAATTCCTGTAGCATTTGTTTGTCTGAAAAGATTTTATTTCTCCTAATCTTTGAAGCTTCGTTTTGCTAGATATGAAATTCTTGGTTGGCCTTTCTTTTCTTTTTTGTTAATTTTGAGACAGAATTTCACTCTGTCACCCAGGCTGGAGTGCAGCAGTGTTATCTTGGCTCATTGCAACCTTCACCTCCCAGGTTTAAGTGATTCTCATACTTCACCCTCCCAAGTACCTGGGATTACAGGTATGTGCCACCATGCCTGGATAATTTTTGTATTTTTAGTAGAGATGGGGTTTCACTATGTTGGCCAAGCAAGTCTCCAACTCCTGGCCTCAAGTGATCTGGCCACCTTGGCTTCCCAAAAACTGGGATTATAGGTGTAAGCTACTGCTCCTGGCCAGGATTTCTTTTCTTTAAAGATGCTGAATATATGTCCCCAAACTTTCCTGTCCTGTAGGGTTTCTCCTAAAATGTCTACTGTTAGCCTAATAAATTTCCCTTAGTAGGTAACCGGCCCCCTCTCTCTAACTGCCTTTAACAATTTTTTTTTTCAGGTTGTCCTTGAAAAATCTGATGACTATGTATCTTGGGAATAGTAATCTTGCATAACATCATGCGAGTGTGCTCTGAATTTCTTTAATTTGCATTTTGACCATTCTAGAGACATTGGGAAAATTTTCATGGACAAAATCCTCAAATATGTTTTCTAAGTTGCTTACTCCCTCTGCTTCTCTTTCAGGAATATCAGTGAATTTTAGGTTTAGTCTGTTTGAATAATTCCATATTTTTCAGAGGTTGTGTTAATCTTTTTAAATTCTTTTTTTTCTTTATTTTTGTTTGCCTATATTTATTCAAAGACTTGGTCTTCAAGCTCTGAGATTCTTTTGTCAGGTTAGTCTATTCTATTTTTAATGCTTATAATTGGATTTTAAAATTCTTATAGTAAGTTTTTCGATTCCAGAAGTTCATTTGTTTCTTTCTTGAAAGGACTATGTCGTATTTCAGATTTTGAATTATTTTATCTCATGAGCCTCTTTGCCATCCAAATTCTGATTCTATGTCTATCTCGTTAGCCAGTAATTAGTTCAAAAATTGAAATAGTAATAAAAAACTTACAAACCAAAAAAGCCTGAATCAGATGGATTCACTGCTGAATTCTACCAGGTGTACAAAGAAAGATTAGTACCCATCCTACTGAAATTATTAAAAAAAAATCAAGTAGAAGAGACTCCTCCTAGATTCAGTCTACAAAGGGAACATCATTCTGATACTAAAGCCTGCCAGAAACGTCATGAAAAAGAAAACTTTAGGCAGGTCGATATCCCTGATTTACATAGCTACAAAATAATAAAATGCTGGCAAACCAATCCAGCAGCACATCAAAAAATTAATTAACTACAATCCAATAGGCTTTATTCCTGGAATGCAAGGCATGTTCAACACACATAAATGTGATTTATCACATAAACCAAATTAAAAACAAAAACCACATGGTCTTCTTAATAGATGCAGAAAAGACTTTTGATACAATTTAACATATATTTATGTTTAAAACCTTTGACAAATTAGGCATCAAAAGAACACACCTCAAAATAATAAGAGTCATCTATGACAAACACACACTAATATCATACTGAATGAACAAAAGCTGGAAACATTCCCTTTAACAACTGGAAGAAGACAAAGATGCCCATTCTCACCACTACTATTCAACATAGTGCTGGCAGTCTTAGCCAGAGTAATCAGGCAAAAGAAAGACACAAATGCCATCCAAATAAACAAAAGGAAGTTTGCAGATGATATGATTCTACACCTAGAAATCTCACTCTACCAAAAGCCTCCTAGAAGTGATAAATGACTTCATTAAAGGCTTGGGATACAAGATCAATGCACACAAATTAGTTCAATTTCCATAACTAATAATGTCTTGGTAGACAGCTAAGTCAAGAATGCAACCCCATTTACAATAACCACAAAACAATACAATACCTAGGAATGCATCTAACCACAGAAGTGAAAGATTGTTAAAATGAGAATTACAGTGCACTGGGGCAATAAATGAGAGATGATACAAACAAATGGAAAACCATTCTATGCTCTTGAACAAGAAAAATCAATATTATTAAAATGGCCAGACTGCCCAAAGCAAGTATTGATCGTCACTTCTATCAAACTATCAACATAATTTTCAACTGAAAAAATATATTAAAACTAGAAAAAATCTATTCTAAAATTCATATGGAACCAAAAACGTGCTTGAATAACCAAAACAATCCTGAGGAAAAAGAACAAAGCCCAAGGCATCACACTACCTGACTTCAAACTAAAGGTGACAGTAACCAAAACAGCATGATATAAATACAAAAACAGACACATAGATCAATAAAACTGGATAGAAGACCCAGAAATCAACCCACACACCTACAACCACTCGATCTTTGAAAAAGTTGACAATAACAAGCAATGGGAAAAGGATTCCCCATTCAATAAATGGTTCTGGGATAACTGACTAGCCATATGCAGAAAGTTGAAACTGGATGCCTTCCTTTCAAAATGTACAAAAATAACTGAAGATGTAGTAAATACTTAAGTGTAAGATCTGAAACTATAAAAATCCTAGAATAAATCCTAGGAAATACCATTATGAACATTGGCCTTTGCAAAGGATTTATGACTAAGTCCCCAAAAGCAATTGAACAAAAACAAAGATTGACAACTGGGACCTAATTAAACTAAAGAGCTTCTGAACTACGTAAGAAACTATAAATAGAAGAAATGGACAACTCACAGAATTAAAGATGTTCACAAACTATGCATCCAACAGATGTTTAATATCCAGAATCTATAAGAAACTAAAACAATTCAACAAGCAAAATACAAATAACCACATTCAAAAGTGGGCAGAGGACATGAACAGACACGTCTCAAAAGAAGATATACAAGTGGCCAACAAATACATGAAAAATTCTTCAACATTACTAATCAGTAGAGAAATGCAAATCTAAATCACAATTTGATACTGTCTCACACCAGTCTGAATAGCCATTTTTAAAAAGTCAAAAATAGCAGATGTTGCTGAGGTTGAGTATCAAAAAGAACATTTATACATTGTTGGTGAAAATGCAAATTAGTTCAGGCACTGTGGAAAGTGGTATGAGCTTATCTCAAAGAATTTAAAACAGAACTACCATTTGACCCAGCAATCCCATTCCTAAGTTTATTACCAAAAGGAAAATTAATTATTCTACCATAAAGACACATGCACTCATATGTTCATTGCAGTAGTATTCACAATAGCAAAGCCATGGAATCAACCTAGACATCCATCAATAGTTGAATGAATAAAGAAAATGTGGTAACTATACACCAAGGAAAACTACACAACCATAAACAAGAAAGAAATCATGTTCTTTGCAGGAACATGGAATCAGCTAGAGACCATTATCCTAAGAAAACAAGCACAAGAACAGCAGACCAAATACCACATGTTCTCATTTACAAGCAGGAGCCAAACATTGGGTACACATAGTCACCAAGACAGGAGCAATACACAGTGGAGACTATTTGCTGAGAGAGGTGGAATAAGAGTGTGGGTTGAAATGCTATCTGTCAGGAACTATACTCACCACCTGGGTGATGGAATTACTCATACACCAAACCTCAGTGATATGCAATTTACCCATGTGGCAAACCTGCACATGTGTCTGTGAACCTAAAATAAAAAAGAGAAGAAAAATGAAAGAAATTGTGTGACATAGTCTATATCCTTTGGCTATTTAATGCTTGTGTTGTTTCTTCCAATCTATAGGTTGTTCTTTTGGGCTTGTTTGTTTTTTAGTTATTGGCAAAATCATACACAGTTAATCTTTGAGCAATATGGGTTCAAACTGTTCTAATTCACTTACAATAGGAGTTTCTTTGGCCTCTGCCACCCCTGAAACAGCAAAACTAACCCCTCCTCTTCTTGCTCCTCCTCAGCCTACTGAACGTGAAGACAATGAGGATGAAGAGCTTTAAGTTTATCCACTTCCATTTAATGAATTGTAAATATATTTTCACTTCCTTATCATTTCCTTAATAGCATTCTATTTTCTCCTAGCTTTCTTTATTATTAGAATACAGTATATAATACATCCAATGAACAAAATATGCATTAATTGACTACAGGTGTTACCAGTGCTGTTTCTGGTCAACAGTATTTAAATTTGGAAGGAGTAAAAGTTATAAATAGATTTTCAACTACATGAGGGTTAACACCCCTAATCCCCACATTGTTCAAGGGTCAAGTGTATATATAAGTATATATATGTTATATATGTATATAATAATGTGTATATATGTTATATATATATAAATGTGTATGTATATGTATATATGTATACTCTCTGAACATTTGCCTTTTTGGGAGAATTTGACAGTATTTTTTTTCAGTTAGGGAAGTGGTATTGCAGTGGAGCCATCAGTTGCATTTATGCTGCACTGTTTCAAGAAGTTAGCTGCCTTCCTCTTCTTCATAATATAGGACAGAATGCTCATCGTCCATGTATTTATTAATTCCTTTATTTCATAGTTCATATATCCAAAGGCATTCATTGACTTTTAGTGGATAATAAACACTCTGTCAACTTAAAGCCAAGGAGTCATCTTTTTGAAGTGAATGTCCAGTACAGGAGATGGACAGGGCAACATTTAAGCTTGTTTTTGCTGGCAGCAATGAAGATTGAGAATAAAGCCGTTTCTAACGAGTAGATAGCTTAGCCTTAAACAGGATCTAACCAAGCTATGAAAATTTCCTTTTCAATATAATCCAAAATTTGGCTTTGTCTTTCTATAAATGCCATGTTTTTATCAGATAAAAATCTCTACAGTTTATGTTTAATTTATATACAAAACCAAGTTCTCGGTTTATTTATTAATTGAGCATGGAAGATTATTTTTTAGTTTTCTTAATTAGTAAGTTGATTCTATTATTTAATTATTTTGAAAAAAATTATTTTCATTTGTTTCCCCAGTTGTGTTAGCCTCAATTTACATTTAAACATTTAAATACTTTTTAATGATTTCACACATCACATTCTATTTTCTATTTTCTGATCCTAACTAAACTTTTTTTCCAGATATTCATACATTCAGGTGATTTATGCTAATCATGCTTCTTGTTTAAGCTTTTTCTTTTCACCGAAATATACTCCACTTTCTTAAGTTGTGATCAATTCTTCAGCATTTAATTACTTTCTTAGCCCCAAAGTAAAAGTTTTACTTGTGAAAATGATGTGTTAGACTAAAATATGCTCTATCACTTTACACAACTTTAATTAGAGAATTCCAGATAAGTTTTTGTCAAAACAAATTTATTAATACATTGACTTTTGGATCCACTGAAAAATGAATTATTCACTGGAATCCTAGATTCCTGGATTGTATTGTTCTTTATTTTGTTTTGTTTTAAATTAGCCTACTTATTTTTAAAACCGAGTTTGTTGTAATACATGGGTGTAATATTATATTAAAACATTCATAAATTTCTAGGACACGTTAACTCTATAATTTTTAATCCATAATCATCATATTTTCCATTTTAATTCTAACAATATCTTATTTAGTTGATGAATACAAATTATTACTAGGATAATTTAGAATAAATAATCCTAAAACTATGACTTTACATTTTTTGTGACACTAAAATAAATTTTATGCATATTTGCTTTAGTTAAAAGTTATTTTCCTGTTTTAGAAATTATACAATACAGTCTCTGATGTTTTGTATACAAGAACATTGACTGCTGTAGATCAGTGTAAGAATCAGTTTTACTCATTCATCAAACTCAAATTCCTAAATTACATCATGCCAACATTATGGTAAGCATTCTAATTAAGTTTTGTTAGAAATTAAAATATCAAATTTTATCTTTGTTAAGATTATATGATTAGACACAAGTTTTATCCTGAATTGTAGAAAACAACTATACAAAACAAAAAAATTATAGGCAGTAAATAAGGTCATAATGAACTAGCAGGTAAAACTTTGATTTTAATAGCAATTCGTATAATGATCGTTTTTAAGAGATGTGAGCCATAAATCTAAGTTTTGTTTTCATCTGAAATTTTCAATGAAATATCATTTGGAAAGTTTTGATTTGACAAATTAGCTTTTGATATATGTAAATAATGTAAGACCTACATATGCATTGTTCCATTTTCATCTAGCGCTTTCATTTGATAGGAAATTAATAACAAACACTTCTCCAATCTCTCCCCTAATTTCTGTCTTCACTGATATATTACTCCTTAATCATCTTATCTCAGACTTGTATATTCTTTATGTTCTAGATGGTATCTATCAGCATCTAGTGTTATATTTTTTGAACAAATGAACAGCTCTCAAATGCTATAATATCTCCTGTTTTCCCGGGTTCATAAATTTTAGATGTCAGATTATATTCCCCATTGTATTCGTATTAATGGTGATAAGTTAAGCTCTCTTTCAGAAAGAAATCAAAATGTCTTAGAATGTTAAATAAGACCTTTCACAATGAGCTTAAACTTTTTACTAACAGAAACTACTTCAATGCCCATCCTAATTTTCTCATCACTTCTTTATTGCTAATACTAATCTCTGCATTGTGTCTTGCAAAATCATGAATTCTAGGCTATGTAAGAAGTTCAGTTTCTAGGAAGAACTTGGGTAGGCTATCAAGGCCTTAAAGAGGATAAACAAAAAAAAACCCACTCTAGATGAATTTGGGTCAGTAAAGGGATATGCAAGGAGAGTCAATGTTTTGCAAGGGAATAAGTTAAGAACCAAAGCAGAAAAGGACAGTGATGGTGAGGGTGGGAATTTGGGGGTGGTACAAGGAACGTTATAAGATATAGGTCAGCAGATCTTGACTTTGGCTGTAAGTAATTACAAATAAACAGCAGCAGCAGCACCATCAATTACAACAGTGACAAGAAAAACTGGCCTAAACAGTTTGTAGCTGGATTGTGTTTTATAATTTGAAGTCCAGAGGTGAAACGAAAGTAAGATCAATTGTTCATTAATGTCATAAAAAATCATTTTCATCCATCTACCCATCCTATAAGGGAGCAATTATCTATGTGTGGTTTCCTTTCTGTTCACAAAATAAGTGATCATTGCAACTACAATTGTGTGTTTCATTGTTCCTACTTAACAGGCAAGTTCCCAATGCTATTGCCTTCAGCTAGGTGTGTTCAATTTAAGTCATGTGCCTGGTCTTAGATTAATAATAGTCACCATTGAAATATCATGCATTAATTGGCTTAGAACAAACAGAATACAATTCCGCAGATAAAAATAGAGACCCTGAGTCATATAGGATATGGGATCAGTAAATAGAAAAATTACAGTTTCCTTTACCAAGGAAACAAAATGATTCCAATAAAGCAAATATATGCCCAATATAAATAATAAATACATGAAATGAACAAGTAATACATGGCTAACAAATAAATAATTTTTAAAAATGTATAAGAAGAAAATTAGTTTAAAAAAAAGCTCAGAAGGTTCAGAGCAAACTATATGGATCACATTGTATTTTGGGAGATTTCCTGTATTGTTTGTAAACAGATGGTGCAATAAAACTGAAATGGTATCACCCTTGGAGTAAAATCAGCTTGGGCCAGTTTACTACTTGCCATTTACTTTCTATACAGCTTCTATTGAGTAACTTATTCTTTTTTGAATTTCAGTTTCCTTCACTATAAAAATCTTAATTTTCTCTAAATAGTGTAGGTATGAAGATGAAATAAAATGATTTATAAAATACGTTAAACTCAGAAATCATCCTTGTCCTTAGTGAGTGTTGTAAGAGAATGCTATTCTTTTCTCTGATTTATTGGCAAACTTCAAGACACAGGTAAAAATCACTATTTGTTTATTATTTCCAGTAAAGAGTTTGAAAAAAAATAGACACCCTTTTACCTTTTTCTGGATCCATGGCCCTTTCCGACATATCCTTGCAGCTCTTCCAAACAAAAGACGGAGTCCATTTTCCCAACCGTTGACTCTGAGCAGGGCCTGTAACTTGCTTTGACTAATAGAATGCTGTGAACATGACATCATGCCAACCTATGTCTGGATTTCGAGTCCTTTCACATTTCTCTTAATTCCCTGTGCCTACATGTGAACAAGTTTAGGCCAACATGCAGAAGGATGTTGATTGCATCGACCAGAATTGAATTAGCCTAGTTTTTCAGCTGTAGTCCTAGACATGAGATAAGCCAATCAGAATCACCATATCTAATCACAGACACATGAGCTAGGGCAGTTGCTAGCTGTTCTGCAATTGTGAGTGCTAACTAAGTACTTGTTATTTTAAACCACTAAATTCTGGTGATAAGTTTCCCAGCAATAACTAACTAGTGCACAAGTACTAAATCCTAAGGCAGATTTAATCGACCCTGCTCTGTTAACAGCACATTGCACTCCTTCATTTGCCATTGTCCACATTATTTTGACTTGATATTGTCTGTCTTTCTCAGTGGATCATATATCCAACAAGGATAGTGGCCCTTTCTTGCTCTTCTTTATAACCTTACAACTAGGTTAAATGCCCGAGACATAATAGATACGTAGTAAATGCTATTCACTGGTGAGTTCAGTCAAAGTTCTCAGGCTATTTGTAACATGTTGGCACAATTTAAGGATCCTCTTGTTTCCTTAGCTCATCTAGATAATGCAGTGATGACTTGCTTTATGTTTTCTCATCACTGCAGAGGCTTGAAACATCCTGAGAGATTCAATGACATTTGCTATTCAAACATTTTTGTTCCGATTAATAGTGGTGCTTCTCAAGGGGAAATGCAGCACAAATGACTGGTCTCAGAGACATTCTCTTTTTGGGATAACTGAAGAAGAAAATCAAAATATGCCATAGTTTTAATGAAAACAGTCTGCATAACTCTCAGTAGAAGTGGGAAACCGGGAATTGTATTGTGAAATAGAGCGTGTCAGACAGAATGTGACCATTGCTCTCAGCTACTATCACTGGAATAAATCAACAGCACAATCAATGAATTGACCTAGTTATCTTTTTGACAAACCTGTAAGGATTCCATTATTTTACAGTGTTATTCTTTTAAAAATCAAAATGTATGTATTCTTCCTTTAAATTTCCTACCTGTTAACAATAAAGCAAAAATAATTTAAGTAGGTTGATGCAAAAGTAATTGCGGTTTTGTCATTACTTTTAATGGCAAACACTGCAGTTACTTTTGCACCAACATAATACATTAAACTCACTACCACCCTATAGAAATTTAGCTCATTCACACAGACATATTATCAGAACATATTTGTGAGGCATTTTAAAAGTATAAATGTCACTTTTGTTTTAATGATACCAACCACCTAGGAAGGCAGTTTGAGGAAGTATTGTTAATTGTATTTAATATTAGAGTCAGCAGAATCACAAATAATTAGTGTTTTGAATTTTACAAAGTAGTAAAGAATCAAAATTGGAAAAAACCTTTACTTCAAAATTGTCCTTTTCTGAGCAAAATAAATTTGATTTTACTTAATTAAAGAAACAAATCGTTATGTTACTTCCTCCTTTCTTTTTTCTTCTATCATTGAACATCTGGTTACTTATTTAACTCAGAGTTTTAGTTCAGAGTATCAAGGAGTACCATAGAAACTTCAAACCCTAATACCTAATGGTAATAAACACATGTGAAGTAAGGAAGACATTACCCATGACTTTAAAAAAACAAAAAAAAGCTCTAAGGTGAGGGTTATAAAGAGTACACATCTCATGGTTTCTCAAGTGATTAAAGTCTAAAGGGGTTTGCAGCCTGAGATGAATCTGGAGTTAATTGTTAGATATATGTTTTAGAGAAGAATCATTCTTCAACTTCATAGCACAACATCACCCATTCATCAATTAAATTAATCAATTTATTCACGCATCAATACTTTCATTGATGAAGTGTCTGCTATCTTCCAGGTGTCATGCTAAGATCTGGCTATATGACAGTAAACAAAACCGTTGTGCCTGGCTCACTTTTGTGGGAGATACAGATTTTCAGCAAATATACACACAATTATAAATTTTGAAATTATAATAAAAGTTACTGAGAAGGGGGGGGAAAAAAAACTTAGATTCCCTGCAAGGAAACAAACAGAAAAAGGAGGGAAGGGAAAGATATTTAAACAGAACTGAATGGCAAGCACACTAAGATAATTAAAGAAAAAAGTGTGAGAAGGGTGAAAGTGGGAAGCCCTGAGGAGCTGCTGGATGGTAGTTAGTGTATCCAAGACTGCCAAGAGGTAAATTTGGGAGTAGTGGGAGAAGCCAGGTCACAGAGAACACTGAAGATCATGTCAGAAGATTGATTTTATTCTAAGAGCTTTGAAAATCATGTAGACAGATTTTAAACTGAGGAATGACATGTTTTAAGAACATCATGGATGCTATGCGGGGACAATGGAAGAATGGACATGAGGAAGCAAGGATGCAAAGCTATTGTAATACTACAGGCAAAATATTTTTTTGACTCAAGTTATTGTCGAACCATGAAGGTGAGATGAACTCTACACAGTTTTAAATTATTTTGGGGTAGAATGACACAAGGTGAGTGGTTGCATATGGAAGTTGAGAAAATATATTTATATCAAACACGACTTAGAAGTTTCTACCTTGTATATAAAGGATATCTTGGCAGGGTGTGGTAGGTCATGCCTGTAATCCTAGCACTTTGGGAGGCTGAGGTGGGTGGATCACCTGAGGTCAGGGGTTCGAGACCAGCCTGGCCAACATGGTGAAGCCCTGTTTCTACTAAAAATACAAAAAAAAAAAAAAAGGTTAGCTGGGCATGGTGGCACATTCCTGTAATCTCATATTCTTGGGAGGCTGAGGCAGGAGAATCAATTGAACCCAGGAGTTGGAGGTTTCAGTGATCTGAGACTCCAGCCTGGGTGACAGAGTGAGACTCCATCTCAAAAAACAAAAAAGAAAAGAAAAGAAAGAGAGAAAGAAAGAAAGGGTATCATTTACTTTGAACACTTTCTGAATTCCTAGGAAAATTGTTATGGACGGATGTCGCAATAATTCAAGTCAGGACACACACTACAACATGGATGATACGACATGGGTGATACGATATGGATGAACATTAAAGACAGCGTGCTTGTGGAATAAGTCAGTCACAAAAGAACAGTTGGATGATTCCACTTATACAAGGTATCTAGAGTCAGAAATTAGTTTGGTGGCAGTCAGGGGCTGTGCCAGCAAGGAATTAGTAGTCAGTGCTTAACGGGTACAGCGTTTCAGTTGGAGAACACGAAAAAAGTTCTGGAGATGGATAGTTGTGATAACTGCACAAAAATGTGAATGTACCTATACCACTGAACTTTACATTTAAAAATCATTTCAATGGTAAATTTTGAGTTATAGACATTTTACCACAATTAAACAAAAACAGAAAAAAGTGTTGAACTCAGCCACAGACTATGAAATTTACCTGGATGAATTTATAAAAACTACCATGCATATTTAAGAATATATTCTATATCAATTTAATGTATAACTTTAATGTGTGTGAACTAAAATACAATGTGAGAAATTTTGCCCTCTTCCTGTGGCTGCATTATCTGGAAATGCTTTGAGAGTGTTTTGCATGTTCTGTGTGTCAGGTTTTAGGCATTTTTTTGTCCTTGTTAAGATGTGGTACTCCACTTTCCCTCATTTTAAATAACTTTCACTTGACTTTCATTTCCATACCAGTAAGTTCATTCTAGCAATAAAATTTTATTGTCACTCTTTCTAAGTTTTTATTTTCACCTTTTTATGAATACTATCAGGAGACAAGAAAGAATTTTACCCTTATATACCAATGTGCCACTCAAATTTATTTTCTAAAGTTAATCAAAAAGTTTTGGAGAATGTATTTTCCCTTATGATTATCTAAATGTGTCAATTCCCATAACATATAGGTATTCTAAAAATTCAGCACCACAGAAGACCACATTAATGCCATCGTAATATTTTAATCATTGGACTGAGTGGATTTTAGTCTTTTTAAATGAAAAGAGGATTCCACCCTCTCCACCCCCTACCCTGGCTCAATATCTTGCACATAATAGGTGCAGGAAAATAATTTACTGATATGGTAGATATGTGCCATCTGCCCATCAAGGGGTAGTAGAGGTGTCTGGTGTTAGGAACAGCAGTAAAGTTCAAGTTCCCAACTCAGAAGTAGCATCTCTGTGGGGTAGTGGTGGTTGCAGAACAGTAAAGGTCATTGTATTTTGTGCTAGGTGGTGGCAATGACAATTTCAACAGTGTTTTTTTTAGAACACATTTTTTTCTTTTTCGCATGCCTTCACATTTTTCTTCCTGGAAGCAGAGCCTCAATTCTGTGTTTCCAAGTTTCATAATGAATCTAATACACTTTTAATTAAGTATGTCTCAGTTGCAACAAGTAAAAATTGATTCCATTCTTTAGAACAAATAACCTGACTGATAAAATTGATAGAAACTTTCATTTATTCATCCAGTTGTTTATCAATTGTAAATGGCATTTATCAGTCTATCTTTCATTCAGTAACTTATACAAACATTTATTTAGCATCTACTTTTTCCCAATGTCTGACTTGGGTAAAGAGTAAGAAAAGATCTAAAATATATGTATCTGCTTCAAAAGTATTTAAATGTACTCAAGGGGCCTGCTATGTAAGTGGACAATCACAGCAACAGTGTGGTGAACATTACAAATAAATACTCAGAAAGCAATATATGAAAATAAAGAGGGACAACCTTGCCAGGCTTGAGTGATCAAGGAAGACTTCTCAGAAACAACAGTGTTTCTCAAAGTGTGATTTATAGATCATTTACGTTAGAGTCACCTGCTGGGGTTTAAACATCCCAAGTTGATTGCCTTTATATCTGTTATCTACTGAATCAAAATATTCAACTTTTTACCCAGGAATCCATATATGGAACAAACATTCTAGAAATATAAGTAAGTTGGGAAAGTGAAGGGAAACGATCTGGAAGATGCTTTTGCAAAGTCCTGGAAATAAGAGAGAACAGTTGAATGTTTAGTATCCCAAGAACAAAGGAGCTGGAGGGACAGATACAGTAACTTCAAGTATGTCTGGCTTAGTATATTTTGATATTTATGTGAACTATCAAAGTTTGGGGTCAAAGAGATGTGGATTTGTATCTTCCACTAAGGACACTGACCATGGTGCTTCAGTTTTGCTTGCTATAGTTTTTCCATCTTGACAGAAAGAAGAGTGAGAGCAACTCATAGGGAGATGGTGAGAATTACATTTACTTAATTGTATAAAGACACTCCCTCTCAATAAAGGTTAGTTTCATCATATTCATATGTATTTTTGCCAAAAAGAGTTGTTTGTTTGCTTGGTTAAATATCTTGCCAAAGAAGTGTTTATGGTAATTCACTTTATGCAGTGTACAGAGAGCGGCTGTGCAGAGGGAAACTTAATAAATGGCTTTTTAACAACAGTCATGATAGTGGTTTGTACATTCTTAAATTCTGTTTAATATT
Source organism: Macaca fascicularis (assembly GCF_037993035.2). Classification (NCBI taxonomy): domain Eukaryota; kingdom Metazoa; phylum Chordata; class Mammalia; order Primates; family Cercopithecidae; genus Macaca; species Macaca fascicularis. The sequence continues at coordinate 25,595,399 of NC_088377.1, read as the reverse complement.
ATCGAGTTTGTATTACATTCTGCTAAAAAAAAATGGGCCTTTGAAAAGCATACGGGAATGTATTTGTTGATTATATGAAAATTGGCTCTGATTCTGCTTGCAAAAAAATAGCAAATGAAAGATAGATATATTTGGCCAAATGTCAAACAAAATATTTTTAAATGTATTGGGAATATCTTAACAGATGTTTCCCAATGTTTAATATTGTTTTGGTGAAGTTTAGTTTAATATTGTATTTGGTGAAAATCATATTGGCATAATATTTTCATTCAGAGCTAAACTACTTTTTTTAAAGAATGTAAAAACGGTATCCCCCCCATCTGATTATGACCCTTTTGTTATTGATTTGAGTAAAAGCGAGAGGACTAGAACAATTATGCTTGAAATCACTCTTCATTGAGGCGTTCCATTTTTGGTGTTTCATGCTGCGCCTGTTTTCTTGATTTCCCATGAAATCAGATATTATTTTCTAATTATGGCAGCACAATAACAGCTGAGCTACAGCAAGCTCTTCTTGTTACTGGGTTTTGTAAACAAGGTACTGATGATTTCAGCAGATGTCCCGGATTTGAGATCTTTTACTTCTTCCTAGGCAGGGGATGCTCAAACCATAGACACAAATCTGCTATACCAGGAATAATGTGCTAATCACATGATCAGTAACCCTAAGATTTTTAGCTATTACTCCCGAAAACCTTGTCTGCACAGGAACTACACTAGCTGTCTGTTCCCCTAAAATGGTTTTCATTTCTTCTAACATTTACTTGTTACTTAATACTAATATATTTCAATGTTTTATGGCATTTACTGCTCTGCATAACAACTGTACTTGTTCACTAACATTTGTTCTCTGTTTTACGTCATGAACATGAACATATATGTCTTCTTATTGTCTGTTTTTTTTTTTTTTTTTTTTTTTTTAGTGGGGGGTGGAATTGCTGTTTTTATTATCCACGGTCCACTGGCTATCTATTCCTCACCATGTCGTGCAAAGCCTTCTACAATTTGATATTAACTGGCCTTTTTACAGGTTGAGTATCCCTTCTGTAGAAATGTTGAGGGGTCCAGAAATGTTTCAGATTTCAGATGTTTTTAAATTTCATAATATTTTCATATATATAATGAGATATTTTGGGGATGGGACCCAAGTCTAAACAGGAAATTCATTTTTATTTCATATACCCTATATAACATAGCCTAAGGGTGATTTCATTATATATATTATATATATAAAAATATATATAATATATAAAATATATATTAAATATATAAAAATATATATTATATATAGTTTAAATTATATAATATATAAAAAATAAATTAAATATATAAAAATATATTATATATTTAAAATATATATTAAATATATAATATACATATTTATATAAATATTATACATATTTATATATTAAATATATAAAAATACATATAAATATATTAATATGTAATTAATATATAAAATACATTAATATATTTATATATAATTAATATATATTAATATATTAAATATATTATATATATATTTTTTGAGACAGTGTCTCACTCTTTCCCCAAGGCTGGAGCGCAGTGGAGCACAATCTCAGCTCACTGCAACCTTAGACTCCTGTCTAATTTTTGGTATTTTTAGTAGAGATGGGGTTTCACCATGTTGGCCAGGCTGATCTCAAACTCCTGGCCTCAAGTGATCCGCCCACCTTGGCCTCCCAAAGTGCTGGAATTACAGGTGTGAGCCACTGTGCCTGGCCTCATACAATATTTTCAATACTTTTTTGGCATGAAACAAAGTTTTGACTGCATTTTGTCTGTGCCCGTCACATGAAGCCAGGTATGGAATTTTCCACTTGTGGCTTCATGTTGATGCTCAGAAAGTTTCAGATTTTGCAGTATTTCAGATTTCAAATTTTTGAATTAAGAATGCTCAACTCACACCACATGTTACATCCCTTACAAATCTCTCATTCTATCTGAAGTAGGTTCTTTGGGATGCCCGTAATTTTTCCATCTTTATGCCTTTGCTTACTCTGTTTTTCCCCTATGCACATTTTTCTCATAGTTCTACAAGTTTCAACTTTCAAACAATTATAAATGCTATCTTCTGTCCATGGATATTTAGAAGAGTTCTATCTTGCTATAACAAAGAAGCTGCAGTGGACAATGTTGCCTATGTCTTCATGTGTGTATGTGGAACAGTTTCATTGGGAATACACTCACACATATATTATATGGAATTAAACCATGTAAATGCTCATGTCTACAAATTATCTGGAATTTGGTCTTGTGTAGTTGAACAAATTTGTATTTCTATCCAACAGTCATGATAGTTCTCATGGCTCAATATTCAATGTTTCGTAATGCTAGATTATAAAAATATAATCATGATTTTTATAATTAAAAATTGCTGAATTTTTATACATCTAAATTTCTGAAACATTTCACCCAATGTGTTACCCTGTATGAGAGCTTATTTTATGTGACAATTTGCTTGCCACAAGGGATGCCCAAATAACTGATTAAACATTTCTGGGTGTGTCTGTGAGTTTGTTTTCAGGAGAGATTAGTATTTGAGTTGAGTAAAACAAATGGCCTTCTCTACAATGCCAGTGAGCGTCATCCAATCCTTGAAAGCCTGGATGGAACAAAATAGTGAAGGGAGGTTGAATTTGCTCTTTTCTTGACTCCTTGAGTTCCAAGAATCTTCTCCTGTTCTTGGTGCTGCTGGTTCTCAGTCCTTCCAACTTGGACTAGAATCTGCACTATGAACACTCCAGCTTCCAGGCCCCCAGATAGGGACTTCCCAGCCTTCCTACTCACTTGGGGCAATATCTTACAATAAGTATCTTCATATATATTCTACGTCGTTCTGTTTTTCTCTGGTTAACCTGTCTAACACATTCATAACCTCATTTTGGTTTAATTGCATTTCCCTGAACACCTGTGACATTTTCTAAATATCAGAAGAATGGATAAATTGTATTCATACAATAGAATAAAAATAGTGTAATTAATACAAAGAAACTACATCTATGTTATCAACATAAGTGAGTCTTAAATAATAAAATTTTTATTAAAAAACATGTGGAATATTTATCTATCATCTCCTACTACATACATAGTAAGATACCATTTATATAAAATCTAAAGATAGACTAATCAAGCTTATGTTGGCTTATTGATGCATTTATAAACAGTGCTGAGGCTCAGAAACTGATATCCCAAAATACGAAATTTTGAATGATGAACTCAAGAAGAAGCCGCATGGTCTCTCTGAACTTTCCCTCATCTTGTCTCTCAATCTTCTGTCTCTCCCAAACCACAGAATGAAGTTACTCTCGGACATCTCTTTATCGGCCTAAAATCTGTACCCACCAAAGAAGAAAACAATTACCTTTGCTCCCTTCCCTGAATCTTCATTCACAGGAAGAAAGAGTAAAGTCTGTCAACACACCTGGACAGACTTTTGTCATTGTATACTCTCTAAGCCCACAGAATTCCCCTAAAAATCATTTACTACTCCCCCTAAAATTATTCACTTTCCCAAATCTCTTTCCCCTAAGAAGTATACATAAGCACCAGTCCCCTGTTGGTTTGGGGTTAGTCACTCTGTGATTTTCCTCCATGCACATTAATAAAAATTTTCATGCCATTTCTCCTGTTAATCCGCCTTTTGTCAGTCAATTTTCAATGAACTTTTAAAGGTTTCTCTTCACCTTTACAATTGCAAAGATGATTACTTCTGGGAACAGTGGATAGAGACTGACACTGTGTAGGGATACACAAGACTTTATTTGATTCTGGAATAGTTTATATTACAGATGGGTCCACAGTGTTTTATTTTCTCAACAGTTTTCTAGCTCAGAAATATTTAATGATTAAAAACAAAAAAGGGATTGCATATAGATGATTCTACTTTATTCTCTTTATTTGTTTTCTTACAAGAACTTTTTTTTTAAAAAAAAGAAGTGAGAACGGTGCCTAACTCCATTTCACTGTTACATTCCTAGTCTAAGCCACCACAGTCATTTGTCACTATTACTGCAGATGGATGCTGAATGATCTCCCTCTTTCTATCTTCCCCTTAAATGGTCTATTTTATTTTGAAAATTACAATCCATTCTTCAAATATTTAAGTCATACCATATCCCTTTTCTGCTCTAAAACTTATAATCAATTTCCATCTCATTAGAGCAGCAAATAAACTCCATATAATGGCCATAAGACCTCCTGTCAATTATCTGTCTTTATCTTCTGCTAATCTACTGATCACAAATGCAGGAGAATATCTTAGAACTCTTGTTCTAGATAGCCATTTTGCTTGGAATACTTTTTCCAAAGATATGTGCTTGGCTAATCATGCATCTCCTTCGGATTTTTTCTCATATCTGACTTTCTCACAGGGATCTACCTAAACCACCAAATTTAGTGCTATAGCGGGTACTCCAATGACACCATCTTGCTGCTGATCTTCCCTTATTACACTCTATTTTTTCCATTTTTAGTAGCTTGTCCATTTAAACGTGCAACATAATGCAATTATTTGTTAGGTGTACGGGTTATTGTGCATCTCCTCCACTAGAACATATGCTTCTTAAGGCAAGAAATCCTTATTTGGTTCAGCAATGATCTCAAGTAGCTAGACTATGTGGCACTCAATAAATATTTGTGAAATTAATACATAAATACATAACTGAGAAAAGAGAAAGTTTTCGTATTTTACCTCATACTTATTCTGGGAAATTTCTCATGCAGCACTAAGTCGGCAGAGTAAGTGGCATTAAGTACAGTCATGCATTAATTAATGACAGAGTACACTTTGATAAGTACATTGTTAGATGATTTCAACATTGCGTAAAGATCATAGAGTGTCCTTACACAAGCTTAGCAGGTATAGTCTACTACGTACCAAAGCTATATGGCTTATCCCATTGCTCTGAGTTGACAAACCTTTACATTACACCATGTTATTATACTGAATATTGGAGACAATTGTAACATAGTGATAAGGGTTTGTGAATTGAAAAACAGCTAAACCTAGCAAAAATACAGCAACAAAGATAGTGTAAAATTTTTTTAAAAAGTGGTATACCTGCATGGGGCATTTACCATCAATGGAGCTTTCAGAACTGGACATTGCTCTGGTAAGTCATGGAGTGAGTGATGAGTGACTGTGAAGGTCTAGGACATTACTGTACACTACTATAGACCTTGTAAACAATGTACATGTAGGTTACACTAAATTTCAAAATAATAAAGTAATTGCACTATGATGTTATGATAACTACAATGTCACTGGGTGACAGAAATTTTTCAGTGTCCTTAAAATCTCATGGGGCCACCATAGTATATACGGTCTGGGGTAGAGGGTAAAGTCATTATATGGCCCATGACTGTACTTTCTCTCTCTCTGTGAATATGTGTACATTTATGATTTCATATAGCTAAATTTTCCCAAAGTCATATGTGCATAATGGTGCAAATCCACGGAGAATTTTGTAGGCACTGTACTAAAGATCTAAAGTATAAGGATTCTGAAATTGCATAAAATAGCTCCCTGCTCTAGGGTAGCACACAGTTATTTTATTCTTAATTCCTATTTACATGTCTTTGTCTAAAGTAAGCCATGTGATCCTGCCTACTTTCAAGATACAAAACTGCAATGCCACCACGTTGCAGGAGAACCAGAAATATCTGTAACAGGAATAATGATGACCTAATTGGTCATATATAATTTCAGGCATTTTTTTCTTCTCCATAGCCTCCTTGAAAATTTCTTCAATAAATAGCATAGAAAGGAAAAAGGTCAAGTTATGAGTGTCTTGTGTTATCTCAGTTTGAACATTGAATATACTTGTTCACCATCGAGAACTTCACCCTTATTTCTAAACAACGATGCCCCTCAAAAACATCAAAGCATTGAGTACTCTGGAAATTACCTTTTGACATGATTATAACTAGGAGAATATCTATCCTGGTGGTTTCCATTCCTGACATCCTTTTGGGATTACTTGGATCACTTATTAAACATAGACCTTTGGTATCACTTTAGAAGATTAAGACTGAGTAGATTTGAGGTGAATATCATAAATATTCAACAGGGTTGAACCCATCCAACAGGGTTCTGATATAGCTATGTGGGGACTATGGCTTGAATGAAAAAAAAAAAAAGCATTTGCAAAATGCTTCTGTGGTGAATGACAGTGACTGTTCACAGGACACTTTCTGCTCTTGGGGACCACAGCCTGTCTTGGGTTCAACCTGCTGCCTCTGAATTCACTTGATGCATTTTGGATATTTGTTCCTTCCAAATCTCACCTTGAAATGTAATCAGCAATGTTGGAGGTGGAGCTTATTGGGAGGTATTGGACTATGGTGGAGGATCCTTAATGAATGGTTTAGCGCTGTCCTCTCGGTGATGAGTGCGTCTTTGCTCAGTTAGTACCTGCTTGTTTAAAAGAGTCTGGGGTTTTTTAAAAGGGTTGTTTTAAAACTGGTTGTTTAAAAGAGTCTGGGGCCTCCCCACCTCCCACCCCCTTGCCCTTGCTCTCACCGTGTCATGTACTGGCTCCCTGTCGCCTCCAGCCATGATCCTAAGCTTCCTGAGCCCTCACCAGAAGCATATGCCCGCACCATGCTTCCTGTAAAGCCAGCAGAACCATAAGCCAATTAAACCTAGTTTTTAAATAGATTACCCAGCTTCAGGTGTTTACTTATAACAACACAAGAATGGACTAACACATTCGCTTTGTTTCTGCAGCAGGCCTCTAAATCTCAGTTGCTTACTATCTACCTTTGATAGCTTCTATTGCCCAATTCTCAGTATTCTTTTAGGCTCCTGACTTCCAGCTGCTGCTTACTGCTGTTAAAGGAAGCAAGTTTCCATACTGACTTACAGTATTTCTGCTCAACATTATGGATAGGTGGAAAATTAAAAAAAAAAAATTGACATAATAAAAGTTAAAACATAAGACATTTTATAAAGTTGTTGAAGTCATTTTTTTCTGATCTTTGATTGCTGATCTATATCCTAGAGAAATAACGTGGAATCTCTTCAAAATTTCACCCCCAAGTTTTTATTAACAGTGAAGAGATTCACAAACTTCTACTACCACATCCCGCTTTTTGCAGCAAAACTGCAAAGAATCACACATGCTTGACAATAGGAATCTCTTCCTTGATCACTGTCCCTTTATGAAGATACATTTCAGTTTGCATCTATTTCCCATTAGTTACCTGTGTCACATCCTAACCCATTGTCATATGAGACAGTAGCGAAATTTCTAGAATTCTAAATTCCAGTGCAATATTTAGTGTTTCACATTTTAGAAACAATGAAAGTACTACAGTGAATATGAATGAGTCTTTTTGAAAACTAAAACACAGAAAAAGGAAGAAGATATTTGAAAAAGTAATACATTTCTGTAGTTATTTTTAAATGCTATTTCCTCACTATTTCTCACTTTTAGCTTCTGTAGAATAAGCAAAACATAAGTAAAACCAAATTTCCAGATCCCGGAGTTCTTTCTGAAGCACGGGATGTGGGCTGTAAGCTTAAAATAAACACATTCCGTGAGTTCCATGGCCTTTGTTTCCACATTTCACCAGCAATCACATTCTGTTCCAGAAGCTCAGTAGATTCAGGCCTGGGAGAGGAACTCGAGCAAAGGAAAGAGAAGCTACTGAGGAGAGATGCGTCAGAGCCGATTCATAGATCCATCAGTCAATTACAGTTTGTATGAGAGAGTAGACTCCTTAATTTTACATACAGTGTTGGACTGTGATTAAGATAGATATTCTGGTTTTTAAAAATTTATATTTAGTTGGTATTTCTAACAGAAAAATGATTCAAACATGCATATAGTGTATATTTGTGCAACAACGTTAGGAAACCTAAAAAGAGTATTAATAATAACGTTTTAATATCACATCTGAAATTTATTAAAATGTTTCTGAGAGAAATTACATGGTTTGAAATGGAAAAGAAAATGAGAAGGGAGATTATGAGGAAAAGGATTCTTCTTGATTTTCCTCCAAAGAGATCATGAAAACAAAGAATGAATGGTCATGGCTCACGGTAATTAACTTTACAGCAGAAACCATCATTTATACTTGCCCCCAAGGCTGTTCTGTAGGTTAAACCCATTTTTTAAAGATTTTCTTTAACAAATTGTTCTTAATCATTTTGCCACAATTGTGGAAATGACTAATTTTTCTGTCTTAAGTGGAAAAACTATCAGCAATATCACCTGACTGCATTTTACAACTTAACAGCTTTTATGAATCAGAGAAGTGAACAACTGCTACTTCCCTGAATTAATATTATAGTTTTACATTTAAAAATCCCTCTCACAGTTGCCAGCTTCATTACTGAAAATCAATGAGTTTTCTTTTTTTTTAATAGGAATGGTTTATCTATAAAATATAAAACTACCCAGATAAAAAGAGTATTTTTTTGTCCTTACAGAGATCTTAGTGTTTTTGTATTTTGGCCAAAACTGGACTAGATGGTGTCAACTAGAGCAAAATTATTTTTGAATGACTGGCAAGTTTTGTAGACAGAACTGTAGTGTATTAGGATAGTAGAATTGATTACTTAATTCCCATTTTTTGTTCCCATTATAATTATAAATATAATTGGAGAAAGATAATTTTCATAAATATAATTAGGCATTTTGTCCTTGATTTAATCTGAATTTGCTTTATTTGGAGCACAAATGCTGCATTTACTAGAACCAGCAAATATGTAGCATTACCTAAATAAAACCACTTCACCTTATAAAACTTGCAGAGCCCTCTATCATTAATATGATTAAAAGTTGCCAAGAGGGCTCATGTAAATGCAAAATCCTAGCTCCCACCATTAGAATTCCATGGACAGTAGGCTGGAGAAGAGACTGGGCATCTACACTTTGAACAAATGCCCCAAGCATTTTGGGAATTGCATCTAGAGAAAAAGATTTTGAAACCCGGAAATCTGAAATGAAATCTGTTTTTCAAAACCTGAAGGAGCAACTGTTTCAGCACTTGAAAGCTACGTCAACATTTTCCATGCCAAACAAATTTGTTACCGGAAGTTTCTGGATAATTTTAGTTGAAATTTAATATTACTCGGTACTTGCAAATGCAAAGATTGAATATCATCGATTTGTCAAAAACTAATTGTTAAGTATTATGTTTGTAAATACAATATTGAAACACATTGGAAATAGGCATTTTAAAAATGAGACGTTCAAAACAGAAGAGTCTTTTTCATATGTTCAATGACTGTGTTCTTACTACAAATTTTTGTACAATATACAATTGGACTTTCAGAACAGGATCAATACTTGTTTTCCGCTTGGAAGTATTTTAATAAAAAAGTACATTTCCAATGTGTAAATGTCGGAGTAAATCATATTGTGAAGTATTTATTTAGATAGTAAAATCTCATTATTTCTTTATTTCCAAAGGTAGGGGTTGGTTATGATGAAATAGGACAAGTTATTCTTCAGTTTTTATTTATGTTCTAATTTTCAGTGCTTATAGTGCCGTCACAAGTGGCCACATAAGCCAGTATGATCTCCTTCCTCTGTGCTCAAAGAAATATAATGATAGAAGGGAGGAAACAAAATGGCAGAAGTGTCATATTTTAAAAATCTATCAGATACAGTCATTTGCTCCCCTAATATCTATCATCTTCTCCTCCCTACTCCCACTTCCTCCATCTCCCTACTTTAATCGTAAATATTTGCTCTTTTGCACCTCAGCATCACCGTGAAAAGGGGATGAACTAACCTCTGGTTCCAGGAGAAAGACGACAGACTTGGAAGCTGAATTGGCCCATCCACTGCAGCTGAAATCTGCCACCTGAACCTCCTGCAGAGCTTCAATGAGAAGCAGAGATGAGCCAAGGGCCTCTGAGCACCTAGTCAACTCACAGATGCGTGAATGGTAATACAGAGTTGCTGCTTTAAACCCCTCAGCTTTGTGGTAGTTACACGGGAATAGCTAATACAAGTAAGTGGCACAGACCCCGGACCCAGAGCTGATACACAGGATGTCACTGGGAGAAACAGAGAAAGAGTGTGGTTGTCTCCCAGTATCTACGGTTTCACATTCTGGGATTTCAGTTACCTGCATTTAACGGAGGTTGCCTGATAATATTAAATTAAAATTTCCCAAATTAACGATTCATAAGTTTTAGAATGCATGCCATTGTGAGTATCATAACTAAATCTCATGCTCTTTTACTTTGTCCTTCTCGGGATGTGATTTCAGCCAGTGGGGGGAGTCTCAGAATTTATCCCCTGTGGATAAGGGAAGACTACGGTAACCAGAAAAGCAGAAAGAAATACAGGGCAACTGTTAGCTTAAGCAATTATGGAAATAAAAAGTTAGAAAATAAACAATACCTGTTCCCAAACATGTATCCAAAAGTCTTAGGACTATATGTGTTTGAACTATAGAACTTTTCAGACTTCATAAAGTTATGAGAAAGGAAACACACTATATGTTTTAACAGTCATCAACAGGTTCTGGGACAATGCCTCAATACATCATTCTGGAAGAAAAATGAATAGTCACATAAAGCAAAATAAACAGAGGCTATAAAATTCATGTCATCTCAAGTTAGGTTTGGCTTCTAAATGAGTTATGAAAACTATTTTAGATTTTAGTGCTTTCTGGATTTCAGAACTACAGGTGAAGAACCTGTAATGTCAACAATGCAGGAAATTATAAGCATAAAAATAGGAGTATAAAAAAATAGGAGAATCATTGTCTTAGATGTTAAAGCAAATACCTTGTTGGATTAGTTAAGGTAAAAGAAAAATTCACAAATCTATGAAGTAGATATGTTCAGTGAATACTTCAAGCTCTTAAATAAACAGTTAAGGAGGATTATACAAGCACCCTCCTCCGATAGGCAGTTATCCAAAGGAATTACCCCTTGCCTTCAGTTCCTATTGTTGATATCATCATTATTTTTAAAAATTAGATGGAAAAAAATAATTTACTAATTTACCTCTGCACATAATAAGACAGGTCTGTTGAGCCTGAGCCGAGTGTAACGTAGAGTAGCAGGGGGACGTGAAGGGCTAATTTGAGTAATCCCACTCCCATCTCAATAGCGAGTGGCTTTTCACTGTGTGTTTTAAAGTAGACTCTAGTTCATGAAAGACGCAAAAATGTCATTATTTCCATAAAGGTAATTAAAACCGGCAGAAAATATAAAATTTTGTGGAAACCACAAGCTCAAAATGAAGACTCTTGTTCCAGCCCAATTCAAATATGTCTGATAAATGAATAGTATGCTACAGGCTTAACTCACATCTTCTCTAGTTATTTGTATGCCAATGACAAGAATGGTTCAGAACAAGTTACTAGGCTCATATTGCATGGTCTCTATAGTCATATTTTTAAAATTCTACACATTTAATTCTAATCATATTGTAAAATACATTATCATTACTAGTATTATTATTACTAATATTAGGATCTTAACATTACAATTCTATAAAATTACTTTGGAATGGTATTAAATTGGATAGCATATTATCTTAGAAATGTTAAACTGTAATAAGTAGTATTTTTCAAGTAAATAAATGCTTGTGGAAAATTATGTCCCATTTGATGTTATTCATTCATTTGTTTAATAATTATATATTTGTTGACTAGATGAATGAATGAACAGTATGTTTTTAACCACGTACTCATATTGTGTATCTCTCAAATAAGAGTGTTTCCTCTGTTATTTAAGCAAGCCACATTTATTTGAATGCTAATGTATTTCTGTTCTTAATTTGCAGTATTGTTCTTCAATATTCTTGTTAATATAAATTGAACTGAACGGTCATATCATCACATTTTTATGGATTAAGAAATTTTTCATAGAAGCCAATAGAAAAATCTTAGTCTGTATTTTGTATTTGTTAAGTTTGTTTTTATCAAGGTTTTATGGAGCCTTAAAACTCTATTATATTTCAATGCTTGCTTGGCTTAAATACAATGTTTTACAAAAATTCATTTCTACATATAGTGTTTTACAAATAATTGTCTCTTCAAAGGTTTGACTATATTAGAATCCAAAATAATTGTGATATAAGGTACAATGCTCATATTAAGGCATTCAAAAATACATTTTATATTACAATGTTAATATTCTATATTATCTCTTATAAGGTTAGTCTTCCATATTATCATTTTCCCCAATGATATTAATACATGAAAAGACTCTCTAGTGTGCCTTTTTTTTCTAAAAGCTTGAGAATATCATTGAGATTTCTTTAAAATATAAAGGACTTTAATCATTTAGCTATCTTGCATTATGAATGTCATTATTTCAGAGAGGTGGATATATTCTAGGAGTCTGTTGAAAATGAATCTAGTTTAGAAGAACATGAAACATAATAAAAGATACTTTTCACCATGTTGTAAAGAACAGATTTGATGTTTGTAGGAAATCAGTTATATGAAAAATTAATCATTCAAGATATAAAGAACAGAATAAAAATGCTAATTTTTGAAATTCAAAGATAGACTTCACAATAGAGAGAATACAACAAAATGTAGCAATTATAAACAAAAGAAATATAAACTCTGTAAGCCTTATCTAACTCTGGAGCTTGCCAAAAGTACAAAACAGGAATTAGGAAAAAAAATAAATTAGTTGTTGATGTCTACGGATAACATAATCTTTTTAGAAGAAATTGAAAGGTTTATCTTAAAAAGAAAAAAGTTTTGATTTTTAATATGAGTTTTGTTTTCAGATGGATACTTTCTTTAAAGATGTAAAATGAACCTTTGCTTGAGAGCAGAACTTATCTAAGAGATAGAAAAACTAGATTTTGTATTTTATTATATTGTATCTGATTATAACCAATCAACTGAAACTCATAAAGCACTCAATTTTAATAAGTGACCCAGCATGCCGGCCTCTTAGTGGACAGAAACAGGGCGTCTTCCTGATCAATGAGTAAAGAGAACAGCAGAGAGCTAATCTTCATTCCAACTCCTGCTTCTGAGGCAAAAGTAGCTCTAATGCTGTTCCCATTTTAATAACTCCATGGAGAGCCTCCACAGTTCATTTGAAGTGGTTGAAATTTTTTCCTTTGAAGAATGCTTACCTTCAGAATCACTTTTATGTGGATCAGGGCCTGTGAAGGAAAGGTCAAGAAAGCTCTGACCGTGACTTACTTGTGCTGCTAAACTGTAATTATTAAAAAGATAAAAGTATGATTCTATGAATACAGAATTAACATATGTTAAGTGTTTTAACTCATTAATTAATGTAGGAACTAGCAAGATGTTAAAACAAGTTCAAAGAAGAAGTTGAAAAACATAGTATAGTATGTATGAGTATACACACACAAAATCAAGAAATCTAAAATGAATTTGCTAATAGATAAAAAATATTTCATAGTTTATAGGGAAATGAAATGCAATAGTTGGGGTCATATTTTCTACAGAGCAGAAATCCATTTTATCTTCCCCAGAAAAGAATTCTGTTGCTATGAATAAGAATACTTTCAATTTTCATCAATTTTTACAATTCAACCTCCACTGCTACAGGGTTTTTAAACATCCTAGTGAATATAAAAAAAAATCAAAAGTGAAAAACACATAAAATCTGATAACTGTTCAAGGTCCACTAGAAAATGTCTTGAACCTCAGTGAAAGAAAATCCAGTAAGCTTGTTTGCCCATTTACATGTCTTGGAAAATTTATCCCAAGAGCCTTTGGATGTGTCTAAAGCTGAAGTTTTCTTGATCTGAAAATTCCATTTGGGCTAATTCATGTTTTTTTTTTTTTTTTTTTTTTTTTTTTTTTTTTTTTTTTAATTCCTCAAACCCATCTGTTAACAAATTGTGACATTATTCTAGAGTTTTCCTCCAAGTATATTTCAGTGCACAAAAGCAGGAAAATCAGTTGTCCAAAAAATAGGTTTAGAAGTTTACTTTTATCTCAAATGGTTACAAAATAACTAAAAACATAAACCTATCCTTTGGCTTAAATGACAATTTTAATTTCAAGAAAGATAAACTTCCAAAAAATTATAAAAGTTTTAGTAATAATCTTCCATGATACTACACATTCTCAGATATAGAACTGGAATTTGAAAAGTGCAAATTTTATCAGCCTCCACTCTCAACACTTCAGTGGAATCAGAATTGCTTGAATAAGTCAAAAGGACACAGGAAGGCTATCATAATACACACAAAACAGTAGCTAGAATTAAAAAAGGTAAAACCATACACTTCAAACACTTGTTGTTAAGACAAGGTCTCATTCTGTTGCCCAGGTTGGAACGCACAGGCGCTATCACAACTCAATGCAGCCTTCACTTCCTGGGTTTAAGCGATCCTCCCACCTCAGCTTCCCAAGTAGCTGGGACTACAAGTGCCCACCACCACACCTGGCTATTTTTTTTTTAAATTTTTTGTGGAGATGAGATATCCTTATGTTGCCCACTCTGATCTTGAATTCCTGGGCTCAAGCCATCTGCCCACCTCAGCCTCCCGAAGTGCTGACATAACAGGTGTGACACACTGCACCCAGCTTAACTCAGCATTTTCGACTGCATACCTTGCTTGGCACAAGTGGCACTTTGATAAATATTTGGCAAAATAAAGACATGAGGACTCTGAGAGGGTATAAAGTTGTAGAAGTGAATATCCTTCACTCCTACCGCATTCATAAATAACAGTTTTTTTATGGAAATGATAGAAAGTTATTTTCAGCCTTGTGTCTCCTGAATTGGAAACATAAAGATTCTTAGAGATACAAAGTACGTATGTACCGTTAAAAATAGGCATATTACATCAAGAGTGGCAAAATGAAGGTAACAGAATGGTGTAAGGAGCACCAAATGGTTCAGCTGTATAAACAGAAAGTGGAGGCGAAGGCAAAAAAAAAAAAAAAAAAAATACAAAAATACAATGAATATCACTTTCAAAGAAAAGACAAAGGATCAGTAGAACAAATAGAATAGTTACCATCTCAAAATGAAGTCCAGTTTACATCAGTCTATGTCTGAGACATTTCGTAGCCTCTATAATGTCTGAGAATTCTGTGTTTTATTAAATTCCCAAGTCCATGTGTATGCACAGTCTGTTTGTTTAGTTGTAGTGATGCACAATAAAATTCTTCGCTTCTGGGGCAAAATAGACATGAATAGGTTTGATCTCTGTTTTCAGTGGTCTTTTAGTTGAATAAGAAACATGGTGGGGCATCGGGGAGAGGAATATTGAGAGCTCCACACAGCAGGAGGAGAGGAAAGAGAGTCGGCAACCTGCGGTTGAAACAAAAGCTGGAATTTAAGAACAGAAACACAGAGCAGTTCTATGTGGCATCGATAAGTTATACACATTATACCTAAGCTTCTAACCTCAGGCAAGTCTGATGAGGGAAATGAGTAAGAGTATCTAAACTAGAGCCCTTTGGGTCATAGGTTTAAGTTATAAGAATCGTAAAAATGTTCACAACGTTACAAAATTGTGCTACTGACAAGTTTATGGTTTTCAAGGCCCAGTTGAATAAATCTCTCTCTCTCTCTCTCTCTCTGTGTGTGTGTGTGTGTGTGTGTCTGTGTGTGTGTGTGTGTGTGTGTATATACATATATATACAAACAGTTTGTTTGTTTGTTTTGTTTTTTAGAGACGGAGTCTCGCTCTGTCCCCCAGGCTGGAGCGCAGTGGCACGATCTCGACTCACTGCAAGCTCCGCCTCCCGGGTTCCCGCCATTCTCCTGCCTCAGCCTCCTGAGTAGCTGGGGCCACAGGCGCCGCCACCACGCCCGGCTAATTTTTTGTATTTTTAGTAGAGACGGGGTTTCACCATGTTAGCCAGGATGGTCTCAATTTCCTGACCTTGATTCGCCCGCCTCAGCCTCCCAAAGTGCTGGGATTACAGGCGTGAGCCACCGCGCTTGGCCTAAATCTTATTTTTTGAATCTTTTTCTTCTATTGTGTCCTAACTTCTGTGAGGTGATTTCAAATCACTTAAAAGTACCTACAAACTTTCTTCACTCTTGCTCACCCACAGCAGATAAACTTGGGGACTAATTCAATAGGAAATAAAAACTCTGAACTATGAAATAGCTCAAATTCGACCACCCTGCCATAACTAGCTGCTAAAATGTCCAAACTCTTCTGCACTTACAACTTCCAGGAGAAAAGGCAGAAACTTAATTTCTAGAAAGCAATTTAGTTGAAAGCAAATTGATAAAAACAGCAAGTTGATCATAACAGAGTACTTACAATATGTGGGCTTTCATGTAATAGTACCTTTTAATCAACAGAGAATATTTATTTTAATGAGTCAGAAACTTTTAAAACATTTTTAATATATTCAAATGTAGCATTTAAAATTTTTAAATGTATTTTAGTCAAATATGACAATATTTTAATGACATTATAAATTCTATTTTCATTTCAGTGGCTTTTCCAAAACAAGTTTATTAAAATAAATGCTCTAACCATTAAGACTTGTTTAAATAAAATTTGAGAAACCTAGAGTAACACAAGATTTTAAAATATTAACACATTCTTAATTATTATCTTTTTAATTTCATGTAATTATATAAGACTAATAGTTTGCATTTGGCCATGCTTGTTCTCTTACATGAAAAGTTTTTCCCATTTCTTCAATTAGCATACTTTGCTTCTATCTGATACAATTAATACTTGCAATTAGATTAATAATGTAATTTCTATTTTTAAGAAAATGTGTTCAAATTTTGGAAATAAGCAAAAGATTAAAAGATTCCAGGTTTATAAATGGAATAACATTTCTACCTTGAACTTAAAAGAAGTCTCGTAGTAAGTTAAATTTTAGTGTTTGAAAATTTAATGAATATGAATTTATAGGGCTAAAGGGTAATGTGTGAATACTATTTTCTACATTGAAAACTACACTAAGGAGCATTAAAAACAAAATAAAACTCACATTGACACTGTCCCACACCTGTTTTTCCCTAAAAGCATATAGTAGGAAATGTTGAATTTCCTTTCAGTAAATATAATTGATATATATACTCTGAATTCAGAATTACTAATGGATTTTTTTTCCTGGTTATTAGTCAAGCTACAAGAATGACTCCTGCTATTCTGTGAGGGAACATTGATACTTCAGAAGAAAATTTGTGCTGGGAATATTTTTTATTGTGATGAAATAGATGTAACATAAAACTTACTATGTTAACCATGAAGTGGACAATTTAGCTGCATTAAGTACGTATACATCATTGTGCAACTATCACCACCAGACATTTTCAAAACTTTTCTACTATCCCAAACTAAGCCCTGTAGCCATTAAAGAAAAATCCTCATTGCCTCCTATCCATAACCTCTGGTAACCACTCTGTTACTTTCTGTCTCTTTGAAATTGACTATTCTTAGTACGTCACAAAAACGGACTCATGCAATATTTGTCATTTTATATCTAGCTTATTTCACTTAGCATAATGTTTTCAAGTTTGATCCATGTTGTTTCATGTACCTGAATTTCATTCCTTTTTAAGGCTAAATAATAATCCTGCTGCAAGGACATGCCACATTTTGTTTCCATTCATCCACTGATTGACATATTTTTTCCACTTTATGCCTATTGTGAAAAACGCTGCTATGAATATTGGTCTACAAACATCGGGAAAGCATAGGTGAGTAAATATGTCAGGATGTTTCTTACCATTTTAAAGGTTGCTTTTTATTGATTAAGCATGTGTTTGGTAGCTATAGAGCTGTAATTGTTTTCTGAAACTCTTCAAAGGTTAGTCCAGCTAGGTCAGTTCCTGGTTTCTTTTTCTTAAATGTTTCTGCAAAGAAATGAAGGCTTGAAGCTGCTTAGTCAGCCATTTTGCTTTGCAAGAGAAACTTTTATGCATCATCTAAACAATTTTTGACCTAAAAAGGGAAAGTTGTGGTATCGTGATATGGAAAATAATGTACCTTGTATTTTATGAATAAGTTAAGTGTTTAATGATATTCACATTATATACATATAATTTAACAGACTGTTTATATACCAGAGAAATTTTCAGTATTTTCAAATAATGCCATACATTTTGTTACACAGCAACTGTGTAATAACAGGTGGGGTAGGTACTATTATCACTGTATGAAATAAAAAATAATTTAGGCTTGGAGACAAAATGTTATCTGCATAATTCTAAAATGATGGAGTTAGGAAGACTTGTGTGATTTTTCTTTGTCAGCACATTTTATAGCAGCCTTCTCTAATCACCTGTGTGTGTTTTCATTTACACACTCAAAAGTTTAGAGAAAACATTTCTGGCAATTCTCATTAAAGCACGCAAAGGATATGGTCAAGGACAGTAATCATTTATGATATAATCTTCTTGGTCTTCGTAGGCCCATAATAAGTTATTGAAGCAGAAATATTGGTTGTAGGTAGTTTAAAATAAATTTTGGTTGCTTTCATCTACTCAAATTTAAACACTGTAAATTCCCAGAATTTCTGTTCAATTTTAGTTAAAAGTCAGCTCTCAGGTTTAGATCAGGATCTGGTTCACGGGAAACTGAAATAATGGTTAGCTTTGGTCTTGGGATAAAAGGTAGATCAGGATGAGGCAAGACATGATTAGACCAAACCTAATAAATAAAAACTTCGATTAAACAACATTGGCTTATCATATTTATTTTTCACTTCTCAATATAAATATGAATAAATGTACCTTAACATACAATAATATATTTTTATTTTTAGTATCTAAAGACTTAAATAAATCATCTATCTCACAATGGTTAAACCCTTTGATTTTGTTATATTCTCATTTAATTGATGTCCTTTGGCATATGAAGCACTCTTTACTTCGATTTGCCTTCTTTCTTCCTACACCTTAGCACGATCTATTGCTGACTCTTCTTCTTCTCACAAACTAGAATTTGTTGATCTTCTTCCAGTTATCTTCGTCAGTCTTCTCAACTCTCTTTTCATGATCTGCCTGATGATCTATCTAACCTCATAATTTCAAACATGATCTTCATTCTGAAATGTACAAAGTCTTTCCTGAGATTTACAACTGTAGTTGCTCATTCACTCATTCACACTATATACTTATTTATTTATTTATTTATTTTTGTTTCTTTTTTTAAAAAATTTATTTATTATTATTATACTTTAAGTTCTAGGGTACATGTGCATAACGTGCAGGTTTGTTACATATGTATACTTGTGCCATGTTGGTGTGCTGCACCCATCAACTCGTCAGCACCCATCAACTCGTCAGCACCCATCAACTCGTCATTTACATCAGGTATAACTCCCAGTGCAATCCCTCCCCCCTCCCCCCTCCCCATGATAGGCCCCGGTGTGTGATGTTCCCCTTCCCGAGTCCAAGTGATCTCATTGTTCAGTTCCCACCTATGAGTGAGAACATGCGGTGTTTGGTTTTCTGTTCTTGTGATAGTTTGCTAAGAATGATGGTTTCCAGCTGCATCCATGTCCCTACAAAGGACACAAACTCATCCTTTTTTATGGCTGCATAGTATTCCATGGTGTATATGTGCCACATTTTCTTAATCCAATCTGTCACTGATGGACATTTGGGTTGATTCCAAGTCTTTGCTATTGTGAATAGTGCCGCAATAAACATACGTGTGCATGTGTCTTTATAGCAGCATAATTTATAATCCTTTGGGTATATACCCAGTAATGGGATGGCTGGGTCATATGGTACATCTAGTTCTAGATCCTTGAGGAATGGCCATACTGTTTTCCATAATGGTTGAACTAGTTTACAATCCCACCAACAGTGTAAAAGTGTTCCTGTTTCTCCACATCCTCTCCAGCACTTGTTGTTTCCTGACTTTTTAATGATCGCCATTCTAACTGGTGTGAGATGGTATCTCATTGTGGTTTTGACCATACTGCCCAAGGTAATTTATAGATTCAATGCCATCCCCATCAAGCTACCAATGAGTTTCTTCACAGAATTGGAAAAAACTGCTTTAAAGTTCATATGGAACCAAAAAAGAGCCCGCATCTCCAAGACAATCCTAAGTCAAAAGAACAAAGCTGGAGGCATCACTCTACCTGACTTCAAACTATACTACAAGGCTACAGTAACCAAAACAGCATGGTACTGGTACCAAAACAGAGATATAGACCAATGGAACAGAACAGAGTCCTCAGAAATAATACCACACATCTACAGCCATCTGATCTTTGACAAACCTGAGAGAAACAAGAAATGGGGAAAGGATTCCCTATTTAATAAATGGTGCTGGGAAAATTGGCTAGCCATAAGTAGAAAGCTGAAACTGGATCCTTTCCTTACTCCTTATACAAAAATTAATTCAAGATGGATTAGAGACTTAAATGTTAGACCTAATACCATAAAAATCCTAGAGGAAAACCTAGGTAGTACCATTCAGGACATAGGCATGGGCAAAGACTTCATGTCTAAAACACCAAAAGCAATGGCAGCAAAAGCCAAAATTGACAAATGGGATCTCATTAAACTAAAGAGCTTCTGCACAGCAAAAGAAACTACCATCAGAGTGAACAGGCAACCTACAGAATGGGAGAAAATTTTTGCAATCTACTCATCTGACAAAGGGCTAATATCCAGAACCTACAAAGAACTCAAATAAATTTACAAGAAAAAAACAAACAACCCCATCAAAAAGTGGGCAAAGGATATGAACAGACATTTCTCAAAAGAAGACATTCATACAGCCAACAGACACATGAAAAAATGCTCATCATCACTGGCCATCAGAGAAATGCAAATCAGAACCACAATGAGATACCATCTCACACCAGTTAGAATGGCGATCATTAAAAAGTCAGGAAACAACAAGTGCTGGAGAGGATGTGGAGAAATAGGAACACTTTTACACTGTTGGTGGGATTGTAAACTAGTTCAACCATTATGGAAAACAGTATGGCCATTCCTCAAGGATCTAGAACTAGATGTACCATATGACCCAGCCATCCCATTACTGGGTATATACCCAAAGGATTATAAATTATGCTGCTATAAAGACACATGCACACGTATGTTTATTGCAGCAGTATTCACAATAGCAAAGACTTGGAATCAACCCAAATGTCCATCAGTGACAGATTGGATTAAGAAAATGTGGCACATATACACCATGGAATACTATGCAGCCATCAAAAAGGATGAGTTTGCGTCCTTTGTAGGGACATGGATGCAGCTGGAAACCATCATTCTTAGCAAACTATCACAAGAACAGAAAACCAAACACCGCATGTTCTCACTCATAGGTGGGAACTGAACAATGAGATCACTTGGACTCAGGAAGGGGAACATCACACACAGGGGCCTATCATGGGGAGGGGGGAGGGGGGAGGGATTGCATTGGGAGTTACACCTGATGTAAATGATGAGTTGATGGGTGCAGCACACCAACATGGCACAAGTATACATATGTAACAAACCTGCACGTTATGCACATGTACACTACAACTTAAAGTATAATAATAATAAATAAATTAAAAAAAAAATTATTCACAAAGCATCCTCTTTAACGGCATCTCTATACTGTTTCTAATTTGATTTCCACAAGAAGCCCGAATTCTCATTCTCTATACTTCCGGTCCACTCCCCTTTCAATGTTCCCTATCTCTGTTACTGACATCCTCATGAGTTATGTAATCTAAAATTGTATGTTTTTTTCTTTTCTTCTCAGTGTAAATTGAATCAATGTTGATAGATTCAGTCTACATTTCAGGGAATTTCATTCATCATTGTCCTCACTAGTGAAAAGGAAAAAAAAAAGAATGTATTTACTCTATAGAAATGATTTACTTACCATAAATTATTTAAATCACTAAGCCACAAACAAGCTGAATCATGAGGTGTTACCAAGAATATGGAAAATTTGAGTTCAAAATTTATACTTGAATAATTAGAAATTGTCCAAAAGTTTCATTAGGCATTTCAAATATCTCAGATCTTAGAGCCTTTATGTGGAAGCTCATTTAGAACATGTTAGGATAACTAAATACAAACCAATACCCAAAAAAAGCTATCCAAAGGCAATGTGTTTGAACTTCTGGAACCAATCCTTAAGTGATTCTTCCTAAGGTCCCATTATATTGTTTTCAAATGGCATTGGAGAGTGAATAAAGGGAATAATAAGATTTTACAAGAGTGAAAGCATGTATGAAACCATATAACTGCCAAAGAATGGATGTTAAAGCATCCTAAAGAGTCTGATTAATGAATAATTTAAAAAGTCATTGTAGCTAACTACTGCATGTTATACGACCTTTACCCCTTGGGCATCCGATAAAGAGAAAGGTTCAGCTTTAAACAACCTTAGTTGAATTAGAAATTTACTTGCTTATCCTAAAGCCATCCATTTTATGACCCAGTTGATTACCTTTATTTTTCTCTCCTTAGATTTCTTCATGTCTTTTCATGCAGAATGAACCATATGATGATGATGGGCAGTTCAGAAAGGAGCAATAGAGAAGGATTCTTTAATAACCCACACATGCCTGGGGTAAAAGCAACTGGGTCTTCTAAGCTGTGTGTATGATTCCTAAATGTCAAAACTTCTTTGTGGCTGTGCCTGTGTTCTGTTATTCTCTGTGTTTAGATGATACTTTTCTTTTTCATGTCTAAATTCTACTTATCTGTCAACACTTTGCTCATTAGTCACTAACATTGTGAAAGCTGACCGGATTCTCCTTTTTATAACTAATAATTTAATACTTCAATAAATGCTCTTCCATAAACCTTGACTAGAATACTATGACATGTATAATATTAATGTGCATTACAACCGGTTACATACCTTTATATGAACTTAATATCAGCAGGTCTGTGTCTCCTTGGAAAGAGAAAAATGACTTGAACATAACAATTGCATTAAAATGTTGGCTTAATTGAATCTTATGTTCCAGAAAATTAATTTACTGCTCAGAGCAACTGGCCTGGGAATCCAAAATCTTCATGATTGCAACTCAGCTTAATTATAACTATATTTTGATATTAGCACAAGCAAGAATTATTTTATGTAATTTAAAAAAGGTTAAGTTTATTAAACTTAAACATATTATGTTTCTATTTATTTCATAAAACTAAATATTCATATAGAATATCTCATGATCACTGCAGAAATTATAAAAACATATAAAATAAATTTATAGAAACTATTTATAAAGAAACAAAGGAAACCTTTCTTACACTCCTTACACCTTTTGTGGATATTAACCACATTCAGAGTATTCTTGTGATCATTTCTCCATCTGGACATCTACTGAAACAGAAATGACTTTAGCTTAATTAAAGTCCCTATTGGTGCAATTGCCTTCAAAGTACAGGGTGATCCTTGTGAAAAAAGCAATGGTCATCCCACTCATTTTCAATGGCTGGGGATTTAATCCTGGTAGGGTTATCTACTGTTCACCCTACTTTTAACAAGAAATCACCTCCATTGGGCTACAACTCTCTTTTGTACATCTGGAGATTGGAAATGTGGATATTTATTGCAGTTAAGGAACTAAGAATTTTGAAGAGGTAATTTGCCAAAGCTGGCTGAAAAATCACCTCATTCTCCTTCAAGTTTATTGTAAACACAGTGCTGTGTTGACATTCAGAGATGGATAACGTGGTTCAAGTCTTTCAGCACAGGTTTCAGGGATATAGCTCTCAACAAGGAATTGCGCTTGAATAGCTGATTTTATTTACTTACTGAAAACTATCTCCTTTATAATTTAACAAGTAGAAAAATAGTTTTAAATAATCAGATAATTACAAGTGAAAACATCAAAACACAGACTTTCTCCCTGTGGTCAGGGTGGGTGGGTTTCAAGAGCTTGCCACCTGTGCAATCGCAATGGCCTCATGCTTAGAAGAACCCTGTGAATGGTCTCATGTTATGCTATCACTGTCTTGAAATTCTTGCTAACTTTTGGACAAGAGGTTCCTAGGTTTTCTTTTGGTGCTGCCTTTGCCTGCTGGTTTAGAATTAATCAAGAGGTTTTGGCTGCTAAAAGTGGCAAGTACAAACCACTTAGGTAAAGTGAATAAATCTCCAGTTTGTTGAATTAGCAGTTTATAGACTATGTCCCAGAAAATTGTATTGCAAACTTTTGTTTTGGCAGAACTCCACCACCTTTTTATTTTCTTCTAGTGAAATGTTATGAAGAAACCCAATCTTTGAAGCCATTAAAGGTGAAGCTGATGTGGTTCAAGTGCAGTTGGGAGGAGAGAAAGATCTAAGGTTCTCTGGGCGTAGAGTTGAGGAGGGTGGTTGGGGACAGTGAGGTAACATTAAATTAGAACCTTAATGTGAGGCAAACACTGTGTGAAAGAGCAATAATTATCAATAAAGGGTATTGGAATAATTGTAGGGAAGTATAGGCTTATTAATATTCAGAATCAAAGCACTTTATCTAAAGGACTAAAGAAACGCCTGAATTGAACAGGGCTTAAAAATGATACTACTCTTGGGTGCTTGGTATAAAAAGATACAGAAAAGGCTTTTGAGAGGCTTACAATCTAGTGACTGTTAGAACTGTAAATCTCAGGTAACTTTTGTCTTTCCATCTGAATATACAGTAGAACAGATTGCAAAGTGCACAATTATATGATATACAGACTCTAAAACATTGTGATGATAGTTTTGAATTTCTTGAGGAAATATGACATATACCTGACTATCAACTTTCAGACTGTTGCTCTGACCTTTTGCACGGTTGTTTAAAATTTTCTCATTAGAACTGGGTGTATAATACAGGTCTGTTTCCCTTTATTGGAATTAGAAATAGCTTGGACACCATGCCATTAACAGGAGATCAACAGGCTATTCCATCAAGAACGGACTTGGTAAACATTGCTCAGAGTCCAAATTGAGCTGTAGACTCAGTATCTTATTATGTAAGTGCAAGGCACGAATTTTATGTGCTGAAGCCATGTCAAGCACTATTAAACTGACAAGGTATAAAGAAGAAACAATACAGACCTCTTGGAAACTCTCATTATCATCAGGAGATTAGAGGTGTGTAGTTTCAACAGAGAGAGATGGAGGAATTCTTGAATGCTGTTCAACAATCAATATTCTAAATGTATATATTTTTTAGGAAAACACAAAACAGTGATTCTTTTTAATATGCTCATCAGCTTGGTTATCAAAGTCATATTTCAACATTGCCTGTGCTCATTAAATTTGTACTTGAATATAAATGTTTGAATATGCATTTTTATGTGGAAAAAAATCTTGAAATGAATCTAAAGTGGATTCAAGGACACATTTTGCAGTTGATAATTTACCAACTAAAGATATGACATTTTGATGATCCCTCAAATCTGTTTCTCAGGAGACCCACTGCCCTTTTGAAATGACGATGTGTCTTAATGCCTCAGTCACACCTGAGACGACTGGCTGGGTTTCTTGAGTGATAGAAATGACAACAATTACACCAGTTTCCCTAAAAGCCAACTTCAGTAACTTCAATGGCCCTGATATTTTTGTCTGTGGGAACAATTCCTGACCAGCTAAATGCTGTCATCCATAAAAAATTGTAAATTGTGTCCTATAGAAGTACTTAGAAAAATACTATTTGAACCAACGTTACAGTTAAGGTTCTCATCTTACTCTAAGAAATATTAGACCTTGTTTTATCCTTTGACAGTAAGCTATCTATTCATCCCAGGGTTAGTCCCGCATTATAGTCTACTGTTCAATATTTATTTTTCCTTATTTTATTTTTAAATTTTACTCATCATTATTATTATTATTTTTTTGAGACGGAGTTTCACTCTGTTGTCCAGGCTGAAGTGCAGTGGCACAGTCTCAGCTTACTACAACCTGTGCCTCCCGAGTTGAAGTGATTCTCCTGCCTCAGACTCCTGAGTAGCTACAATTACATGAGTGCACCAGGATGCCTAGCTAAGTTTTGTATTTTTAGTAGAGACAGGGTTTCCCCATGTTGACCATGCTAGTCTTGAACTCCTGACCTCAAGTGATCCCCCGCCTCGGCCTCCCACAGTGCTAGGATTGAGCCACTGCCCCAGTCTATTTTTTCTTATTTTAAATAAATAAATATTTGGAATGAAAAAGATAAGTGTCCAACTGAAGGATAAAATAATCCAGTAGCAGAGGCTTGAATACCAGAAAATTAAACAGCAAAAAAGGCTATCTGTAGACATATTCAAAGTCAAATTCAAAGCCAGAGTGAAGGTCACCCAGAGGCAGCATTTGGTATCAGAGAGGATATTTGTGTAGGTGAAATAGAATTCGATCTCTCTTTCATATTGCAATAGTTTTAAATAGAGTCTTCCTTGTTTGTTTAAATCTGTCCAGTACAATTTTTCTCAGACTATTGATAACTAAGTGTTGCTTACCATGTTAAAGAGGAGACCTTAAGTATGCTGCCGTAGGTAGGTGCTGGGAAAAGGGTGATAGGTTAATGTTGCTGGTGGTGAGATTTCACCACTTGTTAGCTTTGTTCACTATGCATGCACCGCACGTATAAGTAATGGTGATCCTGGCAGGAACAAGAATACAAGTGGATTTCTACCGAAACATCTCTCATTAATTTTCATGCAACTACTAACAACATTCCTTTATTAGAAAGTATAAAATCCAGGTTAAATGCTGGAGAAAAGTATAAATCAGAAGTGCTCCAGGAAAACGACCTAGAGTAGAAAAGAAATCGTGGGGATGAGTAATTGTCCCTTTCCTCCCAAATCTTGTAGTGTGGTCCACTGGCATGAAACTCAATTATCATAAAAGTATGATAGAAAAGATCACTAGAAATCAACAACCATATGGTCCTAAATCAGGTACCAATTAGTTCTACAGATTTAGTGCATTTTTTTGTATTGGAGTGGACGGTGATTGATGACAAGGCATAAAGATCAAAGGGGCTACCATTGATATGTATTAGTTTTTTTCTAGAACATCATAACAGAAACACCTTTTCATTTCTCTTTGGCGGTTTCTATCTCTGTGTCCATGTTGGAAAAGAGAATAGAGGAGAAAAAGGAGAAGACAGCTGCCACATTTTATAGTTCTTTCTCAGCTTTCATTGGAAAGCTTACTGTCAAGAGCATAAAAATATGAAATGAAAAAATAACAGTGAGTAAAACATGTATTAGAGAATAATTACATATGATCTATCTGTTTAAAAATAATTTAAGACATCTTTATAAAATGCATAGTTCTTACTTCATGGATCAAAGAAAGGCAATGGAATGTTTCCACTCTCTCCCATGACTTTCAATCTGTTGTTGCATGGATGTCGTGCATCATTATTAGGTATGTGAAGCTCTTCCTTCTTCAAGTTACTTTATATCAAATATCTGCTTGATTATTAACATTTTAAAAATCTGTTTCATATAATCAGTGAACAGTTGGGAGTTGCAGTCTTATTTCCTAAGTATTTGCAAATATATTACATATAAAACTCCAGGAATTTGTTTAGTGGCATTTTATAGGCAATTTTATCCTGTTCCTGGAATGCAACTATAAGGTGTGCTGAGCTATTCCTACTAGGCAAGACAGTAGTTTCCAACGTTGCCAGAAAGCTCTGAGCAGGAGTCAGTTTTATATGCCTATGTATGTATGGAGGAAGGAGAGAAGCCTTGACATATACATACACTTTAAGGAATCTTGAACTCTCTGAAGCCTGCCAGTCTACAACTGGGTTCAAATTCTGCATCAGAATTTGATGCAGCTTCATGACTTTAGACAAATTAAAAAGTGACTTAACAGTAAGAACTCTCATTTATTGCAAGCAATAATGCAAAATAGTATAGCCACTTTGGAAGACATTTTAACAGTTCCTTATAAAACTAAACTCATTCTTACCACACAATTCAGCAATCACACTCCTTAATATTTACCTAAATCAATTAATGACTTACAGCCACAGAAAAAATCTGCACAGAGATGTTCATAGCAGTTTCATTCATAATTGCCAACTATTTGAATCAACCAAGATGTCCTTCAGCAAGTGAATGGATAAATTCACTGTGTTACATTCGGAAATTGGGATATGATTCAATGCTGAAAGGAAATGAGCTATTAAGCCGTGAAAAGACACAGAGGAATCTTAAATGCATATTACTAAGTGAAAAAAAGCCAATCTGAAAAAGCTCTATACCATATGATTCCAACTATATGACACTCTGGAAAAGACCAAACTGTGGAGACAATAAAAAGATTAATGGTTACCAGGGGTTATGGGGGAGGGAAGGATTGAAAATGCAGAACACAGAGGATATTTAGGGCAGTGAAACTATATTCTGCATGATAGATACTGCAATGGTGGACACATGCCATTACACATTTGTCCAAACCCATACAACATGCAACACCAAGCAAGAGTGAACCTTCATGTAAATGATGGATAATGGGTGATAATAACATGTTAATTTAAGTTCATCAATTGCAACAAATATACCCCTGTGTTGGGAAATGTTGATAGTGGGGGGACATGTGGCTGTGTCAAGACAGGGGATATATGGGAACTTTCTGTACTTTCTGCTCAATTTTGCCGTGAAACTGAAACTTCTTTAAAAATAAAGTTTACAAATTTCAAAACAAAGTGACTTAACCTCTGCAGACTTCAGTTTCATCAAATTTAAATTGTAGGTAATAATAGTATCTATTTCATAAAATAGTTTTAAGGCCAAATCAGTTTGAAGACATCATTTGTATACAGCAGTGCTTATCACTTTACTCACATATTAGCAGTTATTAGAAAGAAGTTATAATTGAGATTTACAGTTATTAAAGCCTTTTTCATTTCTATGATCTTGATTGACACCAAACACCTATAATTAATCTGTGAGACAGACCAAATGGAAATCCTTAGGCGCTCTTTATATTGGGAAACAAAGGGTCAGCATTCAAATGAATTATGTAGAATCACAAGTCAGAATTGGAGATAGATCTTGCGATTCCTAGTGCAATCATTTCTCCATTATGCACATTTGTCTAAAGATACTCTTATACACTTAAAATTGTAGGCAACCCTCATCTTACACAATACTTGTTAGGAGAAACCCATTAATATTAGAGCCATGCAAGGCAAGGAATAAGTATATTGAAGAACCCAAAGAACTTCTGTGTACCTGGTTTATATCTCTGGATGTTCACTGTATTACACATTTATATTAATATATGTAAAACTCAAACAGATAAGCACACAGTCCATCAGTCCTCAAACTGATGACATCTTCATGCTGTGAATCTCTAGAAAAAACCCACTGTTTTCCTCTGAGAGAATGAGTTTAAAAAGACAAAGAACATCTTGATATTATTATAAATTTATGCCCCAGAAAAGACAAACTAAGGATGGTATGTTTGACCTCTTGGATGATATAGAAGGTACTTGGAATACCCAGGGATCCCCAGACAACACTTTGAGAATGACTGCAACATATTATATGCCATGAGACCACCTTTATACAGGTTGCCCTCCACCCCATCTTTCTAATCTGCTGCCTAACAGTCTCCCTGTTCTTTTGCAGTAGCTTTTCCACATTCTCCGGGTCATTTTTTAGCTTGATCATTAATTTCACACTAGACAGATTCTGAGTCCCTGTCCTCTTCAGGTCCATGGAGACTTTTCTTGCGGGCATATTCTCCTTCAGAATTAAATGGGATGAAAACAGGCCATAGAATGTCAGAGCTTCCTGCCTATACCAAACTCTCAGCTCAGTTCATGCAGAGCCGAGCCTGGGGTGAGAAGCAGCAGCTCAGTTCTCAGCTGGAGGCAGAGCCAGAGAACCTTGAGCTGTGAGCTGTTTTCAGAAGCCACAGCCGTGACCCTGGAAAAGCTGGAGAATGAGGTGTGGCTGCTTTGGATGTGACCAAGTGAATGAAGGCCACTGTGCAAGGCAGGGCAGGGTCTGAGCCAGATGAGATTGATCCAGATGACTCATGAATAATCAACAATGTGGAGGAGAAGAAGTGGTTGGCTACTTAATGCAGTTTATAGATTGTAATTTCCTTTGTTTTTAGAGCATCATGAATGTCGATGAAATGCCCTTTCATTTCACATTTAAGCTCTAAAATGTCACTACTATTTCCAGTTTATTAGATGATGTGTTTCTTTAGAACATTTGGTTTTACAAATACCATGCTCTATTGTTGCATAAGGTCAGAATTATTTTCTGCCTGTTTATGTGCAGCTTTACCAACTAAATCAATTTTTGGTTTTTAGGAGAATGGAACCACAGTTAATAGGTTAGACTTTGTTGTACATAACATTTCTTTGTAACAGATCCTTACACTGAGTTATGTGATGTGTATTAAAACATCTCATCATAGGCTTTCATGCACAAGATGGCATAAGATATGCTGATTGATTACTAAACATTCTTCTCTATAATTCTGCATTATCCACAAATGTTTATTAAACCCTTCATTGCCACAGATAACTGAACTGGTAGCTGCATATAAAAAGTAACTATAAAACATAGCCTCTCATAAAGTCTTAGGGTCTAGATGAGAAAACACATATGCATTCATAAACATACATTAGCAAACATAATGCCTCCACAGTAATATAAGCTAAATGTAAAATGTCAGGTAATATAAACAGGATATATAGAAGGGTAGAGGAGGGATCTAATGATGGAAGTTTGTCTTTTGTCAGCTCAGTTTTCCTTTA
Source organism: Macaca fascicularis (assembly GCF_037993035.2). Classification (NCBI taxonomy): domain Eukaryota; kingdom Metazoa; phylum Chordata; class Mammalia; order Primates; family Cercopithecidae; genus Macaca; species Macaca fascicularis. The sequence goes on along the minus strand of NC_088377.1, from coordinate 25,564,802 downwards.
GTAATGTACTTCATCATTCTTCATATCATTGTGATAAAATAAGAGTAAAATGAACCTCAAAATCCAGTAGGGTGTTTACATGACTCCTGTCTGGTTAATTAGCATATTCTTCCCCTAGCCACTCTGCCTCAAGTTGGACCAGTGAAAAATCTGCTTTTTGATTTACCAGAAAAATGTGGAAGGAACTATTTCTATGTGGGTTATAGGCTGGTAGGAGGAAATTATGAAAGTTCTCCTGGTCGTATTTGTCTCTCAGTTAGAAGAGCCTTCTGAAAACAAAGTCAAGACTGAAAAAAGCAGGATTAAGAGGTGTAGAAGGAAGGATTCCTGGATACAGCAATACTTGGAATCTCTTCCACTCCTGGTCTTTTCCAAGGATATGAGCTGATAAAGCCCTTTTATTTGTAAGCTGTTTTAATTGGGTTTATAGCATCAGTAACTATAAGGGTCCTAATTCACATGGGGCAATGATAACTTAAGGACTGCCATTCTCAAAAACTTCTTCTAAGAATGTTTTGAGCAGAGCCCTGAGTGCTGTTTAAAACTGTTTAAATAAAAATTTCCACTGGCAGATTTCATGGGCTGGTATTGAGTATCTGTGGCTTTTCCAGGTACACAGTGTAAGCTGTTGGTGGATCTACCATTCTAGATTCTGAAGGATGGTGTCTCTCTTCTCACAGTTTCACTAGACAGTGCCCCAGTGAAGACTCTGTGTGGGGGAACTGACCCCACACTTCCCTTCTGCATTGCCCTAGCAGAGGTTCTCCATGAAGACTCCGCCCCCGCAGGAAACTCCTGCCTGGATATCCAGGCGTTTCCATACATCCTCTGAAATCTAGGAGGTTCCCAAAACTCAATTCTTGACTTCTGTGCACCTGCAGCCCAACACTATGTGTAAGCTGCCAAAGTCTTGGGGCTTGCACCCTCTGAAGCAATGCCTGAGCTGTACGTTGGCTCCTTTTAGCCATGGCTGGAATGCAGGGCACAAAGTTCTGAGACTGCATAAAGGGCAAGGCCCTAGGCCCACCCCACAAAACCAACTTTTCCTCCAGGTCTCTGGGCCTGTGATGGGAGAAGCTGCTGTGAAGACCTCTGACATCTCCTGGAAACATTTTCCCCATTGTCTTGGTGATTAACATTTGGCTCCTCATTACTTATGCATATTTCTGGAGCAGGCTTTAATTTTTCCTCAGAAAATGAGTTTTTCTTTTCTACCACATCAACAAGCTGCAAACTCCAAACTTTAATGCGTTGCTTCCCTGTTAAGCGTAAGTTCCAATTCCAAACTATCTCTTTTTGGATGCATAAAACCGGATGCTTTTAAGAGCACTGAGGTCATCTCCTGAATGCTTTGCTGCTTAGAAATTTCTTCTGCGATAGGCCGGGCGCGGTGGCTCAAGCCTGTAATCCCAGCACTTTGGGAGGCCGAGACGGGCGGATCACGAGGTCAGGAGATCGAGACCATCCTGGCTAACACGGTGAAACCCCGTCTTTACTAAAAAATACAAAAAACTAGCCGGGCGAGGTGGCGGGCACCTGTAGTCCCAGCTACTCAGGAGGCTGAGACAGGAGAATGGCCCGAACCCGGGAGGCGGAGCTTGCAGTGAGCTGAGATCCGGCCACTGCACTCCAGCCTGGGCGACAGAGCGAGACTCCGTCTCAAAAACAAACAAACAAACAAACAAACAAAAAACAAACAAAAAAAAGAAATTTCTGCTGCCCAATACTCTACATCATCTCTCTGAAGTTCAAAGTTCCACAGATCTCTAGGGCAAGGTCAAAATGCTGCCAGTCTCTTTGCTGAAGCATAACAAGAGTCAATCTTATTCCAGTTCCCAACAAGCTGTCCATCCCCATCTGAGATCACTTCAGGCTGGATTTCATTGTCCATATCACTATCAGCATTTTAATCAAAGGCATCGAACAAGTCTCTAGAAAGTTCCAGAATTTCCCAGATATTCCTGTCTTCTTTGACCCCTCCAAATGGTTGTAAACTCTGTTATCCAGTTCCAAGGTTGCTTCCACATTTTCAGGTATCTTATAGCAATGCTCCAGTACTGTGGTACCAATTTACTGTGTTAGTCCATTCTCATATTGCTTTGAGAAAATACTCAAGACTGGCTAAGTGGTAAAGGAAAGAGCTTTAATTGACTCACAGTTCAGCATGGCTGGGGAAGGCTCAGTAAACTTACAATTGTGGCAGAAGGGGAAAGGGAAGCAAGGCATCTTCTTCAAAAGGTGGCAGAAAGGACAGTGAATGCAAGAGGAACTACCAAACATTATAAAACCATCAGATCTTGTGAGAACTCACTCACTGTCACAAGAACAGCATGGGGGTAACTGCCTCCATGATGCAATCATCTCTGGTATCTCCCTTGGCACATGGGAGTTATGGGGATTAAAATTCAAGATGAAATTTAGGTGGGGGACACAGCCAAACCATATACCCTTAAAAGCAATTGCTCAAATTTCCCTTTCAACATTTCTAGTGTTTTAAAATATATTATCTTAGTGAAAGTAACACATTTAAGCACATAAAAATATGTTACTAAAACTTACGTGAAACTACTTTCTTCTGCCTGTTCTATTTTTGTTTCTCTCCACCAACACTTTCAGTACTAGAGAAAAATATTTTCAAGTCTTTCAGCTCTTCTTTCATATATTAGCTCTATGTTTTCAAATAACATGTTTATACTGTTCCTTTTTAACTTTTCAATTTCAAATATATATATAGTCTTCTTGTCAAATTAGTTGACAATATTAATCACCTACTTCCATTTTGCCTCAAATAGAATCTTGATTTTTGGTCAAATTATGAATTAGTATTTGCTTGAGCTATGTAAATATTGAGACTATGTTAATACTTTCACCAATGAGTCACATAGAGCTAAAAAGAGGGGAGGCTATAATTATGATTCATTTTTTAGTTAAATAGGTTTTGCCCATCTTCTGCATCAAAACTGTCAAATTGTTTTTGGAAATATTATTTCCCAAATGCTCAAGTGTGTCTGATGGTCTTCAATTTCAATTTTCTTCTTGACTCTTCTGCAGCCACCTCCCCCGATTCTGTTTCCATTCTCAACTTCAAGCTGCCAGTCTTCATTCTTATTTTCAAGTTACCTATCACCATATGTACTGAACCTTTCTGGTGTTTGATGGGGCTGATTTGCTCATAGGTGATTTCTTCTTTTACTCTGCTTTATTAGCTACTGGATCTCTATTGGGTTAAAAAAAAATGTTGAAATCTCATTGGGGTTTGTAAAGTTGATCCCAGAGCAACATAGCTTGAATTGCACAGCTTCACTTAGATAATGATTTTTTACAAAATAAGTTTCACCACATGTGCCTTCCTGTCCTACTTCTACTTCCATCTCCTCCACCTCTTCCAACTCTGCCCTCCTTGAGAGGGCAAACCCAGTCTGTTCTTTCTCCTATTCCTCAGTCTACTTACTCAATGTGAAGACAATGAAAAGGATGAAGACTTTTAAAACAATCACTTTCACATCATGAATAGTCAATGTACTTTCTGTTTCTTATGATTTTTGTCATAACATTTTGTGTTCTCTGGCTTACTTTATTGTAAGAATACAGTATATTATAAATTTAACATGCAAAATATGTTAATTACTATTTACTTTACAGATAAATTATCCAGTGAATCATAGGCTATTAGTAGTCAAGTTTGTTGGGAGTCAAATGTTTTATAGGGAATTTCGACTACACAAGGTATCTGCACCCCTACCTTTCACCTTGTTAAAGGGTCAGCTGCACCTATTAACACTTTTGTTTAACTTCTTTTCTTTATGCTAATTTTGAACAGGAGACAAGATAATTGCATGTGATCCACCTACCTAGATTTTCTGGAAATTTTTGCTATTCATTTTAATTTCTGTGGTTCCTGTCACAGTATACTTGAATTTCATATTTCATATTCCCTTTGGATTTTTGGTTAAAATATTTTTTAAAATTTTATTTGTGTATTTATTTATTTATTTATTCATTCATTCATTCATTCATTCATTCATTCATTGAGATGGAGTTTCACTCTTGTTGCCCAGGCTGGAGTACAATGTCACCATCTAGGTTCACTGCAACTTCTGTCTCCTGGGTTCAAGGGATTCTCATGCCTCAGCCTCCCAGGTAGCTGGGATTACAGGCATGCGCCACCATGCATGGCTAATTTTGTATTTTTAGTAGAGAGGGGGTTTCTCCATGTTGGTCAGGCTGGTCTTGAATCGTGGCCTCAGCTGATCCGCCCACCTCAGCCACCCAAAGTACTGGGATTACAGGCATGAGCCACTGTGCCTAGCTTTTAATTTTATTTTTAATTGACATAATATTGTACATATTTATTGAGTACATGGTAATGTTTCATCCTTTTAGTGATCTGATCAGTGTAATTAGCACATTCATAATCTCAAACTTTTATCATTTATTTGTTTTGGGAACATTCAGTATCCTCCTCGTAGCTCTTTGAAACTAAATATTATTGTTAGCTGTTGTCATCCTACAGCACTATAGAACACTAGAATTTATTTCTTCTATCTAGCTGTAATTTGTATCCCTTAATAAATCTCTTCCTATCCCCCTTCCTCCTACCCTCCCCAGTCTAGTATTCTCTGTTCTACTTTTTACTTCGTGAGATTACCTTTTTTTAGCTTCCACAAATGAGTGGTAACATTGCAGTATTTAACTTTCTGTTCTTGATTTATTTAACTTAACGCTGTCCTCCAGTTTGATTCATGTTGCCACAACTTACAATATTTCATTCTTTCTTATTACTGCCCAGTAGTATTCCATTGTGTATAGTTAACACATATTCTTTATCCATTTATCTGTTATTGGACACCTTGGCTGATTTCATATCTTAGCTATGTGAATAGCACTGTAATAAACATATGGGTGCAGATATCTCTTTGATGTACTGAGTTGTTTTTTTTTTTAATTTGGATAAATCCATAGTAGTGGGATTGCTGGATCATATGGTAGTCCTATTTGTATTTTTGTGGAGAATCGCTGTATTGTTCTCCATAGTGACTGTACTACTGTACATTCCCACCAATCATGTAGAAAAGTTGCTTTTCCTCTACATGTTCACCAGAATTTTTTTATTTTTTGTCTTTCTGATAATAGACATCCTAACTGGAGTAAGATGATACCTCATTGTGGGTTTCATTTGCATTTCCCAGATGATTAGAGAGATTGAGTATTTTAAAATATATTAGATGGACATTATTAGTGTGTCTTCTTTTGAAAAACGTCTGTTCAAATCACTCGTCAATTTTTATTTGGAATGCTTTTTTTTGCTATTGAGATGTTTGAGTTCCATATATATTCTGGATATTAATCTTCTGTTGGATGAATAGTTTGCTAATATTTTGTTTCATTCTGTAGCTTTTCTTTTCATTCTGTTGATTGTTTCCTTTGATGTACAGAAGCTTTTTAGTTTAATATAATCACATTTGTATGATTTGTATAATTTGTATAATTTTATATATATATATGTTTTTGTTGCCTGTGCTTTTGAGGCCTGATTCATAAAATATTTTCCAAGAGTAGTATCCTGATGTGTTTCATTTATGTTTTCTTCTAGTAAGTTTACAGTTCTGGGTCTTATATTGAGATCTTTGATCTATTTGGGGTTGATTTCTTTATAGTGGGAGAGGTGGAAGGTCTAGTTACAGTTGTTATTATTTTTTTTTTGCATTTGAATATCCACTTTTCCCAGTACCATTTATTAAAGAGATTGTCCTTTCTCCAATGACTGTTCTTGGCACCTTTGTCAACAATCAGCTGGAATTTGATACATAGATTAATTTCCAGTTTCTCTACTCTGCTTAATTGGTCTGTATGTTTGCTTTCATGCCAGTATCATGCTGGTTTGGTTACTACAGCTTTGTAGTATATTCTAAGTCTGGTATTGTGATGCATATGGCTTTGTTCTTTTTACTCAGGATTGCTTATGGGTATATAGTGTATTTGATCACTTCACACAATTTTTAAAATTTAATTTGACAAAAGTTAAGATTGTTTTTCTATTTCTATGGAGTATATTGTTAGGGCTTGCATCGAATAAGTAGGTTGCTTTATGTATCATTATTATTATTTTAGCAGTATTAATTCTTCCAAAATATGAGCCTGAGCTATCTTTCCATTTGTTTGCATCCTCTTCAATTTCTTTCATCAGTGTTTTCTTGCTTTCATTATAGAGGTCTTTTACCTCCTTAGTTAAATTTAATCATAGGTATTTTAACTTCTTTGTAGGTCTTATAAATGACATTGCCTTCCTATTTCTTTTCTATTCACTTTGCTGTTCATGTTTAGAAATACTAGAATTTAATGATATATAACATTTTATCAATATACAACATTTGTATATTGATTTTGTATACTACAACTTTACTAATTTTATTTAACTGAAGAGTTTTTGGTAGCATCTTTAGATTTTTCTACATATAAGATTATGTTGTCTGCAAGAGGGACAACTTGAATTCCTTCTCTTTAATTTGGATGCCCTTTATTTCTTTTTCCTGCCTAATTGCTCTTTCTAGGTCTTCTAGTACCATGCTGAATAAGAGTGGTATCCTTGTCTTATTCTGGTTCTTAGAAAAAACGCTTTCGGATTTTTCTCACTCAGTTAGATGTTATCTGAGGGTTTGTCTCGTATGGCCTTTATTATGTTGAGATGCTTTTCTTTTACATATTATTACTGAGAATTTTAAAATGAAGAGGCCAGGCGCAGTGGCTCACATCTGTAATTCTAGAACTTTAGGAGGCCGAGGAGGGTGGATCACCTGAGGTCAGGAATTCGAGACTAGCCTGGCTATCCTGGTGAAACCTCGTCTCTACTAAAAATACAAAAAATAAAAATTATCCAGGCGTTCGGCATGTGCCCATAATCTCAGCTACCCGGGAGGCTGAGGCAGGAGAATGACTGGAACCTGGGAGACGGAGGCTTCAGTGAACCAAGATCGTGCCACCGCACTCTAGCCTGGGCAATAGAGTGAGACACTGTCTCAAAAGAAAAAAAAAAAGGAAAAAAGAAAATGAAGAGATGTTGAATTTTATCAAATATTTTCTCCATTTATTGATATGATCACGTTTTTTCATTCTGTTGATGTGATGTATCACATTTATTGATTTGTGTATGATGAACCATCATTTTCTTCCTGAAATCAATGCCACCTGACCATTTTGTAAGTGTACATTGGATTCAGTTTGCTAGTATTTTGTTAAGGATTTTCGGGTCTATGTTTTTTAGGGATATTGGCCTGCAGTTTTATTTGTTGTGTCTTTATCTGGTTTTGGTATCGGGGTTATGCTGACATTATAGAAAGAGTTAGGAAGAATTCCTTCCTCTTCAATTTTTTGAAAGAGTTTGAGAAGAATTTGTAGTAATTCACTACTAGAGATTTTGTGGAATTCAGCAGTGAAGCCATTTGGTTTTGATCTTTTCTTTGTTTGGAGAAATTTTATTAGTGATAATCTTTGAACTTATTTTAAATATTTTTTAAGTCACTTTTTGGTGTTGAGTGATGTTGAGTGTTGTTTCCAAATGGACTCACTTTTAGCCCTTAAAATCTTCCTTTGCATTCCCAAGAGTCTTTGCATTTTGTAAATGTTTTATTAAAGCGTACAAAGAACTCAGAAATGATTTTTTAGGTCCCTAAGTTTCTGCTCACAGATTTTAGTAATATCCCTGACTTGCTTTATAGTCACATATAAGAATATATAAATAACTTTAAAACTGATTTTAAAATATTGCCTATGCTTTAAGAAGCTTCTTAAAATCAGTGGTCTACAAATATACACAGGTGTCTTGTTAAGTTAATCAGCATTTGTTCTTGAGAAACAGTCACCCAGAAGGCTGTGGGATATTGTAACTTTGGTGGCTGGAAATTTAGAACAGGAAAACTTTAGGAAAAATAGGTTTAAAATAATTTTGTATTTACTCTGGTGCTCCAACTTCACTGAACAGATCCATTGTCAATCAGTTAGAGATGGCAGCCCAGATTCCATAAAATACATACTGATTTTACCCATAGACTTACCCTGGTCAGGGAATGCATGTTTCAGATTAATCCTTCCATACTTTTTCTCTAAATTCCCTTTTAAATGGTGTTTGTCCCTCACAATAAGAAAACAAAATCAAAACAAAAAAAAAACCTCATCACCAACTTATGAAAAAGTGGTTACAGATACATTGTTTATTTTTAGTTGTTAACTATGGTCTTTCATGTCTGTGTTTAATGATAGAGCTCTGATTAATTTACTCTTAACAAATATGCATCTTATGTGTTTTTTTTTCCGTTTTGAGGTCTTTCAAGTGCTTTTGACAATAACATAAATTCTATCTGCCCATGTACATCGGAGCTCTGCTATCATGGACTGGAAGTGTAAAAAGAGAAGCAGTAGATCCTCATTATATGCGGATTCAGTATTTGCAAATTTGTCAATTTGCTAAAATTATTTGCAGCCCCTAAATTGATACTTCCAGAGCTTTGATGATCATTCACAGAAATGCCTAGAACAGCAAAATACTTGAGCTGTCCAAAGTACACATTTTCAGCTAAGGTCAAACATACCACTCTCTCACTGAAAACATTTTTGTATTGAATTTTGTGCATGTTTTTTGTGCATGTTTTCTTCATTTTGGGGGCTTTTTGTTTTTGATTTTGCAGTTTAAAATATTCCCCAAGTATAATGCTGAAGTGCTGTCTAGGGTACGTAGGTGCAAGAAGGCTACAATGTGCTGGAGAAAATAGTGTGTAATATAAGTTTCCTTCAGGCATGTGTTGTAGGGCTGTTGGTCTTGCAGTCAGTGTTAATGAATTAGCAAGATATATTACATAAGATCCCTTTAAATATAAACACACATAACACAAGGTGATGTAAAAGTTCGAGGAAAATATTGTGAGCAGAGTCTTGCAGCAACCTAACTCTGTATTTTCCTTAGGAGCAATGATTCTGTATTTGCTATACCAGTGTTGACAGTATAAAACATAACCACTGTGAATAATAGGAATAGATTTTATTTACATGTTCTCTCTATTGATGCCTATCCTATTATAATTTGCAAATCTTGTGGTAGAAGCTATTGTGTTTTTGTTTTGTTTTGAGACAGGGTCTTACTTTGTCACCCAGTTTGGAGTGCAACGGTACAATCTCGGCTCACTGTATCCTCCACCTCCTAGACTCAAGTGTTTCTCCTGCCTTCCCAGTCCCTCAGGTAGCTGGGACCACAGGTGTGCGCCACCATGCCTGGGTAATTTTTGTAGTTTTTGTAGAGAATGGGTCTCACCATGTTGCCCAGGCTGTTCTTGAATTCCTGAGCTCAAGCCATCTGCCCTCCTCGGACTCCCAAAGTGCTAGATTACAAGAATGAGCCACTGCACCTGGTGTTTTTTGTTTTTTTGTCATTTTAAATCCAAGTTGGATTAATGGGTTGCCCTCATCTCATTTGTATTGTCATTCTAAGATAAATAATAACTAAGTTGATTGTCTTATTTGTATTTATATTTGCTCACTTTTATAAACCATGAAAAAGAAAAAGATCCAAGTTTTGTGTTAAAATGAGTCTGTGTTTTGTTCTTATTTACAGAATTGTGTACATAATCTTAAAATCATCCCATTAAATTACTTTAAAACTTTTTCTCCTTGTTTTTGATAATTGTAATTAGAGCAATATCTGAACCCCTAAATCCTAAAATAATATGTTGTTTACCTGCTTCAGTGAGGATTTCTGAGTTACTTGGCTGGTAAAATCAATTGAAACATTTCTTTTTCTTGAAAAATTCATCATCTTTCTTTTAAGTGATATAGAAAGAAATATTGGCCTTTGCTTTTAAAATACAAGATTATCAACCAACTATAAACCTTTACAAAACTAACTGCATTTCACTGGCATAAGTCATACACAATAATGAAGTGATAATTTAAGTTAAAATTAGACAAGCTATAACTGAATATTTCAAATTATTATCCCAAGCTCTGATTTTATTTTATTTTATTTTATTTTCTAACTAAGAATTAGAGCTTCAGCAAAATATACTATGGACTAATACATGGATAGTAAGTTAGTGGTTTAGTTACTGGGATTTTTAAAATATTTAACTCTGTATTGTATACATTCAAACCAGAGTCTTTTTCGTTGTTGTTTAATGTTAATGGAAATGACTTTTGCCAAATATAGGCCTTTGAGAACTAATCTTGTAGGTCCATTATCAATAATTAAGATAAGATTGACCTTTTCTTGCCTTTCATATTTCTATTTTGGTGCAAAAATGACTCTTCTCGCATTAAAAAAAAAAATCTTTGTGGTTGCTGAAGCAGAACAATTACTTTATTTCCACTTCAGAGAAATTTCTTTTTTGGAGGTTGAAGCACCCGCTATGCATACATTATGTAAAGAACATACCAGTCATTTAGAATGAAAGTTTGAATATAAATGTCAGACATTACTGAAACCTGTTTCATAATGTGCTTATGCATCAATTTCATTGTTTTACTATTTTATTGCTATAGAAGCAGGCAGGTATACGAGTGTGTGTGTTTACGTATATATGTATATATATGTGTGTGTGTGTATTGTGTGTATGGATGTGTGTAACTAATAGACAAGTATAATAATTGGTAATTAACAAATAAATAAGATCAATTACTTACCTGTGTTAACATCTCCTGGCCACAGTTCTACCTAAATGATGGCAACATGTTTCCAATACATGACTTTTTGCTACATTCTATTTGCCTTGGAATATTTGCATTTACTCATCAATGCCTACAAATTTACTTACTTATTGTAGGGGCATGCAGATGTATTCCATGAACTTTAGTTAATAAACAGTTGGGACTAGAAAGGAAAAAGTAGAGAAATTGAAATTTGACCTACTGCCCAAAGCTTGTTAATTGCTTATTATATTTCAGTTTTAATTTTCAGGTCCTGAGCAAATTATCCATCCTAATCAGCTAATATGGTTTCGCTGTGCTCTCACCAAAATCTCAAATTGAAATGTATCTGCCAGAATTCCCACGTGTTGTGGGAGGGACCCAGGGGAGGTAATTGAATCGGGGGTGGGGGGTGGGGGCGCGGTCTTTCCTGTGCTATTATCATGATAGTAAATAAGTCTCATGAGATCTGATGGGTTTAACAGAGGTTTCTGCTTTTGCTTCTTTCTTATTTTTCTCTTGCCACCACCATGTAAGAAGTACCTTTCACCTCCCACCATGATTATGAGGCCTCCCCAGGCATGTGAAACTGTAAGGACAATTAAAACTCTTTTCGGTTCCAGTTTCAGGGATGTCTTTATCAGCAGCACGAACATGAACTAATACAGTTAATTGGTACCAGGAGTGGTGTGATACTGAAAAGACACTTGAAAATATGCAAGCGACTTTGGAACTGGGCAACAGGCACAGGTTCTAACAGTTTGGCACAGGTTCTAACAGTTTCCTGTCTTCAGAAGAAGACAGGAAAATGTGGGAAAGTTTGGAACCTCCTAGAGACTGGTTGAATGCCTTTGACCAAAATACTGATGGTGATATGAACAATAAGGTCCAGGCTAAAGTGGTCTCATATGGAGATGAGGAACTTATTGGGAACTGGAGCAAAGATGACTCTTGTTATGTTTTAGCAAAGAGACTGGCAGCATTTTGCCCCTGTCCCACATATTTGTGGACCTTTAAACTTGAGAGAGATGATTTAGGGTATCTGGTGGAAGAAATTTCTAAGCAGCAAAGCATTCAAGAGGTGACTTGGGTGCTGTTGAGGGCATTCAGTTTTGAAAGGGAAAAAGAGCATAAAAGGTCAGAAAATTTGCAGCCTAACATCGCAGTAGAAAGTAAAACCTCAGTTTTTGACTGGTAATTCAAGCTGGCTACAGAAATTTGCATAAGTAACTAGGATCCAAATGTTAATCCTCAAGACAATGAGAAAAATGTCTCCAGCCCATGTCAGACATATTCACGGCAGCCTCTCCCATCACAGACCTGGAGTCCCTGGAGGAAAAAGTGGCTTGGTGGGCCTTGCCCACAGTCCTTATACTGTGTACAGCCTAGGGACTTGGTGGCCTGTGTACCAGTTGCTCCAGCCATGGATGAAAGGGACCAAAGTAGAGCTCATGGTGTGGTTTCAGAGGGTGGAAGCCCCAAACCTTGGCAGCTTCCACATGGTGTTGAGCCTGTGGGTGCACAGAAATCAAGAACTGAAGTTTGGGAACATCCACCTAGATTTCAGAAGTTGTATGGAAACACCTGGATGTCCAGCTAAAAGTTTGCTGCAGGGCAGGGTGCTCATGGAGAACCTCTGCTAGGGCAGTGCAGAAGGAAAGTGTGAGATTGGAGTCAACACAGAGACCCTACTGAGGCACTGCCTAGTGGATCTGTGAGAAGAGGGCCACTGTCCTCCAGTCCCCAGAATGGTAGATCCACCAACAGCTTGCACTGTGCACCTGGAAAAGCTGCAGACACTCAATGCCGTGAAAGCAGCCGGGAGGAGGGATGTACCCTGCAAAGCCACTGCAGTGGAACTGCCTCAGACCATGGAAACCCACCTCTTCCGTCAGCGTGACCTGGATGTGAGATCTGGAGTCGAAGGAGATCATTTGGAACTTTAAAATTTGACTGCACCACTACGTTTCAGACTTGCATGGGCCCTGTAACTCCTTCGTTTTGGCCAATTTTTCCCATTTGGAATGGCTGTATTTATCCAATACCTGTATCCCCATTGTATCTAGGAAGTAACTAGCTTGTTTTTTATTTTACCGGCTCATAGGCAGGAGAGACTTGCTTTGTGTCAGAAGAGATTTTGGACTCTGAACTTTTGTGTTAATGCTGAAATGAGTTAAGACTTTGGGGGACTGTCGGGAAGTCATGATTGGTTTTGAAATGTGAGGACATGAGATGTGGAGCAGCCAGGGGTGGAATGATATGGTTTATCTGTGTCCTCACTGAAATCTTAACTTGAATTGTATCTCGCAGATTTCCCACATGCTGTGGGAGGGACCCAGGGGGAGGTAATTGAATCATGGGGGCTGGTCTTTCCCGTGTCATTCTCATGATAGTGAATAAGTCTCATGAGACCTAATGGGTTTATCAAGGATTTCTGCTTTCACTTCTACCTTGTTTTTCTCTTGCTGCCATCATGTAAGAAGTGCCTTTTGTCTCCCACCATGATTCTGAGGCCTTCCCAGCCATGTGGAACTGTAAGTCCAATTAAAACCCCTTTTGTTTCCAGTTTCAGATATGTCTTTATCAGCAGCATGAAAACTAATACACCAACTCTATATAATTGGAACTTATATATACCTTGTTCTTTCTCAATTTCTTTATCTAATCATTTTTCAGAGTCAACCACCTGAGAAGGTGTATATACTTACGATTTTTTTTTTTTTAAACAATCTGTTTCAGTCTGGATTACATTCTCATCTCTCTGCAGAATGTACTGTCACAATTGTTAGTTAACATTGGAGATCAGGTCCCAGATTTGATTCTCATTAAAGTCCTTCTTGAAACACTATTTTCACTTCACTTTTCTGATAGCACATTCTCTTGGTTTTCCTCCCGTTTCTCAAACTTCTCTCATCCTGTCTTATCCGTCTCTACCTAAACATCAAATATTCATATTGCCTGAAGCTTGGAACGTTAGTCTGGTTAAATTTATAATATTTTCAAAGTGATTTTTCATATTAACTGCTTCCTTTCTTCCTCTACTCTTTTGACTCCCAGCACTGACTTATTTTTGGATATCCACACTCATTTGCTCCAATGTTCATTTCACATCTCCATATTTTTTCCAGAGGCACCTTGAATTAAACCTATCCAAAAGTGAATCCATGAAACTTTATCAGCAGTCTTTCACAGCCAGTGTTAGCAATGACTTCACAACGATAAAGTTCAGAAAAGCTACAGTTCTCCCCATGTCCTCTTCCTTGCTCTATTTAATTCATTACCAAGCCCTATTTATTTTACTCATTAAATATCATTAGAATATGTTAAGATTTTCTGTATGTTTGAGTCTCTCCTAGTTCATGTTAGTATCACTTCCTGCCTAGACTACTGCAGTGGTTTACTAACTGCTTTCTCTAAACCCACTTTTGCTTCCTTCCTTCAAATGAATTTTCCACACCTACATATGTAGTTAATATTATAAAATGTGAGGCTGATGATATTGAAAAGTCAATTAAGTATGTAAAGTTTAATGTTGTTATCAGATCAATGCTAGAAAGATATTTGGTAGCAGTGAAGCATTTGAGTGAAAGGAAGATTCTCACTTTAGGGGAGTTGAGCTGATCTTAAGAGGCTGAGTTTAGTAAATGGCAACAGGAATGAAAAGGAGAGTTATCTAAGTGGTTAATCTTCTGCATTGTGCTTGGTGGTTAATAGGATATGGTGAAGAGTGCGATGGCAGGCCATGTGGGCCAATACAAAAAGCAGTAGCCGTCCTTTGATAAAAATTATTCATGATATTCCTGATTAGAGTTGATGCATTGTTCTTTACAGCTCCCTAAGAAAATTATAACACTCTCTTTGTCACCTATTAGCCATTATTTATTTATGTGGGCACATGGGTGTACATGCATGCACACATGAGGGTATGTATGTGCATAAACTTATACATCAGGTTATGACAGTATAGCAGTGTAACTTCTTTCTATTGGTCTTCCTCAGTGATCTACTGTTTTCTAGGAATATATTACATCTGGGAAACATATTTCAGAGACGAGTCAGCCAATAATTTCTAATCACATCAAATATCATTATCTAGAAATCATTTTCTTTGACTATTAACTTTTATACCGAACAAAAGTTTATTAATTTCTTTATGATGATAGCTGAAGTTATAGACTATATGTCAGAATTTGTGAGTTTAATATTTTCTGGTCTTAAAAATTGCCAAGTAAGTCATTTTTCATGAGTTATATGGCCTAAATTAGCACTCTGAATATCCCCATCTGTTAAAAAAAAGTTTTCAAATATCTAACAATAATGAAAGAAAAGAGAAGAGTTCTGTGACTTAGTAACTTAGCTAAGCAGAAGACTGAAAATCACATACATTTTGATCATCTGTTATTTTTCTTTTTATATGGTTACCATTTGTAATATTTAAAACTCACTAAATTCTGTATGAATACTTTCTAAATATGTACTATTCATCAACAAGGTGAGTAATAAATGTAAGATATTTAATTTACATATCAAATTTACTGGCATTTGTCTTTGGAAAACAATTTTGTATAAAAAATTCCTTTGAAATGTAACAAGTATTTCGTAGGTATTTAATACAATTTCTTTATTTTAATAATTATTTTGAATATCCTTGAGAGAAATTTAAGAAAAAGAATAAATACATTTTTCTTCTTACTTGTGTAGTTTCACTAGATTTTTTACTCCAAAACATTTTTCTATGTGTTTTCTATTTACTCCAAAACATTTTTCTATTCAATAGAGATGTATGTAATCTACAGTAATCATATGGGAAAATATTCATATTTATGTGGATGTATATATTTAGTATAAAATTGTTTAGAAAATAGAATATTTTCTAGTGTACCAAGGTACAAATGTATTAAGCATAATATTTATGTAGTTTAAGTTTTTCTTAAACATATAGAAAAATTATTGTAGCAAAACGGAAGGGTGACCAAATTTGACTTTCAGTATAACCAATTTTATATCACTGTTAAGTAGAATGACATTTGTTCAATTAAAATGGATTGAGTCTGGATTCTCTAAGAGAAAGAACCAATAGGAATATATATATATTTGTGTGTTTATATATGTGTGTGGAGAGAGAGAGAGAGAGAGAGAGAGAAAGAAAGAGAACGTTATTATAAGAAATTGGTTCACATGATGATGGAGGCTGAGAATTCTCAAGATCTGCAGTTGTAGAGCTGGAGGCCTAGGAGAGCCAGTGACACCATTCTAGTCCAAATCCAAACGTCTAAGAATCAGGAGAGCTAATGGTGTAACTTCCAGTCTAAGTCTGAATCCAAAGGCAGGAAAAGACTGATGTTTAAGCTCAAAGACAGGCAGAGAGAGAGAATGATCTTATTTTACCTTTTTATTCTATTTACGCCTTCAGAAGATTGGATAATATTCAACTGTATCGGGGAGGTCCATCCGTTTTAATCAGTCCACACATGAACATGCTCATCTTTGCTGGAAATATCCTCACAGAAACACTTGGAAATATCCTCACAGAAACACTTAGAAATAATGGTTAATAAGTTATACACTCATCCTGTGACAGAGTTAAACTGACACATAACAGTAACCAGCAACTGATGAGCACACTTTTTAAAAACTGTCCTTGTCTCAGAAATTGACAAAGATCAAAGCATGAAATAATTATGGTTAAGAGCACACCCCATGGTGACAGACTCCTTGCATTTGAATCTCAACTCCTCCACTGGTGTAACAGATCGATGATCACAGAAAATTCCATTATCCATTCAAAATGTTAACATCTTTATCTCTAAGAGATTATTATAACTCTGTCTCAGAGCTATAGGGAGTTTCAGTGACATAATCCATGGTTTTTTTTAAAAAAATAGGTAGCCTATTATAAGTGTGAATAAAAATTTTAACCCTTAAAGGGTCATTTTGCTGAATGATATAATGGAAATAAGTATATTGAGCCAATGGAATTCTACTTTACAATAGGGAAGTGGAAACTTTCAGTTTTACAATTTTCATTTACAGTAGGGTATGGAAGTTTACTAGTCATCAAATTGACCTAGGCAAATCCAAGCCACCAAAATCAACTTTTAATCTGACTGTTTAATTTATATAACTGTGCATGAATTATGGACAGCAGATACACTTTTAAGCAGACATCTACCATTTTCATTGTAAGTTTTGATAGTTTCATGGAGTTTAATACTTAGCATAACATGGATATTGACATTTTAAGATGAAGCTCTTACATCATATCTGTAAATATTTCCAATAGGATCAAAACACAATAATTGTGTAGTATCTACAATTACTTGCTTTTAAAAATACATGAACAATGTTTGGTTTAACAGTCAGAAATTTTATCTTTTTCTCCTCAAACCAATTTCACTCAACTATCACAATTTAATTATCATTATAATATAATATACATTTAAAAATAAATATTTTATTGATATAATTTATTAGTGACCATAAGCATCTGTAAATAAAAAAAATCAGGAGTAAGTTATTCCTCTAGTAATTATTAGTCCCGGTTATAAATGATGTAAATTTATCATATATTTTCATAAACAACTTAACACATTAAAGTGATTTTTGAAAACATAGCTCATTACGAGAATGTAATTTCTATTAATGATTAATTTATTGTTAGAATGGGACAGAGTTTACCATACATTCCCTTCTTATTATTTTTTAGGTCATTGATATGGTTTGGCTGTGTGCTCACCCAAATCTAATCTTGAATTGTAACTCCTACAATTCCCATGTGTCTTGGGAGGAGCCCAGTAGGAGGTGGCTGAATTATGGGACAGGTCTTTCCTGCACTGTTCTCATGACAATGAATGAGTCTCACAAGATCTGATGGTTTTAAAAGTGGGAGTTTCCCAGCACAAGCTCTCTTTTCTTGTCTGCCACCATGTCAGATGGGAGATGGGCCTTTCACCTTCTGCCATAATTGTGAGGTCTTCTGAGCCATGTGGAACTGTAAGTTCAATAAACCTCTTTATTTTTAAATTGCACAGTCTCAAGTATGTCTTTATCAGTGGCACGAAAATGGACAAATACAGTAAATTGGTACCAGTAGGGTGGGGCACTGCTGAAAAGATACCTGAAATTGTGGAAGCCACTTTGGAACTGGGTAACAAGCAGAGGTTGGAACAGTTTGGAGGGCTCAGAAGAAGACAGGAAAATGTGGGAAAGTTTGGAACCTCTTAGAGATTGGTTGAATGGCTTTGACCAATATGCTGATAGAGATATGGGCAATAAAGTCCAGGCTGAGGTGGTCTCAGATGAAAATGAGGAACTTTTTGGAAAATGGAGCAAAGGTGACTCTTGTTATGTTGTAGCAAAGAGACTGGCAGCAAAATGCCTCTACCCTAGAGATTTGTGGAACTTTGAACTTGAGAGAGATGATTTAGGGTATCTGGTGGAAGAAATTTCTAAGCAGTAAAGCATTCAAGAGGTGACTTGGGTGCTGTTGAAGCTATTCGGTTTTAAAAGGGAAGCAGAGCATAAAAGTTCAGAAAATATGCAGCCAGACAATGCTTTAGAAAAGAAAATCCCATTTACTAAGGAGAAATTCAAGCTAGCTGCAGAAATTTTCATAAGTAACTAGGATCCAAATGTTAATCCCAAAGACAACAGGAAAATGTCTCCAAAGCATTTCATAGCTCTTCACGGGAGCCCCTCCCATCACAGGACTGGAGGCCTAGGAGGAAAAAATGGTTGTGTGGGTCAGGCCCAGGGTCCCAGTGCTGTGTGCGGCCTAAGGACTTCGTGCCCTACATCCCAGCTACTCCAGCCATGGCTGAAAGGGGCACACATAGAGCTTGAGCTATGGTTTCAGAGGATTCAAGCCCCAAGCCTTGGTGGCTTCCATATGGTGTTGACTCTGCTAGTACACAGAAGTGAAGAACTGGTGTTTGGGAACCTCCTCCTAAATTTCAGAGGATATATGGAAATGCCTGGATGCCCAGGCTGAAGTTTGCTGCAGGGGCAGGGCTTTCATGTAGAACCTCTGCTAGGGCAGCATGGAAGGGAAATGTGGGGTCAGAGTCCCCCACACAGACTACAGGGGCACTGCCTAGTGGAGCTGTGAGAAGATCACCATTCTACAGACCCCAGAATGGTAGATCCACTGGCAGCTTGCACTGTGAGCCTGGAAAAGCTACAGACACTCAACACAAGCCCATGAAAACAGCCAGGAGGGAGGCTGTACCCTGCAAAGTCAAGAGGTGGAGCTGCCTAAGACCATGGGAAGCAACCTCTTGCATCAGCATGACCTGGATATGAGAAATTGAGTCAAAATATCATTTTGGAGCTTTAAGATTTGACTGCCCTGCTGGATTTCAGACTTACATGGGATTGTAGCCCCTTTATTTTGGCCACTTTCTCCTATTTGGAATGGCTTTATTTACCCAGTGCCTGTACTCCCATTATATCTAGGAATTAACTAACTTGCTTTTGATTTTACATGCTTATAGGCAGAAGGGACTTGACTTGTCTCAGGAGAGACCTTGGACTGTAGACTTTTGAGTTAATGCTGAAATGAGTTAAGACTATGCGGGACTGTTGGGAAGGCATGACTGGTTTTTGAAATAAGAGGATATGAGATTTAGAAGAGGCCACTGGCAGAATGATATAGTTTGGCTGTGCCCCCAAGCAAATCACATCATAAATTGTAATTCCCACATGTCATGGGAGGAATCTGGTGAGAGGTGATTGAATTATGGGGCAGGTCTTTCCTGCACTGTTCTCTTGATAGTGAGTCTTACCAGATTTCATGGTTTCAAAAATTGGAGTTTCCCTGCACAAACTCTCTTCTCTTGTCTACCACCATGTGAGATGTGCCTTTCACCTTCCGCCATGATTGTGAGGTTTCCTCAGCCACATAGAACTCTAGGTCCGATAAACCTTTCTTTTGTAAATTATCCAGTCTCGGGCATGTCTCTAACAGCAGTATGAAAATGGACTAATACACTCATTTTTATAGATGTAGGTATTGAAATAATTTGTTCACATAAACAAATAGATGAGGATAAGTATGCTATTCTAGCAATGTCATTGAATTCTTTCAACTCTTTTCAGGTGTTTGTAAATATCTCACTCTATTTCTTCAGCAAATATTATTTTTAAGTGGCCTATCAACAAACAATCCAAGTAGGGAACGTCTTTAATTTTGTTGAAAATTGATAGTTGGAATCACTTGATTTTCAAATGTATTTATTTTTTGTTCTGTCATTAAAATTCTTTACTTTTTCAAAATCATTAAAAATATTTTGATTGGTCTCACTAGTGATGCCTAGGATCTTTGTAATTTTCTGGGGCAATCACCCTGCGAATTTAGTGCTGGGCAACAGATATTTTACTTTGAAAAACTGGGAAAGGTTTATTATAACATGGCAGAAAATTAGGACTTAAAGCTCCATCAGAGGCCCTTAGGA
The DNA here is from genome assembly GCF_037993035.2 of Macaca fascicularis. Classification (NCBI taxonomy): domain Eukaryota; kingdom Metazoa; phylum Chordata; class Mammalia; order Primates; family Cercopithecidae; genus Macaca; species Macaca fascicularis. Next base: position 25,544,682 of record NC_088377.1, on the reverse strand, counting down.
AATATTTAACATAAAAGATGAAATTATTTAAATTAGAAATGAATTCCCTTAAATTATCTGTGCTCACACCCTTGAATGCCTGCAGATACTTCACTGAGCACCAAAAATCAAAGTGGTAGACTACTGATTTAAGCACCAACAATACATTGGCTGGGAAAACAACTTCACAAAGCATCTGTTGGCTGAGCATTCTAGATTTCTATTTCTAGACTCTTTCCTAAATAAAAATTCTAGGGACTGACTAAGGAAACTAAAGAAAAAAAAAGTCTTTAAAAACAGGTGATATATAATATTTTGTAAATCTAATCTAAAATTCATTAGGGTTGTTCTTTACCAAGGCTGGATATTCTCTTGGGGTATAGTCTCTTTTGTGTACAGAACAGTTTCTTATTTTAATTTCCTACATAATTTAAATCTTGATGAATTGATTTCATTAGCACATTAAATCTGCATAGCACTTACATTGCCCATCTCTCTTAACACAAACTAAAGTAAAAAAATATCCTCTGTTGTTGTTCGAGCTTTCATTTGGGTAGATTGGGTTCTGACTGATTGCCTGCTCTTCATTACCTCATCACAAGTTGCATTGATTAAGATTAAAGCAGCTACACTTACATCTTTTCAATGTCTTATTTAAAACTTATTTCAAACTTTTGTTCATTTCAGAAATTGTGTATTATATATACTGGGAAATAGTTTCCAAAAATTCTTTCTACCTACAATGTATTCACAAGCTCTTAATTTTCCCCTTGCCCAGTCTAATGCCTTTCAATCAAAAGCAATTTGTAAATAACTTGATCTTTACCATCAAGTGATAGTTGCAGGAGCTGATAAAAGCAAAGATCCATGGGCCATCTCCTAAAGAAAGGGGTTGTTTTCATGTCTCATGACCTTCCCTGCCCCCAGAGGCAGATTAGATCTCTATTCAAATGGGTGGCCACCAAAACTGACAAGTAGTAAATAAAATACCACAGGTCCAAGACCTCTCATGAAAATAAAACTCATAGACCCTTGTTGATTTGAGGAAACAGATTATGATGCTTTGCATATATATATATTATGTTTTAAATATCTCAAGTATATAGATCTAAGGAGGCTGGGATTTTTATCATTGTAATTGAAAAGGAAAAACTTAAAACAACCATATTATACTTACCTTGAATTCATGGTATATATATCATAAAATTCAAGTAATCTTATCGTATTATATAGAAAACACCCATATCAGTGATAATTTGAACACTGAATTTTCCATTTTTCTGTGAATTGTTGAATAATTAGTAATAAGTAGGATTTGCCCACCATTTAGTATGTACTGAGCACTGGGTAAGATTCTTACCTGCGTTATAACATTAATAAGTGTAAGTCCATGAGGCATGCGTTTTAATTGGCATTTGACAGAAGCATAAACAGACAATCTGGGATTGACAACACTAACCCACATGACTTTAAGATCTCTGTTCAAAACACCTACCTCTCTGAAAATAATAAATTGTTTATTCTCTTTAGACTGATTAATATTTAAAGAAAGATAACTAGAAAGAGGGGTGAGAAAAATGTCAGAAGTAATTAAAATGGACATGGTCATATTTTTGTTGCTGTATTTTTGATGGAAATAATAGTTTTTTTTCCTCAGTTGCTAACTTGGTTTCCAAGTTTGAGAGGTCATAAGAGGTCTGGGGAACACATTTTTTTATGACAAATTCAGTGTATTGTGATTCAATATGATGTTACATTTGTGAAAGTTTAAATCAACCCTTATGAGAAGAAAAACAAAAATGAATTATCTTCAAAAAGTAGTAACAGAGAGTGAATGATTGTATTTATTATTTGAAAACACCACTCACCCACCACCACCAAAGATTTATTGATTTGAAGCAGGGCTTTTTGATATTGTTCTTGAAGGTTCATCCTTTTGGTTGGGTAAGGAATTGGTGAAGTTTCTCTTATATTCAAGAAGCCATAATCTTATCTGGGTGGGGTGAAGTTGACAGTTCAGTAGAATTATGATAGCTTCAAATTGGATTTCTATATTCACATGAGAGGAGCTCTAATCATAGGAAAGAGGTTCTTTTTACAAGATTTAACAGAATGCCTTGGCTTGTTTTCCTTTACTATGACAGAATACCACAGACAGGATAATTTATAAAGAAAAGAAATTTATTTTTTACAGTTCTGGAGACAGAGAAGTCCAAGAACATGGGACCAGCATCTGGTGAGGGAAAGGTCAAGTTATCACATGAAAAGAGGGCAAAGGCATGAGTGTGAAAACGGCAAAATATAAAGACTGTCCTTGCTTTATAACAACCTACTCCCACAGTAACTAATCCTGTACTGTGACAGCAGCATTAATCTCTCTTAATGACCTAATCATCTCTTAAAGATCCTGCCTCCCAATATCACCACACTAGGAACCAAATTTCCAACACAAAAATTCTGGGGGACAGACACAAATCATAGCATATAGTTTCTGTGTTTATCATGAAAAGACTAACAGATACAGACACTGCAGAAATTCATTAACTGAATATATAACCAGTAAAGCATATGACAGAAGCCATTCCTCGTCACAAGCATCTATCCTCATTTAGTTCTTCAATTAGGCCAGTCAGTCAGCCAATCAGTCTTTGATGAGTACTATGCATGGCAAAATATAGGCAAAGCCTCTCGCCTCTTAAATGTGTAAATTAAAAGATAACTTTATGAAAACCATCTTTTTACACACAGCTATTATTTTGTTCTTCAAAATCATTAAAATGAAAATCTCTGTGTAATAATATTGTATATAAATAATGAGATAAGAGTTTCTAGTAAAAGATACCTAGTATTTCCTTCCCAAACCACCTTGCTCTGTTTGCCAGCTCTTTCCAGAGATTATCTGATAATAAAATGTTAACAGCTGCTTCACTGTGAGTTTCTTATGTCAAAGATCAGGTTATATGCAAATTTATTTCAGGGACACAACCACAGTAGAGACTGCCAATGTCTAGGATAACATTGCATTTACATGTAATTCAAGACCACATACACAGTAGGACTCTGTAATTGACTTTTGAATAAATCATTACCCCATTAGTTTTATTGGTAACTGAAACTTGTCATTTATCAAATGAAGATTTAGTAGAAAAGAAACATAAATTATACTGAAGAGTTACCCCATTGTCCAAGATATATTTAAGCTATATTTTAACTCCACCTTTAACAGGTGGGTTCAAAGATGCTTAAGAAGTTTTATAAAAAGCTAGTATTAATGCATCCAGTAGTCACATTCATGTTTAACTTCAGAACTTATTCTCCTCCATGGTACTATAATCTAATGTCTTATTAATGCATCTCTGATAGAGAAATATATGAGATTAGTAATATTATTATACAAATATTCTCTCCAAATACTGACTTGAAAAATACACAACCACTGAAGCTTGCTTCTAAATGAATCCTGTGCTCAATGGTTTTACTATGCAGGCATCATACAAAATCTAAATTCATCCATCTCACCTTCCAAGTTTTTGTTAAAGAACCATGAATATGTCAAGATATTATTGAAAAGGAAGTTATTTTAATTCAGAATGCTACAGTAATGCAGCATGCCATTGTGTCCCCTATCAGTCTTTTTTGTACATCCATACATCTTTTCTGAACTTTGAACATCCTTTGAAGTTAAAAGGTATTTCATGGATAGATGAGATGGATGGCTCTGTGAAAAAGTTAAAAATTGGAATGATTATTAATTTTGTCTCAAATTCTCACATGATATTTCTAGGAGAAATCTGAAGCAATAACATAGTTCTCATAAAGTGGAAGTTCAATCAGAGCAAGAAATTGATCATGTACATGTTCAATCACTAAACTTAAATCTTGACAGAATAATAATTTATATTCCACATTTTTAAATTGGTATGGCATGCCAAGTATAATTCTAAGCTTATTCCAGCAGCCTTGAACTCAATAATTTAATGGCAGTGTTACCTAGTAATTGGAACTAAAAATAGTTAACATGCTGTGTTTTCATTTTACTTATACAGGGCAAATTATTTATATCACTTGTCTTCAATTATGTAGGCTGCCTTCTTAGGGCAGAGTGGCTTTCCAGAAGCTGCCTCTGGGAATAGAATAAAGCAAAAGATAAGTTTTTTTTGAAACTCTCTGCTGTAGAACCATACTGCCCATTTCAAAATATACAATATCACTGTAACAAATATTTGGTGTTATTAAGAAAAACAAAGTTTTTGTGATATCAACACCATTAAGAACTAGAAACTGTGTTTTATACTCCATCGTCATCTGGAACTTGTAGGAATCTGAAGATTAAACATATTTTACATAGCTGTAAAACAGAATCCTTGAGGGCTGTTCTTGAACTCTTGAAGTCAGAAGCTGAGTTTTCAGTGGTATTAAGAAATTAAACATAACCTGAAACAGGAGAAAACAATGGTATAAAGATAAACTGTCCTTTCTGTTGCAGCAATTTTTCTATGGGTCTTTCAAAATTAAGGAAAGTTATAGAGAAGAACATACTTGCTACAGAATTACAGATCATACAAGCCAGAAAGAAATTCTGTGAGTTTATACTTGCATAAACCAATTTAATTTTATTTTTCCAGAATTTTAAAATTTGACGTACTTAAATCTTTACATAAATTACATTAACAATAATGAGATTATTTCATTGAAAATATATAAATATAAATGAATTATTAAGCATTTATTAATTGTCTGAGAAAGTTAGGAGTCTTTTTAGTGATAACATTTAAGTATGGGGTTTTCTTTGGTTTTTACATATTTATACAATTACTATTTTTGTCTACTTGATGAAGTAGTTGATGTAAGCACAGTTGGATTGAAAAAAGAAATGGGATTGAGCAAAGATGCTGGAACACCCAGATACTTTTTTTTTTGATCAAGATGATAATAAAAATAAAATTAGATTATATAGGATTTGTGAAATTATAATCTTTTTTAGACAGTTAAAAAATAGGCACAAAATTTCTGCCCTCCACACTGCATACGTGCTTTCAGTTTCCAATGATGCTGAAATTTAAACTTCACTAATACTTTTTCTTACCAATTTTTACAATAATAAAATGTTTTCTACAAAGAATCTTAATAAATTCTTAAATAATTTTCTAAGAAATTTATGTATTAGGGTTGTCTAGAGAGACACAACTAATAGGTTAGATGTATATATAAAGTGGAGTTTATTAAGGAGTATTTACCCACACAATCACAAGGTGAGGTCCCACAATAGACTGTCTGCAATCTGCCGAGCAAAGAAGCCAGTCTGAGTCCAAAAGCTGAAGAACTTAAAGTCCGATGTTTGAGGGCAGGAAGCATCCAGCATGGAAGAAAGGTGTAGGCCAGAAGACTAAGCCAGTCTAGTCTTGCCACATTCTTCTGCTTGCTTTTATTTTGGCCATGCTGGCAACTGATTAGATGGTGACCACCCAGGTTGAGACTGGGGCTGCCTTTCCCAGTCCACTGACTCAAATGTTAATCTCTTTTGGCAACACCCTCATAGACACACCCAGAAACAATACTTTGCACCCTTCAATCCAATCAAGTTGACACTCAATATTAACCATCACATGCTAGGATAAATTTGTTGTCACATTCCTGTGTATGTATTTCTAGGGGGGTGTACTAGTCTGACTATAGCTTACTGGATGACAGCCAAAAAAAGTATTAGCATAATAAAGTGGATATTGGAGTCATAGCCATTGACTCCAAGGTTCAAGTATTTTGACAGTGAATGTGTAGAGTAGACAAGAATCAATAATGGAAAGCAGTGTGACAGGAATATTAGTGTCATTAGAAGACTAGGAAAGGCAAATAATTAATGTCCTACTGCCAAGCTCAGTTAACTTATTGATTAATTTGGGGGTATGTCAGTCTACATCCTTGTTTTGTTGGGTTAAGTAACTTGTACATAATCACACTATGTAAGTGTTGGATATAATACATGGGCATCTTGTACGTACTATTCCAATAACCTATATAGGTTTTTACTGACAGGAAATTTACAGAAGCACAATTTATGGATGTTGATAGATGTAGTGTCCACCCTGGGATTAATGATAACCAGAACTGGAATTTAAGAGTTATAAACTATATACACTCAACCCTTAAACAACACAAGTTTGAACTTCACAGATCCACTTTTATGCAATTTTATTTCACGTCTGCCAACCCAATACAGCAAGATCAACCTGTACTCTTTCTTCTCTTCAGCCTACTCAGTGTGAAGATAATGAGGATGATGACCTTTATGAAGATGTACTTCCACTTAATGAAGTATGTTTTCCTTTCTTATTATTTTCATAACAACATGTTCTTTCCTCTAGCTTCCTTTATTATAAGAATATGGTGTATAATACCTTTAATATACAAAACACGGGTTAATCAACTGTGCATGTTATTAGTACAGCTTCTTGACAATAGCAAGCTATTAGTAGTTTAGTTTTGGGGGATTCAAAGTTATACATAAATATTTGACTGTGGGGGTATCAGCACTCCTAACCTCCATGTTGTTCCAGAGTCAACTGTACTCATATAGTCAATCAACTGAGAAAGGAGAGAAAATTTTTTAAAACATTGACAAAATGTAACTCATTGCTGAAGTGGGGTCATGAGCACATGGAATTTTATCTGCTATGAATCATGTTAATCTTCTCATTTTTGTGTATGTTTCAACATTGCCAGAATATAGGCTAACTTACAAAAGATTATGTGAAGAATGTTTTTTGTAGAACAAATAAAGACTAAAAAATTTTTTCATGTATTTTTTATTGTAATAATATGGCTCAGTTCCAAATAAGCAAGGAAAAAGATAAAACAAAAATACTAATGTGTGGAGATGGTAAATTTTATTTTACATTTTATACTACTCTGAGTAGTATAGAATAGTATATTATGAGAGATTCTATGAAAAAAAGATAACTAAATGGGCCTTAAAGAATATAGTTTATTTAAAAATTATGAGCAAGTTGAGCAAATAAAATATAAAAATCAAAGTTTTCGAGTTTATGATATGCTTGTGATTTGATCAAACTGTCAAATACCTACTAAAATACTGAGAGAGGGAAAAAGCTTGGCATCTGTAACCCAAATTCTACATTCACACTTTTTCCATCACTTCCTATATATGTGACCTCTTCTCTGCTTTTGGCCTCTCATTTTGCTTCTCATTCAAATTTTAGCATTTCAGGATAGCATGGGACCCAATTATCCAAATCACTGCTTTGCCATTCCCAAACTTGTCAATAAGGCCTTTTTAGGATTTCAAGAATGTTATGAAGCCAGCTTATTGTTGGCTCTGCCGTTTGTGAATTTCCACAGGTGTGCAAAGAGAGGCTCTTTCCTAGCCATTTTGATATTGGATACTTAAATCAGGGGATTTATGGATCATTTGTGAATTTTTAAAAAGTGGTTTGCAAATATCACTTTCTTAGTAGTAAAACTAGCTAGAAATAGAAGATGAAAATCATGTTTAAATGATTCTCTTATATCAATAATTAAAGCTTATCCTGAAAATGGTAAGTATCCTCGCATAGTAAGATGATCCCAAGTAATAAATTATATTGATTTTAAAATGTAAGCAAGAGAAGCATAATGTAAGACAGATTAATCATGAAGGCTGTTAACTAAAACGAGCAAGTAGGCTTACTCTTCAATAGGACTCTGATGAGGGCATATTGTAAAAGAGGCAGCAGAACTATTGACCACTCCAACTTTCAGCATAGCTCCTTTCATTTAGCTTGAACATTACAACTCTTTAAAAAGGTCAACAAGCTAAATAATGGAGATTGCAGAAAAGGCTATGACAAAATGTACTTAGATACAATTTGTCTGTGCAGACAAGATGAAAGAAGTGTTTGTACTCAGTGATTTCCAAGTTTGAGAAGTCATATTGAGGCTCTGGGCAAGTCCTGTCTTATTTTATTTTAACTTAATACTTGCTCAGGGTCTTCTCTCTGGAGACTGTGGTGTGCTTTCTCTCAAGTGGCATGGGAGGATGGGAGAAGCTGTACATGTTGTGGAACTTTCCAGGTGTTTGGGATCAGCTCCCAGTTTTCAGTGAGAATCACGTCGGAGTATCAAATTATGGAATTCTTGGATCCAAATAAAATCACTGTCCAGTGTTTCACTTACTTCTAAACCTTAAAAGCATTAAGTCAGGGTATTGCACTGAAAACATGGATTTACATCTTCTTCTGAAGTTGAGAATGATATTATAGCAAAAGAATAAGTAAAATATAGCTATAAAATCACCATATGGAATACAGATTGTAAACACATGGGATATTTTTAAACAAATCAATGGAACTAAGAGAAGGCAGAAGAATGTCAACTGACTGCCTAGAAAAAAGCAAGCCATAGTTTGAACATGTTGGGGAATGGGAAATTCTCTTTGGGACAGGGTAATAATTCTACTGGTAAAATCCCAGGGAAATTATTGTTGAAGTGAAAGCAGGTACCAGGTATGGCAATAGTGCGAAGTGATTCCCAAACTATAGGAATCAATGGAAAAATTATAAATGGGGAATTTATCTCCTTTATTTCTCACCTCAACCTTCCAGAAGATAAGAAGCTCCATCAGTAAAATAGCTAGTTGACTACCCATTCATCGAACTTGCCACCAAAACAGCACTGACAAACACATCTCTAATTTGATTTTAAAAAATAACTTGGCAACAAAATGTATGCATATTTTAAGAGATGATTTTTTAAAAACTAGAAAGAATAAAGAGGAGATAATTTATCTTAGTGTTATTAGAAAAAATTAAGAAACCAAAAAAAGCTTAATTACATCCTGAGAAAGATGGAAGATAATGAATCCATGAACCAAAATATGAACTGTTTAACATGAAACAATGAACCACAGCAATAAAGGCTACTTTGTCTTCACTAAAATCAACAATGATAGAAAGTTGGGAGAGAGAGCCAAGAAAATCTACTTTCAGAAACAAAAACAAAACAGAACAAAAAAGAGATGGAAAATAGGCAATAAAAGAGAAAGAAACATAAGGATAAAATAAGGAGACTCCATGCCAGACATAAAAGAGTTCCTAAAACAGATAATTAGAAAATAGAGGAGGGAAAAATAGAGGAGGGAAGAATTAATAGAGATTTTTTTCCATTGCTTAATAAGAACTTATGCCTTGAATTGAAATAGCCTATTCATTATTTAAAACAATTACTGGAACAACAACAAAAAGACCTAGTCATTATAATATTGTGAAATTTTCAACTACTTAAGACTGAAAAAAAGAGGTGATTGTTGCAGGAATTCAGGGACCCCAAATGGAGGGACTGGCTGAAACCATGGCAGAAGAACATAAATTGTGAAGATTTCATGGACATTTATCAGTTCCCCAAATCAATACTTTTATAATTTCTTATGCTTGTCTTTACTGAAATCTCTGAACATAAATTGTGAAGATTTCATGGACACTTATCACTTCCCCAGTCAATACCCTTGTGATTTCCTATGCCTGTCTTTACTTTAGTCTCTTAATCCCATCATCTTTGTAAGCTGAGGAGGATGTATGTTGCCTCAGGACCCTGTGATGATTGCGTTAACTGCACAAATTGTTTGTAGAGCATGTGTGTTTGAACAATACGAAATCTGGGCACCTTGAAAAAAGAACAGGATGGCAGCAATGTTCAGGGAACAAGGGAGATAACCTTAAACTCTGACTGCTGGTGAGCCGGATGGAACAGAGCCATATTTCTCTTCTTTCAAAAGCAAATAGGAGAAATATTGCTGAATTCTTTTTCTCAGCAAGGAACACCCCTGAGAAAGAGAATGCACCCCTGAGGGTAGGCCTCTAAAATGGCCACTTGGGGGGCAGTCGTCTTTTACGGTTGAACACGGAGGGATGAAATAAGCCCCAGTCTCCCGTAGCGCTCCCAGGCTTATTAGGATGAGGAAATTCCCACCTAATAAATTTTGGTCAGACAGGTTGTCTGCTCTCAAACTCTGTCTTCTGATAAGATGTTATCAATGACAATGGGTGCCCAAAACTTCATTAGCAATTTAAATTTTGCCCTGTCCTGTGGTCCTGTGATCTCACCCTGCCTCCACTTGCTTTGTGATATTTTATTACCTTGTGAAGAATGTGATCTCTGTGACCCACACCCTATTTTTACACTCCCTCCCTTTTTGAAAATCGCTAATAAAAACTTGGTGGTTTTACAGCTCAGGGAGCATCACGGAACCTGCCAACATGTGAGGTCTCCTCTGGACACCCAGCTTTAAAATCTCTCTTTTGTACTCTTTCCCTTTATTTCTCAGACTAGCTGATGGTTAGGGAAATAGAAAAGAATGCACGTGAAATATCGGGGGTGAATTTCCCCTGATAGTGATGGTATTCAGAAAGTAAACCAAAGACCTATAAATAGTGGCAACAATCAAATTGGTATCATATATACCATCGGTAACACCAGAGGCTAAAAAAGGGTAAATTGTCTAAAGATTCCTGGAAAAATAACAATATATCTAAATTTCCATATTCCTCCAAGGAATCAGTCCAGTGTGATAAGAGAAAAAAAATACATAGGTGAAAATTAAGCATTTTATGAAGAGAATGGAAACAACTAATACAGAAAAAATAAAACAGGAAAGTAGAAGAGGGAAGTCTCTTGGAGTGTCAATTTGAACTCAGTGCTGAAGGTAAAAGTGTCTCAGCAAAAGTAAGGCATGGATGGAAATGGCATAAATCTAAGCACCCTGAAAATCTTGAGGACAGATTGAAAGTATGTGTGAGGTATAAAAAGCAGAGATGCAACTTAAACTTGTTGACAGCAACATTCCCCATGAGTGGAAGAGACATAACATTGAATTTAAAGTGTAACAGGTAAAATCCTTGCTCATCCTCTGCTCAACAATGAGAAATACCATAGCCATAAGAATGTGAGTATTCTTTGTTGGTATGAATGTTTTTAGACTGATTTCATTGACGCATTCTAGCAAACATAACTGTGGTTTTAATACAGAACACAAATCTTCCCAAACTTGATGGGGAAAAATGAGAGCACAACCATCTGTGTATGAGAGCTATAATTAGGGGAAGATTGTGAAGGATAAGGATAGAAACATGAATGTCTCCTTTTTAGAAAAAGAGAATTCAAGAGGTACTACTTTCAGTAGAGTGGACAATATTGGGTTTTAAGCAGGAGAAAATCAGTGGGGCAATTTGGTACGTGGATATAAACATAGGGAAGGATTATGTATAGAAGAGCAACTGAAGCAGAGACAGGAAGGTGAGAAACATCTAACATATTTTGAGGATTTTTTTGGTCAAATTGTTTATAATGTTTTCCTGCTTAAGATATTAAACAATGTTGGGCATAAAACATCAATCACTCTTTTACAGTCACTCTGTTTGTAAAATAACAAGTTTCAAGAAGATTAAGTAACCTGCCAAGTTGATACAGCTAAAAAGAGATATGACTTACATTTGAATGTATTTCCACTGCCTACAAAGCTGCCCACACTTAATCCACTGTGCTGTACTCCTTTCACCATGGGTCACATCTTCAGCAGAAAGTGCTGGGACATAAATCAAGAACTTCTGGTTCCAAAACTGATTCACTTGCTGCCTTACAGTTCACATTCTGAATCAAGTGTTGTTGTGTTGGTGACAGTAAAAGCACAAAAGAACAGTCAGGTTTATTTTTTTTTTAAAGATTCCATTCGTGGTATCAAGACTCTGGAGTATAGCAAGACAAAAAAGATATCACTGTTGTTACAACTATACGAAATCACAAAAGTCAAAGCTGACCATTATTAACTACAGTAAAAATTTGACTCACATACTGAAATTTCCAAGCTTTAGGACAATATAGATATTATATTAGATTGATCCAGAGGAAATAAGTTAGACAACATTTTTTAAAAAGTATATATGGCATTAATGTGGATTTGTGAAATAAACATTATACCTTTGTATTCATATAAAGTCTTGTGTAAATAAATATATATTTTGTATTACCTTCTGTAGTTAACCTCATATATTTGTGGAAACTTATTACAATACATTTCATAAATAATTCTGCTTCACTACTTTTAAATTATCTTTTAAAGACATATCTTTTAAAACATTGTCTATTATTTTCACATTATAATATAACAAAATGAAAAATAGGATTGTTCATGTTGTGATACTTCATACTCTATAAGTTGTGCCTAAACTCTATATGAGAACTGATTAACAAGTAAATGTCAAAATTTTATTTTATTTCATTAACAAAACGTATTACATTGATATTTTTAAAGGAAGTAGTAGCAAAAAGAGTTCCTATGTTCATATGTGTAGCTGTTTTTCTTCAAGTACTTTTAAATCTTTATCAATCAGTTCCTGAATACTATTGGCCTTACTGATAATACATTGACAGAATTTTCCCTGCAGATATATAATTTTTCATAACTTATTTGTAGCATATCTATTTTCACATAAGGGTTTATGGGGATAAAGAACCAAAATATGGGCATTTTTATTACACTAAAACATTGCAACACGAAATCTAAAATGGTCATTTAAAATTTGTGCTCTACTTTCCTTTTGCATGTCTAGTAACAAAAAGCAGGAGAAAGAAAGTAGAAATTGTGATCACCTAACATTTAGTCTGTAATATTTTATGTATATTTCTAAATAAGAGAAGTAGATTTTTTACTAACACAAAGTTACACGAAAATTTATAATGTTACATAAGTAAGACTGAATTTGAAGTAGACACTATTATTATTATTGCATGTTATCTAATCTTGAAACTTATTTGAATAGGAAGCCTTGAAAGAATATTAGAGTATGAAAATAAATCAACTCGAGAGATTCGAAATAGCATTTCAGATTTAGTTTATTGAACAGAGAACTGGTAAGAGAATTATGGAAATAGTTTCTTAATCAAAATTTTTGGAATGGAGAAAACTTGAGAAAGGGTTGTTGGTGAATTAATAATTTTGTTTGGGACATTTAAATTTGAATTTCCTATTGGATAGCCACATCACAATGTCTGTGTTTTTCAGGCACCCAGTCAGGGATTCTACAACAAAAAAAAAATTCTAAAAATTTTTCCCTACATTGGAAGGTGGTGATAGGAAGGTATTTTAATCTGGTGGACTACAAGACAGAATTAATTTACAGCGAGAAACTCCTTTTTCAAACAACTTGGGCAGAAGAGGAAATTAAGATGAAATTTTGGATTCTACATGTGCTCACCTATCTTTTAATTTTCATTACCAACACTAAGAATATACATTTTTAAAAACGAAGAAGATAACATTTCAATTATGTAATGTAAGGATGAATTAATTGCTATATCATCATGCAGAAAGAACTGATTTAATCATTAAAAACAAAACAAATACGAACTCTATGGTTTCTTTCACACCAGAAAACTTAGAAAGCAACAAGAACAAGAAAAAGGCAGATATAAAGATTTTAAAAGAAAACATGTAAAGATCTCTTATGATAAAAGACAGACTTTCTGGTCTATTTATTACCACACTATTCACACTAGCAAAGACACGGAATCTACCTATGTGCCCATCAATGGTGGACTGCAGAAAGGCAATGTAGTGCACATAAGCCATGGAATTCTACACAGCCATAAAATAGACCAAAATTATGTCATGTGCAGCAACATAAATGCAGTTGGAAGCCATTATTCTAAGCATATTAATGCAGGAAGGGAAAATCAAATATTGCATTTCTTCAAATATAAGTGGGAGCTGAACACTGAGCGTATATGGACATGAGAACAATAGACACTGTGGACTACTGTGGTGGGAATGGTAAGAGAGAAAGGGGGGAGTGGTTGAAAAACCATCTATTGGGTTTTACAGCTTACGACTTAAGTGATGGGATCTGTACCCAAACCTCAGCATCATGCAACGCACCTATGTAACAAACTTGCACATGCACCCCAAGTATCTAAAATAAAGGCTGAAATTAAAAAAAAAAATCACAGCATTGTTATGCCTGAGTACACAAAAGAAATACTCATTAGGAATAGTGTGTTCAAATGTTTGATCTAATCAGAGATCCAAGGAAGGCAAATAAAATAGTGATGAAATAAAACAACAAAACAGATTCCTCCTGTTTGTTCTGAAAATAGAATGTCCCTTAAACTTATGGTTAAAGTTTAAATTTGTACAAACTTTATGATGAGAAATTAGCTGAAAAATGCTTACATTGCACTGAATCAGCCAGTTGGAGCGATCTTAGAAAGCCTTGGCTACTAGAATGATAGTTACAGTGCTATATGAAACGAAAAAAATTACAAAGCAGTTAACACTTAGTAGAAAGTGATTGATCAAGTAATCTATTAAGTGAAATATTCTAAGTCATTGAAATTACATTACAGATATAGTGAGCATCTGTTGTGGCTGCTGGAACCCCATCAATTCTACTATTTTTCTACTCATACTAATTAGCCTTTGTGATCTACCATCACTGCCCCTGATATAACACACATATTAGACAGAATCCTGAAGAATCCTGAGTCCTCATAGGAAGTGTCAAGGTGCCTACCCTTCTCTTGGATCTTGAATGGAGCAGCATAATCACCTTTAACAGCGAGAGCTGATGAATCCCAACAGAGAAACCTGGAATCAACTGTTTCTTGGTTTCTGTTAGTTATATTCTTGGTACTAACCCAGTTTCTATTTTAAATATGAAAATGAAAATAGTATTTTTAGCTTCTTTGTAAGTTCTATCAGCCCATCTATCTACATAAGATTGTATACTTGTTTAAAGTACCCTACTTTTGTTTCTATTGCTTGCAACCAGAGAGCTAAAAAAATTTTAGATGTATTTACTGAGAAAAGATGGTCACCAGATTTTGGTGACTGTGTTAGTCTGTTCTCATGCTGCTATTAAGACATATCTGAGACTGGGTAATCTATAAGGGACGGAGGTTTAATTGACTCATACTTCCACATGGCTGGGGAGGCCTCACAATCATGACAGAAGGTGAATGAGTAGCAAAGTCATATTTTAAATGGTGGCAGGCAAGAGAGCTTGTGCAGGGGAACTCTCATTTACAAAACCATCAGATCTCATAAGACTTATTCACTACCATGTGAACAGCAGGAGAAAGACTCACTCCCATGATACAATTAACTTCCACTGAGTCCCTCCCACAACATGTGGGAATTATGGGAGCTACAATTCAAGGTGAGATTTGGGTGGGGACACAGCCAGCCCATATCATTCTAACCCTTCCCCTCCCAAATCTCATGTCCTCAAATTTCAAAATTACTCATGCCTTCCCAACAGTACCCAAAAGTCTTAACTCATTTCAGCATTAACTTAAAAGTCCATAGTCCAAAGTGTCATCTGAGAAAAGGCAAGTTCTTCTCCCTGTGAGCCTGTAATATAAAAAGCAAGTTAATTACTTCCTAGATATAATGTGGGTACAAGTACTGGGTAAATACACCTGTTCCAAATGGGAGAAATTGTCCAAAATGAAGGGGATTCAGGCTCCATGCAAGTCCAAAATCCAACAGGCCTGTCAAATATTAAAGCTATGAAATCATCTCCTTTCACTCCATGTCTCACATACAGGTCATACGGATGCAAGACGTGGGTTCCCATGGTCTTGGGCAGCTCTACCCATGTGGCTTTTCAGGGTACACCCCTCCTCCTGGATACTTTCACAAGCTGGCATTCAGTGTCTGCACCTTTTCTAGGTGCATAGTGCAAGCTGTCAGTGGATCTGTCATTCTGGGGTCTGGAGGACGGTGGCCCTCTTCTCACAGCTCCATTAGGTAGTGCCCAGTAGGGACTCTGTGTGAGGGCTCCAACCCCACAGTTTCCTTTTGCACTGCCTTAGCAGAGGTTCTCCATGAAGGCCCTGCCCCTGCAGCAGACTTCTGCCTGGACATTTGGACATTTCCATACATCCTCTGAAATCTAGGTGGAGGTTCCCAAACATCAATTCTTGACTTCTGTGCACCCACAGACTCAACACCATGTGGAAACCACCAAGGCTCGCGGCTTGTACCCTCTTAAGCCATGGCCCAAGCTCCACCTTGGCCCCTTTTAGCCATGTCTGGAGCAGCTGGGACACAGGGCACCAAGTACTTAGGCTGCACGGAGCATTGGGGTCCTGGGCCAGGCCCAGGAAATTATTTTTTCTTCCTAGGCCTTTGAGCCTGTGATGGGAAGGTCTTCCACGAAGGTCTCTGACCTGCCCTGGAAACAATGTTCCCATTGCCTTGGTGATTAACATTTGACTCCTCATTACTTATGCAAATTTCTGCAGCCACCTTGAATTTCTCCTCAGAAAAAGGGTTTTTCTTTTGTATCGCATCTTCAGGGCTGCAAACTTTCTGGACTTTTATGCTCTGCTTCCCTTTTAAACATAAGTTCCAATTCCACACCAAAGCTTTGTGGATACATAAAACTCAATGCTTTTAACAGCACCCCAGTCATATCTTGAACACGTTGCTGCTTAGAAATTTCTTCTGCTAGATACCCTATATCATGTCTCTTAAATTTAAACTTCCACAGAGCTCTAGCGCAGGGGCAATATTCCACCAGTCTCTTTGCTGAAACGTAATAGGAGTCACCTTTATTCCAGTTCCCAACAAGTTCCTTATCTCCATCTGAGATGAGCACTTGGTCAAAGCCACTCAGCATGTCTCTTGTTCCAAACTTTCCTACATCTTCCTGGCTTCTGAGGACTCCAAGTCTCTAGGAAGTTCCAAACTTTCCCACATTTTCCTATCTTTTTCTGAGTCTTCCAAACTGTTCCAACCTCTGCATGTTACCCAGTTCCAAAGTTGCTTCCACATTTTTTGGCATTTTTATAGCATCATCCAACTCTACTGGTAGCAATTTACTGTATTAATCTGTTCTCATGCTGCTAATAAAGGCATGCCTAACACTGGGTAATGTATAAAAGACAGAGGTTTAACTGACTCACAGTTTCACATGGCAGGGGAGGACTCACAATCATGGCAGAAGGTGAATGAGGAGCAAAGTCACGTCTTACACAGCAGCAGATAAGTGAGCTTGTGCAGAGAACTCCCATTTATAAAACCATCAGATCTCATGAGACTTATTCACTACATGAGAACAGCAGGGGAAAGACTCACCCGCATGATTCAATTACCTCCCACTGGGTCCCTCCCATGACACACAGGAATTATGGAGCTACAATTCAAGGTGAGATTTGGGTGGGGACACAGCCAAACTGTATCAGTGATTGTAAAATGAAAGCTGCAAAGGATATATTTGGCAATACATGATTATAACTTCGATTTCTTTTCACTGTGTTGGCTTGCTTTCCAACATGAACAAGTATAACTTTTATTAGCATTTATAAAAAATACAAATAATAGCAATATGTGTTTGTCATGTTTAGCTTGGAAAAATCTTGAGTGTTCAGTGACTGCACTTCAATATACAATTGTCTCTGTAAATTTCAATTAAAATGCCTTATATGAAAAATGCCTATTTTCATTTATGGAGAAATGCAAATTAAAGTAGTAAGACACCATATTCCACAAAATAGATTGAGAAAATAATAAAGTTTGAAACCTGAAGTTGGTGAAGGTGTAATAAAATCCAGGGTAATAGTAGTGCTGGTCTTGCAAGTTAGGGAAAACTCATAACATGATAATTTCATAGGAGCTACTGAAATTTTTCAAATGGAAATAACTGGTGACCCAACAAGTTGTCATCTTCATTTATATTCACATGTATACATATAAATTTATGCACAAGGATGTCTGAAGACAAAGTGTTTATAATTTTAAAAGATGAATACAACTACATGTTCATTTATATAAACTTATAAAATAAAATAAAATTACCCTTTCCTTCAATGGAATATTAGGCATTGTTGACTAGGATGAGGTGCTATATTGAATATGTATTATTATTGTTAGATTCATAATAACTTGGGTATGCAATTATTTTGTTAAATAATATATTGGCAGGTTGATAAGTTGTTGAATCAATGTGATGTGTTTATTTTTATAAGTATATATGCTTTACATACATAAAAAATTTCTGCAAGGATAAACAAATAACTATTGAGTATACTTACCTCGAGGATTGAGATTGAGGGAAAGGTAACTCACTTTTAATACTATACATATTTGTTCCATGAGCTGATGTTATTTCAAAAACAAAAATTGAGATTATAAAATAGGTATTGCAAATCCCATTCTTGTAAAACACATTTATAAATAGAAAAATAGGAAGCAGATTTACAAAGACTGTTAACATGGCTATTTTTACCTGGCTTAAATAAAAGTTATTTTGACATTATAAGTTTTTATGAAATGTATTTTTTTTGTTTTTCAAAAGGTATGTAATTTTATAGTAAAAAGCAAATAGTTTGAGAAGATGTAGGCAGGTATGAGTGCTGTATGAAAAGAAGTTTTTTCAATAGAAACCAACCTGAAACTTAGGTAATAGGTAGGTATTTTCATACTTTTTTTTTAATTGACATTTTAATTTGGCCCATCCAAACATCTAGATAGCAAGGCTCTCTGCTTCTTCAATGGAAATAAGTTTCCTTCTCTGTGTAAAGGAAGGGTACCCCATTACCAGTGTCCTCCCTTTCATAATAGCTGAAGAAAATGGCCCACTCAGATATGTTCAAGAGCAACCAAAATGGCCTCAGGTTATGGTTGGCTCCACAGTCCCTGCCAGGGGTGCTGTCTTTACTACTAATCCCAGCTGTTACTATTTCCCCATTTGACACTGCTGAATCTCTTCTATCTCTATTTCATTCTGTGCCATTCTCTGGGTATAAACAGGAGTTGTGTGGATTTAACAAAAGCTAACACTCTTCTTTAATTTTTCTGTTGAGGATCTAGATATAGCTAAAGCTCGATTATGAGCTGCATGCACAGCAACTGAAATATTGCATATCAAATCATTTTCAAATAAAACGTAGATATATTATATGAAGTTGTGATTACCATAATTTTTGTTTATTATCAATGAATTATTTTCCTTATAAATTGGAACTATATTTATTTGTATAGTAAGAATAACTATATTGTTAATCTTGAGATTAAAAGATTGAAAAGCATATTTTAATATTATGGCAAAACTGAGGAAACATTTTAAAAATCCATTTGAAACAAACTGTGTACTGCATCAAATTATTGTGATGTTCTAAGATATTACTAGAAAATGTATAAGTGCTTTAATAAACCAAAGCATGCAATGGATATAATAAACATCTACGACTGTGAAACGCATTACCACACACTCAGAGGTTTAGAACAAAATATCTTAATTATCTCATAGTTTGTGTCAGAATTCCAGGAATAATATGGCTTGGTCTTCTGCTCAGGGTCTCACAAGGCAGCATTTAATGTACTAGCAAGGTTGCATTTCTGTCTGAAGCTTGAGGTCCCCTTCCAAGCTCATATGATTATTGGTAGGATTCTCTTCTTGCTACTGTAGGAGTATAGTCTCACTTTTCTGCTGGCTGTCAGCTGGGAGATGCTTTTATTTTCCAGAAGCCACTCAGAATTTTTTGCCATGCGGCCCTTTCTCAGGTTCTCTTACAGACCTCAGAGAACATGAGAGATTATTTCTTCAAGACTAGCAAGAGTCTTTCTGGCAGTACTCTGTTAATATGGGGTCTTACATAACATAAGAATCACAGGAATGGCTATCCCAGCACCTTTGCCATATTCTTTTGGTAAAAGCAAGTCAGAGATTTCACTCAAACTCATGGGGAAAACACCTTTTCAAGGGTCAAGACACATAGGGGTCACCTTGTATATGCCCAGCACAACAGGTTACCTTGTAAGTCTCTGTTTCAACATCTTATTAGCCTTGCTTTTAAGATAACCAAATTGGAGTGGGACTAACAGAGACTAATTTATTCATATAAGATTCACTCTTGTGATTTGGCCAAGCCTACCGCAATGAGCAAATTAAATATGTTCAGGACATTTGAACATGTCATTGTGGAGACAGGCATGGGAAATCCAATCTGATACAAAGTCTTATGTTTAGAGAGTGGTCAAACTTATGAACTATCTCAATCAAATATAATAATATTGACATAATCCTCCCTAAGGTGAAAAAATTATTAAATTGTTCAGGAAATACTTGATCTGAGTGTGTCATAAATAAATGTCCTTCAAAAAAAGAAATTTTAAGCTATTTTTGGAAGTAGTTTTAAAAAAGATAAGATTCAATCAATCTAAATTGAGACTAGAGAGAGATTTTGGTTAAAATAATACAGGATATTCATATCCATTCTATATTTATATTTCCTTGAGCTAAAAATCAATTGAGCCAAAATCATCATGTTTATTTATATAGAAAAAAGGATATGACATAAAGGCAAATATAATTTCTAACCTCATTTCACTTTTTCAAAGAGTAAGTATAAAATACACAAATAGAACATACATTTGAAAAAGTTAATATTTAATATGAAGTATAACAATTTTTGAAGTAGGTATTCTGCCTCAAGGACTTTTTGTATAAAATAAAACCTAATGACTGTTGAGATTCATCTGAAGAATATGACGGAGGATAGGTTACAGTATCCTCAAATAAAAATGAGGGTTTCTTGTATTAATTTTAGTGCCTATAATTCCTCTAATCAAAGTTGTATTTGATGGCTTTAGTAAAAACAAAACAACTTGACTTTCTTCTCATCTTTACTTTGTTATTGTCACTTTTGAATGGAAAAATCTTAATGGTATTTGCTTACAGAATTTCCTTTTGTTTTAATTTGTTTAGATTATAGAGCTCAAATTCATCAATCGGACATATGAGTTGTCCTAATTTGTAATTTTTTCCTAAATTTTATTCTAGCATGTAAACATGTAAGCTGTCTCAAATGAACGTCCTTGTCATTTTTGTGCTAAAGATGCATTTACAGATATCAAGTAATTGATATATGCTCCTTTGAATACAGGTTAGCACAAAGGTTTTAATAGAAAATGTAAAGAGTGATGTGATCATTGAAGGGAGCACTTATAGTACAGATAGCTATTAATAGAAGTAGTTGCTTTTATGATTTTTTTTTTCATTACAAAAGATGATTCTTTGAAGACTAGTCAAATACATATGAATAAAAACTCATGTTTAAGATAAATCCCAAGTGTTTAGTCACCAACAAAGGAAAAAGACAAATATGTTTACGTGACACTGTTTAAATATTTCATATTTCATAATATTGAATGCTGATTTTCTTTTAGAGAAAGTAAAACCAATTCATAAATGTCTGAATGGGTATTCAGTGTAAATTGAAGAGGTATTGCATCTTTGCTTAATTGAAATGCTGTTATATGTGGAAATATTAAGTTTGGTATACTTATAAATAGTAAGTTTCAATAAAGTCCCAACCCACAAGAGCTGATAAAAAGTGTGCAAATGAGGCTGGGTATGGTGGTTCACGCCTGTAATCCCAACACTCTGGGAGACTGAGGTGAGTGGATCATCTGAGGTCAGGAGTTCAAGACTAGCCTGGTCAACATGGTGAAACCCCATGTCTACTAATAATATAAAAATGAGCCAGGTGTGGTGGCACACACCTGTAGTCCCAGTTACTTGGGAGGCTGAGGCCACAGAATCGCTTGAACCCGGGAGGCAGAGGTTGCAATGAGCTGAGCTGTCACCATTGCACTCTAGCTTGGGCGACAAGAGGGAAACTCCATCTCCAAAAAAGAAAAAGAAAAGTATGCAAGTGAAATGACAAGGCTGGAATTTCTATAAGGAAACAAAGGTATTCAGTAAACATTTTAGTTAGGTTCCAGGCATCCACATAATTACACAAAAATGCTAGAAGAAACAGAAGTTCAATAGACAAATATTCATTGTGAAGGTAGGGCAAGAATTGCAATAGTTATGAAAGAAATGATTTGCATAGGAATTAGAAGGATTTTGAAAGTTATTTCCAAGGTAAAATGTCAAAAGCCTCTTATACATTCAATACAGCTTCTGTTTTGCTTAGGGCAGCGAATATAAGGTGACCAAATGTTTCTTTCTCATTCTTTCTCAAGAATGGTAAAAGTAAGAAAATCCATGGCCAAAACACGACAAGCTGGTCAACCTAGCAGTGGTTCTTATCTTTTCCCAAATTATCTGGGGAATTTTTTTACAAGAAAAAAAATACATTTAAAACACACCCAAGCTTCTACAAATAGATTATATTTGAACTGGTCTGAGATCAAGTCTGGTATTGTATTGTTTGTATATTAGTTTTATATTGCTGCCATAACAGATTTCCACAAATGTAGTGGTTTAAACACAAATGTATTATCTCATTGTTCTGTAGTTCAGACATCTTAGGTGCAATGTGGCTTGGCTAGTTTCTCTGGCTAGTCTCACAGGACTGAAAGCCAGGTGTCAGCAAGTAGGATCCTAGAGGCTTTGGGGATGAATCTGTTTCCTTACTCATTCAGGTTGCTGGTGGAATTCAATTGCTTGAAGTGAGTAATAGGAGTGAGATCCTTGTGCCCTTGGCTAGCTGCAAGCTACAGACTGTTCCCAAATCCTAGAGTCCACCCATATTCCTTAGGTGGTGACTGCTTACTCCCTCTTCAAAGCTCACGATGCCAGGTTGAACCCTGTTCATGCATCCAATCTCCATGATCTGTCCTCCCTCCGACCCCACTGCTTCATCTCTCCTGCTCTTTCTTCCACATCACTCTGATTCTTTTCCATCCTCTCCTGCTTGTTTAAGGCCCATATAATTACCTTGTGCTCACCTGGATAACCTAAGGCCATCACCTTATTTTAAGGTGAGCGGACTGGCAACTTATTTTCACCTAAAGTCTTTTTTATAGCAGTACCTAGACGAGTGTTTGCTTGAATAACCAAAAGATGGGAATTTTGGAAAATGTCCTTGGAATTCTGCCTAATCCAGTTTGTTCTACTATGTGTTCTCTGAGTAATTCTTTTTATTTTTTAAATTTTTTTATTATACTTTAAGTTCTAGGATACATGTGCACAACGTGCATGTTTGTTACATATGTATACATGGGCCATGTTGGTGTGCTGCACCCATTAACTCGTCATTTACATTAGGTATATCTCCTAATGCTATCCCTCCCCACTACCCCCTCCCGACAACAGGCCCCGGTGTGTGATGTTCCCCTTTCTGTGTCCAAGTGTTCTCACTGTTCAATTCCCACCTATGAGTGAGAATATGCCAGGTTTGGTTTTCTGTTCTTGTGATAGTTTGGTGAGAATGATGGTTTCCAGTTGCATCCAGGTCCCTACAAAGGACATGAATTCATCCTTTTTTATGGCTGCAAAGTATTCCATGGTATATATGTGCCACATTTTCTTAATCCAGTCTGTGATTGATGGACATTGGGGTTGGTTCCAAGTCTTTGCTATTGTGAATAGTGCCACAATAAACATACGTGTGCATGTGTCTTTATAGCAGCATGATTTATAATCCTTTGGGTATATAACCAGTAATGGGAGTATAGATTCAGTGCCATCCCCATTAAGCTACCAATTACTTTCTTCACAGAATTGGAAAAAACTACTTTACAGTTCATATGGAACCAAAATAGAGCCCGCATTGCCAAGACAATCCTAAGCCAAAAGAACAAAGCTGGAGGCATCATGCTACCTGACTTCAAACTACACTACAAGGCTACAGTAACCAAAAAAGCATGGTAATGGTACCAAAACAGAGATATAGACCAATGGAACAGAACAGAGCCCTCAGAAATAATACCACACATCTACAACCATCTGATCTTTGACAAACCTGACAAAAGCAAGAAATGGGGAAAGGATCCCCTATGTAATAAATGGTGCTGGGGAATACTGGCTAGCCATATGTAGAAAGCTGAAACTGGATCCCTTCCTTACACCTTATACGAAAATTAATTCCAGATGGATTAGAGACTTAAATGTTAGACCTAAAACCATAAAAACCCTAGAAGAAAACCTAGGCAATACTATTCAGGACATAGGCATGGGGGTTCTCTGAGTAATTCTAACTTGGCAGCCAGGTTTGAAAAGCATTTTTTAGGCATGCATCCTTGCTATTGTGCTACCTGATCACACCTACTTCCATATTTCTACAAGCATCAGATATTCTCAATATGGGAAGAAATAAACACTCTCTCTAGAACTTTCAATTTTACTATGACATACAAAGAACTTAGAAGTTAAATTACTTTCCTATTGCTGGTATAAGAAATTGCAACAAACACAGTGCCTTAAAACAGTGCAAATTTGTCTTACATCTCTGGAGTCAGAGATTCAAAATCAGTCTCACGAAGCTAAAAACAAGTGTCAACAGGGTAAATTCCTTCTTCAGGCTTTGAAGGGAAGAATCAGTTTTCTTGCCCTTTTACCTCCTAGTGGATGCCTGTATTATTTGGCTTGTGGACACTTCCTCACATCACTTTAATCTATCACTTCCATCATCACACCTACTACAAACTGAACTCCTGTCTCCCTCTTCCAAGGTCCTTTGTGATTATATCATACCCACATTAGTAACTCAATATAATCTCTGTTTCTCAAGGTTCTTAACTTAATCAGATATTAAAAGAGACTCTGCCATATAAGATAACATTCAGAGTTTCCAGGAATTAGAACGTGGACATGTTTGAGGGATAGTTTTTAAGCCTACGACGGAAATAATCATACTCATCTTTACAAAAAGAGCAAGTAGATGAATTTTAAGACACAAAGATTTTAGGTCCCTCAGATAAATGAGGTTGTAGAGCAGAATGCTGTGCCAAAATCTGGAAGGACTCACAGTCAAGATCAGCTTACTGAAGCAAAGGCATGGAGTCATAAACTAATGTAAGTACTTCAATGCTAATTTTTATCGATAACTGGAAACTGAGTGTGGTCCACTATGAGAAATTCTGGGAGGCCACAGTTTCAACCCTTTGTGGACATTGTCTCTAGTAACATCAACAAATTCTCACTGAGAAGGTCTAAGAAAGATGCCATTGTGACTCCAGTAGGTGAGGGAAATTAATTATGAAACATGCCGAGAGCCTTCTCTCTAACAAAGGTCTATTATCTATGGAAAAAGATTTCTCCAGTGTCTTTTTCAAGCTGAGGGAAAGGGATTCTTCCCAATCTAGTCCCCTCTAGGCTTCCTACATCACCTGTGGGTGAAAATGTAACCAAACGCTAGGGCTGACTGCACAGAAAGCCAACCACTGAGATGATGAGTATTGCTAGGAAAGATGGTTTTATTATGGGTAACATCAGCCAGAGATATGGGAGACAAGACCCAGATTATCCTTTCTTTACCTACTAAAGTTATGGGTTTATAGAGTGGGGAAGGAAAACTAGAGGGGCAAGGAAGAGGAGTTGGTCAACAACAGCAGGTGGTCAAATGAGGGTTCTAGCATCTTATTGTAGCCACATATGGAAAAACAGGAATTAACGAGGGGTAAGGAAGAGGTCAGCAGGCAGCAGGTAAATCCCCCCTTTTTTTTTTTTTTTTCTTTTTTTTTTTGAGACAGAGTCTCGCTCTCTCACCCAGGCTGGAGTGCGGTGGCATGATCCCAGCTTACTGCAATCTCCGCTTCCTGAGTTCAAGCGATTGTCCTGCCTCAGCCTCCAGAGTATCTGGGATTACAGGCCCCTGCCACCATGCCCGGATCATTTTTGTATTTTTGGTAGAGACAAGTTTTCACCATGTTGGCCAGGCTGATCTCAAGCTCTTGACCTCAAGTGATCCGCTCACCTTGGCCTACCAAAGTGCTTGGATTACAGCCGTGAACCACCACCCCTGGCCCAGATGCATCTCATTGTACATATGCAAGTTTCTCAAGCTTCAGTTTTATGGGTGTCAGGCTTGTAGGAATATTGGGCCAGTGTCAAAAAAAAAATAGTCAATAGGAGTCAGAGCCTCAAGGAAATAGATCAGGAACACTGAACAAGTGAGGGGACTAGGGAAAAGGGAGATTAAAAAAAATTCTCAAGACATATGCCCATTCAATGACTGAGGATTTAGAATTAAGATGGCTTCATTCCTCCCTGACAATTTGTCACCAAAGCAATGCAGTATAATAACTAAGGATTGAAACTTAAAGAGCTGCAAGATATGTATTATCACTGAGGAGTACTTAGGGAAGCCAAAAATCAATAAGAGACTAAAACAAAAGCATTAGAAAACTATAAATCTGTTGTTTCCTGACGTTTTGATGATCGCCATTCTAACTTGTGTGAGATGGAAACAACAGGTGCTGGAGAGGATGTGGAGAAATAGGAACACCTTTACACTGTTGGTGGGACTGTAAACTAGTTCAACCATTGTAGAAGACAGTGTGGCGATTCCTCAGGCATCTAGAACTAGAAATACCATTTGACACAGCCATCCCATTACTGGGTATATACCCAAAGGATGATAAATCATGCTGCCAAAAAGACACATGCACACGTATGTTTATTGTGGCACTATTCACAATAGCAAAGACTTGGAATCAACCCCAATGTCCATCAATCACAGACTGGATTAAGAAAATGTGGCACATATACACCATGGAATACTATGCAGCCATTAAAAGAATGAGTTCATGTCCTTTGTAGGGACATGGATGCAGTTGGAAACCATCATTCTCAGCAAACTATTGCAAGAACAGAAAACCAAACACCACATACTCTCACTCTACGTGGGAATTGAACAATAAGAACACTTGGACACAGAAAGGGGAACATCACACACCGGGGCCTGTCGTGGGGTCAGGGGATGGGGGAGGGATAGCATTAGGAGATATACCTAATGTAAATGATGAGTTAATGGGTGCAGTCCACCAACATGGCCCGTGTATACATATGTAACAAACCTGCACATTGTGCACATGTACCCTAGAACTTAAAGTATAATAATAATAAAAAAAGAAAACTATAAACCACTGGCACCTATAGCTACAACAAAACTTAAACTAGTCCATCTCTAGCAAGATTTACATCAATACTAATATAAAAAACCTATTTATCTCAGTTAATATTACAGGTAAAAAATGTCAAGTGTTCAACACAAATTACATGGAATGCCAGAGGCAAGAAAAAATATCCTTGGAGGAAACAATACAATTAACAGAACAAGACTATGATATGATAGATATAATTATCAGATGAGGGATTTAAAATAACAATAATCAATGTGCTGAAGGCTTTAGTGAAAAGTAAAAGAAACAAGTTGAAGAACACATGGGTAATGAAAACAGAGAGATGGAAACAAACTGTAGAAAGAGTAAAAAGAAAACGCCAGAAATCAAAAACATCCTGACAAAAATGAAGAATCTCTTCTATTGCTCAACAATAGATTTCACAAAATTGAGGAATGATTCAGTGACCTTGAAATTACAATTCTGTAAAGTAAAACTTAAAGATAAAAAGAATAATAATGTAAGAGAGAACTCAACATCCATGAACATGGGATGATTTCAAAAGGTGTTTTGTAAACAGAATTGGAATATCAGAACTAGTATAAAGAGACAGGAAGACATATTCCAAGTGGTAATGTGTGAGAGCTTTCCAAAATTATTTACAGATAAAATCCTACCACAAATCCAGGAAGTTTGAAAGAATAACAAGCAATATGAACACCAAATTTTTGATTTATGACAATAATATTACTATAGACACAATTTATCATATTGATTTTCAAAGGTCAAGTGTCGCTCTAAGTACTATTGTTTTTAATTTTTGTTTTGTATTTGGGGGTACATGTGCAGGTTTGTTATATTGGTAAACTGCATGTTGCCCGAACTTGGTGTATGGATTATTTTGTCACCCAGGTAATAAGCATAGCACCTGATAGGTAGTTTTTCGATGCTCACCCTCCTCCCAACCTTCACCCTCAAGTAGATCCCAGTGTTTGTTGTTTGCTTCTTTGGGTCCGTATGTACTCAATGTTTAGCTCTCACTTAACCAGAGAGAGCACGCAGTGTTTGGTTTTCTGTTTCTATGTCAGTTCACTTAGGATAATGACCTCCAGCTATATCCATATTGCTGTAAAGGACATTATCTTGTTCTTTTTTATAGCTGTGTAGTATTCCATGGTATACATATACCAAAATTTATAAAATCCACTCTATTGCTGATGGGCATTTACATTGATTTCATGTCTTTACTATTGTAAATAGTGCTGCAATGAACATATGTGTTGATTGTAGACATCAATTCAATGCTATTCATATGAAACTATCTTTTGGTATTCATCAAGATGAATGCCATCTTGTTGGCAGAACAATTTATATTCCTTTGGGTATATACCCAATAGTGGAATGGCTGAGTCAAATTGTAACTCTGTTTTAAGTTCTCTGATAAATTGCCAAACTGCTTTCCACAATGGCTGACCTAATTTCCATTCCAACCAGCCGTGTATAAGCATACCCTTTTCTCTGCAACCTATCCAGCATCTGTTCTTTTTTAAACTTTATTCAATAATAGCCATTCTTACTGGTGTGAATGGTATCACATTATGGTTTTGATTTGTATTTCTCTCCAATGATTAGTGATGTTGAAAATTTCTGTATATGCTTTGTGGCCACATAGGTTTTCTTTTGAGAAGTGTTCATGTTCTCTGCCCACTTTTTGCTGGGGCGGTTTGTTTCTTGCTTGTATATTTGTTCCAGTTCCTTATAGATTCTGGATATTAAACCTTTGTCACATGTATACTTTGCAAATATTTTCTCCCATTTTGTAGGTTATCTATTGATTCTATTGAATTTTTTCTGCTTTGCAGTTCTTTAGATTAATTAGGTCTCATTTGTCAATTTTTCTTTTTGTTGCAAGTGCTTTTGGTGTTTTCGTTATGAAATTTTTGCCAATGCCTATGTCCAGAATGGTTTTATCTGGTTTATCTTTCAGGGCTTTTATAGCTTTAGACTTTACAGTTAAGTCTTTAATTCTTCTTAAGTTGATGTTTGTATATTGTGTAGGGAAGGAAGGAAGGGGTCCAGTTTCCATCTTCTGCATATGGCTAGCCAGTTATCCCCCAGTAGCATTTATTGAATAGGAAGTCCTTTCCTCATCGCTTACTTTTGTTGACTTTGTGGAAGATCAGATGGTTGTAAGTGTGTGGCCTTATTTCTAAGCTCTCTATTGTGTTCTATCAGCCTATCTGTCTGTTTTTGTACCAGTACCATGCTGTTTTGGTTATTATAACCTTGTTGTATAGTTTGAAGTTGGGTGTTGTGATGCCTCCTGCTTCGTTTTGTTCTTTGTTTTTGTTTTTGGCTTAGGACTGCTTTGGCTATTTGGGCTATTTTTTGGACCCATATGAAATTTAGAATAGTTTTTTTGAATTACGTGAAGAATGTGAATGGTAGGTTGATATGATTCGCATTGAATTGTAAATTGCTTTTAGTGGTATGGCCATTTTAACAACATTGAATCTTGCTATTCACATACATGAATTGTTTTTCCCTTTGTTTCAGTCATCTCTGGTTTCTTTGAGCAGTGTTTTGTAATTCTTACTGTAGAGATCTTTCATCTCCTTTGTT
The DNA here is from genome assembly GCF_037993035.2 of Macaca fascicularis. Lineage (NCBI taxonomy): Eukaryota > Metazoa > Chordata > Mammalia > Primates > Cercopithecidae > Macaca > Macaca fascicularis. The sequence goes on along the minus strand of NC_088377.1, from coordinate 25,515,236 downwards.
AGCTGATTCCTAGGTATTTACTTCTTTTGTGGCTATTGTGAATAAAATTGTGCTCTTGATTTGGCTTTCAGCTTGTACATTGTTGATGTATAGAAATGCTACTCATATTTGTGCATTAGTTTTGTATCCTGAAACTTCATTGAAGTTGTTTATAAGATCAAGGATCTTTAGGGCAGAGATTGTGGGTTTTTTCTCAGTATAGAAACAAATCATCAGTCAAAGGAGATAATTTGACTTTCTCTCTTCCTATTTGCATGCCTTTTCTTTCTTTCCCTTGCCTGATTTCTCTGGCTAGTACTTCTAGTACTATGATGAATAGGAGTAGTGAGAGTCACTATCTTTTCTTGTTCCAGTTGTTAAGGAGAATTATTCCAGCTTTTGCCCATATAGTATGATGTTGGATGTAAGTTTGTCATAGATGGCTGCTATTATTTTGAGGTATGTTCTTTCAATAACTGGTCTGTTGAGGGTTTTTAACTTAAAGGATAAATTTTACTGAAAACCTTTTCTTAGTCTATTGAGATGATCGTGTGGTTTTTGTTTTTACTTCTTTTTATGTGATGAATAATATTTGTTGATTTCTGTATGTTCAACCAACCTTGCATCTTATCAATAAAGTCCACTTGATTGTCGTGGATTAATGTTTTGATTTGCTGCTGGATTCAGTGTTCTAGTATTTTGTTGAGTATGTTTGTATCTATGTTCTTCAAGGATACTGGTTTGAAATTTTCTGTGTGTGTGTGTGTGTGTGTGTGTGTGTGTGTGTGTGTGTGTGTGTCTGCTAGGTTTTGGTATAAGAATGGTGCTGACCTCACCAAATGACTTTGGGAGGACTCTCTCCTACTCAGGTCTTTGGAATACTTTTAGTATGAATGGTATCAATTCTTCCTTATACTTGTGGTGGAATTTAGCTGTGAATTCATCTGGTCCTAGACTCATTCTGGTTGGTAGCTTTTTTATTAAAACTTATTCCATTTGGAAACTTATTGTTGATTTTTTCAGAAATTCAATTTCTTCCTGTTTCAATGTTGGGAGGCTGTGTGTTTCCAGTTAGTTATCTATTTCTTCCAGGTTTTCTAGATTGTGTGCGAATTGTATTCATAGTAGTCAGTAGTCCCTCAGTTTTGTTTTGTTTTTGTTTTTTGTATTTCTCTGTGGTTGGTGGTAATGTCCCCCTTTTCATACCTGATTGTGTTTATTTGAGTCTTTCTATTTTTCATTAGTCTAGGTAGCAGCCTATCAATCTTATTTATTCTTTCAAAAAATAAATTCACAGATTCATTGATCTTTTGTATAGTTTCTCATTTTTGCTCAGATCTATTTTTTTTTTCTCCTTCTGATAGCTTTGAGGTTGGTTTGCTCTTGTTTCTCTAGAAACTGGTGTCATATTAGTCTACTAGTTTGTCTTTCTAACTTTTCAATGTGGCTGTTTTGTGCTATAAACTTCTGTCTTCATACTACGTTAGCTGTGTCCAGAGATTGTGATATGTTGTATCTTTTTTCTCATTAGTTTCAAATAATTTCTTGATTGTTGCCTTAATTTTGTTGTTGACCTAGAAGTCATTAAGGAAAGGCTGTTTAATTTCCATATAATTGCATTATTCTGGGAGATGTTTTCAGTATTGATTTCCATTATTATTGCACTGTGGTCTGAGAGTGTGGTTGGTGTGTTTTTGATTTTTAAAAGTTTACTGATAATTGTTTAATGGCCCATTGTGTGGATAATTTTATAGGATGTGCCATGTGCAGATGAGAAGATTCTATATTCTCTTGGTTTTGGATGGAAAGTTCTGTAGATGTCAGTTAGCTTCATTTGGTCAGTTGTCAAATTCAGGTCCTGAATATTTGCTTTAGCTTTCTGCCTCTCTAGTCTGTCTATTATTCTTTGTATGTTATTGAAGTCTCCAATTATTGTGTGGTCATCTAGGTCTCTTTATAGGTCTCTAAGAACTTGTTTTATGGATCTAGGTGCTACAGTGTTGGATGCATATACATTTAGGATAGCTAGGTCTTCTTGTTGAATTGAACCCTTTACCATTATGAAATGCTCTCCCTTGTTTTTTTTTCTGATAATTGATGGTTTAAAGCCTGTTTTGTCTGAAATAAAAATAGCAACTTTTACTCTTGATGATTTTTCATTTGCTCATGAGATCTGTCTCCATCCCTTTACTGAGCCTATGGGTATCATTGCATGTGAGATCGGTCTCTTGAGGACAGCATACAGTTGGTTCTTGCTTCTTTATCCAACTTTCCACTCTGTGCCTTTTAATTGAGGCATCTAACCCATTTACATTCAAGGTTAATATTGATACCTGTGGATTTGATCATGTCTTCATATATTATGCAGACTTGATCATGTAGTTGTTTTATAGTGCCAATGGTCTATGTACTTAAACTTTGTTTTACATTATCCAGAAATGGTCTTTCCTTTTTATAATTAGCACACTCTTAAGGACCTCCTGTAAGACAGGTCTGGTAGTAACAAATTCCCTTAACAGTTGCTTGTTGAAAAGGACCTAATTTCTCCTTCACTTATGAAACTTAGTTTGGCTGGAAATGAAATTGTTTGTTGGAATTTCTTTTCCTTAAGAATGTTAAAAGTAGACCCCCCAAACTCTTCCAGCTTGTAGGATTTCTGCTAAAAACTCTGCTGTTAGCCTGATGGAGTTCCTTTTGTAGGTGACCTGCCCGTTTCTCTAGCTGCATTTAACATTATTTTTCCTTACATTTCAACCTTGGAAAACTTGATGACTAGGTATCTTGGGAATGGTCACCTTGTGTAGTATCTCACAAGGTTCCTCTGCATATCCTGTATTTGAGTGTTGGCCTTCTAGTCTGGTTGGGGACATGTTTACAAACTTTATCCTCAAATAGGTTTTCCAAGTTGCTTGCATTCTCTCCCTCTGCTTCAGGAATGCTAATGAGTCATAGATTTTAATCGCTTTATATAGTGTCACATTTTTCAGAGGTTTTCTTTCTTTTTCTGTTTTTTCTATTTTTTTTTTCTATTTTTTTCTGACTGAGTTATTTTAGATAACAGTCTTTAATCTCAGATTCTTTCATCAACTTGGTTGATTCTGCTGTTAATACTTGCAATTGTATTATAAAATTTGAAGTGAGTTTTTCAGCTCCATCAGATCAGTTTAGTTCCTTCTCAAATGCCCATTTCTTCTTTAAGCTTCTGTATTATTCTGTTATATTCTTATATTCCTTGGATTGGATTTGTACTATTTATTGAATCTTGATGATCATCATTCCTATCCAGATTCTGAATTCTCTTTCTGTCATTTCAGCCATTTTAGCCTGGTTAAGTATCATCGTTGGGGAAATAATGCGGACATTTGGAGGTACAAAGACACTCTGGCTATTTGAGCTGCCACAGTTCTTGTGCTGGTTCTTTCTCATCTCTGTGTACTGAAGTTTCTTCAGTCTTTGCAGATGCTATATTTTGGATAAGATTTTTTTTTGCTTTTATTTTATTTGATGCTGTTGGGGTTTTTATTGTGGTATAAAGTGGGTTCCAGTCTTCATTTCTGGAATATTTTAGTGGGTCAAGGCTCAGCTCAGCACTCCTGGGTTGTGTCTTCCAATTATGGGGAGCTGGTACTGGGTTCTGGCTTTGTTTTCTGGACCCCCAACGTTAGAAATCTGCTATGCTATGGGGGCCAAGGTGTTCCCAGTCCGTGGCCCCAACACTCCCATCAGTGGTGCTGGTGTTGGCATGACTAATGTATTTGGTGCAGAAATGTTTACCTAGGAAAATAGGCCTGTAAATCAGTAAATAATTTTACATTTTTACTAAGAAATTTTTTCAAAGACATTTTATTTTTCCTGAAGTAAAGAGTTAAATCATTTAGGCAAGCAAGTCTCCCCTCAGACAACAGATTGCTGACCTGTCCAAACAGCTTGCTTATTTTACAACAGTTTACTTATCGAGGTTGTCATCTAACTGTGTCCACTAATCTTAATTATGTCTCCATCTTTGCACAAACCGAATTAGCTTCTTTCTTTGAAAGAGGCAAAATAATCAGCTCTATCACAGATCTAGACATCCTGTAAATACCGTCCTCTGTCCATTCCATTCTGAAATGCTGCAGACTCAAGACTCTTCTTTTTGGTAAGAACAATTTACTTATCTTTCTTTGGTGAACAGTTTTCTTTGTTATTTTTGATCTTTTGATGGTACCAGCAGTCAAAACTTATTTTATAGCAAATGTAGAAATAAGTTCTCATCCATGCTTTGACTCAAAGGTCTCAACAGTCTTCAGTCATCTTATTGAATGCATCTTATTAAAATACATCTCCACTGTATATTTTTCTCTATGGAAATGAGCTTCCTTAAAAAACTCACCCACTTCTATGCAACAGAATAATTCATCTTAATTTCTAGTTTTTACCATTCTTTGAACTCCAGTCCTGTATTTTCGACTGCCTGCAGGACTTTTCCACTTGACTGCATTTCCATCATCTGTCACCATTCAACTGACACTATTTAAACTAAACTCATCTATGCCAAAAATGTAATTCTCTGGACTTCATTATTATACCAAAATTTGACAGGCGTTTTAAAACTCTTATGCATACATTCCTTGTCACCCTATTAACATTGTAAATGTCCTGAGGAAAGGGATCTCATAAGATACTTCTCAATATTGTCCTTCTCTTCTGCTAAGCACAATGCAGTGCATGAGGTGCTCAGTAAAGAGAGAAAAAGTGAAAACTGAGAGAGCTGTAAGTCATTTTAATTACTACATAAAATTAGGTTCAGCATGACATTTAAAATTACAATTTAATTTGATTCAATGGTCATGAGCTAGTGTCATCAGGGCTGCTCAGAAAACCCCAGGGGTATTTATAATGAATAATTATTATACCTTGAACCCTAGGCAGGATGTTCTTAGGTTTTGGGTAACATGAAATGAACCCTGGAGGTGTTATTAGGGAAAAGAGAAAAAATGAAGACAGACAGGTAAGGGTTTCTCTTTAATCTTTTTGCTTTCTCTCACTGGAGTAGTCTACTGACAAGAGGCAATTAAATTTTCAAGGATATTTGAGACAGGAAGCCCATTTTAAATATGGAAGAGGAAGTAGAGTGATAGAAGGGTTAGATAAGTCAACTCCAGCAGTGCAACCTTAAGAATAAGTTCTGAAAGGAAATCCCTGTAAACTGTTTGGTTTTCTTTTATAGAATCACCTAAGTTGGTCACCATAGAGATGATACAAGCAAAGACAGTCCTCTCTTCCTCTAAGCTTGCAAATGCCTTCATAAGAACAGGCACCATCAAATTCCACCCCCAAAAAGAGAGCTATAATAGAAAGACAGCAATATTGTTAAACACCAGAACTTCTGATCTATGCCCCAGAAGTAGTAGTAAAAAGGAATCAAGACAACAAATGTATTTTTTTCTTCCTATAATATAATTGTAGGTAAACATGAGAAGTCATATATTATTAGGTCAGGAATAAGTAAAAATGATGCAGCATTCATTTTCATTCAATTTAATTCACCAAATACTTTGTAAAAGTCATGTAGTAGATATTCTAAGAACATTGTGTATACACAAAGGGAGTTAATACATAACCTATTCCCTCAAGAAGATGCATTTATTTGTAGTTAGAAGCCCCGGTGCTATGTGGAAATTCTATATATTTTTATTCCATTCCTCTTTCCACTCTCTTAGGTCATTTCACACTTTCTCATTCTTATTAAACTTCTCAAAAATCATTCTGACAAAATAACTTGTATAACTTCCTCAGGACAGAAAATATATAACAAAATGAATGTGTGAATGAAGTAAAATAATTTCAATATTTCTTTGTAATGCAAAAAAACAACTTATTTGTCAAATAGCTCTTATTCTCATAGCTTATTTGTTTTTATAGAAATATTGCCATAATTCTGGTTGCTCTTTTACACTAGCCATCACATAGGTAAATGAAAAACCTTTCTCATGTAATTTCAGAAGGTAATGCATTTTAATGTAACCCTATTTTTTAACATTTTGATTTTAGAACACAGCTTTAGTGTTGATAAGACATAATTATACACATGTATTAATAATTACACACATGTAGAGGTATTATATATAATAGAAATTTAATAAACTATAAACAAAAATAAAATTATAAGCAAATGAACATTATTGAAATACATTATTAATAAAACGGATGCAGTAGGTAAAGCTAATTAAAATCAAAATATTTACTGAATCAACTTACTCCTATAATTTGCATTGCCGGCTAAAACCCAGCTATAAAAATTTCGATCAAAGATTTTTATTTCATAGAAGATCTGACACAGCATAAATTTTAATCACATTTATTTTATTTGCAGATTAATTTGAGTAATTTGAAAAAGTATTAATGTTACTTAATTACTCTTGACACCTTACAGTGCCTCCTGTAAGCACTGTTAGTGATACTGAATTTAAGTTACATTTAACAACTATCAGAAAATAGTTTTTAAAGTAAAAATTATGATTTGGAGTTTACCAACTAAATCTTGTTAGCTTTCACTGTCTCTATTGAGAAGAGCAGCAATTCTTATCTTCCTCCTTTTTCCTCTTTAATTAACAAGAGAGTATTTGATCATAGCCATAAAATCAATTCAGGTCTTGCCTGACACCCTTGATTGCAATGGTGTACAGTTTGTTGTATTAGCCCATTTTCATGCTGCTGATGAAGACGTATATAAGACTGGGTAATTTAAAAAGAAAAAGAAGTTTAACAGACTCACAGTTCCACGCAGCTGGGGAAGCCCTCACAATTATGGTGGAAGGCAAAAGGCACGTCTTCCATGGCAACAGGCAAGAGAGAATGAGAATTGAGTGAAAGGAGAAACCCATGATAAAACCATCAGACGCCATGAGACTTACTGGCTACCACAAGTACAGTATGGGAGAAACTCCCGTGATCCAGTTATCTCCTACTGGGTCCCTCCCACCACACAAGGGGATTATGGGAGCTGCAATTCAAGATGAAATGTGGGTGGAGACACAACCGAACTATATCATCGATCAAAGCATTCTTGTTTTCTCTGATAAACTGATCTAGAAAGTGCTGCTTGTGATCAGCTTTGGTGATGATGATCAGTGAAATGGTTAAGGAAATCTACAGATTTCGTAGGTTTGTGCGTTGACAGCCAGCCAGCATCTATTTCTCTTTTCATGATGAAGTAACTAACAAAGCTCTGTCCAAAATTTTGAATTTCTCTTTAAATGCATCATGATTGTAGAACAGAGGTTACAATCAAGTATTCAGTCACACAATCACCCTCATCAGTCATTAAAGTGCATACCTGGTGTTCCAGTTATTCGGTGTGCTATAACAAACTACCTGGAACTTAATGGCTTGAAATAGTCACCATTTCATTATGATTGTCCATTCTGTGCATCAATAATTAGGATTTGGCAAAGAAGGAATGGTTTGTTTACGGAGAGACTCCAATGTCTGGGAATAACTTGAAAATATAAAGATTTCTTTTTAAAAGTTTTATCTTTAAATTTATTTTTATTCCATGTATTTAAGGTGTACACAATGATGTTTTGATATACACATGAATTTGGAGCCATGTTTTAAGATCACCGTCTGTATCTGGTGAGGGGTAGGAGAGGATAGAAGAATGCTGCTAGAGATGGCTCCTAAAACAGACCAGAGAAAAGAGTCTGAAGTAGCAACTTAGCTAGCATGTTTAATCTACATAGAGTATAACTAGAAAATAGTCATATTCTAGGTTGAGATACAAGAAATGGGATGTGTAAGAGAAAGATAATGAAGATGCAGATAAATTCTCCATTTTCAGTGTTATTTGGTTCTACATAGTATATTGGTAAAAGACTACAACTATTTATTTTTCTATTTATGACAGCATCATTGTAACATATTTTTTAACCCAAATGCATACATTATTGTAGCAGTTTGCTTAATAACTCTTTTTTATTCTGAAGCTTCCCAGGCAAATGCTAAGTGAACATAAAATGAATATATATTATCTACACACTTAATATAAAAAATAAATGAATGAATGGGTAAAGGTAGAGTTTTTAAAACATAAATGATTTAATGTTTTCAATAAAACATTTTTATTATAAATAGTTCAGGGATAATTTTTAATTCCTTATTTCCCTTAAAATAATTCAAGATCATTACTCTAAAAATATTCAACAAACCACTAATCATAGAATTAATATAAATGTAGCAATCCCTTCTGTACCTTGGAAAGAGTCAAAATCTACCACATAATTATTAGGGAATTAATATTTTGGAAAAAAGCTTAAATACACTAATTAAAGGGTTTGTTTTTAAGTGTAAAAGGTTATTACCAAGTAATGTGCTGGTAAGTGTCACTAACAAATGGTTAGGAAATGAAAGTTATGAACAATAAAAATTAATTCAAGTTCATTTTTTATCTAGGAGTATTAAATGCTTTATCGTTACACTTAGTTGTAACTTCACTTCATCCGACTCCATATCACTGATGTCAGAGATTTCAGAAGAAACGTAAGTATGATATTCCTCATGGATTGCTCGTCAGAGATGTTGATTATGCTCAATTATTTGCTATAAAAGCAGGATTAAAGTTTATGAGCATAAATGAGAGATCTTGGTGTACTATACTGAACCTTTACTTGAGAATTTTCTGCTAAAATATCAAAATGTCTTAATCCTCTGTATTATTATGATCATTCATTCATTCAGAATTTCTCGAGCACCTTTTAGGTACTTGAAATAAACCACTAACCACAACAAAAGTTTCTTTCCTTATCTTGTAGAACAACAAACACAAAATAAGTAAATTATATGATATGTTTTTATGTGATAAATACTATGAAAAATAGAAATATTAGAAGAAATAGAGGTTTGGGGAGTCAAGGATGTGTATCATGGTTTATAATTATGAAGATACTGATCAGAATCAATATAGGCCTCACTGGGAAGATGTCATTTGAGCAACAACTAAAAGGAGGAAAACCATTAATTTGTCAGGATATTTGCAAGTTCATAAAGCAGACGTGTGCCTTCCCTGTTTGTGAAACCTCTGAGATGTTGGTAAACCTGAAATGAGATATTCAAGGAAAAGGTACTGAGGGAAAGAGAGGATGGTGCAGTCTGCAAATGTATGTGGGAACCTGTGGGCTACTGTGATGAATTTGCTTATACTCTGACTGAAATATGGAGCCAGTATTAGATTTTGACATGTCTGACAGAGTCACTCTAACCACTGGGTTAAGTGTAGGTTTGTAAGAGTGGAGTTAGGGAAATTAATTCGAAGGCCATTGCAGAAATACAAACAAGAGATGACAGAGTCGAGGACCGGCATGTTAGTAATGGAGGTGGTGAGCAGGGGCCATTTTCTGCATATTTGCAAGGTAAATGCCACAGAATTGCCTGATGGATTGGAAAAGAAAAGAGATATGTGAAAAAGGAAAAAGAATAGTCAAAAAGAGGCTTGTTTGGGCCAAACTAATTGGAAGGGCCGCGTCGCCATCAGCTGGATGCATAGAAGACTGCAGCGCAGCAGATGTGGCAGGGAGTGGTGGGGAAGAGCAACGCTTCTGTTTTAATTAAGTGTGAAGACTCACCACATGTGTGGAAGTTTCTGTTCATTCAAAAAAATGTTTTGTTTGTTTTGGTAAGGCTAACACTGATTATTTTTTAAAAGAACTTAGTTTAATAGTCGTAGAATTGAGTCAATTTCTACCAGAGCATTGTATTGTGAAAAGAATTTGCCATATGACATGTTTTGGTTAATGGAAGCAGAGGTGAAGTAACCCACGGCTTGAAAAGTGGTCACCCAATGAGACTTGCCCACTCTTCTCTCTGGGATGTTTTTTGTCATTGTATGAACAGGTCGGGGATAATATTTTAAAGGATGAGAGACCACTCAGAGAAAGTGCCAGAGTGTCTTAGTTCCAGCTGGACCCTGGAGGGAAACCATACAAGACACCCAACCCAGATCAAACAAACCACCTAGCCAAGTAACAGTCAAAGAAAATCTTGTTGTTTTGTTTCGTGCTACTAATTTTTTGAGGGAAGCTGGGGGACACATTGTGATGTAGCAAAGGTTAACTGATATAAATACCAACCAGGTTAGTTATTTAGTTAATTTCATTGATATTATAATCTAGATGATTACAAAATCTCCAATTCATTGAAAAAAGACGAAACTTTTGAGACCAGTAAGACCTGACTTTGAATCTGGACCTTGATACTTTGCGGTTGCATGACTCTCATCTCTTAATTTTGCCGCGTTTCAGTTGGGTTCTAAGAAAAAATTGGGGACACAACCTTGTATACTTTTTGTACATGAAATAAACTCTATAAAATAGACTCAGCATATGCTACATGCTCAACAAACTGTTATTGTTTTTATTAATTACATGTCATTATTTAGACATCATGTAATTTACTTATTCTGTTTTTTTCTATTTATATTATGATTATTTTTAATATTTTGCTGTCAAAGTTTTAGAGCTTAGTACTGAGATTCTCAACTGGCATTAATTACATTTTTGAGCATTTTACTAACATTTCATGGAATTCCAATCAGCATTACAATTCCTTGAAAAAAAGAAAAACAAAAATAAAAAACATTATCTTGCTTCCTTCCTTGTATATGTACCCATAGTTGATCTTTCTTTCCTGGCAGAATTGTGGGGAAATTGAGTGGCCTTTGAAGGCAGTCATGACAGTGTCTGTAAAAGATTTACAGCACTTAATCTGTCAGAGATTTGTCCTTAGAATTAAAGAGCAGTAGGATATCTTTAGACCACAGGTCGCATGCCTAGTTACATTCAAAATATCTTGTAAAATTAGTTTCAATGTCAGCATACTAATGCCTATGTCAGCTTTTTAAAAAGAGTGGCAATGATATACAGCCACCTAAACTTTGACTGGAGACTATAAAATAGATGGAGTGGTCAAATTTAGTCCTAAGTAACCTTTTATTCAATGACAGTAATTACTTATTTGAACCTTTAATTCATGTAAATTTGCTTGAACTTTCAAGTGACTACCCACATATTTTCCATTTTGACAGATAAAATTGAATGACTAATATGTAGAACAGCCTACCTAATGGTTTGGTGTGATTGACAGTTAAAAAAAAATCATAAAGCACCTTTTCCTCTGCCAGATTTGAAAAGCTAAATCTTTAATGAGATCGATTTACATTTATTACTTTTTTCACTATTTTTACAGAAACATTCTCCAAAATAAAAATTAATGATCCATGAATGAGATTCAAGAGATTTATGAAAACATGAAAATTTCTTGTATATATACACTTTGCTTGTGAGCATTCTAAACTTTTCATCATTTTTCAAGTTTTGTGTGTGTGTGTGTGTGACCCTGGTGAAATTCCAATCACTGCTTTAATGACATTTTAAACTTTTGTGAATCAAATAACAAGTGACCTTACCAAAAATATATTACAAATGTATTGCTCCACTGAAAGAATCAAATAGAAATATTCTTCTTAATTTTTCCTACCAAATATTTTTCTCTAACTCACTTGCATTGGTTATAATATATGGACATATTTATTGATATAAAATGCATGTATTTATTGAATAAAATCATCTGAAATGGTTTGCTTTAAGGAGGCTGCTAAAAAAAATCATGTTTTAGTTTTACATTTGTGTTTTTGTCATTTCTGATAGAGCAGATGACAAATCAGTCATCTATTGGTTCACTATCCTGAATTTTGGAATACCAACTTTGTTCTTGAACACATTATCTGGAATTGTGGTAGTGCAGCCACATTTTCCCCCAGAACTAACACTCCGAAAGTCGATGGAATTGCACTGTTTTTGAGAACTTTCAGTCAGGTTGCTATGGGAGTGATTATAAGGAGTAAAGCTTCCTATGGTTTCACTGAACTATTTGAACAGACTCCCTCCCAACTTACTTGCCACCTCTCTGTTACTGTATCTTAAAGCCTAGCTCTATACTAACCTGAAAAATCTTGCTTAAGCTATAGAACCACAACATTCTTTCTAAGTTTATCAATTCAGGCTCCTATAACTTGGAACCAGTGGACATCCAGATACACAATAGATGACTCATGGCAGATTTGTTTTTTTTAAAGTTAAAGCAGGTATCATGATACCTGCCATTTTAAAGCAGGTATCATGATACCTGCAATTAAACTGTAATTTCTGTTTTTGTAGTTATTACTGGTTGCCGGGTTTTTTTTGTTTGTTTTTGTTTTGTTTTGTTTTTTACTAATTCTAATTACAGGTTGTTCTCAGATTTTATCAGCAATGCTTGACCAATTTACCATAAATGATGATTACTGAAATCCACTGTCACTTTCTAATCCAATAGATCTTGGATGTAGCCCAGGGATATGCGTATTTTCTGCGCTTCCCCTAATGAGTCTGCCTCTGGTTTTCTGAAGATCCTGGTTGGAAAAAACCATTTGAGAATGTAAGTTGGGTCTCTCACCTAAGAGACTGTCTCTTTTCCCTAACCTTCGTAAATTGCAGTCAGCAGATCCCTAACCTTCGTAAATTGCAGTCAGCAGATCCCTAACCTTCGTAAATTGTAGTCAGTAAATCTTGTACGATCATGGAGAAAATTTAAGGCATACTTTTAGAAATGAGGATTCTTATTTTTGTATGTAAACTTTTATGCTGTTTATGTCACCATCCTCCCCACTTCTATTTTTTCTCACGGATATTCAGGTTTATTATTATTTAAAATCAGAGGATAGTACAACTGGAAGAGACATATATAATGATGTAATAATGCCTCAATTACATATGAGAAACCTGAGCCTAGAAAAGATACAACTTTTACTTTAAAAGTAATGACTTTTATAAGGTCATTTACCTAAAAGGTATATATAATAATACTAGTTCTATTAGTAAAGCTAGATTTACTGGCACTCATTTTAGTGCTATTTTTACCAGATAATTTTAGGATCTTGTTATTAGAACTTTGCTCAGTGATAAAATTTAATTTTACTTTTAATTATGAAGCAATATATGCTTATTGTAAAGGCACAAATATTTCAAATATTCCACAATAAAGAACAAAAAAAGTAAGTAATGTTTCCTAGTTTTCCAATGTTAGTTTTCAGAGATAAAGTATATTTTCCATACGTTTTTTTTGTTTTTTGAGTCAGAGTCTTGCTCTGTGGCCCAGGCTGGAGTGCAGTGGCATGATCTCAGCTCACTGCAAACTCAGCCTCCAGGGTTCAAGTGACCCTCTCGTCCCTCAGCCTCCCAAGTACCTGGGATTACAGGCCTACACCACCACGCCCATCTAATATTTGTATTTTTAGTAGAGATGGGGTTTCACTATGTTGGCCAGGCTGGTCTCCAACTCAACCTCAAGTGATCTGCCCACCTCAGTCTCCCAAAGTGTTGGGATTACAGGCGTGAGACTGTGTCTGGCTTATTTTCCACACTTCTTAATGGAAACAAGGTTATGTATCTGTGTTTATGTATATATACAGCAAAAACCTATTAGATATATAGAACTGTTAAGTGTTTGATTGAACAATGTGTCATACAACATGATCCCTGATTTCAGAATATTGAAAAACATATATTGTTAAAAGAAGATAATATTGAATTCTAATACAGATCCTTTCAATTTCTAGTTGTGTAACTTTAAGTGATACAAGCAATTGAAGTGTTTCTGCAAAGCCCATGTTATAAAGTTGCAAGCACTGGACTTAATCACACATTTTATTGATAAATCCAATCCCCAAAATGTATTTATTCCTGACTTGTTTACCCGCAGGACATATGCTATGTCCTAAGAAGATGAGAATTATTCATTAATCTCTTCCTCACCTCAAATTCCTGTTTTTATGTCCCTTTTCTCATGAACAACCAACTTGAATTTTTCTCCTAGAAATAAAATACACTTAATAGAAAATTTCAAAAAATAATTATTGTAAATGCATACTAGTTGTACACATCTATGGGAATCATGATATTTTGATACAAGCATACAATGTGTGATGATCAAATCAGGATAATCATTATATCTATCACCTGAAACATTTATCATTTCTTTGTATTAGGAACATTCCACCACCACTCTTTTTTTTCCTCTTATTTTGATTTCAATAGTTTTTGGGATACAGATGGTTTTTGGTTACACGATAAGTTCTTTAATTATGATTTCTGAGATTTTAGTGCACCCATCACCCAAGCAGTGTGTAATCTTTTATTCTTTAGCCCCCACCAGCCTTTGCCCTAAGTCCCCAAAGTCCATTATATCACTCTTAATTAAGCCTTTGCGTTTTCACAGTTTAGCTCCCACTTTTATGTGGGAACATACGATATTTGGTTTTCCATTCCTGAGTTACTTCACTTAGAGTAATGGCCTCCAACTCCAGCCAAGTTGCTGCAAAATATATTATTTCATTCCTTTTTATGGCTGAGTAGTATTCCACGCTGTATATATGCCACATTTTCTTTATCCACTTGTTGGTCAATGGGTCCTTAAGTTGGTTCCGTTTCTTTGCAATTATGCATTGCCAATACCACTCTTTTAGTTGTTTTGAAATATATAATAAATCATTGTGAACTACAGTGGCCCTATTGTGCTACCAAACACTAGATCTTATTCTTTCTACCTAACTGTATTTTTGTTTCTATTTTGTATTTATTAAACATCCCCTCTTTATCCTCCCTCCCTACTACTTTTTCTAGTTGCGGGTAACCATTATTTTCCTCTTTTCTTGAGTTCAATATATTTTTTTAGCTTCCACATATCAGTGCAATCATGTGATATTTGTCTTTCTGTGAGCAATTTCAAAATCATTTCATAAGGTTTGCTTATTTTTATTTTTAGTAGAAACATGTGTTATTGCTAATGACATTACTTTTTGTGCTTACCTTCCCTTTTCCCGGGCAGTGTTATAACTTTGTCAAATCAATGCTCTTCCATACTGCAGCAGGTAATAAATTCAACTTTTGGTGATGAACAGGCTATTCTGATGGTCTTTGGGGAGCCATATTCTATATTTTTATGTCATATTATTACTATAATATTACAAAATAATCCTTTATAAAGCCAAATAATTAGTAAAATTAAAATGTTCCTGATTGTGATCAAATATTTCATTAGGCTGTAATGTTTTCCTTTATTGTCTAAGATTTCTTCATTTGGTCTCATTTCTGCAATGTAAATTATTTTGTAACCAATTGTTATTCACAATAGTCCGCAATTAATTAGTAAGTTGAAACAGTTATTACAAAGAAGTTGTCTGTAGATGTCTTCTAAAGTTTCCAAATCTTACTTCATAAACTATCTTTTTTCCTCTACACCAGATATTTATTTTTTTCTTTTATGCTGTAACTCTTAGGTTGTTAATTTCTGAATTGCAAATGCACACAAATAATCGAAGTTCACATCTCCTACTAATTAATTCTATGTTAAAGTTAATAACAAGTGCAATTACTTTAGCTATTCGTGAACACCTTCCACAGCTTTCAACATAAGGGCTTATTTTTAAGCCCTTTTTAATGTTAAGCATAAGAAAGATTATATGTAGGGTAATTCATGTCTAATTGAGTTAGACAAACTCTAAAAGGGCCTCCAATAATTCTCTAAAAGGGCCTCCAAACTCTAAAAGGGCCTCTACTAATTACAGGCGTGAGCCACTGTGCCCGGCCTGCAATATTGTTTTTACATAGAGGTTA
This sequence comes from Macaca fascicularis, assembly GCF_037993035.2. Lineage (NCBI taxonomy): Eukaryota > Metazoa > Chordata > Mammalia > Primates > Cercopithecidae > Macaca > Macaca fascicularis. Next base: position 25,499,571 of record NC_088377.1, on the reverse strand, counting down.
TATGCTAGCATTGGAATTGCAACGGGAGTGGTAAAGAGGGACTAGTGGTAAGAGGCCAATCATGCCTATAACTAAAAATCTAGTAAACTTGGGGTGTTCAGGGAGAAAAGAAAACAATCACCGAGGTTTAACTGCAATGGTGGAACTACTGGGTATTTGTATTATAGGATAGTTGGGAGGAATAGAAATATGGATTTAGAACGCACATAAGGCTACCTTACCTTATAAATGTCTTCTTAAAATGCAGAGGCTCGGCCGGGGGTGGTGGCTCATGCCTGTAATCTCAGCATTTTGGGAGGCCGAGGCGGGCGGATCACGAGGTCAGGAGATTGAGACCATCCTGGCTAACACGGTGAAACCCCGTCTCTACTAAAAATACAAAAACTTAGCCGGGCGTGGTGGCGGTGCCTGTAGTCCCAGCTACTCGGGAGGCTGAGGCAGGAGAATGGCGGGAACCCGGGAGGCGGAGCTTGCAGTGAGCCGAGATCTGGCCACAGCACTCCAGCCTGGGCGGCAGAGCGAGACTCCGTCTCAAAAAAAAAAAAAAATACTGTAATAAATGTTGTAAAATACTGCTTAGCATATCTCATTACTTTTTTTTTTTTTTTTTTTTTGAGACCGAGTCTCGCTCTGCCGCCCAGACTGGAGTGCAGTGGCGCGATCTCGGCTCACTGCAAGCTCCGCCTCCCGGGTTCCCGCCATTCTCCTGCCTCAGCCTCCCCAGTAGCTGGGACTGCAGACGCCGCCACCACGCCTGGCTAATTTTTTGTATTTTTAGTAGAGACGGGGTTTCACCGTGTTAGCCAGGATGGTCTCGATCTCCTGACCTCGTGATCCGCCCACCTCGGCCTCCCAAAGTGCTGGAATTACAGGTGTGAGCCATTATGTTTTCAAATTGTCTTATTGTCAAAGAAAACAAATATTTCCTCATTTATTCCCTCATATGTTTACTCAAGAACTTTAAATGTGAGTCTAGGTCAAGTCCCAAAGATTCCCTCAAAATCACCCTGAGTTTATTGGTTACTAAAAGCAAAAACCATTATTACCTCTGTAGGGTCTTGGTAGCATATGGGGGAGAGAGGTTATAGTTAGGATACTTATAAGAGCTTGGGACTGGTATAAGGTAGATTTTTAAAATTAGTATCCTAATCAGCATTTGCAAAAGAATGATTTACAAATAGTCCTCAAAGTGAGTTGAGCTAAATATTTTGTTGTGAGATTGAAGAATACAAGCATCTATTTCTCTGAGAAAAGAAAGATTACCCTGACCATGCAAGGGGTGGTGTGTTTGGATAAAAGGAGATTCAGACAGTTCTTAAACAATGTTATTTGCAATTTCATCTCACAAATGTTTTTTGCAATTTATCTGTCTGGATTAGAAATTTCTTGGAATAATAGAATCCCACCAATGTAGATTTTTAATTAGAAAATTTAAAGTTACTGTAACCCTTGTAGCTGTAGATGGTTTTAGTTTGCACATGCTATTGTAATATGTAACTTTATGGAACTAACTGTCTATAGGAGGAGAAGACTGGATATTTGACAAACTCAAGGTCACATATAGAATGTAGAGGAACAGACAAATATTTCTTGCTGGGTTCTACCTGTGTGTACAGTTTAATTATAAATCTATTATAATATTTATTAATGATGTGAGTCATAGTGATTTACCAATAAAGATTTATCAAAATAAATACAGAAGAGACACTGACATATTTGTTTATTATTCAGTAAGCTCCTGTAAACATTTTTCCAGTGTCCATATTTTCCTCTTTTGGTTAAGGAACCATCTCTCTCTCTCTCTCTTTTCTTTTTTTCAAGACAGAGTTTCACTCTTGTTGTCCAGGCTGGTGTGCAATGGTGCCATCTCAGCTCACCACAACCTCTGCCTCCTGGGTTCAAGTGATTCTCCTGCCCCAGCCTCCCGAGTAGCTGGGATTACAGGCATGCGCCACCACGCCCAGCTAATTTTGTATTTTTAGTAGAGACGGAGTTTCTCCATGTTGGTGAGGCTGGTCTCGAACTCCAGACCTCAGGAGATCCGCCCGCCTCTGCCTCCTAAAGTGCTGGAATTACAGGCATGAGCCAACGCGTCTGTTTTAAAATTAATTGTCTATTTTAAAATTATTTGTCATATGTGTGGTTACTGGCTAATTTCATATTATTCATATTGAAAAAGGGCAGCACAAGGTCATGGCATTTCAGAATCCATATTAAAACATTGCAGATCTTGCCATGTACATTTCCTCAACACCATTGCCAGTTACTCATTACACCATTACTCATGGGGCTGCATTATCCAATGTGCAACCGTTAAACATTGGCTTCTGTTGACTCACTGAATGTTTTTTACTATGACATTCAGCCACTCAATTATATAATGAGCACAGACTATGTGCTAGGTAATAAAGGTACTGAATAAGTATATCATCAAAAACATTTATATAATTTGTAAAAATTGATATTACTTTGATAAGTTTTACTAGTGGTTTTACTAGTCAAACTGCTTGTCTATTTAGGTCAGGTTAAATCTATTGATATATTTCTTAGCATTTTTTAGTTTTTGAAGCCATTAGCTACCTAAATGAACTTCATTCAACAAATAAGAAGAGTTTCCTTAATTTTTCAATCATTTAAATATTTAATGAACATGGAAGGTTTTATCTTATCCAATGTACTACACATGCACAAAGAGAAAAAAGATTTGCTTCTGCTGTTGTCTGATTTGATATAGGCTAGAGATAAGATATATGGTTAATGGATATTTCAATATTTTATAGATCTAGAAGAAAAATTAAATATTACAAACTCTACCTTATCATTTTGTGATTGAGGTAACTAAAGCCCAGACATTTTAAATGACTTCCCTAGAGGAAGACACAGATCTTTTCAGTGGAAGAACAAGAGATTTAAACTCAGCTTTCATGACTCCAGGTCTAGTTCTTGGTTTACTGACTAATATTTTGCTATAGGAAAAGGAAGATAACAAAAAAAGAGGGAAAATGTGTTCAACATCAGTGTCTTATCAAAATGGGCTATTGGTTGTAACACCTAGAGGGAAATAACCTTGCATTTTAATAGTACCTAGAGAGAAATAGAGTGATTTATAAGACATGGCAGCAATCTTTTTAGCCTCTACTGAAAGGACTAAGCAATATCTAGAGTTGCCATTCATTTATTAATTGTGGAGCCAAAAGAAACAGTTAAGAACGTAAATATTGGTGTAGAAGAAAAGAAAACTTGAAAGCAAATTGAGAAAATAATATTAACAGTCAAATAGAAGAACATGTGTAACATGACCTAAGAAAATTTTATTTCTCTATCCGAGATAAGAAGACTCACTAAATTGTATAGAACATAGCAATGCAACAAAGAGCAGGGTAGCAAGATCAGTGGCTGATGACAAATATAGGTATTGAAAGATTGATTAAAAAATCAGGAAGATGATTATGGTGGCAAAGTAAAAGGATTCTAATTGAAATAGTAGAATACTAGAATGAGATGTGAAAGGGTGAAATTATCAGAAATGCAATGTTGTTATGTAGCAATGAAAACTCTTTTCCTCATTGGTCTTTGTTAGAAGAGAGTAGCTGTTTGGCAAAAGTTCTTAGGGGTTCAAATATTATTTGAAAAGGAGTCACTTATGATAGAGCCATCTGAGGAATTTGGAAGATCTAGAGATGATACTTCCAAGATCAAGATCTTTTATGAAGTGCAATTAATTCAGCAACATATTAGATGCACAGAGTTTTAAAATAATATTGTATTACAAGACTTTTTAAAAAATATTACTTTAAATTCTGTACAGAATGTGCAGGTTTGTTACATAGCAATAGATGTGCCATGGTGGCTTACTGCATCTATCAACCCACACAAGACAAGTTTTAATTGCATTTTTTGGCATACATGTATTACAGAAATATTCAAATTAATTTGTGAAGTTACTTGAAATATGTGTATTTGTATCACCCTGTTGTAGATGGCTCTACTCCATATTTAACATGTTTCCTACGTGCTAGCATTGGGATTGTGATGGGATTGGTAAGGAGAGACTAGTGGAAAGAGACCAACCACACCTATAACCCAAAATCTAGTAAACTTGGGGTGTTCAGGAAAAAAAGCAATCAGTTACCGAGGTTTAACTGCAATGGTGGAACTACTGGGTATTATAGGATCGTTGGGAAGAATAGCAAACATTAGATTTATTTTAAAGACATTCGTAGATCATCTACAATGAGATTAATAGAGTTGGACATGAGATTAAAAAATACCGATGCAAAATAGGACTGAGGTGCAGATTTTGTTATTATTAGCTTAAGGGTCAGTGTTAATATTGACAAAGACTCTTTCTTTGACCAAATTCTAGACAGGTTCCTCTGAGCTTTTTGTTTCATTAGTTCTCATTCTTGGGCCTTGATGTCAAGAGCCTAGTTGTAGCATGAACCTTCTCAAGTCAGTTTAGCAAGAAGCCTCACCCTGGATATCTGCTCACTCTCAACATCTAATCAAATTCCTCATCCTCCACCACCCCCCAGGGGTATCTGATCACCCCATCCTGTCCTCAGCAAGAATCTTGTTTATTTAACCAGAATGTACCCTTATCCCTGATGTTTCCTTTTAGTAATTTTTCATCCACTGATCCTCTCTCTGTTCCTGGGATATAAATCCTACGTGTTCATGCTGTATTAGAAGTTGAGCTCAATTTTTCTCTTCTACTGCAAAACCCTATTGCAGTAGTCCCTTGTATAAAGTTTTCATTACCATGTGTAACAAGTGTCAGAACATATTTTTCTTTAACAAGATCACTGGAAAATTGCCTGAGGGAATTAATATAAATAAGCATGACAAAAATGACCTAAAATTAATACCAAGATGTGCAACACTAGGAGGTAAAGAGAGAATGTGTAATTATGTCCATATATCTTACAAGACATTCAGTTGTTTTTGTTTTTTTTTTTTTAATTATTAAGCCTAGCCCTCAAATATTATACAAAGAGCCTGTGGTGAGAAACTGTATTTGAAGCCAAATAGTTACAGGTTAAAATTTTGTTTTTTATCTTACCAGCTACTGCTTCTTGAGTAGGATTTAGAGCCCCTTCTCAGACTGGAGTTTCCTTATGTAAAGTGGAAATAGTATCTTCCCTTTCTAAACAAATAGTAATTTAAATGTTAGGGTTTTATTTTGTGCAAGCACTTAATTAGGAACTCACAAATACAGGTTTTATGAAATGCCTTGAAACCACTTTTCCTCTGATCTTACAACTTTTAAAGACAGAATAGATGATGTAGGTTGGATCCTCATGGCGCCCATGTGTTTCTAAGTTATTTTTGTAGAAAATTTCGAGGTGCTGAAGTAGTAAAGACAATTGTCATTTCTTCCCTTGAATGAGGCCTAGTAAAGATTTTATGATTAGGAATTAGGCCACCTACCTCACATCTGGAAACCGTGGCTCTGAAGATAGTGGATGACCCATTTGAAGATGTAGAGTGGAACTTCAGATAGAATAACACACTATTTTCAGTCTTAAAATAGCAGTCCATTGGTTCAGACCCTAAATCTCCACATTTAAAAAGTACACAAACCTTTTTGAAGGGATTTCCAAATATCCTGAGTGTAGAAAAAAATCTATCATTCTCATTTATATGTAGGGCTGCTACATAATGGATTGTAACACTACTAAAAGGAAAATTTGGATTAGAATCTCATCTCTTATGAACTAAATCTTTTATTCCAAAATGAAAGTGTGGCATTTTTCAATGAAATGTGGTTTCTTCAATATTTAGAATTCAATATCTGCAAAAGCCAAATTAAAAGGAGCTTAATTGCCAGAAGGGTGATGTGAAGATGGCAATGGAAAGGAATAAGATACTTGGCTCATTTATTTTTCCCCACTTTCAATGCCTTTCTTTTGTAATGATTATCTTTAGGCATGGGCATGTTAGTTTTTTTCTTCTCAATTATAAAATCTTTAATCATTTCCTGGGGCCTACAAAAATGAAATGAATTAGATGCAATTTTGAACTATTATATATAATAGTTATATATATTATATATTATATATAATACAGTTGTATATAATTATATATATTATGTATATAATATAATTATATACAATTGTATTATATACAATTGTATATATATATAATACAGTTGTATATAATTATATATATTATGTATATAATATAATTATATACAATTGTATTATATATATCAAATATTGTATATGTATACTATATATATTTTTATATATAATTATATACAATTGTATATAATTATATATAATAAAATTGTATATAATTATATATAATAAAATTGTATATAATTATATATAAACAGTTTGATATATTTAGTTTGATATTAAAAACTTGATATATAAATGCCATTTTATACCAAATTGACATATAGAAATTAAATCAAATTATAATTTGATATAAATTTTATATATAAATATATAAAATGTATAAATAGCAAATTTATATCAATCAAATTGATATATAAACTATATATATAATTGAATATCATAATATGGCAGAATCGGTAAATACTTTTTACTATAAGACTGGTTACAGAGATTCTATCCAACACTCAGTTGCTTACCCTTTGCACACATATTCAGCTACATTGCTGTTCTTTTGTACTTGCATCCAACTGCCTTAAGCCTCATCCTTTTGGTTGAATTCCCAAAAATCAAGTACTGAAATCAGTTTATAATTTATATTGACCACAGAGGGGCACACCTCAAAAGCAACGGAAGCTGATGGACCATTTTCCAAAGCATAATGTATCATCATTATCATTATCAGTGCTATCCTTTGGCCCCTGTCTAAACAGGCCAAGGCTATGTTAAAATGGCTTATTAAATGAAATATGTATCTCTGCAATTGAATGATTTATTACTCTCTTGAAATTGATATTATCTATACAAAGGAAAGTCGCATTTTCTTACAATTTCTATCTTTCTTTCAGAACATTTTAGTTACCCGTATTTTAGTGTCTTACTCATGTGTGCTCTTTGTTATAATACATGCATGCACCACACCAGGTAGTTGGTGAAAGCTTTCTTTCATTTTTTTAACTAAGTTCTTTTTCATATCTGTGAGTACCAAAATATGAAATAAAGGAATATAAATTTGAGAGAGAATTGATTTCCTAAGTGTCTACATTAAAAAAAGAAATGTAGTCTAGTTGACAGGGTATTTGATTTCTGTTAGCTCTTTATGTTGCGTGTATATCAATCTAGTTCTGACCTTCTCATAACAAGTCGTTAAAAAAAATTGTCTCTAAACATTTTTTAAAATATCTTTTTTGATTAAAGCAAACACATTGAAAATCCCTAGATGTGTATTCCAGGAAATACGACAATTATGATTCCTACTAAGTTTGTTTCTAGATGTTTTAGGCATGTAAACCTTCACTGGAGAGGGCAACTATAAACACCTGACAAAAATTCTCTGATTGGAGAAAATCACAGTGTACCTCAGCCATCAACATCTTTTCTCTTTGCTAAATTTAGGAGAGAAGAGAAATGGAAAGGATTTAAAACTAGGTCTTTGGTAATTAGCTATGACTGGAGTGATTCAAAATCACCACTTTATCATAATTCTGAATTGGTTTACGTTACTTAAGGCAAAATCTTCTCATATGAATCTATCATCTAATAAATCAGAGATATTAATAAACACTATTTAAAATACAAAGCTTAATTGAAAATTAGAGTTATAGAAGATAAGGACCTCTAACTGAGGGTAATTTTTACTGCCTACTTGGCAGAATATATTATCAAATCCAGAGGAAATATTTCTAGGAGATATTTCTAGAAGCATACACCAATTTCCAAGATGAAGCAGGTCCAATGGCTACTTTGTTTTCCAACTCTAAGTGACAACCAATTCTGTCAAACAGAATTTGACAAAGAGTCAAACAGATATATGCCCTCTTCCCTTGTAGGAGCAAACTGAAAGAATACTCTGGGTTCAAATGTATATCCTAATAAAATGTGTAAATTTTACAAAAGACTATAAGGACTTCCTTTCACATGGAGACCATAAATTCTTTTTATCTTTTTGAGTAACTGTGAAGTTCTTATCCCAGAAAGTCTATAATAGCAAAGCAAAATATAAGTTTTCACTCCTTCCATTAAAAAAGTTAAATATTTTTATTAAAATTATTTGTTTTTAAAAATGTTGAGGTTTTATGTCTATATAGTATTATAATGCCATCTGTAGTGTGCTGCAGTTAATCTAAGAAGGATATAGAACATAAAAATATTGGCTTAAAATAAACAAAACATGAAGGAATACACAATTGAAAGAGAAGCCTATCTATAATGGTAGAAATAAGATAGAGCAGACTTTGATTAAAAAAATAAAACTATGCTTTTAAAAATATTATTTGTTTTGTAAATTTTGTTTTATTTGAATTCATGCTAATATTGCATAAAATTATTACACAAAATTAAATTAAAAATCTCAAATAACACAATCAAAATAAAATGTAACAAACATAAGTGTGCACCCAGTTGGTCATATCCATACGTGTGAAAATTACGCCAAATGGATTTAAAACACAGTAATTTAACTATAAATTTATAATGGAGCAAAAATAGGTATAAAAATTTTTAAATAGTCATATTACTTGTGGTAATATTGGTATTTTTATTTTGAGATGGTTGTAGTTTTCTTTTTTTTGAGATGAAGTCTCGCTCTGTCACCAGGCTGGAGTGCAGTGGCACAACCTCGGCTCACTGCAGCCTCCGCCTCCCAGGTTCTCCTGCATCAGCCTCCTGAGTAACTGGGACTACAAGCGCCTGCCACCGTGCCCAGCTAATTTTTTGTATTTTTAGTAGAGACGGGGTTTCACCATATTGGCCAGGATGGTCTTGATCTCTTGACCTCATGATCCTCCCACCTTGGCCTCCAAAGTGCTGAGATTACAGGTGTGAGCCACCGCTCCCGGCCTGTAGTTTTCTAAGGTATAAAAATTAAGTAACTGTGTAATCTTTGAAATCTTTTGCTCCCAGTGTCCTAGAGAAATGAGCTTCTCAGCATAGGTAAAGGAGATACAAATATATAAGGTAAAATGGACTGAGTGTAAACCCTATAATCTGCATTTTAAATGGGAAGTATTATCATAAACTCATTTTGCACTTTATTTGGAAATCAGCAAAGAAAAAATAACAACAAAAATATCCTAATTTTTTACTATAAACACCTAGGAAATATGGGCTATCCCCTATTAATAATACTTTTACCGAGTGCCAATGTACGGAGCATAAATTACTTACTTAGCTATGGACAAGATAATATACAAGATGAGTTTGCAGCATCTGATATATTATATAACAAGGATACTTTCAAAGACACAGAAATTTAATAGACGTTTCCATTGACAAAAGATGACAAAACATGCATAGTTTCACAAAAAAAAATCAATCTATCAAATATAATTATATCCGTAATTTGATTATATTTCTTAAAAATAATTTATTTTTTGAAGCTTGAGAAAAAAACCATTTTGAAACCTGGTAAATTCAAAGAAAGAAGTATTTATTCTATATTTTTCCTTAGGAATTGTACCACTTGGTAATCAAGCAGAAATTGATGATAATTTCTATTTTTTAATTTTTTTTTTTTGAGACGGAATCTCACTCTGTTGCCCAGGCTAAAAGATTTTGCAGATAATATATATTGACTTTTTGCAATTTGCAATAAAAAAATCTATGCAATAATCACCAGTAGCTGCTAGCACCATAAAAAGATGATGACCAGCTAATATGTTTCTCCTAATACAAAATATGTATTTTCAATTAAAAAAATCACAACAGTGCATATATGTACTATAAAAATAATTATGTCAAAATATATAAAACCTGCATTTAGATTCATCTTTCAATGCATAAGGAATACAACGAACAGAGAATACAGTTTCATTGTTCTACATCAATACAATCAACGAAATCCAGAATGTAAGAAATGCTATAGAAATATAATTTTTAAAATGAGAAAACAAAAACAGTTTATTCAACAAATAAGTGGAAAGAAGAGAAAGCGACAGAAGGCAGGAAGGAAGACAGAGGAGGGAGAGAGAGAAAAAGAAACAAAAAGAAATAATCTTTGGAGTAAAAAGATCTTTAAAAAGCATCAATTTAAATATCTTCCAAAGAATGGTTAAAAATGTGTGACAATTTTGAAACGATTGGAAATGTGAACATTGACATTGAATATTAAATTATTTGCAGATATTGTAGGTATACTAATGACCGTGGGTACGCTTTCAAAAAGGCTTAACTTTTAGAGATTCATACTTAACTATTTGTGAATGAAACGTTGTGATGTCTGGAATATATTTTCTAAGAAAAATAGAGGGTAGACGTGGGTGGAAATGTAGATTAAACATGAATTGACATAAAATACAGGTACCATCATAAGCTGATAACTGTGAAATTTGAGTAATGAACACAAGGAATCCATTACATCATTGAATTTATTTTTGAATTTTTTAGAAATTTTCCATTATAAAAGTTAAAAACAGTATTAACATTTAGAGGAAGTGATAGCATTGTGTGTTTATTTTATTTTTAAGCAATATTTAATTTACTAGTTTGGAAAGAGCAATTTAAAGCCACAAAGTCAGCTAAGAACTACATCGTCTAAAATGGTATCCACTACCCACATTTCACTTCAAGTGAAAAGTGTGTAATTCAAATTGAAATGTAATGTGATATAAACACACAATGAATTTCTTTTGTAAATATTATTTTTAATTGATAAATTATAATTGTAATGATTTATGGAATACAATGTTATTATTTTGATAAATGAATATAATGTGGAATGATTAAATAAAGTTAATTAATATATATCATCTCACCCATCAATTTTTATGATGAGAAATTTGAAATTTGCTCTTACTTTAAAATATACACAATGAATTTCATATACAATACAAAAATGTAAAATATTTCATTTTTAATTTTCTATTATATTTGACCTAACATTTTGAATATATCAGTTTATGTAACATGGCTTACTATGCAAATTTCCCACTCATTTTACTTTCTTAATATGACTACTAGAAAATTAAAAATTAATTTTTAATTAATTTGCATGATATTTCTAGTGGTCAGTGCTGTTCTAGGTAATATAAGAAAGCAGGTTAAAAGATACTATAATATTAAGGACCTTTTGAAGTTTGCCTCTAAGGTAGAAATATAGTTGACTTTAAATACACAGATGATTATATAGGCTCAGGACATTTAAGCCATCAAGAACAACAAGACTGAGTAACATTACTCACTCAGATAGCAGGACAATTCAAAAATCTAAACTAGAATAATTATCATAAGAGCTCATTTCTTAAATATTGTCAATTAAGTATAGAAGGATAAAAAATATTTTGTTATACGTTATTTATGGAATGATTGTTAGGGCATATTCACAATTTTAATAAAATTTTATGTTTTAGCAAATCACTATGATAATTATAATATCCAAACGCTTCAGATGTCTAAATAGTCAATATTGAATACTTCAAAAAATAATCCACTTTATGCTTATTTTTTATAAACATCATCTGACTGGAGAACTGCATCATTTAAGAGGGAGTTTGGGGGTTTTGTTTATCAGTAAATTTTATATTCATAAAAGTTTAAATGCTAATTTGGAAAAGAAATAAAACAACACTTACAGGTTCAGATGGAAACAATGCCTTGCGCATATTAATTTATTTTACTATTCAAAGAAAGGAACATTTAGAAGCCATCTTTACAGATAATTAATTTACTAAAATAACTTTCCAGAATTGACCAAAACTTACTCCTTATATTTAATCATGTATCACTGCATATAGGTAGCAATATTTAAAAAAATAATTCTGACTCCTTTCTCTCAAAAAGGATACAGTTCATTCTACTTTCTGTTACTCTTTCTTCCTCTCCACTTATGTGTGCACAAAAGTCACAGTGGATGTGCTCTTCACTGAATCTGGATCTGAACTCTATTTATCTGCTCTACGTAAGTTCCCTGACCCTGTGGGCCCAAGATCTGACTAGCTGCAAAGCATTGGGATAATATTATCTTCTGTGATTTTTGAGAAATATGTGACTATGAGACACAGAATGTTTTGTCAAATGTGATATCCAAATCCATACAGAGGTCTTTAAGACAATGCTACTGTGTAACGAACGTTCAGACTTTAAGACCTTGAGTTTTTCCAAACTGTCAGAAGCTTTACTTCTGAGTCTGACACTTTATCAGGAGGCAAAGGTCACTGATAAAAAGTCCTGGCTTGTAGCAATTCTGCCAATATATGAACTGTGCCCACAGAACAATGTGGAGATAATGTTGTGTGAAGAATGGAAGGGAGCAAGCAGAATCTTCAAGCAGCTGTTTTGACGCGGGTGATGGTGAAGGTATTTTAAGCAGCAAGAGGAAAGTTCTTTGGGGATTCACAGTGACAGCCTCCGTCAGCCCTGCTCTGTGTCTGGATTATGGGATGGGGGATAATTGCAAATGTCAGTCGAGATTGGTATTCAGCTGCCAGGGGCTGAAATTTTCTACTTGAGCGACTTCCCAAACCTATGAAATAGAGTGTACTATTCGTGTCAAAGTTCAGGTATACACAACAGGCAACGATCCAAAGTCTTAACGGATAAACACTGTCCAGTGTGGTGTTCACTTTGAAAATGAAAATCATCAATATCAACAAGTATGCCCATCTACTTGTCTAAAAATTTACAAAGCTGATTTATTAACACAGAAAGGAATAGAATGTCAGGCGTCTCTGGGTTTACCACAACACGATACGGACCTCTTGTGGATATAAGTCTTCACAGGTTACAGGATCAAGAGGAGTAGTAAAATCACACAGTGATGATGGATAGGGGTCCTGGCTTATTAAAAAAAAAACAAAATCACACAGTTCCAGACAACTGGCTAGAGCTTTGTAAAAGAAAAAAGAATATAAATGTGAACTTATCTAATTCTCACAAAATAATAGTAAACTTGAATATCTATAGGGACTGTGTTATAAAACAGAGGGGGATAAATTCTACTGGCTAAGCTACCTCAGAAAACAAATTGCCTTCCTTCTATTTCATTCTTTCTTGGACATGACTGCCCTACTACATAGAATGATTGAACTAGATAATTGTGTGTAGGCTGCATGACCAAACAGAGAAAGTGGGGTTGCATTTTCATTGTCCAAGGAGTAGCCTGTTGTTCTGCATACTTCTTTGCATGGCTATGTTAAAAATTTTCCACCAAGTATTTATTTCTACCCATTACTGAAGAATACAGGGAATATATTTGAAGCCAATTCAATTTTTAATTCATTTACAAAGGATTCAAAATAAATTACTGTTCTGAGATTCTTGTGTTTTCTTAGGAAAATCTCTTTTTTAAGAAGAAATAAAACTAGAAAGAACATTTGAAGTTCATTTATATCAGCTTCTCACATCCTTCCCCTTTGGCACCATCAGTGTAAACGTATCTCATTCTATTTCAGTTTTCATTGGCATGGAAAAGGACTAGCAGTTCTTTTCTGGCAGCCAGCAAAACAGAAAACACAGCAAATCAGTCATTAAAATTTAAAGCACTCTTTTCTCTTCTTGGCAATTGTAACTGTGACTCACAGTTCAGGAGAGTGGTGAAAATGTAAGTGTGATTTAACATCGTAAAGTTTCTTGCTTAAGACCAACAATTTCACAAACTCAGGATGGCTTTAAAAAAATAAATCTAGAAGAAGTTCATTTCCTGTTCTAAATAATTTTTCTAATCTCTTATAAAACCTTCAAGTGTAATCCTAAAAAACAAAAAAAAAAAGATCTCATTTTTTATTTAAAAAAAGAAGACAGAAAAGAAATAACATTACAAAAATAACTTTATTTAGAGGGAAACTGTTATAAAGTACAGTCTGCCTGCTATTTCAAGATCCAATAGAATTTCCTAGGTTTTATATTATAAGCTTCAACTCAACTCAACAGGAACAAAGAGGAACTTCAAAGCCAACTCAGTTTGTTGAAAAACACATATCCTCTCAAGAATGATGATCTATAATTAGTGCCAATCATTTGAGAAAGATTAAAAATGACATACAGCAACCCAAAGGAAGAGTGTAGTGATTTCCACCCACTATTTTGATGGAGAGAAACTGTGATTACATTCAATGCAAGAGCAACTTTGGGGGTAATGAGGATGATGAGGATGGTGACTCAGAGCACTCCGGAACACAGTTTGAGTAAAGATGATAAAAATAATAAAAGCCAATGAGATACTCACTTTAGGTTGAAATAATAACTGAAATAATTATTTGTTATAATCTTCTGCTCTCTCAACTGATTTTCATTTTATTGTACTTGCCTTAGCTAAAATTTAACGTTAGATTAAACCCAACTTCATACTCAGGGCCCATACTTAGCTAATGAATATAGCTGGATGGCTTTATATATGGAGAGTTTACCAAAATAAACACTTTTGTAGACATTCAACAGTGTTTTATTTATCTTGCTGTATTCCTCTTGTTAACCTACTCTGGCACCCTGCGAAATAACATATTCAATGTTATTCTAATTATTTATAGTTGCATAGCAAACCACTCACAAAACTTAATGGTTTAAATCAGTAATTTATCTCATATATGTCTAATAGTTCTATGGATTGCTTGTGTTCAGTTGAGTAGTTATGTCTTTTCCTTGCATACGGATAGTATCTGGGGATGGAGTCGTCTGAATTCTTAATTGAATGCTTAATTGCAGCCTCATGAGTTGGCTCCAATGTGGCTTTCTTACTCACATGTTCGGTATTTCTCGGCTCCTTTCTTTAGCTCTCTATGTATGGCATCTGATCTCTGGGATCACTCGTCATGGCTTTGGCTTCTAATAATATGATGGACTTAGGACAACCACACTTCTAATACGGTCCTATCTTCCAAGAAGGAGAATCAAAGCTGAATTTCCCATTACAGGCTATATGTGGGATTGGCAGCGTCAGTTTGGCTGTATTTTATCGGCGAAAACAGTCACTGTAACTAGTGAGATTTGGGAAGGCTGAAAAATAGACTTCAATTCTTGATTGGAAAGTGGTAAAGCCACAGTGCCGAAGAGCATGTGAGATGGGAAATACTGTTTAGGCTGTCTTTGAAAAATTCACCTGCTATCCATTCACTATTATTTCAAATTTCTCAGTGTCATCCCTACTTTCTTCCCCATCTATACAACATTGCCCTTATAAATGCTGTCACTTCTTACTTTACGGTGAACATTGAAGTCATCAGGCAGATGCCAACTCAAGTTTACACTGCCAATTCTGTAAGGCTTTCGGCATCTGTACTCACCTCTTTCTTTTTCTCTCCCATCATTAATGGAGGAAGATCTGCTTTCTAGCAAAGACTCACGTCTCCATATCTTCTATAAAGGTCATCCCTATATTCCTTTCTGCACCTTCTCATGTTGCTTAACTGCTTTTCTCCAAGATCCCTGACTGCCAATTTTCTACTATTTAATTATGTGTTCACAAAACATGACTCAATATTCTCCCATCATTAAAACAAACAGGCAGACATTCACCAAAATACAGTGGAAGCTTCTTGGTCTTCAATGTACCCATTCAATATCCATGAGGACATAATCTTACTTGTTTCCTGTGTTTTACCACAGAAATTTTTGAAAGAGTTGTCTCCATTCACTTTCTCCATATATTCTAAAGGAGCTTGTGTCAGGGTCAAAAATAAAGTATCTGGTTTCTAAATACAAAGGCTACTCTTTAGTCTTTATCGTATTAGAAATCTCAAGCTGCCTTTGACAGAATAGACCATTTATTGTGGCTTAAAATACACTGAAGTATTGCTGTTTCTGACTCAATATCTTACAATCATTTTTAGAAAGATAGCTCTTTCTGAATTTAGTTAAATTTGCCCCAAGGCCTGGAGAAGAATCAGCAGGCAGAATTGATGACCTTTTTGTCCAATGCAAAGGGCTCAGTTAGGTCAGGTTCATTGTGTCTGGCTTCCTTATCCTTTAAGATGATTTCTCTCCCAGGAATTTCCTCAGTCTCTTAGAATTCTTGTGGTTCATCTCACCTAGCGCATTGGAGAGCTCTGCATCACAGTTTAGGCTAAGCTTGCACCAGCAATGTACCGGGTGAATTAAAAATATATATTTCATTCATGAAAACATATTGGACAGTGGAATCAACATAGTCAAGTTAATAACTACTAATAAAATTTAATTTCCTTAAAATGTAAAATGCTCACATTGTAACAAAAGTATTTGGCCAAGTAAAGGACGATAAAAGATAAAATTAAGTGTATTAAGGCTTTAAATGGAAATAAAAATTAAAAATGCATCAATAATCTGATCACTTTTTCATTAATTGTTTAAAATTTAGCCATGGAAGCAAATGCATGAGTCTTTAAAAAATTCTATAATTATGTTTATAATGGGTAAAAACCTCAAAAGTGTATTAAATTATCTTTTTCTTGTATAATTAAACAACTGTGGCATGCTGAATTGCTCAGCCCTCAATCAACTATTTGATTTAATGCTTCACTGCAATTCTAGCAGGTGGAAGTTAGAAATCAAAAATAAAATTTGGTACATTTTGTGCTGTGAAATAAACTGTGATTATATGTTATTTTATAAAATTTAGTAAATAAGAGGGAAAAAACAGAAGCTCCGTTGGCCAGTTATTCAAAAATATCAGAAAAAGCAAAGATCTAGAATCCTGATTAGGATTCAGAATTCTCAATAAATTAAGCTCTTTGTTCAATAATGGTAGAAGTGTAAGAAGGTTTATGGGACCCCAATTGGCAGAAGATGCTAACATTTGGCTCATTATTACTTATATTCAAGAGGTAGTGCTGGTATATAAATAAACATTCTAAAATATTTGTTTTCTTTTGTAACGCCGTATCTCTCAGGTACTGCACATATAAATCATTAACACATAAAGAATAAAAAGATTGATAACATTTAATTCTATATTTGCATTATCATTAATTAGTAAATTTAGATCAATATTGTGTGAACCATACATTTTCTATTCTCTATTATGGGATATTCATGTAGTTATTGTGACTGCAGACACAGGACCTGGAGCAAATCAATAACTAGGATAAAAATCACATTAACAACTAGAATATTGAGAATTTTGAGAAACTGAGAAAATTGAGAAGTTTTATGAAATGGAAATTTAGAAAATGAAGCAGACAATAATGCAAAATATTACTTTATGTACCTGTTTTTGTGTTTTACATAACTTATGGCTACTTTCTTTGGGAATATAATCATAATAAATATCTATAAAATTTAAGGCATATATCAGATTATACTGCAAGTACTATGAGTATCTATATGATTTTGAAAATCCTAAAAGTTTCCAGACAGTGCAAAGATACTAAAGACTTTTTACTAATATTATTTTAGCTATGTGTGTATATATAGTATAGTATACTTATATAGTATATTATGCTATACTTTACACACACATAGGATATAGAGTATAGTATATTATACTATAGATATTATATATAGTATATATACATACTGTATATACTATATAGTACTATATAGTGTATATACTATATACTCATAGTATATACTATGTTCTATATACTCTGTAAACAGTGTATATACTGTATGCTATGCATAGTATACAGTATATACAATATTCTATATACTCTATATACATATTGTATATACTATATTCGCTATGCTATGCATGGTATATAATATAGTCTATATAATGTATTTACATAGTATATATACTATATTCTATATACTATATATAGTATTTATACTGTACTCTATACTCATATATATGAGTATATACTATACTCTATACTCATATGAGAGTATATACTATACACTCATAGTATATATTATACTCTACATAGTGTATATTACTCTATACAGTATATAACATGTATAGATATTATATACTATACAGTATATACTATACCCTGATGACACTTTGATCTTGAACTTCCACTCTTAATCACACAGAACTTCACCATTTCCAAACAGAAAACTTTAACATTTTTGGGTCTATTTATTCTATCTCATCCTTCCCCTTTATCATACTCTGTATAGTATATACTCTCTATATATGGTATATACTCTATGTACTCTAAAGTATATACTATTCATTATATTATATACTATATACTATACTCTATACTCATACTATATACTATATGCTATGCTCTATACTCATAGTACATACTATTTTGTATATAATATATAGTATACTCTATATATATACTATACATCATAGTAGCGTATATTTCATCAATTATTTAGTTGCAGTTGTATAAAAATGTTATGATGAATGCTAGAGTCCTTTCCTTTCTTTCTCAGTTTGCAGAGGCATTGGTTGCCTAGTATTCACCAAATGCGTATAAGGAGTTATTATCAAGTTAAAAAAAATTATCATTTTTCATCAGTAATTAATTTCCACCAACTTTTCAGTAACATGAAGTGATGAAGTGTACACTACTATGGTATACTATAGTGTACAGTATACTATATACTATTTATTCCCATTATTAATGGGGTTATATACTATATACTATAGTATATATTATAGTACACTATACTATATATACACTACACTATAACACATATACACACATACTATACAAATTATACTATATACTATATAGTGTCATATACTATACCACACTGTTGATACACACATATAGTATATAGTATAGTGTGCTATAATATATAGTACAGTATTGTATATACCCAAATAGTTATAGTGTATAGTGTAGTATAGTACACTATAGTATGTATAACACATAGTTAAAATGTTAGAAAAAATTTTTAATATACACATATATGTATACACACATATATACACACACACATTTATATATATAGGTACATATATAATGTTATTTAGTTTTTATTTATATCTAAATTTGCACTATGGCTAGCCTTCATGTAACATTTTTGTGAGAAAAGGTTTTAAGAATCAGTTCTATGGTGAACTGTTTGAACTCTCTATTAACTTTCTAATAATAGAAAACAAAATATCATAGAGATCATAACAATCAACTGGGAAAGAACTGATTTGAAACATAAAACATAACCAACCTAATCCATATTTAAGTGTTTTTTTTTTTTCAGCTAGTTATGCAGCAGGTAGAAAAGCATAGGCTCTAAGGTGTTTGTTACAAATGATTTTTTAAAGAGTATTAGTTAGACATATTATTCAAACTCAAATAGCTTGTAAAATCCATAATATTAAGTCTTTAAGTGAAGAAAGACAAATTTGATAAGTTAATGTAGTTTTTGTGTCTGATAGTTCAGTCTAATAGTAAAAACTCTACAATTAAAACATTCTGGGTCTGAATCTCAGTTTGTCAAGTATTATTTTGTGATGGTGGACAATTTGCCAAGCCTTTTTTTCTGAGTCTTAGATTTTTTTTTATCTATACAAGAGGCTTAGCAATAGCACCAGCTTCACAAAACTGTTAGCAATATTACATGGTAAATGGAAATAAAGCAGCTATTCTAATGTTTGACAGAGGAAAGAGCCCAAGTACGTTGTTAACATAGCTTTAACCAATTAGCTACCTGATGTATTCCAAAATCATATGATTCAAATTTACTTTCATAGAGTAATTACTTTGCTTGCCTCTCTTCACCTTTGGTTAATTACTATCTTTATGTTTATTTCTTCCATTTTCTTGCTCCTTTTTCTCTCTAGTGCCCTTCTTACACCCACAGGCAAGGCTCCGACAAGATTACTATTGACTAAATTATGCCCTTGCCCAAATTCAGATGTTGAAGTTCTAACCCCCAGCCCACCTCAGAAGGTGATTGTAATTGGAGACAGGACCTTAATGAGGTGTGTAATGTTAGAAGAGGTAATCTGAGTGAGCCGTAATCCAATATGACCTGTGATATTTTAAGAAGAGGCAGAATCACTACAGATGCTCACTCACAGAGAGGTCATGTGAGAACACAGGGAGAAGGCAACCATCTCCAGGGCAAGGAGAGAGGCTTCAGGAAAAAATAACCCTGATGACACCTTGATCTTGGACTTCCACTCTTAAATCACACAGAACTGCATCACTTCCAAACCTAAAACTTGAACATTTTTGTGTCCATTTATTATATATCATCCTTCCCCTTTATCATCTGATCATGTTTAGTGCATCTGATATTTTCCTTCATCTGACCATGTGTTCATCAAAAATTTTCCATGTATTAGTTTTCCATTCTACTCTTAGTCTTAATTTTTTTTTCTAATCCTGTCTACATTGAACCATGTCAGCTGTCCTGTCCAGAACACCCTTGATTTTCCTCTGACCTTTAACGAGATCAAACATAAAACTTGCTATGTTGGATAAGCCTTTTTTCAGATACCACTGCATCACTGCTAACGGTTGCAAAGGAAAGTTGTAAATATAGATGATTGTCTACTTAAAATTCCTGTCACTCAGAATTAGGTGATTTCTCATTGTTAATTTTTACTCATTAAAATTATTTTACTTAATACATAATCTAATGTGTCCTTTTCCACTTTTCTTAAGCTCCCAAATAAGAGTTGAGTTTGTCTTTTTTCTCCTTCCTTCCTTCCTTCCTTCCTTCCTTCCTTCCTTCCTTCCTTCCTTCCTTCCTTCCTTCCTCCCTCCCTCCCTCCCTCCCTCCCTCCCTCCCTCCCTCCCTCTCTTTTTTTCTTTCTCTTTTTTTGACAGTGTTTTGCTTGGGAAGTGGGGCCAGAGTGCAGTGGCATGATCGTAGCTCACTGTAGCCTCGACCTGATGGGCTCAAAAGGTCCTCCCACCTTAGCCTCCAGAGTAGCTGCGAACACAGGCACCACTACACCCAGCTGATTTTTGTATTTTTGTAGAGATGGGGTTTTGCCATGTTGCCCAGGCTGGGCTCAGAATCCTGAGCTCAGGCGATGTGCCTGCCTCAGCTTCCCAACTACTGGGATTACAAGTGTGAGCTACAGCACCTGGCTAAGTTTGTCTTCTGAATAGCTTCCTCAACACACTGCATAAGACAACAGCTTGTCTATTTAAACTTACATAAGTACACACATGCACACATATATACAACAGTTGTGAATTTTGTCACAGAGCTCACAGAATTTCTATAAACTTTACGTTCTACCCATCACATTTATTTTGGTTTCTCAAGATTGTATTTTATTACCTTCCACCCTTCCCAATTTCTCTTTATGTCACCTTTATAGAGCGATTGCTCTATTGGAATGTATCCCTGGGTTTAAATGTTAACTTTTCTATGAAATCATTTATCTTATTGTTCTTTTGACACCACATACAATAACCAAGAACATGTCCTTCTCCACTTGTGTATCCAGGCCAGATACATGAAGCAACACAATCTGGTTCTCTGGGCCTGGTGGAAGAGGCTAAGTCTTCTCTCCACTGGGGAGATCAGTTACTTGACTTCTTTCTTTCTTCTCTTTTTTTTTTTTTTTTTTTGAGACGGAGTCTCGCTCTGTCGCCCAGGCTGGAGTGCAGTGGCCGGATCTCAGGTCACTGCAAGCTCCGCCTCCCGGGTTTACGCCATTCTCCTGCCTCAGCCTCCCGAGTAGCTGGGACTACAGGCGCCTGCCACCTCGCCCGGCTAGGTTTTTGTATTTTTTAGTAGAGACAGACTTCCTTATTTCATCCTGTTACTTTCAAAAGCTGACCTGGGTTACTAATTAATTGAAAAAATATAAAACTTATTTTTAGTATGTACTTTCAGAACTTTCTTCATGCGTGAAACTTTCGTTTACGTTCATCCACCTTCTCTTTATTCTGTTCTATCTTTGAGTGAAAAGTTGACTCTCATTTCACCAGAGCCAATTCCTCCATTTGTATCCTCTGTTCAATCTATTCTATCTCTGGGGATTTTGTTCCATTATTTTCTTATTCTACCATGCTTCTCAAAACTTTCTCCATGGAACCCTTTAACTACAAAAATTCTTATGATTTTCTAGCCTTCAAACTCATTTTCTGTTGCTACCAGTCTAATATAATATCTTCTCTCTTTCATTACAATTGACATCAAATTTCTCTGCCTATCCTTTAACTCTGCTACTCTTTCATCTCATTACTCTTTTAACATTACAACAATGACTTCACAGTGGCAACTTTCATAGCATTTCCAGAAACCTCTTCCTTCTCAATTACCCAGTACCATTTTATAAAAGGTTCCACTTTTCTAGGTCTATAGTCTCTTATATAGGATTGAAAAAATTGCAGAATGCTAATGGGAGTCACGTTCTAAAAATTGCTTTCTGGGAAATAAGTAAGCTAAGGAAAGAGAATTGAAACCCACAGACTTTAAGAAAGGATGAAGATTCAGAGTTCAAAATGATGATGATTGTAAGAGAGTGTGTGTCCCATATGAATCATTTGGTGCTAGTGATGATTTCATAGAAATCATTAAAAGACAGCTAGGGCTTAAGAATACAAGAACAACAACAAAAAAAGAAAGCTGCTTAACTGATAACTCTATAAAACACTGAAGCACAAATCAGAATACATTGGTTCTGCAGTAGCAAAGGAACAAAGAGTGACTGGCAATCTTCCTGTTTCACAAACTATTAGAACATGTTCATTCTTCATAGAACTTATAATATAATTAATTGATAAGAGTCCATTTTTCAGTAATGTAAAGTATGAGAGAGTCTACACACATTTTTAGATTTTTTTCTGGGGACAGTTAATAAAAAATGCTTTCATCTTTAGATGCAGTATTGACACCTAAGAATCTACACAAAAGAAATAAAAGTGAAATTATGTAAAGGTATATGTACAGGGATGTTAATTTCAGCATTTTTTTTTTTTTTTTTTTTTTGAGATGGAGTCTGGCTCTGTGGCCCAGGCTGGAGTGCAGTGGCGCGATCTCAGCTCACTGCAAGCTCCACCTCCCGGGTTCCCGCCATTCTCCTGCCTCAGCCTCTCGAGTAGCTGGGACTACAGGTACCGCCACCGCGCCCGGTTAATTTTTTTTTTTTGTCTTTTTAGTAGAGACGGGGTTTCACCGTGGTCTCGACCTCCTGACCTCGTGATCCTCCAGCCTTGGCCTCCCAAAGTGGTGGGATTACAGGCGTGAGCCACCACACCCGGCCTCAGCATTATTTTTAAGTAGCAAAAATTAGAAACAGGGAACTGGTCATTAATTTAAAAAAATAGACAAAGCATAGTGTATACACCGAGAAAGTACATGCCATCAAAATTACACAGCCATTAAAAATATAAATTTCTATTATTCCAGTTTAACTAGAAGAGTTCTCTAAGTCATTATTTTTTTCTTTTCTTTTCTTTTTTCTTTTTTTTTTTTTTTGAGACGGAGTCTTTTTTTTTTTTTTGAGACGGAGTCTCTGTCGCCCAGGCTGGAGTGCGGTGGCGCGATCTCGGTTCACTGCAAGCTCTGCCTCCCGGGTTCACGTCATTCTCCTGCCTCAGCCTCCCTAGTTGCTGGGACTACAGGCCCCGCCAACACGCCCAGTTAATTTTTGTATTTTTAGTAGAGACGGGGTTTCACCGTGTTAGCCAGGATGGTCTGGATCTTCTGACCTCGTGATCGGCCTGCCTCAGCCTCCCAAAGTGCAGGGATTACAGGCGTGAGCCACCACGCCTGGCCCCTCATTTTTAAGTTGAAAAGTCATTTTTAAGTTAAAAAAGTAACGTATATCAAAAGTTGTGTATCATTTTAATAGTTTTTTTAAAAGGAAGGATGCTTACTATGTGTGATGGTTAATTTTGCATGTCAGCTTGACTGCGTCACAGGGTTCCCAGACATTTGGCCAAAATTTATTGTATATCTGTGAGGGCATTTCTGGATAAAAATAACATTTGAATTGATAAGCTGAGAAAAACAGCTTGCCCTCCCTAATGTGGTTGGACCTCATCTAGTCTGTTGATGGCCTCAGTGGAACAAAAATGCTGACCATCCCATGAACAGAAAGGAACTCTGCAGACTGCCTTGAGCTGGGACCTTGGTTCTCTCCTGCCTTTAGACTTGAACTGAAATTCTGGCTTTTTCTGGGTCTTGAGGCTGCCAGCATTGGGACATTAACTACGCCACGGGCTCTTCTGGGTCTCCAGTTTGCCAACTTCTCTTTGTGGACTTGTCTGTCTTTGTATATGTACATCTTATTGGTTCTGTTTCTTTGGAGAACCCTGACCAATATAAAGTTGATTTAATCACCCAAGGCATCAAATTCACACAAATTAGAGATTTTAACCAAAATTAATTTTCTATAATTCCAAGTAAGTAAGTTACCACAAGGAACAGGGAAGCCTCAGGAAAAGGAACACAGCTCTCCAGGTGCTTCCTTATGACGTTGAGTACATTTTATTGCCAAAATTAAAATGTGTGCCCCCATGTAATAACTGTGGCCACATAAATTAAACACAGACACACACACACACACACACACAACGTATTTCAGTCAAGTAACATCTCCGTTTTTCTCAGGTGGTAACACAGCTTCCATGACATTTTCCAGAAGCCATGCCTAGCCAATGTCACCAACTTGTTTGACAGGAAGTGTGTCATTATCATGCTTACAAGCAGCATAGATCAGGTCGCCTGTCTGTCTTCTTTCCTGTAGAAGTGAATGCCCTCCCATCATTGAGGACAGGTAGCAGAGCTGCTGCTTTCAACATTTATTTTCCAAGTGCTGATATGCATGATCCCATAGGTAGCTGAAGGAGGAGCAAGCAAAATAAATAAGTAAATAAATAATAAAGCTTTATGAAAAAGAAAGACAAGTTATAGGATAAGGCTTCATTTGTGTAAAATATTTATATAATGAACTATATATGCATTTTTAAATGTGTCACCCATTACAGTTGTTACAGAGCCTTGCATATTATGGGTACTCAGTGTGTATGTATGGAAAGAGTGCTTATATCTACTGTTAAAATAATACATGAAACAATCAAAAACTGTATGTCATATATAATAATATAACATTATTTCAAAATTAAATGTTGGCCGTACACCCCATGTAAATAATTCTGTTGGAAAAACTTTGCTGAACTAGGTTAGACTGAGTAGAAAACATTTCACAAAAATATTATGTGGTTTTTATTTACCCATGAACATTAATGGAGGGCTGAAAGATAACACAAAATATCAATCCCCATTTCATAAATTGCTGGGGAAATGTGCTATGAATATTGAAATCATGAGCTTTTTTATTCTTCTACTTCTCCTAATGCACATGCAAATCTCATCTCTGACTCACATTGTGAATATTCACTACTCTCAACTGATTTTTCTCAAACAGTAAAAATCTAAAGGTGATATTTTTGGTTAAGGGTGTTATGAGAAAATTGAAATACTTTTTATACAATCAGATAAAATAAGAGGAAATCATGCAAATATAAAGTTTAATAAAGTTTAGTAAAGCAATGTTCCTCTAAAGTTTAACTCTTAAGCTTACAGTTTAGGAAGGAAAAATAATTTTCAAAGTTTGCAAGAAAAACAGGTGCAACAATATGGGAGTTTGTCTCTTTCTTCCTCCTCCTCCTCCTCCTCCTCCTCCTCCTCCTCCTCCTTCTCTTTCTCTTATTTCTTATTTCTCTCCTGCTTATTATGCTGTTGCTCCTCTATCCTCTAGCATTCTTGATTATCTATTGTTATGAGAAAAATATCCTATCAAATTCGATGAATAAATAATAGTAACATCTCTAATTTATGTCTTTTTTTACTGTAAGAAAATTGGCTGGCAGATTTTTATTTTAGATATCTTATTTTTGATCATCTATAATATGGCACACAATGAATGTACCTAATTAAGTGAACCAAAATGTTATCAACAAGATATAGTGAGGAGTTTTTAATGACACTATTTCATGAAATATACTTCCTGTACCCTACATCTCATTGAAATGTAAGTAAAGTTTTCAATGAGTATATCATTCTACCTAGAACTATTTTGGGTTTTTTTTAAGCTGGATTTAATGTGGTTAGGAATTTATTGCTTGTAAAACATATTTGTAATTCCTGGAATTATTTCATTAATGTATACAGGTAATTCTCCAAAATAGTAAACGATTTGCATGTCTATTGGGAAATATTATGGAGGAAACTGTATTTTGAAACCAGAGGGTAGAAAATTTAAGAGTGAATTAGATAGAATATATTATTCTCTCATAGTATGCTTTTATATTTTCAATTTGATTCCATTAATACCATTCTTTATTCATAGACTGCAGTGTCCTCTGTCTACTTCACACCCTACAGGACATACACATACTTTTTTTGAGAGAGAGAGAGTCTCCGTCTGTCACCCAAGCTGGAGTGCAGTGGTGCAATCTCGTCTCACTGCAACCTCTGCCTCCCAGGTTCAAGCGATTCTCTTGCCTCAGCCTCCCGAGTAGCTGGGATTACAAGCGCCTGCCACTGTGCCCAGCTAATTTTTGTATTTTTAGTAGAGGCAGGGTTTCACCATGTTGGCCAGGATGGTCCCGATCTCTTGACTTCGTGATCTGTCCGCCTCAGGCTCCCCAAGTGCTGGGATTACAGGCGTGAGCCACCGTGCCCAGGAATACACTTTTGCATTAACATTCGACTTATCTACAGCATTAAGAAATGTCAGAGAGGATTATTCCCTGAAGTGTGTACCTTTTATTACATCATTACTTTTTTAAAACAGCATTTTAAGATTGTTCAATCATTGGTATCCATTCCCATCACATTTATTTCTAGCTGTTTTGTTGCAAATTAGTATTGCACTAACAAGCTTTCAATATCCCACAAAGGAAGTTTCTGCAGGGATTTCTTATATACAGTAGTCCCTCCTTACTGCAGTTTCATTTTCTGCAGATTTAGTTACCTGCAATCAGGGCCAAAAGTATTAAATGGAAAATTCTGGAAATAAGCAATTCAGAGTTTTAAATTTCATGCAGTTCTGAGTAGTGGGATGAAATCTCACACCATCTATTTGGTCCTCCTCTATCACAAGAAGAGAAGAAGAGTGAGTGCAGTACAATAAGATATGTTGAGAGAAAGAGAGATCATACTCACATAACTTTTATTACAGAAGTTATGTTACAGAATGTTGTTATAATTGTTCTATTTTATTATTAGTTCTTATGGTTAATTTCTTCTTGTGCCTAAGTTATGAATTAAATTTTATCATAAGTATGTTTGTATAGAAAAAACATAATACAGTATATATAGGGTTCAGGACTATCTGAGTTATCAGGCATCTTCTGGGGGTCTTGGAATGCATCCACCAAGGATAATGGGGGACTATTATAATATCTGTATTATCTTTTTTACAAGTCTCTGCTTACAAAGGTTGAAATTTTTTTTCAATGGCATTAAAATGTAGTATTTTATCTAATCTGTTTGAATTTCACAGATTTTTTTCAGTCAGATTTTGAGTAACTCATATTTCTGTCATATTAGAACGTTAATACATAAGATGATCCCTGTTTTTAGTTCTCACACACTCCCACACAATCTGGCATAATTACTCACAGCTTCTTTTATTTTAGAAAGGAAAAGCACAACCTAATTTCATGCATTCCTCATTTTCTCCATAGAACATTTCATACTTGTTGAAAAAACATCATGTACTCTAAATTTCACCTAAGGATTCAAAATTATTTGGCCTTACTTAAAAGATATTTAAGTACGCAGTAAAGAAAAATTTACTGCCGTGTTATAATAATACTTTCTGTGTTATTTTTGAAGCTTGGGAAATACACCTTTCTGAAAATTGAATAACTTAATAATTTTCTTCTATTAAATTGCTAAAAAGAAACTGATAAAATGCTTGCAGCTGGGTGAATTTTTTTTTAATAAAAGCCTTACAAACTATTGTTAAGATGTTAGTGATAGTTAAAACTGAATCAACTTTCAAATCAATAGAAAAATTACCTTAATACAGTATATATATAAAAATATAAATTGTTTCATAAGCAACCTGTCCATCAATAATCACAGAAATGTCATTCACCAAAATAACCGAAATATTGGATACTTCCAAAGCCATTGGTGGTTCAGTGATATAATTCTTGCCCAAATATTGGAAATAGTTTTATTATCTGTTCTTATAATATTTTAGTCTGTTATTTTTCAACAGTAAAAAATATAAAACTGAAGAAATATTGTGTATCAACACAAAAGTCAGCATGTCTTTTACATGAAAACTTTTTTTTAAAAATGTATGTTTTGTTTCAGGGTTACATGTGCAGATTTGCTCTATGGGTAAATTACCTGTGGCAAGGGTTTTGGTGTACATGTAATAACCTCGGTACCTGATTGGTAGTTTTTGGTCCTCAGCCTCCTCCCACCCTCCTCCTTAAGTTATAATTTCTGAAAATTCTTTAGGTTTGCAAATCATTGATGTAGGAAAAATATTCTAGGAGAATGCATTTTCGAGGATAGTTTGTTCGGTAAAGATGTAGTCAAGAAAACAGAAACCAGATGAGGTATTTTCACAGAAGTAAGTTAGTGTAATTTGTTATATGGGTGCCGGAAAACTAACAAAGCAAAAGAGAATCATTCAGGTAACAAAGAAAGATGTCAGGCTAGAGGAGCAACAGGAGGAAGTTGGGGTTCTGGAAACCTATAAAATTGGAGAAGGGATGCCACGAAATGTGGCTAAGACCTTCAGGACAGGATGTTGGCAGGCTCTTGCGGGAACCTCTCGGGGGAGAATGTAGGAGACTAGTCTTGGGTGAGCTGAAAGAAGCTACTGCCAGTTTTTACGTTAATTTCTGGGGAGAAGCTGTTAGGAACAGCTTACAAATGAAACAGTTTCAGTCCTTTCTCTACCTTCCTGCCTTCCAGGTCTTCTTCTCCTGGGTCTTCTTCTTTTTTTTTTTTTTTTTTTTTTTGAGACGGAGTCTCGCTCTGTCGCCCAGGCTGGAGTGCAGTGGCCGGATCTCAGCTCACTGCAAGCTCCGCCTCCCGGGTTCACACCATTCTCCTGCCTCAGCCTCCCGAGTAGTTGGGACTACAGGCGCCCACCACCTCGCCCGGCTAGTTTTTTGTATTTTTAGTAGAGACGGGGTTTCACCATGTTAGCCAGGATGGTCTCGATCTCCTGACCTTGTGATCCGCCCGTCTCGGCCTCCCAAAGTGCTGGGATTACAGGCTTGAGCCACCGTGCCCGGCCTTGGGTCTTCTTCTTAACAGAATCTACTGGAAGGTGAGAAAAACAAAAAGAGACGCGTCTTGCCGAGATGCAGTCCCAACATCACTAAACAAAGCACAGAAACACCAAGTGTAATAGCTTCCAGTTCAGCAGCCTCTTTCAGCGGTTCAATCATTGAACCGTTAAACTCCATTATTGAGGTTAAAAGTTTTTGGTTTTTTTTTGTTTTCCAAAATAAAAAATTGTTATAGCCATAGGAGACACTAAGTTGTGCAATGTATTTTTTGAAGTATTTTATTTGTCCATATAGGCTGTGTATGAACTAACATACAGTTTATATCCCTTTACAACTACAAAGGAAAGAGATTAAAAATAGGTAAAATGACTGGGTGAGACTCTGTCTCAAAAAAAAAAGGTAAAATGTGTACTTTATTATTTTTGTCTTTTCCAATTAAAAAAAAATAAGTTTGTGATTCATGTGATTCATGACTGTTCATCTTGAATAATGTAACTTTTTTTTTTTTTTTTGAGATGGAGTCTCGCTCTGTCGCCCAAGCTGGAGTGCAGTGGCCCAATCTTGGCTCACTGCAAGCTCCGCCTCCCGGGTTCATACCATTCTCCTGCCTCAGCCTCCCTAGTAGCTGGGACTACAGGCGCCGCCACCACCACGCCCGGCTAATTGTTTTTTTTCTTTGTATTTTTTAGCAGAGACAGGGTTTCACTGTGTTAGCCAGGATGGTCTCGATTTCCTGACCTCATGACCCGCCTACCTCAGCCTCCCAAAGTGCTGGGATTATAAACGTGAGCTGCCGCTCCCGGCCATGTAATATGTTTTAATAGAGCCCAGATTTACCAGTTCTACTGTGCACGTCCTGAGGATGAATTTCTAATACTAATTCTCTGAATCTTGATTTACAACATTGTGTCAATAAATAATAAGGTTAAAGTGACACTTTTAATTTTAAAAGTATATAATCTCTTAGGTAATCTTTATTTTGTCAATGTTCAAGCAACATTTCCAATCATATAAGACCATGGTTTGATCAGTTTAGTTTCTTTGGCTTCAACAACAATGATTTAGGGAATCAGGGAATTTTTGAAGAACATTTTGCGTAAAATTTTCAAGAAACTATTGAGTTTAAAAATTGTATTTACTTGGTAAAACAACTGAGGCATAGCAGAGTGAAATGACTCACCCATGGGTGGTACCACACTCGGAGTGGATCATCCCTGGGCCCTAGATTTCATGATGTATAATTATCATAATAAACTCCTTGGAAACGACACTCTTTCTGGGAAACAACATATTCAGACTCCATGTCGGGAGTCCAGCATAACACATGCCAGCCTAGGGAGTTACACTTTACAGCTTTTTTTTTTTAAACCTCACTATTGATGATATTAACAATTTTTTTTTTTCTCTCACTTCATCTAATCTCTTCCAAAGTTCTCATTATATAAATTTTATTATCTTATGTGTCTGTTGAACAAGTTTCAGTCATAATGAGAGGTGACAATGCGCTAGCAGCCCTCCCTTGCTCTCGGCGCCTCCTCGGGCCTCCGTGTCCGCTCTGGCTCTTCAGCTCTCTGCTGCGCTGTGGGGGCCCCTCTCTGGGGCTGGCAGAGGCCAGAGCCGGCTCCCTTTGCTCACAGGGAGGTGTGGAGGGAGAGGCACAGGCACTTGCTGGGCTGCAGGCGGTACCAGGTGGGTACGGGCTCAGCGGCCCTGCACTGGGTGCGGCTGGCCAGCACCTGCTGGGCTTGCTTGATCAGAGGCTAGGTCCCTGTGCCTGGACAGCTGTTCCCTCTTTGCGGGGTCGTTGGCCACGATGGCAGGTCTCCATTTCTTTCTCGCTTCCCCTCTTTTCCTCTTGGTTGTCTGGGATAAGCTCCCTCTGGGCTGCCGGAGTGCCCGGCCTAGGTGCTGCAATGTCCAGCCTCCAGTGCCAGTGAGAGGTGAAGCCGGCTGGGCTTCTGGGATGGGTGGGGATTTAGAGAACTTTCTGGTCTCGCTAAAGGTTTGTAAATGCACCAATCAGCACTCTGTGGCTAGCTGAAGGATTGTAAACGCACCAATCAGCACTCTGTCAAAATGGACCAGTCAGCTCTCTGTAAAACGTACCAATCAGCTCTCTGTAAAACTGACCAATCAGCAGGATGTGGGTGGGGCCAGATAAGGGAATAAAAGCAGTCCACCCCCCCGCCCCCCCCCCCCCCAGCCAGCAGAGGCAAACTGCTCAGGTCCCCGTTCACAATGTGGGGTCTTTGTTCTTTTGTTCTTCTCAATAAATCTTGCTACTATTCGTTTTTTGGGTCTGCGCCACCTTTAAGACCTGTAACACTCACTGCGAAGGTCTGCAGTTTGACTCCTGAAGCTAGCCAGACCACAAACCCACAGAGAGGAATGAGCAACTCTGGGCGCACCGCCTTTAAGAATTATAACACTCACAGCGAAGGTCTGTGGCTTCACTCCTGAAGTCAGTGACACCATGAACCCCCCAGAAGGAAAAAACTCTAGACACGTCTGAACAAATGAAGAAAGAAACTCCAGACACACTATCTTTAAGAACTGTAACACTCACCATGAGGGTCCGCAGCTTAGTTCTTGAAGTCAGTGAGAGCGACAGCCCACCAATTCTGGACGCAATATTGTGGTGAAGCCACTATTGCTGTTCTCAATCCAAGGAATATTTAAACTTAAGCAGTCATCGTTTAACTGGGTTCATACTACAGGTATAAGATGTATTGTAGTTAAACATTTAATTTGATTTACTGTATGTATTGCTAAAAATTGAAGTCACAACCTGTCAAATACATATTTTATGACATGGATACTCAATGTGCTTTATGAATTAATACATAAAATATATGAGATATATTGTTTTATTTAGGAAAACAATTTCCTATGGCTTTGCAAGTTTGTGAATATTCACTGAGTTTATGACAGAACCCAAAGTTTTCTAGATTTTGCATCAAATAAGATCTGGGTTCTTTCTTTGCATTGTTAAAACTCCAAACAAGTTAAGTTTGATGGATTTTAATTGATCAAAGACAAATTCGCCAATTGGGTAACCTTCAAAATCACAGCCGATTTAGAGGGACTCCAGGGATGCCGCATGGTTAGAACAAATTTTTAGACGAAAATAGTCAAGTGACGTGCAGGAATCAGAAGTGAGGTGCAGAAACAGTGAGCTTGGTTACAGCTTGGCGTTTGCCTTATTTGAATGCAGTTTTAACACTCAGCAGTCTAGGCGTGGTTAAAATATGGCTACTGGGATTGGTCAACACTTAGCTTTTATTGCAGACGCACACTACTAAGTTAGGTTTTCACTTTCATCTGCCTATTAAGCTAGGTTGCAGTTTGTCCGCAAAGACTCAAATATAGAAATACAGAGGCTTTCTCATGCCACATTTAGTTTACTTTAACAACACCATAAAATAAAAGCTCCAAAAAAGTAGTTTCTTTTCTATCTTGTCCATAAATGTTTCCTCTTTGTCTGGAACAGTACTTGACTATAGTTGTACCTCGATCCATAAATGTATGAGTAAATATATACAAATACATAGATGAACAAATAAATTAATGAATATATATTTCATATCATATGACACATGCTATGTGTAAAAGAACATAAGCATAGGTGGTGTTTTCTTGTTTATAGAAATGGTGCATTTGCATTTTATATATAAAATATTGTTTGCAATATTTTGATTTGCAATTTGCTGTCATATTTTCATTAATATGGTCTGTAATATTTACAAAATAGAACATTTTGAGCGTTTCCTGTTTAGCATATGCTTTTCTGGCTCATGTCACAGAACCTCAGCACACGTCTGATTTCAACACAGCTATGGTGGAACTCCCTTGTAGGCCAACTCTTTTCCCAACTGAAAAGTGCTGTGTGAGGTTTCTTGGCTTTTTTTTTTGCCTGACGTATTTTTCTAAAGCTGAACAAGACCATTCATACTGCCTGAAGATGCCAGGTAGGAGTTCAAAGATGTTAAAAACACAGGTGATAACCTTATCCAGTAGGAATGGAAGTCAATGGATAAATGCTTCAACCTTTTAGTCATTCTCAGGACAATTCTCAGGTCTATTCTACACAGTTCTTGTCCCTAGAGGAATTGAATCCCAGATAATCACACCAATAACAGTATCAATCATCTCTCCTTCATTGTATTTTTTCTTCCTTTCCTCTTTATTATAAATTGTCCTCCTTTCCTCTCTGTCTTCCTGCCCTCCAGTGATGTGTTAGTATCATTCCCAACACATACTTGCACTCAAGTCATTATTCCAAGCATTGCTCCTAGGAACACAAACTAAGAAACAGCATAAAAATATTCATGCAGACTGATTAAAGTTTTGCTACTTTCAAAATATGAAGGTAGTGTCTGGATATTTTGCAGCAGCAGCTATTTTGATTTTGATATTATGGGACATCTGAAGGGTAGTCAAAATTTAGTTTGGTTTAACACTTACTTAACTGAGTTTTTAATCAGGTGTCTGGCACTGTTCAAAGTGTAGAAGGAACATTAGTAAAAGATAATCTGCTTTTCAAAAGTCTAAGAAGGAAAAGAGGATGGACTTTTTTTTTTTTTTTTTTTTTTTTGAGATGGAGTCTTCCTCTGTTGCCCAGGCTGGAGTGCAGTGGTGTAATCTTAGCTCACTGCAAGCCCCGCCTCCCGGGTTCACCATTCTCCTGCCTCAGTCTCCCGAGTAGCTGGGACTACAGGCACCTGCCACCATGCCCTGCTAATTTTTTGTATTTTTAGTAGAGACGGGGTTTCACCGTTTTAGCCAGGATGGTCTCCATCTCCTGACCTCATGATCCGCCCACCTTGGCCGCCCAAAGTGCCGAGATTACAGGCCTGAGGCACTGTACCCAGCCAGGATGGACTATTTTTTAGCAGAAATGCTGGAAATCATGGCGATGTGAGAAAATCGTGTTGTAAATTATTATTTAACTGATTATTAACATAGGTAGAGAGAATTCAAATAAAACATTTCTACTTATAGCTCATACGTTTCAGAACACAATGACGCTGAGGTTCAGGGGAATGATACGCCCATAGTTGTAAATACTGCTTCACACTATTGAGGGCTACAATAACATTTAATTAATTTAATGTAATTTTAAGTAAATGTCAATTATAATGTAAATTTTAATTTTTAATTAAATGTTATTGTAGCCCTCAATAGTTTGGATTTTTATGATACTAGTTAATTTTTTAATTAGAAAAAGGGATTGAATTCTTAGATTATTTGTTTAATGATATATTTTTATTTGAGACATACTTCAGTCTAGATCCAGAGACATGCTTCAGTCTAGATCCATGTTTTCTCACTTCAAATACATTTTCTCTCAAGTGTAATTATTATCTTAAGGAAGATATCTTGCTAAGGCTGGTTTCTATCACATGTGGTTGACAGCTCTCCATAGATCCCTTAGATGACCACATACGAGAGTATGTGACAGACACACTTACGGGACACCGGTTTCACTTTTATTATATCCTTAGGATGTTCATGCCTATTTTTGAATAGCTTGCCTTACTGCCCTTTCCGAATCTCTAAAACACAGACACTTTGCCCCAACTTGATCTGTCTTCTACTACTCTCCATCCCTTTGATATTGTAAGCACTTCGAATCATGTTGCAAACTTTCCTTTTCTTAAATTTCACTTCAAATTTCCATTGCGTTTTCATAGCCTCAGTCTACTTTAGATTTTTTCCTCTTTCTTCCTGATTTGAAAAACCCACAGGACTCCCTTATCTGGTTTTTTCTTTCTTGTGTACTATAGATTATCCTCCTTCCTCGTTTACCCTGATCTTTTGGAGAAAACTCAGATGTAATATTTTACACATTTGAGAAATAAAAAGCTTTAAATGCTGTTTCCGATTGTTCTCAGTGCAATGTATTGCTCTTATATGTATGGATTTAATACATTTAAATGTATTTATCTCTAGTGATTGTTTTTACCTATAACATAAACACTAATTTTACCAATAAGCCACTGATTCTGAGTCAAGTTATTACTGATAATAATACTTTAAAACATTCAATTAGTTTTGAAAAATACTTATCAATATCATTGAAATAACCTTCATCTAACTTTTCAAGGGTAGAATTTATTTTTTAGCTTTATACTGAAAGTACAAATTTATATACTACAATGTCATCATCTTTTTTGGAGATAAGGACGGCAGCGTTTTTAGAAATACAGCACATGGACTAATTGTTGGCAACATTTCTTCTTGGACTAATATCTTATTCTCATCAGAGCAAGATTGAGAAAGCTTAGGTCATCCTTTATTTCCCAAAGGTCAGTATTTCCAACTGCAGATGCATTTCTGAGACTAACAAGACTAAGAAAGAATTTCACAGGCATGGCACACTTCCATAGTGTTCTTTCTACACTCCCACAAAAATTATTTCTCATTCCACTTAGTAGAATGTGACCCATCGATGACTTTTATAATGTTGTTGTCCTTTCTGTGTGCATACTATGCAAGAGTTGGCAGTACCTCTACTTTTTGTTTTCATTCCAGAATTATTTTCCAAAGTACCGTAATAAGTTTATCATCTGAATATTTAAAATTATACACTTAAATTTTTCTTTCATCTATACATTTGTTTATTCCACAAATATTTATCCAACTCCTACCATTTGCCATGCATTGCAAATATCTGTAAATTGGTTGTTAGGCACTTTTTAATCTTTTTATGGGAAACTATAGAATAGCAATTGAGTAAGAAGATGGAGAATAAGAA
Source organism: Macaca fascicularis (assembly GCF_037993035.2). Lineage (NCBI taxonomy): Eukaryota > Metazoa > Chordata > Mammalia > Primates > Cercopithecidae > Macaca > Macaca fascicularis. Next base: position 25,463,704 of record NC_088377.1, on the reverse strand, counting down.
GGAAGAAAAATTAGAAATGAATTAGTCCAATCCTTTCTATATTTGTTGTTGTTGTTGTAACATTGTATTAATAAAGCCCATGTTAAGTAACTTGTTCAAAGTCAGTATAGGGATTTACCAGAAAAATAGCAAAGGGGACGCCACATCTCCTAATTCTTCATTCAATGTATTTTCCAATAATCCAACACTTTCTAAACTCATAGTTGGATTAAGTCAATATCAATACCATTATTTTAAAAATTAATTCATTCATACAACAAATATTTAGTGAATGCCTACTGTGTGACAACAACTGATTTATTAACACAGCATACAAACAAAATAACATTATCATTGCAACTATTAAATACATGAATTATACTGTGTGTCAAATCGTTTTATGTACCATGGAAAAAGAAAGGGAACAGATTAAGGGGGATTGGCCTGCAGGGAATGAGTTTGGGGATTATTGAAATTTGAAGAAGGTAGTCTATGAACTTCATCTAAGTAGTATCATTTCAGTGAAGAATTGAAGGAGATAAAAAGTTGAGTAAGTGGACATTTGGGGGAACAACACCTCGGTACAGGAAAAAGGCAGTGCAAAGTCTTCAAACTGTGCCAGAGGAACAGACACACGGAAGCCAATGTAGCTGGAGCTGAGACAGTGAGTCATGGAAGACAAAGTTGAAGAAGGAGTGGGTAACCCGGAAGCCTATGGGTCATCGGAAAGATCTGTGTTTTTACCTGGATAGAATTGAGAACTACCGCAAGGTTTAAAGCCAAGGACTCACATGACTTACATCACCTTATTTATTGAAAACACCTTGTAAAGGTGCAACATTGAAAGAAGGTCAGCCCATCTGGTGGCTCATCCAGTAACCCAAGCTCAAGTCAGGGAAGTCAGATTAGTTGCTACATCTTATGGGGAGTACGGAGGCAAGAAAACAGTTTCTTTCAGAAAAATTATGGTATAAGAACTCATTTCTGTCACTACAAAGGCAAAGACCCTAGCAGCATCCCAGGTTTCAAATATGAAAAATGAGACTTTCCAAAAAGCGAAGTAGTGAGTAAAATGACATCCAGATAGATGTGACTTTCATGGGGGACAGTACTAGATGTAGGTCTAAGGTCAGAATGGTTCTTCACAGCTCTGGTCTTGCAACAAATTGCTCAGAAAGGGGAGCTGTATGAAAAACTTCAGACTCCTTTTATTTACTTACTTTAGAATATTGTCCCTAAAGTTGATATATATATAGAATATATATAGATTCTATATAATATATGATATATATTATATGATATATAATACATGATATATATTATATGATATATAATCTATATAATATATGATATATATTATATGATATATATAATATATGATATATATCATATGATATATATAATATATGATATATATTATATGATATATATTATATAGAATCTATATATATTCTATATATATCAACTTTAGGGACAATATTCTAAAGTAAGTAAATAAAAAATATATATATTCTAAATTGCATCTGGGTTCTAAATGCATCTGGGTTCATGGGTTTCAGATATATGTATATATCTCTCTCAACTTTACGGACAATATTATATATATATCAACTTTAGGGACTATATATATATGTGTATATATATATATGAAACCCATGAACCCAGATGCATTTTAGAATTTAGAAATTTGGAAATACTTTCGGTAGCAATATGCATATCTACTGTGTATTATATAACAATTCTAGGGAAGTCTGCAATCAAGCACAGCTTTATGTTCACAGCAAATCCTATGAATATTCACACTAAGTGGGTAAGAAAAACTATAAATAATCTCAAATCTATTTATTCACTAAGTGAATGCAGAGCAGATCAAATTTTACTGCCCATCGAGGAATAAAAACATTCAATTTTTTAGAGGGTTTTGGATTTTGTAATCACAGATAAGTGATTAAACGCTTGTATTTTATCAGATATTTTATCTCAGTTGCTGCAAATGTATAGTCACTTTAACCTAGCACTAGCTTAATTAAAGAATACAAATGTACATTATAGGGTTAAGCCTTAAGTTCATGCTCAGCGTTATGCATGGTCTTGACATGTGGTAAATGCAGGCTGCCTAAAGAATTAGAAAGCAGTTTAAAACTTCTTTGAATAGAAATACTTTGAGAAGACTGAGATTTAGTTTGTCAAGCCTACAATAAGACTAACTGTATAGAAAAGCTTAGGCTCTTTGATTTTTATCTGACCTGTGTTTGAATATTGGCTGAGTTAAAAAAAGATATTGACTATCCTTAATTTGCATCTGATCAACAGTTGAATAATGAAATATACATAAAATACACAGGATATGCTCAATTGAAACTTATACAAAACGTGGTAGTTTGTAAAAGAATATGTTTCTGGAAGAATGAGAAACAGAAAACACATACAGACATGTTAGGATATTTTTTTAATGATGTCCAGAGAATGATTCACAATGTATTTTGTGTTGCCGTAATTTTATAATACTGGAGACACTTGCTTTCTATAATTTTTAAAATACATTATTCTAAAGCCTCTGAAACAGAGAAACTTCAGTCGCTTCCACAAAAGTATAACTCACTTGATATTAGATTTATTGAGGAAAAGAAGCTATTATACATGTTTAATATTTTATGTTCTGGGCTACATTGCTATTAAATCTAAATATTTGGAAGGTAGATTCATAAAATATGGGTGTGATGAAATATTTATTCTATGAACACTTTCTACCAGTTTATTTTGGTAAATGATGAGTTACTCCAATTATTTTTACTTTTCAAATAGAGCACTTTTATTAATATTGTAAGCAGCAAAACATCCAACTGGAATTTCTTTTTCTTTACCTATTCTTATATGAAATACAGAAAAAAGATGACTTTTTCTTATACAACTGGAACAAATATGAATTTTTTTTCTTCTGCTACATAAATTCAAGGTATTTTTCAAAGCCCATACTTTTCAGCAAGAAAACAGTCTCAAATTTAGTAATGTTTAAAATCTTCCTAATATTCCTTAAGTCCTTGGGAAGAAAAGACAATTAAAAACATTATGAAAGATAAATATTAGCATATATTTAAAATCTATCTTTGCCTGCATTTGTCTCAAGGTAATTGTATTGTTATAACATTTTTTAAGACACTCTCATATTTATTGCAACACTACTCACAATAGCCAAAATGTGAAATCAACCCAAGCATCCATCAATGAATGATTAGATTTTAAAATGTGATGTATATACACAATGGCAAAACATGAATGAGCTTAGAGAACATTAAGTGGGATAAGGCCAGGAGCAAAAGGACAAATGCTGCATGATCTCACTCGTATGGAGAATTTTTAAAAAATTGATCTTGTAGAAGTAAGGAGTAGAATAGTGGTTATCAGAGTCTGGAGAGAGTTAGGGAAGAAGTCGGTCCCTTAGTACAAAGGTACTGTTGGATAGGAGGAATAAGTTCTAGTGTTCTATTGCACAATAGGGTGACTATAGTTAATCATATATTGTATATTTCAAAAGAGCTAAAAGAGAGGATTCTGCATGTTCTCACCACAAACAAACAAGTGTTTAAGGTGATAGATATCCTAATTACCCTGATTTGATCATTATACAATGTATACATATATGTAAAATATCACAATGTATCATAAGTATGTATGATTATTCATCAGTTAAAAACATTGACACTTTAAAAAATTAAAAATACATTTTTTTGGTTCTCAAGCAGATGTGAGGGTTATGTCTAATATCTTTAAACACATCTTGGCTTTAAACATGTTTACCAACTATGACTTCTTATTTATTCTCAGATTTTTCAAGTTTCTTCCTTTTTCATCTAACCTTTTGCCCTCTCTATTGACACTGGTCTTTGAAAAGTTTGTATAAGAATACCAAGATCATTTTTATATGAGTTCTGCCAACTTCATTTTGTAGTCTAGAAGTTATGTATCACGTATTTAAAAGTGCTTGAAAATAGCTGATGCATCCTTTTTTTCAAGATGATGCTAAAAGTCCCATCTAATTTAATGGTTGGAACAGTTCTTTACAAGTTATGTTGTAAAAATATTCATTAACATTGATGGAGAGTACTACTCAAACAGCAAAAATGTGTCTGTAAAAGCTTATTAAAATTCAGAGGCTCAAATAATGTAAGAATTCAAAATCTTTAGTAAAATTCAACTGCCGAGGTTCTATCAGATGCACATTTCAAAATGGAATTTGTTACAAATATGATTCATTTCTGAGTAACAATTTGTTTGTCGTGGTTTTAAATATAAAAGGTTTTCACGTTAAAATTGACATTTGCAAAATGGTCCTTAATTTGCATAGGTTATAAAGCTAATGTGAAATTGAGATGGTCTTACTTAGTTCATAAGTGTAACCTAGCATGTTATTTAAAATTATTTTTCACTAAGATATTTTACTTGGGCTGTAAAAATAATATTTCACACTTTATATAACTCTAATAAATTTGTGATAAACTGTGAAGTCTCCATATAATTCTTCCCGCCAAAATGCTATTTTCAAAATTTAAAATATCTTTTTAAGTATATATTATGCATTTTATTTTTAAGAAAATTATTTTTAATTGTGTTTTAATATTTGCACATCTACTTCTCATGTCCTGAATACATGTAAATATATATGTGTTTTATTATTGCTGGGGAAAATTATACTTTATTGTTATGTATTAAAAATCTTGTACTGAATTAAAATTTGTTCTTTTTATAAAGTACTTTTATGTATTTGGAACAGAAAACTAACTCATTGTCTAAGTTTTTTTTGCCATATTGAAGCAAATTTTCTTTTTAATATGCATATAAAAAGAAAATTTGCGGCCGGGCGCGGTGGCTCAAGCCTGTAATCCCAGCACTTTGGGAGGCCGAGACGGGCGGATCACGAGGTCAGGAGATCGAGACCATCCTGGCTGACACGGTGAAACCCCGTCTCTACTAAAAAATACAAAAAACTAGCCGGGCGAGGTGGCGGCGCCTGTAGTCCCAGCTACTCGGGAGGCTGAGGCAGGAGAATGGCGTGAACCCGGGAGGCGGAGCTTGCAGTGAGCTGAGATCCGGCCACTGCACTCCAGCCTGGGCGGCAGAGCGAGACTCCGTCTCAAAAAAAAAAAAAAAAAAGAAAATTTGCTTCAATATGGCAAAAAAATCTTAAGACAATAAGTACATATATGCATTTTATTTTTAAGAAAATTGTTTTTAATTGTGTTTTAATATTTGCATATCTACTTCTCATGTCCTGAATACATGTAAATATATATGTGTTTTATTACTGCTGGGGAAAATTAAAATTTGTTTTAAATTTGAATTAAAAATTTGAATTAAAATTTGTTCTTTTTATAAAGTAAGACACACCAATCTCTGTGCTGTTTCATCTTATAAGGACACTAATTCCATTGTCTCAAAAGCCCATCTGTATTAGTCCATTCTCATGCTGCTAATAAAGACATACCTGACACTGAGTAATTTATACAGTAAAGTGGTTTCATGGACTTACAGTTCCACATGGCTAGGGAGGCCTCACAATCATCGCAGAAGAGGAAGGAAGAGCAACGGACATCTTACATGGCGGCAGGCAAGAGGGCGTATGCAGCGGAACTCCCCTTTGTAAACCATCAGATCTTGTTCACGAGAACAGCATGGCAAAAACCCACACTCATGATTCAGTCACCTCCCACCAGGTCCCTCCTTAGACATGTGGGAATTATTACAATTCAGGTGAGATTTGGGTGGAGACACAGAGCCAAGCCATATTTAACATCTTATTTGACCGTATTTAACATCAATTACTTTCTTACTCAAAAGGCAGCCACACTGCATTTTAGGACTTTCACACATGAACTTTGGGGATGGAGGAGGTACACATACAAACAGTGCCTAAATATTATCAATTCAAAAAACAATACAGTAATTTAAAAAATATATTCCCACAATAGCATTTTTTATTACTTAGGTTTCCATTAATTTTCTCTATTGTTTATATTGCCATCACTTAGAAAATTGGAACATAGATTACCCTTATATTACATTTCCCAACTTCAAGTTTGTGTCTAATTTCTACACTCTCATTGTTGTGATGAAATTTTAATATAACTCTACTAAGGGCACTGATTTCACTAATCTTTTGCCCATTTTTAATATACTTATATATTAATAATGTTATAATCTATTTATAGCAGACATTATTAAAACACAGCCAAAGAGAACTCAAAACCTAATGATCTGATTGATAAAATATATGTGTAAAGAGCAGTAATCTAATCATCTGTGTTAGTCTGATAGGGCTGCCACAACAAAATACCATGGATGGGATAGCTTAAAAACAGAAATTATTTTCTCACATTTTTTTTTTTTTTTTTTGAAATGGAGTCTCGCTCTGTCACCCAGGCTGGAGTGCAGTGGCATGATCTCGGCTCACTGCAATCTCCACCTCCTGGGTTCATGCCATTCTCCTGCCTCAGCCTCCCAAGTAGCTGGGACTACAGGCACCTGCCACCATGCCCAGCTAATTTTTTGTATTTTTAGTAGAGATGGGGTTTCACCGTGTTAGCCAGGATGGTCTCGATCTCCTGACCTCATGATCTGCCTGCCTCAGCCTTCCAAAGTGCTGGGATTACAGGTATGAGCCACCATGCCCGGCTGTTTTCTCACATTTCTTTAGGCCAGAAGTTGAAGATCAAGATTCCATCAGGGTTGATTTATCATGAGGGCTCTCTTCTTGGCTTTCAGACACGTGCCTTCTCACCATGTCCCCACATGGCCTTTTCTCTGTGCACTTGGAGAGAGAGAGAGAAGAAAAGAGAAAAGAGAAAGAGAGAGAGAGAAAACTCATTTACTGCTGGTGAGAATGCAAAATAATTGTCACTTTGGGAGACAATTTGACAGTTTCTTATAAAACTAAGCATACTGTTACCACACAAGCCAGCAATCATGCTCTTTGGTCTCTACCTAGAGGAGCTGAAAACTTATGTCTGCACAAAAGCCTACATGCTGATAATTATAGCTTTGTTCATAATCGCCATTACTTGGTTGAAGCAACCAAGATGTCCTTCAGTAAGCAAATGAATGAACAAACTGTGGTGCATCCTAACAATGGAACATTCTTCAGCACTAAAAGGACATGAGCTATAAAGCCATGAAAAGAAATGGAGTAATCTTAAGTGCATATGACAAAGTTAAAGAAGATAACCTGAAAGGCTCCACACTATATGATCCCAACCATGTGACATCCTGGAAAAGTCAAAAACATAAAGACACTAAAAGGATCAGTAGTCACTAGGGTTTGGATTGGGAGAGAGGAAAGAGAGATGGCCATGCAGAGCACAGAAGATTTTTAGGGCATTAAAAATCCTCTGTATGATACATAATAATGTGTTCATGTCATTATATCTTTGTCCAACCCTGTAAAATGTCTAACACCAAGAATGAACACAATGTAAACTCTGGGTGACAATGGTGTGTCAATGTAGGTTCATCAGCTGCAACAAGCATACCACTGTAGTGGGGGATATTGGTCATGATGGAGGTTATGCATATGCTGAGACAGGGGAAATATAGGAACTCAGTACTTTCCTCTCAATTTTGATGTGAACCTAAAAGTGCTCTGAAAAACAAAACCTTTTAAAAAATAGCTGAAGTACTGAGAATATAATTTGAGAATCATATTGTCTCTGGGTGTACGTTTCCTACTTAGAATTCAGCACTGTATTTGCTTTCTCCAGAGCTGCATCACTGATCATGGCTAGCTTGTTATTTACTATGACACATAGCTGTGTTTCTGTCACACTTGTGCATATTGTATTTTTGCATTTTAAAATTATTTTCCTCTCTAGTTATATTTCCTTCATCTTATCTTTAATGCATCTTGTTCTGTGTGTCTTTCTATTCTTAGAGGTCATTTTAAATTGTTACCATACCCTCTTAGTTTTAAGCCACATCCTTTTTATCTCTTGATCTTTAATGTTATCTTAAGTTAAGGAGCACAGTTGATATTCTATTACCTTGATTTCAGAGTTTTTTCAGTTAAATGATTCACAGCTTAACACTGACCATACATTTCTTAAAAAAAAAAAATGTAATTGATGCAGTAATCATTCTGATTCACTTTAATTGACTACAGCATAGAACTTAAACTCATGTTTTTGTCTAAAGAGTTCTAAATTTTTTCAATGGCTCCACACTAACGAAGTAAGTCCAGTTTACTTTTGTTCAGATATTTTATTTGATCCCAATGTGTTTTTCAAGTTTACCTCTCACCACTTTTCTAGTCTATGAATACTGGATGGTGACATGTTGATGGAGAAAAGAAATCAAAGTGGAATAGATAAAACCAAGGATTTCTTTCATTAATGCATGCATTCACACATTCACTTAATATTTATTAATCATCTGCTATATGCTAGACATTTTGCAGGCCTTAGAGACAAAACAATGTAATGACATGATTAAGTTACGTTTTGGATGTAAATAATTGGAAATGCAATTTGGTTTACACTGTAGAGAGAGTGATCAGAAATATCTAACCTAGGGAATTACACATGAATAGAAGTTAGTTGGAAGGGGATAAGTATAAGAGTGAGCAGAAAAAGGGAATGACATGAACAACAGATTGGAGGAAAAAGAGAAAATGCCCCATGTTTAAAACTGAAAGAAAATTTTAGTATCTAGTGAAGATGCCATGAGATGGAATAGGAAAGGTCAGCTCATGAAGTCCTTCATGAACTCACTTAAGAATTCAGAGTGTGGAACAAGAGCATCTATGTAAATGGTTGTGCCATATACTGAGATGAATAGCACAAAAAGAAAATCTCCTTTGGATGGGGATGACATTTACTTTAGTTTGGTCAAGGTAAAATGAAGATGAAGTCATTGTTTCAACTGGAGATGTCAACTAGTTTATTAACTACATGGGTCTGGTATTTGATCTAGATTAGAGATAAAGATTTGGGACTTACCATCAAGCTGCTAATAAAAGCCATGCTAGTGGAGGAGATGCCACAGTGAATGTCCTTGAAGTTCTCATGTCATATCAAAGTCTAGAGGTCAGCAGAACAAGACTGGAAAGTTCTGTCAGGGGTCCAGGCCTCATGATACTTCTGTATTTTATTGCCCATTGAACGTGGCCATTGCATTGGACATTGTGATGCACCGTTGAGATCTCCATTATTGAACTACTTTTTTTTTTTCCTGGTTGTTGAGCTATCAGCCCCTTAAGGGGTTGTTTCAGCTGCAAAGAGCTTCCTCTTCCCGGGTCGCATGTCTTCCCAGGGCAACCCACAGCCAGTGAATAAACAATATAAGAGTATAAAGCCGTGACCACTTCAAACCACCATGAAACTGTTCTGATTGGCAACTTCAAATCCATGTATCTCCAGAGCCTGCGAGGGATTATCATGGGCCTCCATATCTGTTCGACTTCTTCCTCTGTCCAGTCCTGTTTCTTTCCCCACGTTCTACTGAGTGATATAATAAGCCCTATTAATAAATATCCTGCATGCCAAACTCCATTTCAGTGTCTGCTCCGGGAAAACTCAACCTGTGATTTCTGAAGTCCAAGATGGCTCCTCCAGCTACTAAAATTAGTTCCAAATTCTAATCGGTAAGAAGGAATAAAAAAGGGATAATAGCTGAACTCTTTCCTTCTACATTTGAACAATTCCAAAGATTATATAAACATATAGCCTAGTGTCCAGAACTTAGTTTCGAGACTGCAGCTAGCTGAAAACTAGACTGAAAAAAGTAATTTTAATTTTGATTGACCATGTACCCAGATAGAATTATCTCTGTGATATCTCTTTCCCTTTCTTCATTATCAAAAAATGTCTTAAGCCCTTGTCAGTCATCTGAGTGATGTTTGTAAAGTCAAGCTGTGAATCGAAAGGGTGGGAAAAAAAATGAGGAGAGTCTACCTTGTATCAGTGGCTAAATACTGTTATTTTTCCAAAGAAAAATATGACAGTTTCTTATTCAGCTAAGAATTTCTGATATGGAGTCCAATCTTTGGTTTATTTTAAAAATAAGTTATTTAGCTGTGTACAGATTAGGTTTTACAAATTGCATTAATGACTTACATTAATATAATTTTACTCATTCTTTAGCATCTATGTACCAGTTGCGATCCTATGCATTACAATAGGTTCAAAAGCTTTGCCTGAGTGATTTTAGAACACATAGATTCACTTTGAACTCAGGTTTGCCATTGTTGAAAGGGAAATGATATTTCTCTCAGAACATTTACTGCTGTGCATGATTATGTTTTATGCCTCAGCCATGCTCTATCCCATGAGGGACAAAAAAGCCAGTGGAAGAGATAACATATAAATATATGAGTAGTTAACTAACAGATGTCATCACGTAATAGCCCAATTTGCGACACATTTACACTGAGGTTTGTGTCTTTATCAGGAACTTATGAATGTCTAAATTTGCATACTTTTCATACAAAAATAAGCCCATATCAAAATATGCCCAGGTCTCTGATGCCAAAGGATGTATTTTTCATTTGAACTCATTTGAACATATTCCACCTACTGAGACTGATTTGTGCTTTTAACAAAACACTTAATTTTCCTCTACTGCTATCTAAAGAGATACGAGGAGACCAGCTTATGAATCCAAACTGTTATGCTATATATACTCGCAATGAGATCAATCACCAATTTTGCATATACATATATATATACACATACACACACACATATAGACACACACACACACACACACACACACACACACACACACATACTTTTCATTTTCCTCTACTGCTATCTAACAGATACCAGGAGACCAGCTTATCAATCCAAACTGTTGGGTTACATATACTCGCAATGAGATCAATCACCAATTATATATACATATATATATTTATATATATATACACACCCACGTATAAACAGACACACACAAAAAAATACTTTTCATTTTCCTCTACTGCTATCTAACAGATAACAGCAGAACAGCTTATTAATCCAGACTGATATGCCAGATATACTCGCAATGAGATCAATCACCAATTATACCTATGTGTGTGGATAGATAGATAGATGTGGTTATATTTGGGGGGTTCATTATTCAGCCTACCACATTATGTAAGGCACATGATAATCTAATAATCTGAAAGTAATAGCATATCCTGGGAAAATATATTTCCTTCTTTCTTTTTTTTTTTTTTGAGACAGTCTCGCTCTGTGGCCCAGGCTGGAGTGCAGTGGCGCGATCTCGACTCACTGCAAGCTCCGCCTCCCGGGTTCCCTTCATTCTCCTGCCTCAGCCTCCCGAGTAGCTGGGACTACGGGTGGCGCCACCACGCCCGGCTGATTTTTTATATTTTTAGTAGAGATGGGGTTTCACCGTGTTAGCCAGGATGGTCTCGATCTCCTGACCTCGTGATCTGCCTGCCTCGGCCTCTCAAAGTGCTGGGATTTCAGGCGTGAGCCACTGCACCCGGCCGGAAAGAGGTATTTGTTTATCAATATCCCAGGATCCTCTATTACTTTTTCCAAACATTACTGTCTTTGCATTTTTGACGCACATGTTTCTTGATGTTGACTTAACCTCCCGATAATCTGCTTTCATCTTTATATTTCTACTCTTTTGTCCATGGGCACACATTTGCTAGGTAGTGTCCTTGACACAATAATGCTGTAACCTGGAGATGCTAACATAGTTATCAGTTATGAGAGATTTGTAAGTAAAGGAAGTGACAGTCCCTCAGGGTGGAAACCCAGTCTCTGTTTTTTATGTATTTATAAAAACATGTTTTTCTAAACGTGCTCCTTTTAGTCTGCAAGTTTCAGTGTGCTCCTTTCAGTTTGAAAGTTCTCGACTATTAAAATTTTTTCTTGCAATTTCCTTTTTATAGACAAGATAAAGGAAAAAATGCATAGAAAAAAAGTTTTAGATTATTGTGTGCATTACATAATGTGGTACGTTGAATAATGAACCCTCTAAATATAACCACATCCTAATCCGTGGAACCTGTGAGTGTTATCTTACAAGGCCTAAAAAGGGTTTGGAGATCTGATTAAATTAACAATCCTTAGTTAAGGTGATTATTCTGAATTATCCAAATGGGCAGGCCCTTAAATGCAATCACATGTATCCATATAAGAAAGAGATTTAATACAGGCTACAGAAGAAGAAAACCACATGAAGGAATCAGAGGGAAACAATCAGAGAGAGAAGCTATGCTACTGACTTGGAAGATGCAGGAAGGGATCATGGGTCACTGAATGCAACCCTACAAGCTGAAACAATTCTCCCTTAGTGCCTCCAGAGGTAGCATAGCCCTTGGTTTCATCCCAAGGAAACTGATTTTTCACTTCTAGCTCTTCCAGAAGTGTAAGAGAATAAGTTTGTCTTGTTTGAAGCCAAAGAATCTGTGGTAATTTGTTATAACAGCTATACGAAACTAATACACTTGCTGTATAATAAATGAATATTGTAAATTTAATCCTTACAGATCATAGAATATTCAGAGAATGAATTTTTATAATTTTGGTTTTAAGAAGTTCTTGTTGTTACCTTAGCTTTTAAGAGAGTACATAGTTAAACTCTGATAAAAAATTCTAGTATATACTCCAGACATCTCTATAGTACATGGAATAATTCTACATCGAAGCACTAACTAAAATAATCATTATTGCAGAAGGACAATGCATCTGTGATTCCGACACAAACAATTTAGGTACAATTTTCCCTCACATCATCCTTCTGATTGTTGTACATGATTTGCGTCTGAATGTTCTTAGAACTCCTTAAAAGATTCCATAAACATATGTTTTGTTAAAGTTCTACATTAAGTTTAGTTTGTATAGAAATGTTAAAAATTATAGACTTACATTTTCCTAGTACTTTTTATGTACTTCGCAATGCCTAAATAAATTGGATGCTGCTAGAAGCAAATTTTAGTTGCTTTTTCTCAGTTTTAAATGATTTTCTTATATTGTTTTCTGACAAAAGTTGTGTAACATATTTCGGACACTCCAGCATGTGGAAAACAGCTTCATAAGATAAAAATTAAAATAATTAAAACTGTGTAATTAGAAAAATTAAATAAAATTTTTGAAAGTTAATTTGTAACACCTATAATTGCTAATGTGTGATACAGTAACAGTGAGATTCCTTACAGCCATTGAAACATTAATTGATGACAAATGATTCAGTGATTGACTTTATTGCCTTCTTGCAGCTCCAATGTAGATAATGGTAATTAATATTAAAAATTATTTCCTATTTAACATTTTATGCTGACACAAATCTTTTATTGGTTCATTAGAGAGCTCTTTCTTAAATTATGCCATTGACTGCCTACTTAGCACAACAAGTAATGGAGCATCTAATAATTATGACAGTGAAACATTAACCTTATTTTTAAAATTTTTAATGATGAAACTAATTAAAAACCATAATCTTACTTTAGATAGTAAGCTGACCAATAGATACCACAGTCTTTATTGAAAATGCTTCTCTTGCTGATCCTCTGATACACTTCCTTGCATTTTTCAACATTTTCCTCCTGATATGGTTTGACTGTGTGCTCACCTAAATCTCAACTTGAAATGTAACTCCCAGAATTGCAATTTGTTATGGGAGGGACCCAGAGGGAAGTAATTGAATTATGGGGGGCTGGTCTTTCCCATGCTATTCTCGTGATAGTGAATAAGTCTCATGAGATCTGCTCAGTTTATCAGGGGTTTCTATTTTTGCTGTTTCTTCATTCTCTCTTGCTGCCACCATGTAAGAAGTGCCTTTCGCCTCCTGCCATGATTCTGAGGCCTCCTCAGCCATGTGGAACTGTAAGTCCAATTAAAACTCTTTTTCTTCCTATTCTTGCATATGTGTTTATCAGCAGTGTGAAGATGGACTAATGCAGTAAACTGGAACCAGTAGAGTGGGGCATTGCTGAAAAGATACCCAAAAATGTGGAAGGGATTTTGGAACTGGGTAACAGGCAGGAATTGGAACAGCTTGAAGAGTTCAGAAGAAGACAGGAAAATGTGGGAAAGTTTGGAATTTCCTAGAGACTTGTTGAATGACTTTATCCAAAATGCTGAAAGTGATATGGACAATAAAATCCAGGCTGAGGTGATCTTCAGATGAAGATGAGGAACTTGGGAACTGGAGCAAAGAGACTGACAGCATTTTGCCCCTTCCCTAGAGATCTGTGGAATTTTGAACTTGAGAGAGATGATTTAGGGTATGTGGTGGAAAAAATTTCCAAGTAGCAAAGCATTTGAGAGGTGACTGGGGTGCTGTTAAAGGCATTCAGTTTAAAAAGGAAAGCCGAGCATGAAAGTTTGGAAAATTTGCAGCCTATGTGATAGAAAAGAAGAAACCCATTTTTGGGGGAGAAATTCAAGCTGACTGTAGAAATTTTCAAAAGTAGCAAGAAGCCTAATGTTAATCCCCAAGACCTTGGGGAAAATGTCCCCAAGACCACAGGGAAAATGTTCTCCACGTCAGAGACCTTCACGGCAGCCCCTCCCATCACTAGCCCTGAGGTCCAGGAGAAAAAAGTAGTTTTGTGGGCGGGGCCCAGGTCCTCGTGCTGTATGCAGCCTAGGAACTCGGTGTCCTGTGTCCCAGTTGCTCCAGTCATAGCTATAAGGTGCCTACAGCTCAGGTTGTGGCTTCAGACAGTGGAAGCTGCCAAGCCTTGGCAGCTTCCACGTGGTGTTGAGCCTGTGGGTGCACAGAAGTCAAGAATTGAGGTTTGGGAACCTTCCCCTAGATTTCAGAAGATGTATGGAAACACCTGAATGTCCAGGCAAATTTTGCTTCAGGGACAGGGTTGTCATGGAGAACCTCTGCTAGGGCAGTGCAGAAGGGAAATGTGGGGTTGGAGTCCCCACACAGAGTCCCTACAGGGGCACTGCCTAGTGGAGCTATGAGAAGAGGGCCACCATCCTCCAGAACCCATCCTCCAGAACTGATAGCTTGCTTTGGGAGCCTGGGAAAGCCACAGACACTCAATATCAGCACATGAAAGCAGCAGGGAGGGAGGCTGTACCCTTCAAAGCCACAGAGGCAGAGCTGCCCAAGACCATGGAAACCCACTTCTTGCATCAGCATGACGTGGATGTGAGACATGCAGTCAAAGGAGATCATTTTGGAACTTTAAAATTTGACTGCCCTGCTGGATTTTGGACTTCCATGGGCCCATAAACACTTTGTTTTGACCAATTTCTCCCATTTGGAATGACTGTATTTACCCAATACCTGTTACCCCATTGTATCTAGGAGGTAACTAGCTTGCTTTTGATTTTACAGGCTCATAGGCAGAAGGGACTTGCCTTGTCTCAGGTGAAACTCTGGACTGTGGACTTTTGGGTTAATGCTAAAATGAATTAAGACTTTGTGGGACTGTTGGGATGGCATGATTGCTTTTAAAATGTGAGAACATGAGATTTGGAGGGGCCTAGGTGGAATGATATGGTTTGGCTGTGTCCCCACTGAAATCTCAAATTGAATTGTATCTCCCAGAATTCTCATGTGTTGTGGGAGGGACCCAGGGCAACTAATTGAATCATGGGGACTGGTTTTTCCTGTGCTGTTTCTCATGATAGTGAATAAGTCTCACGAGATCTAATGGGTTTATCAGTGGTTTCTGCTTTTGCTTCTTCCTCATTTTCGCTTGTCACCACCATGTAAGAAGTGCCTTTCATCTGCTGCCATGATTCTGAGGCCTCCCCAGACATGTGGAACTGTAAGTCCAATTAAAACTCTTTTTCTGACTGGGCGCAGTGGCTCATATCTGTAATCCCAGCACTTTGGGAAGCTGAGGTGGGTGGATCACTTGAGGTCAGTAGTTCAAGACCAGCCTGGCCAACATGGCGAAAACCCATCTCTACTTACGATACAAATATAGGCTGGGCACGGTGGCTCACACCTGTATTCCCAGCACTTTGGGAGGCTGAGGTGGGTGGATCACGAGGTAAGGAGTTCGAGACTAGCTTGGCCAACATGGTGAAACCTGTCTCTACTAAAAATACAAAAATTAACTGGGAGTGGTAGCGTGTGCCTGTAATCCTGGCTACTCGGGAGGCTGAGGGAGGAGAAATGCTTGAACCCAGGAGGCAGAGGTTGCAGTGAGCCAAGATCGTGCCATTGCACTTCAGCCTGGGTGACAAAAATAAGACTCCATCTCAAAAATAAATAAATAAAAATAAAATAAAAAAACAAAATACAAATATTAGCTGGGTGTGTTGGTGCGCATCAGTAATTCCAGTTACTTGGGAACCTAAGGCAGGAGAATTGCTGGAGGTGGAGGTTGCAATGAGCCGAGATCGTGCCACTGCACTCCAGTCTGGGAGACAGAGTGAGACTCTGGTCTCAAAAAAAACAAAAAACAAAAAACAAAACCCCTTTTACTTCCCAGTCTCGGGTATGTCTTTATCAGCAGTGTGAAATGGACTAATATACTTCCATTCCTTATTTTAAAGAGATAAATTTATCTGCTACCTCTCTGAAGCCCTCGAGCTTAAAATGTTTTAGATCCCTACCCTGTATTTCCCAATAAACCTTTCCTTATGCTAGTTCACCCCTGACCTCTCACATAAAGATGGAGATCGCTGTTCTCATCATACATGTCTCAAGGAAGACAATCCATTCAGCATATTCTCCTCTATTTCTGCACTTACATTTCTATTAAATTAATAGAAATTCATTAATTTAAATTTCTCTATTACTTCCTGTATTCCTGCTTCTAAATATGTTCTAGTTTGTCTTATCCTGAAAGTTTTCTTCTTTAGATCGTTAAATTTCCTTTATCTGTTTCTTTTCTTTCTCTGAAAACATTTTGAAATGTAGACATACCTTGCTGCTCTCACTGGTTCATTATCTACTCACTTCTCAAACTCCTGAAATCTGGTTTATGTTAATTAATTATTCTCAATGGCTTTCTTCAATATGTTAATATCTTTGTGCTTTTGGCAACTCCTAGGAGGTAATTTTTTTTTTCCTTCTGAAATTCTTTCCTCTTTCTTTGTAGCTCTGTATCATTTCTTATCTCTACTGCTGCTTCTGATTCTTCAATTGATTACTCTTTTTCCTGAGTTGTTTTGGAATTCTTCTGTTCTATAGTGAACTTGATCTCTGACATTAAATTAAAGAAGATCTGTGGGTGAGTGAGAGAATATGTGTGAAAAGCACTCTAGCTATAAACTATAACATAAATGAAAAAATAATGAATTATTATGGAGGATGTTTGTAATAATTGTTTGATTATCATTATTATTATTTTCCCTCTCTTAGCTTAACTATTCCCTCTAGTAGATGAATTACAAATTTGTATTCCAACTTCAGTAGTGGCATTCAGCCCCACTTGTTTTTATTTTCAAATGCATTTCCATTAGGATGTCACTGCATTTAACATCTCAAACATAGCGTATGTCAAACTTTTTACTCACCTTCTCTATTTCTTGGGGAAATAATTTTGGAAGAGTGTCTGCTTTCCAAGCCTTCCCCACTTTAGAGCAGAAATCCTCATGGTCACACAGAACTGAAATGTTGGAATTGGATTAGACTTAAAAAGCAAGAACTCTGGTGTCAAACTGCATTAACTTGAATCTTGACTTTCTTATTATTAATGTCGTGACCTTGAGATATTTATAAAGTTATTTGTGCTTTAGTTTCCACATCTCAAAAGTGGGGATAATGGTTGATATAGTTTAGCTGTGTCTGCACCCAAAATCTCATCCTGAATTATAATCCCCATAATCCAGACGTGTCAAGGGTGGGACCAGGTGGAGGTAATTAGAGCATGGGGGCAAGGTCCCCCATGCTGTTCTCATGATAGTGAGGGAGTCTCATGTGATCCGATGGTTTTTGAAGAGTCTGGCATTTCCTGTGCTTGGACTCACTCTGTCCTGCTGCCCTATGAAGAAGGTGTCTGCTTCTTCTTTGCCTTCTGCCGTGATTGTAAGTTTCCTGAGGACTCCTCAGCAATGTAGAAACTGTGAGTCAATTAAACCTCTCTCCCTTATAAAATACCCAGTCTTTGATTTTTTTTCTCATAGCAGTGTGAGAAGGTATAATACATTGATAAAAACTTATCTCACATGGTTTTCATGTGGATTAAATGAGTTGACATCTGCAATACTTAGAAAGGTGACTAGCATAAAATAAGCATTATATTTGAGTTTATTATTATTGCACCTCCTTTCTCCTACTGCTATTCTGTTAATTTTTATTAGTAGGCTTTCTGCTCTTACAAAAATAAAACTCGACATAATTTCAGAAAATCTGTATCTGATCTTATTTTCAACACTTCCAAAATATTTTGGCAAATCACTTAAATGTAGGGAAAGTTAGGCTGGGCATGGTGGCTCACGCCTGTAATCCCAGCACTTTGGGAGGCTGAGGTGGGTGAATCACGACGTCAGGACTTCGAGACCAGCCTGGCCAACATAGTGAAACCCTGTCTGCACTAAAAATACACAAAATTGCCGGGCATGGTGGTGGGCACCTGTAATTCCAACTAGTTGGGAGGCTGAGGCAGGAGAATTGCTTGAACCCAGGAGGCAGAAGTTGCAGTGAGCCGAGATTGCACCACTGCACTCCAGCCTGGATAACAGAGCGAGACCCCATCTAAAAAAAAACACAACATATATATATATAGGGAATGTTAGAGTTACTGTATAATATTGTGAAAGAATAAACCCATATCTTATCCTTTTTAAGTTTCAAAAAAATGCTTTGTGATAAAATGTGAAGGCATTTTAATATTATCTCTTACATGTTTCTTCTTCCTTTTTATTAATATTGATCTGCAGCTACTTTGAAGCACGATTTAGAACAAGAGATGATGGAATAAGACTGCCTAGTTTAAGGTCTCAGTTCCTTCACTCAAGGTTAAGCTAGTACAAGTGAATTATCTAATTTATCTGAGCTGCAGTTTCCTCATCTATAAAGTATCATTATAATGGTATCTCTCTTGAAGGACTGTTAGGAAGACTGATGAATCAAGTACTGAGAATGGTGTCAGGCACATAGCGAACAGGCAATAGGATTTTTCTTTTGGTTTTGATTTTAAACATACTTCCATGTTCCTGCCTCTAATCCATTTTCAATAAATGCCAAATAGAGGTTTGTTAAATCAATAAACATGTGCCAGACAAAAATGAAAACATGTGTGGATGGAATTTCAACTTTTTCAATATTTTCTTTTTTCTTCTTTAACCGAGTATGTGATTTGATTTTATATTTTAATATAAACAACATTTTCAGTAACTTTTCCAATGAGATACGGGTTGAATAAAAAGAAAGAAAAAGGAGATCCAATGTTTAATTTTTACCTTATTTTATTTTTCAATGTTTGAGAGAGTCCCTATTTGAAAGGAAACATAAAATTTGGAAATAATGTAGAAAACTCTCATAATAATTATTTTTATGCATAAGTGAAAAGACACTTGCTTCAATCCAACTGAAATTATTATAAATTTCTTTTACAACAATCCAGCAATGCATTCCTTTAGCAATAATTTTTTTCTCTGTTTAGGAGAGACATTATGTGATTGACAGCTTAATATCCTAGAAATCTGATCTGCATGACACAAAAAATACAAAGGTCATGTTTAATTGAAGAATTATTTTAATGAATTGTTAAAGTTTAATTGATTTCTAAACTTGATTCTTAAGCTGCTTTCTTTTACAAGTCTGTTGTGTTGTTTAATATTTAAATTATAACTCATTTATTATATATTATAATATAATTTATTATTTATGTCAGCATACATCATTCTCATATAGGGTAATGAGACAATCTAATTCTTTTCTCATCTTTTCTTTGGCATGAACAATTTCAGACTTTTTTTTACTTGTTAAATCCAATGATTTTCCATTATGACTACTAGCCAATTCTTTTCTCATCTTTTCTTTGGCATGAACAATTTCAGACTTTTTTTTACTTGTTAAATCCAATGATTTTCCATTATGACTACTAGCCAATGCTTTCCCTCTCTGGAGTAGTGCAAAATGTTACATAAAATACTTTATCTTTACTTTTTGCTTCTTCCCCTACATTTGTTTTCTCCCAAACACAAATAACTGAAAGAAAATATGATATTATTTATTTACTACTACATTGAAAAAGGAAAATCCCTGTTAAGAAAACATCTGGCTTCATGGACACATAACAAAGTCTTTCTCCTTGCATATCTGAACTATTTCATTTATCATTTATTCCATGAATAAAAAAGTGTATTTTCATATGTAAAAAGAAACACAAAGGTCACTGTTGTTCAATAAACCATTGACTGCTTAGTAAATTATTAAGTAATAATTTGGAGATATGTGTGGTACTGAAAATAATTATTTGGTCATTACAAACTGATTTTTAAAGTTTTAATATTTTAAATATTTGTAATACAGTTTTTCCTTAACAATATCCCTGCAAGGAAAAAATATTATTTCAGTTTTCTCAGCATTGAAAAGAAAGTAATAATGTGTTTCCAACCAAAGCCACCAGCATCCCTTGGAGAAATCCTTGATTCCAAATTTGAGGCAGGCAAAGTAGAAGATGAGTATGTCACACTTTCTCCCAGAAAGCAAGGAACTTTTCAAAGTATGATTGGAATATATTCAAAGGTCCAGAACCTGATTAAAAGGTTCTCCCATGTGTCAAATTTAGGACAAATCATGAATTTTAGAAAAAGAAATAAAGAAATTTAAAAAATTGATAGTAACAGATTATAAAAATTTGAATGCAAAAATTTTCATGTGACGTGATGATGTTTTAACAAAAGAAGGTGGAGTGTAAGGAGAAAGTTCTTTACTGAACAATAAAACCTAATATACAGTGATTGAAAAGATCATCTTTTTGTCACTGTTGATGCTATAATTATCAATGGATCTAAATGACTGAATAAAATGCTATTGGAAAACAGGATATTTATAGCATATTTTACAGAATCTCAAAGTATCACCTTGCTAACTACTTATTGATCACAAAAAGAAATAAAATGTCTTTGTAATGGAGAATTCTGGTGAACACTACCTTAACCAAGTGGCTAAACTTAGCACACAAATAATGATACACGCTAACTCTATGTGCCTACATTGTGATGCAATGAAAATATGCCACCACTAGGGAAATATTTTACGCAACAAAATTTAACCTAGTTATGATTATGAGGAAATATCACATATATCCAGATTGAGTGTCATTCCGTATGAGGACTGATTATACAAATAGACAATGGCCGGACCACACATAAAAATAAAATGTTGGCCCACAGTCTGCAACAACCAGCCAACGAAACCAGCCTACTACTCATCTCCAGGTCAGATGTGTCATATGCCACACTGTTATCTCTAGCAACCAGTCTAGGAAGCTAAAAAACAATTAGCTCCAAGTGGCCAGGAGGTGATTAAAAACTGAGAGTTTCTCTAATTTCTACCCCCACATCCAACTTAAGACCAACTAGAATGATGGTTTCCAGCTTTCTAGTTGGTCTTAAGTTGGATGGAGGACAGAAAACCAAACACCGCATGTTCTCACTCACAGGTGGGAATTGAACAATGAGAACACTTGGACACAGGAAGGGGAACATCACACACTGGGGCCTGTTGTGAGGTGGGATGAGGGGGAAGAATAGCATTAGGAGATATACCTAATGTAAATGAGTTAGTGGGTGCAGCACAACCACATGGCACATGTATACATATGTAACAAACCTGCACGTTGTGCACATGTAGCCTAGAACTTAAAGTGTAATAAAAAAATTAAAAGATTAAAATTAAAATTAAAAAGACCAACTAAAGAAAGCTAAACATACACCTGTAACAAATCACATAGAATGTCTTATCCCATCTACAGCTTTCCCAATGTAACAGTTTACCACTTTCCTATCTCTCTTTGACTCTATGACAAAATGTAAGTCATGGGGGTTGGCTCCCTTGTGTATCAGGCTCTGAATGAATAGACCTCACTTGTTCTCCGTTTGGTGGTTTTTATTTATTTCTGCACATAATACATCTGGCCTACCTAGACTTTTCAAAAAATATCCATATTTTAAAAACAAAATAAATCATGAGGCTTACCGTATACTAGATAAAAATAAGTATTCTTGGAGCAAAGTGTGCAAATTACTTTCAAATATTTCAACGTATGTATGAGTGTATGTGTCGTATTGTGTCTGTGATTAGGTGGAAGGAGATTAACCAAATGTGGTAAAAAGGAAACAATGTGATTATTGAAATTAGGTAGTTGAAGGATATACACATATTCATTACATATTCTTTTATCTTTCTTACAGATTTTTGATTTTTATAAATAAAGACAAAGAGGGAAGAACAATATAATACTGTGAAGAGATGATAAATCACAGATACATCTATAATATAATCCTAAAGCTAACTGCTTTTTACTAAGATACCAAAGAAAACTAGAATTTATGTTCATGGACAAAGTTATAGTACTCTTATTTATTCAGGTCATGTTTTGATTTTAACTGAGGTGTGATCCTATGCACGAGCTAAAGTCAGGCCATTAGATGTTAATGTAATTTGTCATTATGTATACACAGTAAACAATCTATATATTTCTAGGTCAAGTGACCAATATCATAAACATTTTGAAATGTATGTTTATTTACTTAAGGACAAACACTTTTAATAAGCAAGAATGACTACAAGTTATTAAAACTAAAAACATGAACCTACATTTGTATATTTAGTTATGGGGGGACTCCTTGTTTATTTATAATATCTCAGGGAATGGTTAAGGTGCCCAAGAAAATGCTTTTTAAATTTATTTTAATGTAATGTAGTAATAATTTACAGTTTGTGCATTACAAATTTAATAATTTGTAAATTATAAAGCAATGTATACATAGAGTACTATGTGATCTGCACTCTGCTACACTCTACCCATAAAAAAGGAAATTAATATTCTAGTTATTGCTCAAAATGTAAAATTATTACTTAACCCATAAAATCAACATGCATACAAAGGCAAAATTTAAACTAACACAAATTTTACATCAAAAGAGAGTTGATGTAAATACATTATTATAAAATAATATTGGCTAGTTTTAACTAATGATATTTGTTGGTTTAATAATATTACCTAGTTTTAAAGTAACTTCAGTTTAAGTTGCTTTACCATCCAGCTATTTTAATACTCTGGTATTCCATACACTTACTTGGAAAAAATTAATTCAGAGATTAATACATAGGTGGAAGTATTACAAATCCTTAAAGACCTGAAAAAGTGGAAATGGTATTGGGGAAAACCACAGAAACAGTCTGGCAAATGAGAAGCCAAAGAGTAAACTAATAGTTGGCCACGGGAAATCAAAAGACTAAGAACCTTAAAAACGTGTCTTCTACTACATTAAGCATTATTTTTCAAAAGATGATTAAGTTAATCAAAAGCCAAAAACACTTATAAGGAACTGACTTTCAATCTATATAGTGTAGGGCATATTAAGAAGAGTTAGAAGTGAGACAGAGGTGAGTTTGAATTTTAATTTCACCCCTAACAGATGTGTATACTAGAAAATGTTATTTACTTCCCTGAGCTCCCTTTGCCTTGTCAGTAAAATAGGGTGTGGGTATTAAATGCCATAATATATGTAAAGTGGTTAACATCATGCTTAATTTCAAAGAAAATGTTAGTTATTTGAAGTAATAATTATGGGAATAGTTATTACTATTATAGTCAACCTTTAAATATTTATTATGTCCTAGCACTGTTAAAATATCTTTAAATATATTAACTCATTTACTCTTCATAATGTAACTACCAAGTCAATACTGTGAGTATCTTCATTTGATAGTTAAAAAAAGAAATTGAGGTCCAGAGTAGCTAAGTATATTGGCCAAGAGAGTAGAAAAGACAGAATAATGTACACTTTGCCCTGTTGGTTTCAGTACCCATGCTTTTTTATTTTTTTTGAGACGGAGTCTCGCTGTGTTGCCCAGGCTGGAGTGCGGTGGCGAGATCTTGGCTCACTGCAAGCTCCGCCTCCCGGGTTCCCGCCATTCTCCTGTCTCAGCCTCCCGAGTAGCTGGGACTACAGGCGCCACTGGCTAATTTTTTGTATTTTTAGTAGAGACGGGGTTTCGTTGTGTTAGCCAGGATGGTCTCCATCTCCTGACCTCATGATCTGGCCTCCTTGGCCTCCCAAAGCGCTGGGATTACAGGCGTGAGCCACCGCGCCCGGCCAAACCAAGCTCTTAATCATGATTTGTGTTTCCTGTTGGCCAAGTCCTGTGTTGGCCTGTCTCGCTTATAATAACACGGGGACTACTGTCCTCTAGACAATGTTAACTAAAAGTACTGAATTGCGCATGGCATGTGCTGAATATATGGGCTGATCGTAGGTGCAATTCACATAAAGGAGAGCTATGGGACACTGCGGACTGGGCTGTCTAGAGAAAGCTTGCAAAAAGAGTGGGAACTGATATGCTTGGGATTAGGAGTAAGAGTCATAAAGTAAGGGTGAGGGAAAGGATACGTGGGGGACATTCCATTTGAGAACTTCAGAAAAGATATGACAAGATAGGAATATAAAAGGAATATTTAGAAGTCAGCCTTGGAGGAGATAATGATTTTTATGCTTAGGCATAGTGGAAAATAAGTTTGGAAATGGGGTGTAGAGTTGGAAAAGGGCAAGAGTACACAGTCAGATATGAGATTGTAGAAAACTGAGAATAGTTGAAGGGAGCAATTTAGAAAAATTAATAAGATGGGTTTTATTTATGCTTTTGGGATAGGTCTACAAGGAGAGTCTAATGCTTGGGAATCATTAAAGTAGTCATTACAACAATCTAAATGTGGTGTTGGAAGCAGACATTTACAAGCAATATAGATGCTTTGGAAGAGAGTATTCCTAGTTCATGAGAAGCTACTGAAATTTGTGTCAAGGTAAAGTGAGGTTTTAAAAATAGCTTCTGGAATTAACCTAAATGAATGGAAGAATATGAGTCCTACTGAAAGAAATGGGATTCTCTCTATATATTTTAAAAATTTGGCTGATAACTATAGTAGAAATTATGCATCAGTTGAAGAAAGAAATAGCTAATGCTCATAGTAAGAACAGCAGCCAGTGGCTTTGGACATTTATCACCAGAGCTTCTGAAAATTATTTTTATTTTTCATTTCTTTTTTCTCTTTCTCCTTTCATCTCTTTCTTCTACTTTGCCTCCCTTCCCTCCTTTCTTTAATTTCCACTTTTCCTTCTTCTCTTCCTTTCTGCCTTCCTTACTATTTTTAATTTGTGTTTTTAAGAATAAATATTTATTAAGTGCTTATTCTGGGACTGTTTTATTTCTATTTTCAATTTGGGTCAGTAACAAGCCTTGTAAATTGCTTCAACACTGGGATTAGGTATTTGAGCTTTGGATCATGAAGTCAGCCAGTTCAGTCTGATAAACTACCACTTCATTTACATAGATAATGAAAATATCAGCTCCATTATAAAGATAAATTAGAAATGAATGTATGAATTATTGGGTGCAATAAATAAATCTGCATATTAAAGAAATCTGTGGACCAAAATTTATGACAATCATATATCAAAAATAAAGCATGTGTGCATGGGTGCATGTGTGTGTGGTTTATCTTATGAGTGTGTGTGGACACAAAACCAATTATTGTCTTTTGAATCAATTCTCCCTGACAGTTGAGGTTTAAGCTTGATGACATTTTGAACCTATTTCAGCCATTTGGGATAAATTTATCAATTTCAACTCACATATTCTTAATAAAGCTAAATTTGTATCCCTGTTTCTCCACTAATGCATGGACCATTGCTGATGCTCCTTCTCTCCACTTTGCAGGATCTTAAAGTTTATCCTTTCATGCTTCTTAAGATTTAATCACTAGCATTGTGAATACTGTATATTTCTCCTCATCTTTCTCCAGCGTAAAAATTTGAACGTCTTTGTCAGTTCACACAAATTTTTTATGTTGTTGCCAAGCACATGATAGATATTAGAACTGTGCATATTTCATGATCAGGTGAATTGAATTAGCTTATCAGATGAATGGTTACTTAATTTGTTTTGTGAAGGAGAGCTAAGTGAGTTAGATGACTTCCAACCAAAGGTGAATTTAAGGACACATGATTTCAGCCTTGAAATATTACAGAAAGTATGCCATGTTTAGAAATAAGACTGAATGATTTTTATTATAAATACTAATACCATTTTTATGTTCTCTGTAGTTCACTTCCTGCCTTGCCAACACATTTAGGCTATTTTGCGTTCCCCATATGCGGGAATGGATATTTTTAGCATTAAGAAGAAAAGAGTCACAGATAAGCTTGCAGTGATTTCCAAATCCCAGGGCAAGAAAGAAGCCAGGGACGATGCCCTTGGCCTTTCAATCGGCATAAAAGTAGCAGCCAGGGCAGTAGAATCTGAATGAAGTCAGTAGGCAGGAAAGGAGGATGCGTTAATGACAACCTGAAAGAATCAGTGACTGAAGACCAAATGGGATCAATAAAATCTCTGAAGATGCTCATATGGACACATTACTTCAGGGCTAGGTGGTTCCAACAACATCTCTGTACTGAGTAAGCACCCCAGTTTGAGTGAGTTCGGGTTGAAATGCATATCAAATTTCAAAAGAAAACAATAGGCTTACAAGGGTTGTATACCTTATTGCCATATTTTAACTGAACTTTGACTGTGAAATATTGAGTTACCACTTTTTAAAAAGACCTGGCATAACTTTACAGTGTCTATAGTTTTTAATCAAATGACCTAATTTCCTTTTCATTCATTTACTAAGCATTTCTTATTTTCCCTTCTTTTGCAGTATAGATTATGTTAGTCATAATACTTACTATAAAAATTGTATTGTCTGGTAATGGTAATAGTAATAATAGTAGATAATGGTGGTAATAGCAATTATAGAAATAGCAGCAATAGTGCCAAAGGTGGCAGAAAAACACCTAAAAATTTTGAACAGGCATTGGGTGAAGCACTTTCTCTATCAATTGTGCTAAGCATTTTCTATAGAGTAACTCATTTAATATTCTCAGCAACTCTTGAGGTAGGTGAGATTTTACCCTATTATATAAATGAGAACACTTAGGTTCAAAAAAATTAAGCCACTTCCTCACGTTATTCAGATGATGAATGTGAGCTATAATTCCCATTGAGAGCTTGCTCTCCCAGTCCCCCTAGTAGACAGCATGATACAAAGGAGAAAAATTAGGCAAGCAACAAATGTTAGCTCTTTCCCTGACTGTTACAGTGGCTTTCAAACTTTGGCAGGTCACCAGTATCTGAAGAACTTCTTGAAATGTGGATTACTGGGCCTTTCCCCCATGTTTCTGATTAATTAAGAGTGGAACAAGACCCCAAAAGTGTACATTTCTAGCAAGTTCCCAGATGACACTGCTGCATCTGGTCCAAGGCTCACACTTTGAGAGCCACTGTTCTAGGTTTAGATATGGGAGCGAAACCCATGAAGGTAAAAAAGTGGTCTTACTGAAGGAAGTGTAGGCACTATTTATGCTTGGATAAGGGCATCCAATCATCTAATTTTAGGGTAACGTTCAAAAGATATTTCCTCATGTCGGAAATGTAAACATTAGAAAATTATTTCTTTCTACTACTATATTTTCCCCTTGTTAAAATGGAATTAATATTATGAAAAGGATTGTATCTATTCATACAGATATGACTTCAGTAGACATTAATGTAAATATGAAATATATGGTGCTTGTTTTTAGGAACCTTAAAATATAGAGAATGAAGGCAAATCTATAAGCAAATAAGGCACCAAAGCTTATACATGTTTTGCAAACAGGCAAAAATATATTTCTGGCATATAAACAAAGTAAAAATATTCTACTTGAATTGGAGTATGCAGTGGAGAGTAAGATAGAAGAAAGGTTAGATAGAGAATTTGATGTCTTAGCTAAATGCTGAAAACCAAGAAGATTTGCACTAATCACTAACCACACAGAGCAAGGGCTTAGGATAGTAAAGTGTGGGATGGAGGGAGAATGATGTAATAGATAGTGAAGAATGTGAAGGTACCATATTAGCATAATCATGTATTTAACTAAAGCATTTGAACTTCATGCTGCACACAATAGCGAACCTTCAAATGTTTTTTGATGAGAGTAAGTTATTATCCACTTTGTAACTTATACAGCATGGTCTGACAAGTTTGAAGAGTTTACTGTCCAAGAGGCAGATCAAGATAAGTTTGATTAATTTTTACTAATGAATTAGTCCTAAGGAAAGCTGAGTTCCCACACAAGGAAGTGGTAATGTATATATAACAAGGATTGAATTTGACAGCTGATTAAGAAATGAGATTGACAAAGACTTGGAATCAACCCAAATGTCCATCAGTGACAGACTGGATTAAGAAAATGTGGCACATATACACCATGGAATACTATGCAGCCATAAAAAAGGATGAGTTCCTGTCCTTTGTAGGCACATGGATGCAGCTGGAAACCATCATTCTCAGCAAACTATCACAAGAACGGAAAACCAAATACCACATGTTCTCACTCATAGGTGGGAATTGAACAATGAGATCACTTGGACACCGGAAGGGGAGCATCACACACCAGGTCCTATTGTGGGGAGGGAGAGGGGGTAGGGATAGCATTAGGAGATATACCTAATGTAAATGACGAGTTAATGGGTGCAGCACACCAACATGGCACATGTATACATATGTAACAAACCTGCACGCTGTGCACATGTACCCTAGAACTTAAAGTATAAAAAAAAAAAAAAAGAAGAAGTGAGATTGACAGGATTCTTAAAAGTGTCTCTCGCCGGTGTTGATAGGTACCAAATAAAAAATGAATCAGGTTCTAGCTTAAAATTGTATAATCCAGTGGTTCTCAAACTTCAGCATACTGGAATTATATGGGAACTTATAAGTGTACTAATAGACAGGCCACACCACTTTCAATCTATTCAGAATCTTTGGGATAATTAGTAATTCCCAAGTGATTCAATTTGG
Organism: Macaca fascicularis; assembly: GCF_037993035.2. NCBI lineage: Eukaryota > Metazoa > Chordata > Mammalia > Primates > Cercopithecidae > Macaca > Macaca fascicularis. The sequence goes on along the minus strand of NC_088377.1, from coordinate 25,434,747 downwards.
CAGCCCAGTTGGATAATCGCTAGTATACTAAATAATGGTGCCATTTAATAATAGAGAACAGATCTGTAACATGGAGAGGACTTGTCAAAAAGAATGCAAGAGAGGAAGAGTTGGAAGATACAGGAGAAGAAATGAGATAACTGAAAAACAAATGGCCTGGAGACAATAGAAGAATAGAGAATGAAAAACAGAGGTCAAAGTATTAAACTTCAAATTTGAGTAAGTATGCTTCAGTTTCTGAGATTAAAGGAAAGTAGGTAATGCTCAAGCACCCAGAAAAAAACTAATAGGAAACTTTATGTTCATATCTTTGGGGTGTAGTCTTGAAAGCCCCTCCGATGCTAGAGCACAACCCAAATTTTGTATTTTCCCTTATAAACTTAATAGGTGATACAAATATGTATTAGATATCAGTCTAGGATACTCGGTGACATATGTCAATGACTGAAGAATGGGCATGCAAGGAATGTATAAACAAATATTTCATTTTTTGAAAGAAGCTATCAGCATTGCAGTTTATATAAAAAAGAAAATTCCAATAAAATATACAAGCCCAAAGTATATTATATCCATGGGTTTCTTTCAGCTTGTGGGTTGTATTTTGTAATCACTACCCAAAAGCATTGTTTTCAAGCCATTTTTTTTCAAGAAAAGTTTGTCCAAAAAGAATTACATAGAAATATAAAATGACAAATAAAAATCAACTAGATTTGAAAGGAAGTCATTGCTCCTACCTGCCCGTATCTCCACTAGAGATTGATGGTCAGTGATTGAGAATATATCAAGTTGTTTTCTGAGAAATCAATTGAATAATACTTGGGATTGAATGAAACCTCTCTTTTTTAACAAAATGCAGGACATGCATAATGTTTTACAGCTATTCTTTTTAATATGGGAGCTACTAACTACATGTGGTTATCAGGCCTTTGCAATATTGATAGTTAAAAAGATAGTCTGCACATTTGATTTTATAAACATAGTAAAACAGAAAGATAAAATACATTAATAATATTTACAATATTGATTACATATTGAAATAATACTATTTTGAATATATTAGATTAAATGTAATATATTGTTAAAACTAAGTTTATCTCTGTCTTTTCTACCCTTTAAATGCAGCTGCCAGAAATTTAAAATTAAATATGCATCTCACATTTTGTCTTTATTAGACAGCGCTAATCTCCAAGCATTTGGGCACTAGGGAACATCAATGAATATTAAGTTGGAACTTAATTTAGCTTATGGAGGATGGTCACAATTAGCTGTTTTCAGACTCTTAATATATGTATTTTTAGGATTGAATCAAAAGTTTATTTAGAGAAGGAAATGCTTTAAAGTTATTGCTGCTATAGAATCCTTAAAAAATTATAAATTACCAATACAAAAGGTACATTATATTTTTCTTGCATCTCTATTTCTCTTCAGTAGCTTTTCTGATTTTTAATAAAGTCTTGCTTCTCCATATATATATAATTTTGAACATCTTTTTCTTTATCCCATTTTATCCTCAGAATAACTCTGTGTGATAGGAAATAAATTATCTTCACTTTATCTTTACCTCTTTCTTTTACTAATCTGTCTACATGCAGGGAGCAGAGCATCTTACAGCAACATTTCTTCATTGAATAGCTTATAATTTAGACATTCATTCAATGATCAGTCAAGAGATCGCTGTCTTATTTTTGCATAATTGATATAATTTTGAAAGATTGACTGTCCTCAATATTGTTCTTTTAGAGCCCAACATACTACTTATTCATCCACAGGAATTCACTGTGCCAGGCAATGCAATCATTGAACTTTGGATAGTACGTCTGTGCCTATTAGAGATAATGCCATTGAAAAGCTCCTCCTTAGAAACACTGAAGACAAGAATGCACCGCAAGGTACACTGGGGAAAAAGATGGTATTATGAAGTCCAAAATTTCTACCTTTCTTAAATAATGCCCCGCATCTTCAAAAGGCTTGGCTACAGCTCTGAATTGAGGTCTTCTTCAATGAAACAATCTAGAAGTTCTAGCTGTGTACTAAGGTCACCACTGAACCAACTGAGCTGTGCTCGTAATTGCCTGCTGGTGGAAGCTATCAGTGGTGTGAACAAATACTTTCCTGTGCTAGATGACCTTATTTGAATAGTGCATTTTTAACTTCCTAGATGTGTCTCCATAGCATAATTACTTTGAAAACCTATGTATCAGTTTTCTAATGCTGCTGTTATAAATTATCACCGACTCATTGGCAGAAAACAATACAAATGTATTCTCTTGAATTTCTGTGAGTTAGAAGTCTGACATGGGCCTCAGTGGGCTAAAATCAAAGTGTCAGACCTACTGCATTGTGTTCTGGAAACTCTGAGGGACAATCTATTTTCTTGCTTTTTCTGGTTTCTAGAAACCATTTGCATTCCTTAGCTCACAGCCACCTTCCATCATCATCAAAACCAGTGCCTTTGCATTTGTTGACTCTTCCTCTGATTACAAATGGGAAAGGATTCCTACTTTCAAGGGTGTGTGTGTGTGTGTGTGTGTGTGTGTGTGTGAGAGAGAGCGAGAGAGAGAGACAGACAGACAGACAGAGAGAGATTAGATCAGACTCGAGATAATTTCCACATCTCAAGGACTTTTGCTTATTTTTACAAAACCTTTTTTTTTTCTGTATTGGATAATATATTAATATCAACTAGATCTGGTGATTAGAATGGGGACATCTTTTTAAAGAGGATTGCATTACTCTGCCTACAGCCTCCTCTACTGCTCTGAGTATTTTGATAGGAACTATATCTCTTACTAGCAGTGATCCTTTTTCCTTTCATTTTATATAGATATACTGTCAAAAAATGTCCCAGCCCATAGGACAATAAAATACCTGTTAAAAAGCCATTTGTCTCATAATGATACCTTTAAATCATCTAAATAGCCATTGAAACCAAGATTGAGTTTGATATAATTAACATAGATATATAAGGAAAGTTGGTTAAAAGTAAAATTGTGTGGGTTTTTTTGTTTGTTTGTTTTGTTTTGTTTTTTGTTTGTTTTTGAGATGGAGTCTTCTCTGTTGCCCAGGCTGGAGTGCAGTGGTGCAATTTTGGTTCACTGCAACCTCCACCTCCTACATTCAAGCAATTCTGCCTCAGCCTCCTGACTAGCTGGGACGACAAGCACGTGCCACCATGCCTGGCTAATTTTTTTTGTTTTTATTAGAGATGGGATTTCATCGTGTTACCCAGGATGGTCTCCATCTCCTGACCTCGTTATTCGCCTGCCTCGGCCTCCCAAAGTGGTGGCATTACAGGCGTGAGCCACCACACACAGCTTTAACACACATTTTATACATATGATATTTAATTGTTAAAAGCAATTTTCTAAAATTCCAGAAGATTAATCTTATTGAAAATTCAAAATAATGGGATTAGGACAGTCTTTACGTCTCCTATCCGAGTGGCCATTTTTAGGGCAGAGTAAATATTAAGCCATTATCAGTTAAAACTTATTCCCTGTATGAGTTAGGACAATCCAGAGAACCAATAGCTCTATCAATTTATCATCTATCTAGAAATGTATTTTAAGAATTGACTCTAGCAATGTGGGGGCTAGTAAATTTGAAATGTGTAGCCAGGAACCTGGAAATTCAAGTAAAGGTTGATGTTGCCATCTTAAATCTGAAATAGTCTGGAAATGAGTCAAGAGGCTGGAAACTCAGGCAAGGTTTCTATGTTGCGGTCTGGAGAAGAAGTTACTTCTTCTTTGAGATTCTTCCATCTTGTCTTTTCATGCATTCAATAAATTGAATGAGGCCCACTCTCCTTTTGGAGGGTAATCTGGTTTTCCCTTAATTCCTCTGATTGGAAATTTTAAAAACACACACAAGTATCTTCACAACAATATCTAGACGGATGTAAGACCAAACCACTCGGCATCAAAGCCTAGTGAAGTTGACAGATAAAAGTAACCGTCACATTTTTACAAAGCATTATAGAATTAAAGTTTCCTCTGAAGAACTCATTATTTTTGTGAAAGCCTTTTAAAATCAAATACTATCTTACAAGCTACTGATTCAATAATTTTCTATTGAGGGCTTACTGTACCGTGTGTGTATATGCACTTAAGTTTTTACTGCTTGCTAGTTGGTACATTTGGTTATATAAATATGAATGACACACTGTCCCTGACTTGAAGACAATTGTTGTTAATCATAAAGGTAAATGCATATAAAAAAATCACAGTGCAACATTCTTGGTGTTAAGAGGACTGGGAATGCGGTGGCAGGGCTTCAGCATGAATGGAGTGCAACTGACACATCCCTGGGGAGTCATATTTGAAGGAACTGAAGACACTGTGAATGAACAAAATAGGAAGCGGAGACATAGGCAGCTCATAGATCAAAAAGCATCACATTCTATTGCCAGTTTATATAACTGAGTATTTTGGTATATCTTGAAAGCAGGACGGATGTTAGGAACATAAGTGGAGTCGTATTGTGAAGAGCTTTGGATGTCGGACCACATTTTTGTCTTACAGGAATGAGAGGACATTAAGGTAGTAACTGTTAACCAGTGAAAGACCCAGATTTGCCTTTGCAGTTCTTGAAAAGGCCATTTCCTTTGCAGAAAGAGACTCAATTCTTGCTCTTTCTCTGTCTTTGTGTTGCTATAACAAAATATCTGAGACTGGGCAACAGATAACGTAAATATGTAAATAAGTAGATACAGAAATGTTTTAAACTTCTTTCTTGCAGTTCTGAATGCTGGAAAGTCTAAGAACCAGTCACTAGCTGGTCTGGTGTCTGGTAAGGGCTGCTCTCAGCTTTCCAGGATAGTACCTTGCTGTCGTGTCCTCTGAAAAGGACAAACACAGTGTCCTCACAAGGCAAAGGCGGAAGGGCAAAAAAATAAAAACCAAAAACCCTAGAACAGCCTCCCCCCAAAAAAAAGCCAAATGCTGTTTGAAGCCTCTTTTATATAGGCCTTAATCCCATTCATGAGAGTTTCACCCTCATTGACTTAACGTCCCAAAAGCCTCATCTCTTAATACAATCGCAGTGGGAATTAAGTTTCAACACTTAAATATTGGAGAACACATTCAGACCATAGCACTCCCCACACACGGTGTGTGAAAAAGAGAACATGAACATTTGCATTCAGCAATTCCAAATATTAAGGGTTGAGTCTAATTTTTAATTACTACTGTAAGTTTTTAATAACTTATAAAGACACTTCAGATTTATCGTACTGCTAAGAACAACAACATTTAGGACTGTAAATCACGAGAGAAGAATAACTCCTTTTCTTTGTCTAGTCTCATGCTAATTCTAATGGATCCAGGGCACAAAATATAGAAATGACATAATTTCCTCATTAAATATGTCTCCATAAAATGTTAAATGCATATTAAAGATGAAAGTTTTCTTCTTTTAATTGTGGCTGGTTTCATAAGATTCAGCTTTACTGAAATGTTCTACTTTGGCTGCAGGCACATTAATGTATGAGTATATTAATTTCTGTGCTTTATAACAAATTATCATACACTTAGTGCGTTAAAACAACACACATTTGGTATTTCAGTTTCTGTATGTCGGAAACCCAACTATAGCTTAATTGGACCTCACCAGGCTGCAATCCAGGCGTTGGTCATGGCTTCAGTCTCATCAGAGGCTCTGCTGGGATCAGAGTCACCTTCAGGCTCTCTCTGGTTGTTGTCAGGATCAATTTTCCTGGATCTGTAGGACTGGGATTCCCATTTCCTTGATGGCCACAGCCTTCAGGCCTCTCTTGGCTCCTATAAGTGCCTGAAGTTTTAAATTTTTTTTTATTTGCCACATGAGCCACTTTATAGGTCTTCTCACAAATAGAAGCTCACTTTCAAATCCAGCAAAGGTGAATTTTCCCGTTCAGTCTGCTAGAATGAAGTCTTACATCATGTAACCACGGGAACCATGGCATAGGCATTCCATTAACTTTGCCATATTATGTAACCTAACCACAGGCTTGACATGCCATTACTGTTGCCTTGTTTGCCGTACACTAATGGTTAGAAACAAGTAACAGTTGCCACCTCCAGCCAAGGGGCAAGGGTTGTGGGGAGAGCACACAGAGGTGTGATATACCATGAGGTGGGAATTACTCGGGATCCTGGGGAAGTCTGCCACAGTGAAACATAAAAACAGGTCATGTTGGTTATGTTGAAATATTTTGGAATCTCCATTCTTGAAGTATTCTGGATCAATATCTAACAATTTTTTCTAGAATGCATTAATGGAGAAATATTTTTTAAAATGTCCCAAACAATACATTCATCAAACTGCTAGGAAAAAAAGATGATTATACAACATTTTATTAAAAAGAAACTTAAACTTAACAAGGATTAGTAATCAGGGCCGATCAACACAGATAACGCCGATCAACACAGATAACTCTTTTCATTTCATAGTCCTATTTAAGTTATTTTATTTCGAGCTCGATATTTTCCTTAATATATGTACAGCTTGGTTGCTTGACTTGATTTTACATATATATGTATTCATGTATATGTGCATGTATGCATATTTTTACATACATATTTTCCAATACCTGAAAGCACTGAAATGGGAACTTTATCGTTATGGTAAATAGATATCTCCATGTTGAAATTTTGACTATCACAAATTTGCATTAAGCATATGCAAATCCAAAACAAGCTATATAATGATCCCAAACATTGCTTTTTTGCTACGTTAAGTTTAACGGCTCAGTCTCAAGCTCTCTGTAGGAGGGCAAGTATTTTCACCTCTGTAAGGCTTTGCAGAAAATAAACTTTTGGTAGAATGACCACACTCATATGCATACCTGGCAGCAAAGGGTACATGTGCTATATTCCCCATAATATAATGTGTCACTTCACAGTGAGAAAATGTCCACAGAAGAAGACCAACGCCCTATCAGGCTTCAAGACAGACAATAGTTATGACTAGAATGAGATGATCCTGAAGCTTATCAGTGGAACTTATGCATCAGTAGAAATGCTGTCTTGTTAAAGTTAACTATTAGATCTGCAAAACTGTAACCAACAAGCAAAAGCTGTTCATGTTCTCCTGTAGAAATGCATCTTTTATGCTATATTTACAATTATTATGCTGTGAGTCAGGATTTCCATCTCACATCCATCACCCAATTGTGTAACTCCTGATTTGGGACAAAATTACAATACTTATATGAAACATGAAAATGTGGATCATTTTTCTGTTATGATATTTATCAAATGGCTCTGTTTTGTTCCACTGAGAGAAGCCCATTTAATTTTTTTTTTTTTTTTTTTTTTTTGAGACGGAGTCTTGCTCTGTCGCCCAGGCTGGAGTACAATGGCGCGATCTCGGCTCACTGCAAGCTCCGCCTCCCGGGTTCACGCCATTCTCCTGCCTCAGCCTCCCGAGTAGCTGGAACTACAGGCGCCGCCACCAAGCCCAGCTAAGTTTTTGTAATTTTAGTAGAGACGGGGTTTCACCGTGTTAGCCAGGATGGTCTTGATCTCCTGACCTCGTGATCCACCCACCTCGGTCTCCCAAAGTGCTGGGATTACAGGCGTGAGCCACCGAGCCCGGCCAGCCCATTTAATTAAATAAACAAAACAAAACAAAACAAAAACCAAAAAAGTATGTGCTGATTTTTGCATGATTTTGTCAGGAAGTTATTTGTTGTTATGGCTTTGTATTTTTGCTGTTATGCATGTACTCTCTCAGTACTTGGCTACACAAAATTAATGCTCCTAACTTACCCAGATCACTGTGTTTTGGTAAGCTTCTCCCACACTGTTTTTCTTACTCTTCTGTGCCCAATTTCATATATGAACTAAAAAAAATCATCTAATATGCTTAATGTCTTTAAAGTGGAGTATGTACCTGAATCAAACAGAATATTTGCAAAACTTGTCACTCATATTTTGAGTTTCTACTTTAGTGTCTTAGTGCTTTCTTGACATGGGAGAATTTATGTCCTCCATTCACAAGTGTGCAGTAACTAAGAGGTATCATGTGTGTTTCCTGATTAGGGACTAATCTTGAAATATTATCCTACAATAGGTTAGAGCACATATACCTCCTGATAATATATTGAATATCATGTATTTAAATAATCGATTAACTAAATACTAAAGCAAATTACTGCACATATCATTTATTATCCAATGTGTAGAAAGTGCCTGGCTCAGTGTTTGGAAATTGTCTGACTTTTCATCATATATAGTGTGGTTTCATGTTATTGTATATAAGACCTGACATGAACTCTGTTTACAATAATCTCCCAGTGCCATAAAGACCATAATAAATAATATTAGCAATTGGTTTCTTTATGCTGTCATTATTAGTGCATATAGCATTAATGGAGGATTACCTTTATTACTCATAGTGCTTAGAGTATGAATCACACATGCACCTTGAAAGGAGGTGCAATGTAATAAGAAACCAGATATTGAAAATGCAAGTTTTGTTATGTCATTCTGGGTATGTTAACCTTTGTTCCCGCCCTCTATATGCATCTGTAGCAAAATCGGCCTATTTTTGCTTCCTCCCACCACTCCTTAGTTATTGTTCCATCTGCCTTAGTGATTAAACTTTATACAACATGAACCAGACTTCCCCTCCATGATCACACCAAAACATTCAATTCACAGGTACTTACAGTCTACAGAATGGGCCTAGAAAGGTGATAATACCTGAGCACCTCTTGTTTCATAAAAATTTGAACTCAGGCTATGTAACGACTTTGCTTTTAGTAGTACAGACATTTCTGGAAGGTCGTCAGTTGTATTAGAATAGAGAAGCTACTATCAATCATGTTTCCCTGAAGCTGGAAGAGCACATGACTCCCTTTTAGTGTCTGAGTTACATTACATAAGTTGAGGACTGTTATAAGTAAGTTGGAGTTAGTTGACCTGGAATTCTGCTAAGCAAGAAAATCTTAGCAAGTATAGTTATTTGAGTAAACAGGGATGGGAATAATTTGTAATAACGTAGAATATGGGTTTCCTTTGCATAAAGGTAAAATGCTGAAATATTTCATGCCCGATGATCATTACACTGTGTGTGATTTATATCAGGAATAAGCTGAGCCTCTTCCCACCATGTCATTTCGTATCAGCCATAAACGAGAAAACAAATGAGAAAGTTATTATTTGCCATGTGATTAAGTAGTCCGTCAAATCCATTCTCTCTAACAAGCAATTGATTTCTTTAAAATGGGAGCCAGAATTTATAAGGATGGGGTGATATACTTTGGAGTGTGGGGTATGCAATCAAAATTTTTGTGGTGTATTGCATTTTTCAATGATGATCACAACAGTATCTCCATTCCATAAGTTCTTTCTACAATGCAACCTATGATAGGTTCTTTGCCCTCTCCCTTTAAAACTCAATGGCTTTTTGTGACTGCTTCAACATATTACATAAAAATGCCATCATCATCCACTGTGATCTTTTGAGATGGTTGCTGTAGAAAAAGAGCCAGCATGCTGTGAGAATGTTCAAACAGGCAAAACACAGAGACTCCATGGAAAGGATGTATGCATGAATTTTGACTGACAGTATAGCTGAGATCCCAACTGATAGCTAGTACCAAATCACCACCTATGTGAGTTAACCATTTTGATAGTATGTTCTCCAGTTCTGAGATCAATTGCTTTAAACAGACCTCCTGAATCAAAGGCAAACTCCCTACTAAATGCTTCATGAGCCTTACCCAAGGAGTAGATACAGAAACAAAATAATTGTTGTTCTTTCAGGTCAGTAAGTTTTCTGATTTTTTTAACACATAGCAAAGAGTCATACAATCAGCAACTAATATATTGTGCTGTCCGTGATCTTTAAAAAAAATTTTTTTATAAATGGGATTTACTAGAATAATACCCTTGAAATGAGTCTTTATATGTGACCAGTTGTCCAATGGTGGAAGAAGACATTCAAAGGGGAAAAAAGGAATAGACTATGAAACATTTATTTTTGGAGGTCATAATTATTTAAGAATAGCTAAAGCTGGAAGTCCTAAATAGGACACAGTAAAAGATTACATTGGCAGTAGAAGCAGAAACCTTATGATGGAGTTATCTATCTATTATCTATCATCTATCTATCTAAGTATCTATCTATCTATCTATCTATCTATCTATCTACCTATCTATCATCTATCTGTCTCCCTTTCTACTAAGTTTAGATTTGATTTTGAAGGTAATGCAAAGCCATAAAGGACTTTCTGCATAGCATAGATAGTTGGATTTGCCTTTTAGGAATATTTGGAGAGAGAATGTTGAAATCTCATCACCAGGTATATATGTCATATATACTCTAACCGAACCTGAACCCTAGCCCTATCCCTAACCCAGTTAATAGATGCCTGGTAGAGATCTGACACAAATATATTAAGAACTTATAGTCAACTGAATCTGACTATTAATTAGATGTGAAGAGTGAAGGTAATAGAGTCATTCAAATGAATGACTTGCCAGGTAATGGAGCAAAGGGCCAGATTGGGAGGGGTTGCATGAGCAATAATAAATTCAGCTTTGCCTACGTTACACTCAGTCACATTCTTCTTCTTACTTAATTTCTCAGACCAAAACCTTGAGCACATCGTTGCTTTTTCTTTCTCAGTTACAACACTCTGAAGAATATCAAGCATGATTATATTCCAAGTCGAGGATACATCTTGTCGCCTTCACCAATGCATCTTAGTCTTCAAACTGTCATCAATTGCAAACTGATAAAGCATGTGTGTGTTAATGTTCTACCCTTTACCATGAAATCAATATTGTTGGAGCTTGTTGAATGAGAAGAGTACTAATGGAAGATGATGTCAGAAAGACAAGATTGAGCATGAGTTGGCTTTGCAGGCTCTAGTAAATCATTTGGAATTTATTTTGTATTTCAAAAGAAGTTATTGAAGTCCTTCCACTAGCCAAGCAAAGCATCTGATGATGTTTTTCAACAAACACTGCTGTCTGGAGAACTGAATATAGGATGGCAAGGATAAAAATAGCTAGGAAACTCTTTCTGTAATGTAATCATGAGACTGGTAATTCTTTTTCCTTTGCCAAATCAAACTTATTCCAATCAAGGCACTATCTTTGTTTATATATTTACCTAGACGGTCTTTTCCTCAGAGTTTCATGTCTTGTCAATAAGATGTAGGACATATCAAGATCAAAGAGTTCTTTCAGCATATCTTCCAAAAGTAGTTTTTCCTCTTGTCATACATTGACTGATATTTTTCCTTTGAATTTTCAAAGCACAGAGCACTCTAAGGAGTTAAATTATTTACTTAATTGTTTCTATTCCGTATTTTCCATCAGAATGTAAGGCATCTGAGGATAGAAAATATATTTTTCTTATGACATCATATTCCTAATGTTCAGCATAGTACTTAGAGTGAAATTTGTATTCAACACATGTTTGTAGATTAGCAAACGAAAATAAAATAAGACATAATTTAAAATTTGGAAGATATGTGCTTGGAGGAAAAAATTGAAGGAGATTTTCTAAAATGAAGATATTGCTTTAGACTTGATGAGGGGGAAATTTTTGACATCCATCATCAATTTATGGATTGATAGTAAATTAAATTATCTTTTAAAACATAGCAGAAAGTAAATCATAATCTTTAATAAAGAAGGGAAATTGAAGAAAACATGTCTCCATTGAGTATTAGGCACCCCGTTATGTACTTAATATATTTAAACTCATGCCAGTCTCCAAGAGCCATGACTTTAAAAAAAATTCAGTGATTTAATAAAATATTTATGTTTTAAGCATGAAGAGTTATATTTGTTAAAATTCATGTACTTACAGAACAATGAAAAAATCACATGTAAAACACACAGCATTTGGTGTACTCAATTTTGACAAATATTTATCTTTTTTAGCATTGAAAATAGGAACATTATTTGCATTTGGAAAAATATTTCTTGGATCTATTGGTCACTAAACAATGAAGTAACATGTCATGGTTGTTTTATGTTTACCTGTCTTGCAAAAAGCTAGATTTGACTAACAATAAAAATGTCTACTGTTAAAATGCCTGCAGAAACACTTTTCACATTAAATTATAACCAGATACTCACGTTTGCATTGCCAGGCCATCAATAAAACAATTCCAGGTTTATAGCACAGAGGTACCTTGTACCCAGTAATGTTATTGTGATATATTGTGTTGCCTTGTGCTGTATCATATTGTAGTTCAGACATTAACGTGTGTGACTACCACTCTTTATGTAGAAAATATGGTGTTCTCATTTGTTCAAAAATTGTCATATACATATTTCAAACTACAAAATATATCTATTTTCACGGTAGTATCAATTATTCATTGAGCTCCTTCATAATATACTAGTAAATATATTTTAAATTGTGAAAATAATGAGTAAATAAATAAAATAAAGAAAGAGCTGCAAGTTACTGAGATTCTGGGACATATGAGTATGTTATCTCAGTAAAGCACGACCTGTGCAGTTCCTTTCTATTTATGTTCCTCAGACTTGATTTTTTTAAGCTTTAAAATAATTGGATTAAATTTTTGTCAAACTTTAGAAAATACTTCTTATAGACAAATTTTGGGGCCAAAAAGGGAACAATAAGAAGCTGTGGGAAGTAAAAGTGATATTTTGGGAGTCAAAATTATCATTTCTCTATGCTAGGATTGAAGATGTATACACATTATCATCAGCATTCACATACACACTCACTCACTCTCACACACACATGCAATTTGTGCCTTAAAATACTATACAAAATAAAATTGGTGCCTAGGAAAAGATACAGAGTTCAAACAGAATTCTCCCATAAATACATCCCCATTACTATTTTAAATATGAACTCTCAGGAGGAGTATAGTGTTGGGGGAAAAATGTCAAATCAGGGAGTGAGCTGTTGAACTTTCAACTCATTACTAAATAAAACCAGTTTGATTTTTATTTGTTTCACACTTTGTTCATCCATAATTTCCTTTGAACTAGGGGTTGTGGAGCTAAATAAAATGGAGAAAATCCAAATTATTTGTGGAATTCAACATTAACATAGACACTGAAAAAAAGACAATGTAGGATATATCTGAAAGATAAAATGATAAAATCTAATAATCAATATTGTATCATCTTTTAGCATAAATTAATAATCTTGAGTAAGGTTGCTAATATATATTTCAAATGACACATTAAGATTTAACAAATAATTAAAATTTTTAGGAAGGGTTATAGGAAATTTAAATCTATTATTTCTAATTCACTGATATGTTTAATTTAAAAACTTTTACTCTCTCTACTAATACTTCCACTTTAAGAAGGAGATGGACACTCAGAAGTAAAATAATATACCCAATGTTACACCGTTAATTAATCGTTGGAAATATTTGAAAGCAGCTCATAAATACCTCATAGTCCATTCTTTTTAACTACATTACACTGCTATCAAATTTCATGAAAAATCTCAAAAACTTGTGTTAAAGTATTTAGTTCAGTTTATTTGGATACTTTTATTTTCTCCAAAGTTCCCTTAACTTTAGAGAGACCAAAGTAATTACATAAGTGAAATGTCTACAAGAGTAAAGAATAAATAGTAGAAAATGCTTCAGGAAAGGGATATTTTACTAGAGTATTTACCATGTCTTTAATTTGTGATTATCGAATATGAAAATACATGGGAAAGACCTTGAGACCTTTCAAAAGAGAGCAAATATAAAAGTAATGGAAAATATAATATGTAAAGAAAGAGTAGAATTGATAATATCTTGCCTGAAAGGCCTAGACAGATTTAATAACTATCCCAAAACATGTAAAAGGTTATGCTTATTAGAATGGTTCCAGGCATTTTACAGGGGAAGCAACAGAGTAAAACAGTTGTATGGTCTTAAAGAATGAGAAAAAAACATCCCCTGCCTCTACCCTGTAACTGTATCATTAGATTTGAATTTTTGTATTGTTTCTAGCATTCTTCATAGAAGAGTAACAATATTGGAAAGGATACATGGAAAAGAATAGTACTATAGATAAGAACACATATATTATGGTCATAATTTTGTAACTACCTGTGTGACTTTGTATAAGACATTTTATTGGTCTGAATTTTACATGCCTCATTTGAAAAGGGATAAAGCTGAACTGTAACAATTTCTTTTGATCTTTTTGAGTCATGGACATTTTGAAAATTTGATTAAAGTTATATCTCGTCTCTCTATAAAAATGACTTTCACTTTGCATTTTACTTTTAATTTCAGGAATACAATAACATCCTGTAGCTCATTCATGAGTATTTCCTAGAGGTTCCTGCTAGCTAAATAATTTTAGAATCAGTGTCTACAATTGCATACAATTCTAAAATTTCCTAGTCTGCTGTAGTATCACTATTTGGATGTTTAGATATATTTTTGCTAGTATCTCTTTTTCCTAGTAATAATACAAGCAAAACTTCCCTCTTAAATAATTAAGCATTAATCAATTTTCTAATAATTTCACTGGAATAAGAATGAAGAAACTCAGTCTACTTTTACATTGACTCCTTAGGTGTCTGGCACAGACTTTAACATAAAACAACAAACAGTAATATATTTGAAAAAATCTGTTGCTGAAACATTCATGATAGTTTATCTTGATTAAAAGACTCACTGTATTTTTAAGAATTACATGTGATTTTAATCTGTATCTTTCTCTATTAATTTTTCCATATCCATTTTAAAATGAGAGCACTGAATAAAATGTCTCCTATCAACTGTAAGTTTTATGATAAATTGAACTTAAAATTTCAAAATCCCTGTCATGAACACATTTAATCAATGTAGTTCTGGATCTTATTTATTCAGTTTAACCCCTCATTTAAAAAAAGTTCACTCTCCTATTTTCAATGACATTATGTTATTACATACTTATTACATAATCAGTTTATTTTATTCCTTTAGAGCCACTCATCCTCCTTTTGTTTCCTAATCTGAGACATTCCCAGGGCTCTGTTTTTGAGTATTGTTTCTTTTGTCCTTTTTCTTTCCTTTAGTGACTTTATTCATTCTCATTTTTGTTCCAACATTCTACATTTATTTTGTCAGCCTTGTTTTTGCACTTTAGTTCTAGAACTAAGAACTCAGTAAACTGCCAAAATAAATAATCAAATATCTCTGTGTCTTAAACACAACAAATGTGTATGTTTTGTTCTTCCTAAATCCAATGTAGATTTCCTAAACATGCAATTCCCTTGGACGGTACTTTTTAAAGAACTGAGATACAGGATATAGGTATTCCATCAAGTGATTCCAACATCCTCCAAAAATATGGAGTTCTCCAGACTCATTTCCATCTTCCCAGCCCTCAACAGGAAAGAGAGAAAAAGAAAAATCAGGCAATAGATCAGGAAGAGAGGTGCCTCATCTCTGCCCACATTTTATCAGCCAAAACTTGATCCCATGGTCTCACCTTTCTAAAAGATGGTGGTTGTAGGCAAGAAAAGAGTAGTTTGGCTTTGTGTTTAGGATTGAAAAAATGACTTGGTGAGCACTTTGGAGACTCTGCATTGCACTGCTTCATCATCATTTAATTAAACCATTTCCTTCCCATATTGGTTGACTCTGAATTAGTGCACCTCTCTTATTATTTTAATATCTTCTCAGCAACTGGCCTTCTCCATCCATTCTGCATTATGGCCAAACACTTCCTTTGGCTTCTCTCTGTTTGTTTCATACACACTAGTCTCCCTGGATAATTTCAAACTGGAAATATAGAGCAGGTCCTTGACTGAAAGACCTGTACCTCAATGGCTGAAGTCCTCTGTAATACTGAGCACATGTATATGCTCTTCCATTGCACTTTCATCTTCTTCAGTTTCAATCAGCCTTCTAGGCCTTGGTGAAGGACCATTTGATACCTTTGCCTAAATATTAGAAGGGAAATGTGCCTTGATAAAAAGAAGTATCAAAATGAAGAAGAACATTGTGTTATGGTAATTAGGGCTAATCGTAATCACTGGATCCTTTAATGTACAGAAGTACCTTCTTACAAGATATTCAAAGGTAACTAATAAATAGAGATAACTCTGTTCTTCAGTTCTGCATTTTAGCAGCAACCATTTTGAACAAGATGGTTTAATGTTCTCTTCAGCTTGACTAAGCCTTGGACAGACTTCTTTCTGATTCTAGGCCCCTGAACTCTCACTTCTTAAAGCATGTAGTTTTGACAACACATAATTGCAAATTCTTTCTCCGCTTCTTTAAGATGTCAAGCTGTTTCAAAAGTATCGTGGTGTTTTTATACCCTAGGACTGTCTTTTTCAAGGACCTGGGAGCCATCCCTTTGAAATGTAATCATTAAGGAAGATTGAGCCCCCATCTCCCAGTCTCTATCTGAGCACAGAAGCCTAAATCTAAGTTGTAAACTTTCCTTCAGTCATAAAAAGAGAGTTTACATTTTTCAAATAACAAGCCATTATTCTAAGTGAATCAACGCAGGAACAGAAAGCCAAATACATCATATTCTTACATATTATTGGGAGCTAAACACCAAAAACATGTGGACATAAAGGTGGAACCTTGCAGACAACTAGAGGGAGGAAGGAGGAAGAGAGGTGTGGGCTGAAAAATTACCTGTGGGGTACTATGCTCACCTGCTGGGTGATGGGATCATCAATACAAAAACCCAGCATCACACAGTATATTCACCTAGCAAACCTTCATATGTACCTGCTGAATCTAAAATAAAAGTTGAAATTACATTTCCTTTGAATGAGGCTCATTTGAAAACACACACGGCTTATAATCCAGCACCCCAGCTCTTCAAAACTGTCCAGCCTTTTGCTGCAACAGAGTTCAGTCCGTACCGCCTTTTGTTTTATCTTCCCTGTTGCAATAGTCTTGAATAAACTCTTCCTTAGCGTTTTTACTTTGTCAGGTTTAATTTTTCCTTGAGACTACCTGGGGACTGTCTTAATTCTTGATCCTTCAGACTTCCTCAGTTCAGTTCAGACTGCCTTTTATTTTCTTTCCTATTTCAATAGTCTTGAATTAAATCTTCCTTATCTTTCTAACTACGTCCATTTTAATTTCGCTTGACACTACCCGGGGACTTTCTTAATTCTTTGCCCTTCAGACTTCCTGATTATATATTCTGCTCCTGCCTCTGCAGAAGTGGTCTTTTCTTATTCTTTTCACCTTTCCAGAAACAGATTTGTTCTTGAGTAATGATATGACCTTAAGTTCTCCCACCTTGTTTGTCTCCTCTCCCGTGGCCCTTGCCATTGTAAGACTCTGACCAATGGCTTCATTAACTTTAACTTCATATATTTTCTATTTTGGACTAGGTGTCCTTCCTGGCCTGCTGCTTCTACGGGTGATGGATTAGGTGCGTGGGTTCATCTTCCTTATTGTAAGATCCTTACTTTCCTTTCCCACATTTGTAGACACACTTGTTGCAAATATTCTTCTACTTAGCACATTTTTCTTACCTATTTTGTCCTATTTTCTCTAGATTCCTGAGACTTTACTTAATATTTTCCTTAACTAGAAATGGAAAGGTGCATATCAACTATCAGAGATGCTAGAACATAAAAAGTAATGAAGTGAAGCTATTTGTGAGCTATTACTTCACCGAGTTGGATTCTTCTCTTATTCCCACTGAGTATTTCAGTGAATTTCTGAACTGAAGAATAAACTAATTCATAATTCATATGACTAATAAATAAACTCATTCATAATTCATAACCTAATAAATTAATTCATAATTCCTGTGATACATTGCAACAAGGAGAACTCCCTTCATCTTTTAACTTTTTGTGTTACCGTATTTACTACAGGTTTTCCATCTCCAGACGTGCTTACTTTTCAAGTTGCAATTTCTGAATGCAGGCAGAATAAGATGTGTTTATGAGGGGAAAAAAAGAGGGAGAGAGATATCAAGATGGACTACACAAAGTATTATATCCTCCCTACAAAATAAGTATCTCTGTTGTGGAAGAATAAGTACACAGTTCTAAGGTATACTTTGGGTCTTTAAGACACGTACTAAAATTTATGGGTTTTTTTTTTTTTTTTTTATTCAGTCCTGCTGATGGCCAGCTTTTCTCAGAAAATATAATTATGTAATGTATCAATCCAGATCCATTGATCAAGGTGAACTATTTCATGATTTTTTTTGTTATAAAAAATTGAATTAATCTGCCCAGAGAGAGAATATTATAACAATCTTCCAAATATACATCATTCAAATGATAAACATTATTCTAAACTTGTTTGATATCTTTTTAATATCTTCTTTGTTTCCTCACATATTTTTTTCTTTTGGTGATAAAATACTTCAAAAATATCTCAGACTTTTTATGGCCTTCCACATTTTCATATGTAAATGTAATACCATCTTCATGCATAGCTAAAAATGTATAATAATTCCTTAATATCCAATCTATACAGTAAACTTTTGATAGAATTTAAGTTTTTTCAGAGGTTGGTGCAAGGTGATTTAAATTGAGATGTTTAGAGTTCTAATGGGGGCAATGTCTGGTTTGTTTGACAGCCAGGGTGAATCATTTTTTAACAACCTCCTTGTCTATAGGACAAAATTATTTTCTGGGATATTAATAAGATGAAGTAACTGTGAATTATGGCAAAAAATTGTAGGGTAAGAATTTTGTGTTACTGAATTTCACATATGTGGAATCATGACAGAAAAATTTTTAAAAAATCCAAAAGGAAAATAATGGATAGTTTTAATTGCAATATTTTATTTAAAAAAGGAAAAATACATGACATACAGATTTGTTATATTTATAAATATTACCATTTTTCTTTTGAGTCTTAACTTATACAAATTTATCAATGACTTTATTAAAGTTGATCTTCTTGTCCTATAGCTATTATAACAAGATTTGTCCTTCTTCTTTCTCTCCTTGTTGGTCAGAGAACACTTATTATTAATTTCAGTTTTGAAAATGTTCTACTACACGAAGAAACAAGAAACACAAATTATTAAGAAAAGTCTTCAATATAAAGATGAGTTTTGCAGATGTTTATAAATATCCCATTTGAAAACATTTTATAATATTGTTTAATTTCTTACTCTTACAAACTTTCTCATAAAATATCTTCAACAGAAAATACACCATGAATTTTAATGATATTTATTAAAATATTGTTACTTTTTGTCTTTTATGAAAATTGTAGAAACAGCTGAATAATAGCAAATATTGGTGTTATTAATTCATCAATTTAGAATGAGTATCCATTTATTAAAGAGAACAATCTATGCAATAAACCATCCCAGTTTTGAAAATCTTTGGCGATATAAGATGAACACCTTTTTCAGTTCTCTTGGTCTTCTTCTTAGAAACTTGAGGGGGGGTGGAGCAAGATGACCGAATAGGAACAGCGCCAGTCTCCAGCTCCCAGCGCCAGTGACACAGAAGACGGGTGATTTCTGCATTTTCAACTGAGGTACCGGGTTCATTTCACTGGGGAGTGCCGGACAATCGTTGCTCATCAGCTGCTGCAGCCTGACCAGCCAGAGCTGAAGCAGGGCGAGGCATCGCCTCACCTGGGAAGCACAAGGGGGAAGGGAATCCCTTTTCCTAGCCAGAGGAACTGAGACACAAAACACATGGAAAATCAGGTAACTCCCACCCCAATACTGTGCTTTACCAAAGGTCTTAGCAAACGGCACACCAGGAGATTATATCGCACAGCTGACCAGGAGGGTCCCACGCCCACGGAGCCTTCCTCATTGCTAGCACAGCAGTCTGTGATCTAACAGCAAGGCAGCAGCGAGGCTGGGGGAGGGGCACCCACCATTGCTGAGGCTTAAGTAGGTAAACAAAGCCACTGGGAAGCTTGAACTGGGTGGAGCCCACAGCAGCTCAAGGAGGCCTGCCTGTCTCTGTAGACTCCACCTCTGGGGACAGGGCACAACTAAACAAAAAAAAAAAAAAACAGGAGAAACCTCTGCAGATGCAAATGACCCTGTCTGACAGCTTTGAAGAGAGCAGTGGATCTCCCAACACGGAGGCTGAGATCTGAGAACGGACAGACTGCCTGCTCAAGTGGGTCCCTGACCCCTGAGTAGCCTAACTGGGAGACATCCCCCACTAGGGGCAGACTGACACCCCACATCTCACACGGCGGGGTACACCCCTGAGACAAAGCTTCCAAAGCAAGAATCAGACAGGTACACTTGCTGTTCAGCAATATTCTATCTTCTGCAGCCTCCACTGCTGATACCCAGGCAAACAGGGTCTGGAGTGGACCTCAAGCAATCTCCAACAGACCTACAGCTGAGGGTCCTGACTGTTAGAAGGAAAACTAACAAACAGGAAGGACACCCACACCAAAACCCCATCAGTACATCACCATCATCAAAGACCAGAGGCAGATAAAACCACAAAGATGGGGAAAAAGCAGGGCAGAAAAGCTGGAAATTCAAAAAATAAAAGCGTGTCTCCCCCTCCAAAGGAACGCAGCTCATTGCCAGCAACAGATCAAAGCTGGACGGAGAATGACTTTGACGAGTTGAAAAAAGAAGGCTTCAGTCCATCAAACTTCTCAGAGTTAAAGGAGGAGTTACGTACCCAGCGCAAAGACACTAAAAATTCTGAAAAAAGAATGGAAGAATGGATAACTAGAATAATCAATGCAGAGAAAGCCATAAAGAAACTGACAGATAAAAACCATGACATGAGAAATACGTGACAAATGCACAAGCTTCAGTAACCGACTCGATCAACTGGAAGAAAGAGTATCAGCGATTAAAGATCAAATGAATGAAATGAAACGAGAAGAGAAGTCTAAAGAAAAAAGAGGAAAAATAAATGAACAAAGCCTTCAAGTATGGGATTATGTGAAAAGACCAAATCTACATCTGATTGGGGTGCCTGAAAGTGAGGGGGAAAATGGAACCAAGTTGGAAAACACTCTTCAGATATCATCCAGGAGAACTTCCCCAACCTAGTAAGGCAGGCCAACGTTCAAATTCAGGAAATACAGAGAATGCCACAAAGATACTCCTCAAGAAGAGCAACTCCAAGACACATAATTGTCAGATTCACCAAAGTTGAAATGAAGGAAAAACTGTTAAGGGCAACCAGAGAGAAAGGGCGGGTTACCAACAAAGGGAAGCCCATCAGACTAACAGCAGATCTCTCGGCAGAAACTCTACAAGCCAGAAGAGAGTGGGGGCCAATATTCAACATTCTTAAAGGAAAGAATTTTCAACCCAGAATTTCATATCCAGTCAAACTAAGTTTCATAAGTGAAGGAGAAATAAAATCCTTTACAGATAAGCAAATGCTTAGAGATTTTGTCACCACCAGGCCTGCCTTACAAGAGACCCTGAAGGAAGCACTAAACATGGAAAGGAACAACCGGTACCAGCCATTGCAAAAACATGCCAAAATGTAAAGACCATCGATGCTAGGAAGAAACTGCATCAACTAAGGAACAAAATAACCAGTTAATATCATAATGACAGGATCAAGTTCACACATAACAATATTAACCTTAAATGTAAATGGACTAAATGGTCCAATTAAAAGACAGACTGGCAAATTGGATAAAGAATCAAGACCCATCAGTCTGCTGTATTCAGGAGACCCATCTCACATGCAGAGACACACATAGGCTCAAAATAAAGGGATGGAGGAAGATCTACCAAGCCTTTCAGGTTTTGAATTTCCTTCTGGTTCAATCTTGATAGGTTGTACGTGTCTAATAACTTGTCCATTTCTTCTAGATTTTTCAATTTATGGGTATATAGTTGCTCATAGTCTCTATTAATGATACTTTCAACCTCTGTGGTATCAGACATAATGTCCCCTTTATTATCTTTGATTTTTTTATTTGGATAATCTCTTCTTGTTAGCCTGGCTAAAAATTTGTCTATTTCATTTAACTTTTCAAAAACCAACTTTTTGTTTCATTGATCTTTTGTATTGCTTTCTTCATTTCAAATTCATTTATTTCTGCTTTGAACTTTATCATTTATTTTCTTCTACTAATGTTGGGTTTGGTTTGCTCTTGCTTATCTAGTTCTTTACATGCATCATTAGATTGTTAATTTGAAGTTTTTCTTCTTTTTTGATGTAGGTACTTATAGCTATAAACTTCTTTCTTAGTACTTCATTTGCTGTATCCCATAGGATTTGGTAGGTTGTGTTTCCATTATCATTTATTTCAATAAATTTTTCAATTTCCTTTTTAATTTATTTATTGACTCACTGATCATTCAGCAGCATACTGTTTAATTTCCATGTATTTGTATAGTTTCCAAAATTCCTCTTGTTATTGATTTCTGCTTTTATTCCATTGTAGTCATAGAAGATGCTTGATATTTTTTCAATCTTTTTGAATGTTTTAAGGCTTTTTTTTTTTTTTTTTGACCTAACATATGGTGTATCCTTGAGAATGATCCATGTAAATATTTATTAGATTCATTTGGTCTATAATGCAGATTAAGTCCAATGTTTCTTTGTTGTTTTTTGTCTGGAAGATCTGTCCATTGCTGAAAGTAGGGTGTTGAAGCATCTAGCTATTATTGTATTGGGGCTTATCTCTCTCTTTAACTCTAATAATATATTTCCTTTATATATCTGGGTGCCCCAGTGTTTGGTGCATATATAGTTAAAATTGTTATATCCTCTTAATGAATTAAACCCATTATTATTACATAATGTCCCCCTTTGCTCCTTCTTAGAGTTTTTGTCTTGAAATCTATTCTTTTTTGGATAAGAGTAGCTACTCTTGCTCTTTTTTGGTTTCCATTGACATGGAATATCTTTCTCCATCCCTTTATTTTCAGTATATGTGTGTCTTTATAAATGAAGTGTGTTCCTTGTGGGAAACAGATCAGTGGGTCTTATTTTTTCATTTATTCTACCACTCTATGTCTTCTGATTGGAGAGTTTAGTTCATTCACATTCAATGTTATTATTGATCAATAAGGACTTACTCCTGTGATTTTGTTATTTGTTTTCTGGTTGTTTTGTGGTCTTCTCTTTCTTCTTTCTTTCCTTCATGTCTTCCTTTCATGAAGGTGATTTTCTCTGGTGATATGATTTACTTTCTTACTTTTTATTTTTTGAGTATCCATTGTATGTATGTGATTTGAGGTTAAAATGAGGCTTGCCCATACTATCTTATAATCCATTATTTTAAGCTGATGATAACACTGTCTGCATAAACAAACAAACCAAAAGATAACTAATAAAGATTGTACTCCTTAACTTTATCTCCCCATTTTTTAACATTTTGTGGTTTCTATTTATATCTTGTTGTACAACCTGTGTCTTGAAAACTTGTAGTTATTATTTTTAATTTGTTCATTGTTTAGTACGTCTCCTTAAGAGTAGTTTACACACCATAATTAGAGTGTTACAATGCTCTGTGTTTTTCTGTGTACCTATTTTTACCAGTGAATTTTGTGCCTTCACATGATTTCTTATTATGATTAACATCCTTTTCTTTCTGATTGAAGTACAACCTTTAGCATTTATCTTAAGACAGGTGGGCATTGATGAAGTCCTTCCACTTTTATCTGGAAAAGTGTTTACTTCTCCTTCATGTTCGAAGGCTAATCTTGCTAAATATACTATTCTAGGATAAAAGTTTCCTTCCTTCAGCATTTTAGATGTGTCATGCCATTCTTTCTTGGCCTGTAAGATTTCCACTGAAAAGTCTGCTGGCAGATATTGGAGCTCTATTGTGTGTTATTTGTTTCCTTCCTCTTGTTGTTTTTTTGTTTTGTTTTGTTTTGTTGCTTTGAGACGGAGTCTGACTGTGTCACCCAGGCTGGAGGGCAGTGGCATGGTCTCGGCTCAGTTCACTGCAAACTTCACCTCCCGATTTCAAGTAATTCTCTTGCCTCAGCCTCACAGGTAGTTGGGATTACAGGTGCATACCACCACATCTGGCTAATTTTTTGTACTTTTAGTAGAGACAGGGTTTCACCATGTTGGTGAGGCTGGTCTTGAACTCCTAACCTCAGATGATTCACTCACTTTGGCTTCCCAAAGTGCTGGGATTAGAGGAATGAGCCATAGCACCTGGCCTCTTGCTGCTTTTAGAATCTTTTATTCTTGACCTTTGGGAGTTTGATTATGAAATGCCTTGGGGTAGACTTCGTTGGGTTAACTCTGCTTGGTGTTCTATAGCCTTCTTGCATTTAGATAGTGATATCTTTCTCTAGGTTTAGAAAGTTCTTTGTTATTATCCCTTTGAGTCAACTTTCTACCCTTATCTCTTTTTCTACTTCCTTTAAGATCAGTAACTCTTAGATCTGCTTTTTATGAGGGAATTTTATAGATCCTGTAGACATGCTTTATTCTTTTTCATTTTTTTCTTTTGTCTCCTTTGACTGTGTATTTTTAAATAGCCTGTATTCAAGCTCACTAATTCTTTCTTTTTCTTAAACTATTCTGAGATTTAAAAACTGATGCATTCTTCATTATATCAATGGTATTTTTCAACTTGGGAATTTTATTTTTTTAATTATTTCAATTTCTTTGTTAAATTTATCTAATTTGGAATTCCTTCTCTATGTTATCTTGAATGTCTTTGACTTTCCAGAAAACAGCTATTTTAAATTGTTTATCTAAATAATCATATATCTGCTTCCCCACGACTGGTCCCTGGTGCCTTATTAAGTTCATTTGATAGGATCATGTTTTCCTAGATCATCCTGTAACTTGTAGATGTTCATCTGTTTATGGGCCTTGAAGAGTTAGGTGTTTATTGTAGTCTTTGCAGTCTAGGCTCATTTGAACCCATCCTTTTGGGAAAGATTTTCAGATATTTGAAAGGATTTGGGTGTTGTTATCCAAGGTGTATCTGATTTAATGGGGACCCCAAGCTCAGTAGCTCTGTCATTATTGTAGACTCCTAAGAGTAGCATCTTGATGATCTTGGACAAGATCCTGAAGAATTATCTGGATTACCAGACAGAGAGACTCTTGTTCTCTTCCCTTACATTCTCCCAAACAGAGTCTCCCTCTTTCTCTGCTCTGAGCCACCTGGAGCTGGGGGTGGAGTGACACAAGAACCCCTGTGGCCACCACCCCTAGGTGTGTACGGCATCACACCTGAAGTCTGTACAGCACTGGATCTTACGCAAGGTCTGCCGTAACCACTCCCTGGTACCACCTATGTTCCCTCAAAGTGCTGGGTCTCTAAAATCAGCCTTGTAGTCATCCAGACCTATGCCCTTTCCTTCAGGGCAGTGATTTCTCCCAGGCCCTGGGAAGGTCCAGAAGTTCAGTTAGGGAGCCAGAGACTAGAGTCAAAAACCTTAGAAGTCGTCCTTGGGTTCTATTGTGCTGTGGTTGAGTTGGCACTCAAACCACAGGACAAAGTCCTTCCCCCTCTTCCCTCCCCTTTCCAACGGCAGAGGAATTGCACCCTATGGCCACTGCCACATCACATTCATAGGACGTGCTGCCATACTACCTTCAATGTATCCTTAGGGCCCTAGGGCTCTTCAGTCAGTTTGTGGTGGGTGTTACCTGGTCTGGGACCCACCCTTCAGGGGAGTGGGCTCTTCTCTGACCCAATGAAGGTCTAGAAATGCCATCCAAGAGCAACCTACTGGAATCGGGGACCCCAAGAGCCTCTTTGGTGCTCTACCCTTCTTTGGCTAAGCTGGTGCCTAACGTGCAATACTAAGTCTCCTGTACTTTTTCTTCTGCTTTTTTCCAGCAGCAGGAGTCTCACCCTGTAGCTACCACAGCTGGGAATGTGCTGAGTTTCACCTGAGGCCAGCAAGTCTCAGCATCTCATCAGTGGCCCACAATGTAGTACCTGGGTATTGCTGTTGGTTATTCAGGGGCCAAGAGCTCTTCAGTTAGCAAGTGATGAATCTTGTCAAAACGGAGTCATTCCCTTTAGTGTAGGGAGTTCCCTTCTAACCCAGTGTGTTTCTAGAAATGTCTGAGAGCTAATGCCTGGGCAGGAGGCCTCATAACTTTAATTGGTGCCCTATCCTGCTGTGACTGAACTGGAATTCAAGAGGCAAGACAAAGTTCTCCCCACTATTTTGTCTTCTCTTCTCAAGCAAAATGATGGGCTCTTTCTTGGAGCCACGAGCTGTGCAGCCTGGGTTAGAGGAAGGATGATGTCAGCACTGGCTTAACCACCCTGGCCGGTGCCTCAGTAGGTTACATGCCACCCCAGTCCTCTATCTCTAGGTCCAGCTCAGCCCTAGGACATGACTTGCCTGGGTGTTGCAATTCTTATGGCCTAGACTCCTTTACAAGTTTATTTGGAGCCACAGACCACTTTAGCCTGTGGTGGAGAGGCTTATGACAACTCAAATTCTGATCTCTGGGATTAGTCATTCTCCTCTGACTAGGGCTGGTTTAAATGCACCCTCTGTGGATAGACACCAACTGAGTTTAATCTAGTTTTACTTTCTTCTATAAACAAGGGCAGCATGGAGTTCAATGCCTCAAAATTGCTGTGTCTCCTTCTCCCCAGGGCACAGAAACGCTCTCTAAAGAAAGCTGCTGCTGCTGGTGGGTGGGGAAAGGGTGGTGTCAGTGATTCAAGACTGTTTTTTCTACCTCTTCAGTGTCTCTTTCAGTGATACAAAGTAAAAGCCAGGGATTGTGAATGGTCACTTGAGTTTTGGTTCTTACGAAGGTGCTGTTTTGTGTGTAGATAATTGTTAAATTAGTGTCCTTGCAGGGGATGATAGGTGGAGCCTTCTATTCTGCCATCTTGCTTCTTTCTCAACCTATCCTCCCATTTAAAATTATTATGGTCTTCATTTTTGGAAACAGATGTAACAGGAATCAGCAGATGTTAACAGGAAACAATGGAATTTTCCTGACGAGACAATTTGGTCTTAGAACTGTTTTAGAAACCAAGTAAAGTGCAAAGTTTCGCTAGGGCCCTCAAATAAAAATGATGTAAACCCACAAATGACAGCTTAATGAGTTTAGGCAGGAGGATGGGGCTATATAATATCAAGATAGATGATGTTGAATCTCATGGATAGATTCGGTTACTGACTCTACAGATCAATAATGGCAATCATGATGATGATTTACTGTTAGGGAAACATATTTTGGTGGTATCTAGGGCTTGTCTGACAATGCATATTCAAAAGATAGATTGAATGCCCTGGAATGTTAACCTTGTCACTGATGATTTTAGCATTTTCTTGAGATGCACTAAAAAAGACTTTTTTTTTCCTTTTAAAATTATTGGGCTGAATAAACATATTTAGTTATATCAATTCTAGTTGAAGAATTTGGTATGTTTCAAAATATGACACTAAGGTTAAATTGCATTTTGTTCCAAAGGTCTCATATTAATTTTTATTATTTTAAATGAAAACTCACAGTAACTTGGAAAATAGAGTGGTTTCACCTCTATTTACTATACTACAAACAGTAAAAGTGATATTGAAGGATATTCATATAGTAAAATCACAAAATGATATATTGCATTGTATTCAGGGAAAGCATCAGGATTGTGCAAAGTTGGACACCCTTGCATCTTTTAGGAAAACAGTCATTGACATCCTTACTGTAAGAAATAATGCACTTTTTTTTTTGGAGATGGATAAAAATGTAATTAATCAAAATTAAATTTCAAGGCATTTGAAAGTTTCTCCTCCTTTCTCCAACATAACAAACAAAAGGATTTTCATAACTTTACTCCCTCAAGTTGTCAACTTTTTAACTACTTTTTTAATATTGCTACATGTTGCATATTATTATTATATAAAATAATATTGTAAATAATTTGAACAATTTGAATGCAAAATTCTTTTTATTTATCATTAAAATTAATTTTTTCCTGTGTTTATTGTTCTACTCACAGAGTGATACAGAGACGTGACGTAACATGTCTACCTACCAGGGAGGAGGTGTGGTTTTTACTGGAATATACTGGCAAGCAAACGTGAGTAGCTTAGTTTGAGTCCTGGAACTTCTCTCTACCAGGAAGTCATTTATCTGTGCCATTGTTTCCTTATCAGCAAAATATGAACTGGGCTGCCTACTTGACAGTTTTTCCATGACAAGCAAGTGAGCTGAGTCAATATGAGTAAGGGAAACAAATGCAAATCTCCAATGCCATCTCAGTGCTGAGTATTAACTTTCAAATGAAATACAAAATATTTACAGCATTTCCTCCATTTAATTTGGTATCATTGAAATAGTCTTTATTTTTCATAATGATATACTTAATGATTTATTATAATATAGTCTTTAATTTGTGTTTTACATCTTTGAAATGACAACAATTTTACTCTTTCATGACAAACTTTTTTATTACTTTATATATTATCAATATCTAAAACCTCTCCATAATTTTCATTTCATCCAACCCACTCTACCACCAGATCAATGTAAGGACCCAGGTTTAGAATGAATGTATCTCCTCTTATTCCCTTGTTTATGCCATTCCATGACCCACCAAACATACATTTTATTGATTCTCCATACCACTTTCTTTGTCAACTCATTTTCAACATTTTGATGGTTTTTCTCTCTTGCTTACTGGATTTAATGGTATAGTTAGTCACGACAGTCATTCCCTTGCTTACATTCTCAGATCTCCTCTCTCTCTTTGTTTCAAATATTTATTTTGAAACACTTGATTAATTTCACCCCCTGACTATTCCCTGCCTGTATTGCATGTAGCTGAATGAGACTGAATAGCAGTGTGACAGCAGGTAATTCTAATACCCCTTTTCTAATCTTCTTTTATTCACTTTTTAAATATTCCCAAAACACCTATTGCTTTCAACGTATTACATCATTTACCTACTGCCTCTACTTTACTAGGATACATGTCCTTACAAGGCTAGGATCTTTGATGTTTTTTCTGATACATCTCAAGTGCCTGATATATTAAACACTCAAATATATTTGTTGGATATATGTTGTTTAATATTTATGTCCTTATCTTCAGATTGTCTATGTGATTTAGAGTTTCCAGAAAACTATTTAACTTTGCATCCACTGACAATGGAAAGACCACATTTATTTTTCTGTGCAAAGGGTTATATATGTATGTGCTACAGGTAAAATGTTGATTCATTTTTCTTCTTCATTCCCATTCTCTATTCTAGGTAAGTATCTATAATGCTAGTGAAAACTCTAACAAAGTAATTGTAATGTGCTTCATACAGGTTCTCTCCTTTTGGCTTTCTCCCTGCTTCTGAAACACATCCCTTTCCAGGAATGCAGGCTTTCTGAGGTAGACAAAAGAAGAGTTGTTCAAGGTATGTCAAGATGAAATGTCAGTTTACTGAATTGCAGTTTCTACCTTTTTTCTCTATAAAACACTTCTCAATTAAATGCTTAGCTTTCAGTGTCAATAAGTCTGATACTATAATTGCTACAATCCTAATACATTTCTAAGTGCCACTATATTATATTTTTTTCTTTTCTTTTCTTTCTTTTCTTTTCATCTTTTCTGTTCTTTTGAGACAAAGTCTCACTCTGTCGCCCAGGCTGGAGTGCAGTGGCGCTGTCTTGGCTCACTGCAACCTCCACCTCCTGGGTACCAGTGATTCTCCCACCTCAGTCTCCTCAGTAGCTGGGACAATAGGCATGCACCACCTTGCCAAACCAGTTTTTTGTATTTTTAGTAGAGACTGAGTTTTGCTATGTTGGTCAGCATGGTCTCGAATTCTGGCCTCAAGTGATCTGCCCAAGTCAGCCTCCCAAAGTGCTG
Organism: Macaca fascicularis; assembly: GCF_037993035.2. Lineage (NCBI taxonomy): Eukaryota > Metazoa > Chordata > Mammalia > Primates > Cercopithecidae > Macaca > Macaca fascicularis. The sequence continues at coordinate 25,405,097 of NC_088377.1, read as the reverse complement.
GGATTAGAGGCATGAGCAACCGCACACGGCTAAATGCCACTATATCATTTTCTTACTTTAAAAAATTGATTTGGGGGACACATAAAATCCTCGGTTATTCACATAGTGAGGGGACAATTTAGCTTCTATTTCTTACTTTAAGGATAAGGAAACTGAGGCTGTGAAAAATTAGGAAATTTGTAGAAGGTCACAAATATAAAGAACTTTTTACTTTGAAATGGTTCTTGAGACTTTTCCTTTTAGAAGCTTAATATAAACATTTCACACATGCAGGAAATTATACCATCATGTCTCCTTTAGGAAAGAAAAAAGTTACAATAGAAAATATTTCTCATTAAGATAGCCTTGATTCTATTCGACATTTTAACTGTACTATCTTTATCGTGTATAATGGATGGATCATGTAATTACATTACTCTATAGATTCTATTAGAAGAAGCAGACATTTGAATTTGGGAAACCAATCAGGCTGGTTAATTAGAAGAAGTTAGTTGAAATAGCCTGAGGAAATGAAAAATAGGATTTCTTTTATGTTAAGTCACAGATTACAAAATTATGTCTACATTGTTAAGGTTTTCTTTAAATAAATTATTTTATTCAGATTATAATACACACTACTACATTTTACACCCTATAGCGTGCCACAGTTTTCTTCCTTGTTACCTGATATGGTAATTCTCCTCCTTTAATGTAGTTAATAAAAAGGTCGAGGCGCCAAGATGACCTAATAGGAACAGCTCCGGTCTGCAGCTCCCAGCGTGAACGACGCAGAAGAGGGGCGATTTCTGCATTTCCAACTGAGGTACCGAGTTCATCTCATTGGGGCTTGCCAGACAAGTGGGTGCAGCCCACGGAGCAGGGCAGGGCATCCCCTCACCAGGGAAGTGCAAAGGGTTAGGGAATTCCCTTTCCTAGCAAAAGGAAGCACCTGGAAAATCCTGACACTCCCAGCCTAATACTGCGCTTTTCCAACGGCCTTAGCAAATGGCACAATAGGAGATTATATTCCACGCCTGGCTCAGAGGGTCCCACGTCCACTGAGCCTCACTCACTGCTAGCACAGCAGTCTGAGATCCAACTGCAAGGTGGCAGTGATGCTGGGGGAGGGGCGTCCGCCACTGCTGAGGCTTGAGTAGGTAAACAAAGCCACCAGGAAGCTCGAACTGGGTGGAGCCCACCGCTACTCAAGGAGGTCTGCCTGCCTCTGTAGACTCCACCTCTAGGGGCAAGGCATAGCTGAACAAAAGGCAGCAGAGTCTTCTGCAGACTTAAACGTCTCCCCATCTGACAGCTTTGAAGAGAGTAGTGGTTCTCCCAGCATGGAGTGTGAGATCTGAAAACATACAGACTGCCTCCTCAAGTGGGTCCCTGATTCCCGAGTAGCCTAAGTGGGAGGCACCTCCCAGTAGGGTGATGACTGACACCTAATAAGGCCGGGTGCCCCTCTGAGATGAAGCTTGTAGAGGAAGGATTGGGCAGCAACATTTGCTGTTCTGCAGCCTCTGCTAGTGATACACAGGCAAATGGGGTCTGGAGTGGACCTCCAGCAAACTCCAACAGGCCTGCAGCTGAGAGTCCTGACTGTAGAAGGAAAACTAACAGAAAGGACATCCACACCAAAACCCCATCTGTACATCACCATCATCAAAGACCAAAGGTAGATAAAACCACAAAGAGGGGAGAAACCAGAGCAGAAAAGCTGAAAATTCTAAAAATCAGAGTGCCTCTTCTCCTCCAAAGGAGCGCAGCTCCTCACCAGCAATGGAATAAAGCTGGACAGAGAATGACTTTGACGAGTTGAAAGAAGAAGGCTTCAGACGATCGGTAATAACAAACTTCTCTGAGCTAAAGGAGGATGTTCGAACCCATCACAAAGAAGCTAAAAACCTTGAAAAAAGAGTAGACGAATGGTTAACTAGAATAAACAGTGTAGAGAAGTCCTCAAATGACCTGATGCAGTTGAAAACCATGGCACGAGAACTATGTGACACATCTACAAGCTCCAGGAACAGATTTGATCAAATGTAAGAAAGGGCATCAGTGATTGAAGATCAAATGAATGAAATGAAGTGAGAAGAGAGGTTTAGAGGAAAAAGAGTAAAAACAAATGAACAAAACCTCCAAGAAATATGTGACTATGTGAAAAAAACCAAATCTGGTTGGTGTACCTGAAAGTGACGGGGAGAATGGAACCAAGTTGGAAAGCATTCTTTAAGATACCATCCAGGAGAACTTCCCCAACCTAGTGAGGCAGGCGTTGGCGTTCAAATTCAGGAAATACAGAGAATGCCACAAAGATACTTTTCTAGAAGAGCAACTCCAAGACACATAATTGTCAGATTCACCAAAGTTGAAACAAAGAAAAAATGTTAAGGGCAGCCAGAGAGAAAGGTCGGGTTAACTACAAAGGGAAGCCCATCAGACTAACAGCAGATCTCTCGGCAGAAACTCTACAAGCCAGAAGAGAGTGCAGGCCAATATTCAACATTCTTAAAAAAAAGAATTTTCAACCCAGAATTTCATATCCAGCCAAACATAAGTGATGGAAAAATAAAATCCTTTACAGACAAAGAAATGCTGAGAGATTTTGTCACCACCAGACCTGCCTTACAGCAGCTCCTGAAGGAAGCGCTAAACATGGAAAGGAACAACCAGTACCAGCCACTACAAAAACATGCCAAATAAGGCCATCAATACTAGGAAGAAACTGCATCAACTGATGAGCAAAATAACCAGCTAACATCCTAATGACATGATCAAATTCACACATAACAATATTAATCTGAAATGTGAATGGGCTAATGCTCCAATTAAAAGACACAGACTGGCAAATTGGATAGAGTCAAGACCCATCAGTGTGCTGTTTTCAGGAGACCCATCTCACATGCAGAGACACACATAAATGGATGGAGGAAGATCTACCAAGCAAATGGAAAACAACAAAAAAGCAGGGGTTGCAATCTTAGTCTTTCATAAAACAGACTTTAAACCAACAAAGATCAAAAGAGACAAAGAAGGCCATTACTTAATGGTAAAGGAATCAATTCAACAGGAAGAGCTAACTATCCTAAATACAGCTAACTATCCTCCAATACAGGTGGACCCAGATTCATAAAGCAAGTCCTGAGAAACCTAAAAAGAAACTTAGATTCCCACACAAAAATAATGGGAGACTTTAACACCCCACTGTCAACATTAGACAGATCAATGAGACAGAAAGTTAACAAGGATATCCAGGAATTGAACTCAGCTCTGCACCAAATGGATATAATAGACCTCTACAGAACTCTCCACCCCAAAACCACAGAATGTACATTCTTATGAGCACCACATCACTTATTCCAAAACTGACCACATAGATGGAAGTAAAGCACTCCTCAGCAAATGTACAAGAACAGAAACTATAACAAACTGTATCTCAGACCACATGGCAATCAAACTAGAACTCAGGAATAAGAAACTCACTCATAACCGCTCAACTACATGGAAACTGAAAAACCTGCTGCTGAATGTCTACTGGGTACGTAACGAAATGAAGACAGAAATAAAGATGTTCTTTGAAACCAATGAGAGCAAAGAAATAACATACCAGAATCTCTGGGATACACTTAAAGCAGTGTGTAGAGGGAAATTTGTAGCACGAAATGCCCACAAGAGAAAGCAGGAGAGATCTAAAATTGAGTCCCTAACATCACAATTAAAAGAACTAGAGAAGCAAGAGCAAACACATTCAAAAGCTAGCAGAAGGCTAGCTCAGATCAGAGCAGAACTAACTAAGATCAGAGCAGAACAAAAGGAGATAGAGACACAAAAATCCCTTCAAAAAATCAATGAATCCAGAAGCTGGTTTTTTGAAAACATCAACAAAATTGATAGACCCCTAGCAAGACTAATAAAGAAGAAAAGAGAGAAGAATCAAATAGATGCAATAAAAAAATGATAAAGGGGATATCACCACCGACCCCATAGAAATACAAACTACCATCAGAGAATACTATAAACACCTCTACGCAAATAAAGTAGAAAATCTAGAAGAAATGGAAAAATTCCTGGACATACACCCTCCCAGGACTAAACCAGGAAGAAGTTGAATCCCTGAATAGACCAATAACAGGTTCTGAAATTGAGGCAATAATTAATAGCCTAACAACCAAAAAAAGTCTAGGACCAGATGGATTCACAGCCGAATTCTACCAGAGGTACAAAGAGGATCTGGTTCCATTTCTTCTGAAGCTATTCCAATCAATAGAAAAAGAGGGAATCCTCCCTAACTCATTTTATGAGGCCAACATCATCCTGATATCAAAGCCTGGCAGAGATACAACAAAAAAAGAGAATTTTAGACCAATATCCCTGATGAACACCGATGCAAAAATCCTCAGTAAAATACTGGCAAACTGAATCCAGCAGCACATCAAAAAGCTTATCCACCATGATCAAGTGGGCTTCATCCCTGGGATGCAAGGCTGGTTCAACATATGCAAATTAATAAACATAATCCATTATATAAACAGAACCAAAGACAAAAACCACATGATTACCTCAATAGATGCAGAAAAGGCCTTTGACAAAATTCAATAGCCCTTCTTGCTAAAAACTCTCAATAAATTTGGTATTGATGGAACGTATCTCAAAATAATAACAGCTATTTATGACAAACCCACAACCAATATCATACTGAATGGGCAAAAACTGGAAGCATTCCCTTTGAAAATTGGCACAAGACAGGGATGCCCTCTCTCACCACTCCTATTCAACACAGTGTTGGAAGTTCTGGCCAGGGAAATCAGGCAAGAGAAAGAAATAAAGGGTATTAGGAAAAGAGGAAGTCAAATTGTCCCTGTTTGCAGATGACATGATTGTATATTTAGAAAATCCCATTGTCTCAGCCTCAAATCTCCTTAAGCTGATAAGTAACTCCAGCACAGTCGCAGGATACAAAATCAATGTGCAAAAATCACAAGCATTCCTATACACCAATAACATACAAACAGAGAGCCAAATCATGAGTGAACTCCCATTCACAATTGCTTCAAAAACAATAAAATACCTAGGAATCCAACTTACAAGGGATGTGAAGGACCTCTTCAAGGAGAACTACAAACTACTGCTCAGTGAAATAAAAGAGGATACAAACAAATGGAAGAGCATTCCATGCTCATGGATAGGAAGAATCAATATTGTAAAAATGGCCATACTGCTCAAGGTAATTTATAGATTCAATGCCATCACCATCAAGTTACCAATGACTTCCTTCACAGAATTGGAAAAAACTACTCTAAAGTTCATATGGAACCAAAAAAGAGCCTGCATTGCCAAGATAATCCTAAGCAAAAAGAACAAAGCTGGAGGCATCACACTACCTGACTTCAAACTATACTACAAGGCTACAATAACCAAAACAGCATGGTACTGGTACCAAAACAGAGATATAGACTAATGGAACAGAATAGAGCCCTCAGAAATGATACCACACATCTACAACCATCTGATCTTTGACAAACCTGACAAAAACAAGAAATGAGGAAAGGATTCCCTATTTAATAAATGGTGCTGGGAAAACTGGCTATCCATATGTAGAAAGCTGAAACTGGATCCCTTCCTTACACCTTATACAAAAAACAATTCAAGATGGATTAAAGACTTTTAAATGTTATACCTAAAACCATAAAAATCCAGAAGAAAACCTAGGGAATACCATTCAGGCCATAGGCATGGGCAAGGACTTTGTGATTAAAACACCAACAGCAATGGCAACAAAAGCCAGAATTGACAAATGGGATCTAATAAAACTAAAAAGCTTCTGCACAGCAAAAGAAAATACCATCAGAGTGAACAGGCAACCTACAGAATGGGAGAAAATTTTTACAATCTACCCATCTGACAAAGGGCTAATATCCAGAATCTACAAAGAATTTAAACAAATTTGCAAGAAAAAAATCAAACAACCCCATCAAAAAGTGGGTGAAGGATATGAACAGACACTTCTCAAAAGAAGACATTTATGCAGCCAACAGACACATGAAAAAATGCTCATCATCACTGGCCATCAGAGAAATGCAAATCAAAACCGCAATAAGATACCATCTCACACCATTTAGAATGGCAATCATTAAAAAGTCAGGAAACAACAGGTGCTGGAGAGGATGTGGAGAATCAGGAATGCTTTTACACTGTTGGTGGGACTGTAAACTAGTTCAACCATTGTGGAAGACAGTGTGGCAATTACTCAAGGATCTAGAACTAGAAATACCATTTGACCCAGCCTTCTCATTACTGGGCATATATCCAAAGGATTATAAATCATGCTACTATAAAGACACATGCACATGTATGTTTATTGTGGCACTATTCACAATAGCAAAGACTTGGAACCAACCCAAATGTCCATCAATGATAGACTGGATTAAGAAGATGTGGCACATATGCACCATGGAATACTATGCAGTCATAAAAAAGGATGAGTTCATGTCCTTTGCAGGGACATGGATGAAGCTGGAAAACATCTTTCTGAGCAAACTATCAGAAGGACAGAAAACGAAACACTGCATGTTCTCACTCATAGGTGGGAATCAGACAGTAAGAACACATGGACACAGGGTGGGGAACATCACACACCAGGGCCTGCGGTGGGGTAGGAGGAGGCAGGAGGGATAGCATTAGCAGATATACTTAATGTAAGTGACGAGTTAAGGGTTGCAGCACACCAACGTTGCACAAGTATACATATGTAACAAACCTGCACATTGTGCACATATACCCTAGAACTTAAAGTAAAATAATAAAATTTAAGAAAAAAGAAGGTCGAGATTCCCTAGTTCCTTCTTATGCTCTTCTTTATTATAATACCCCATCACTTGAGATTGGAAGCTAAATGAACTCCACCTTTTATACATTTTTTTCACTGCAGAATGTACATCATATGGTAATGGGGCAGCCTACTGTGTCTGTTGGATCTGTGGCCACAGCTGTGATTATTCATCTTAATTTGCTTATAAAAGATGCTGATTATTTCATATGGCATTCACTTATAAAATGGGAACCAAAGCAAACAGAAGCAGCGTTTTGTTGACATGTTTTAAAATACACAAATAATTCTAATTGAAACGTTAATTAAAATACATCATGTCCTTAAAAATCTTGGATGTTCCAGGTTTATTTGAGATGGTCTTCAGTCCTTGGAAAAATATTTATAGCTCCATCAAATTTGGTTTCTTATTATATCAAAGAAAGGAACAGTCAGTGAAACTTAAGCTCAGATACGTGTGTGACACACATACAATGTCAGATCTAGGAGAGTCAATATTTAAAAAATATATAGCTACTTTGGATTATATAATAAAAAGCTCTGTGCTTTAATAGATAATATCTAGTGAGCACTGACTACATGTTATATTAAAAACTCATTTTCTTACCAAACTATCGATGTTAGGAAATTGAGACTTTAATTTTTTGAAAATATTATGGCATGGCTAAAGTCTGTAACCAGAAAGTCTGAATCCAGAACCTATTTCTTAATTGCTTGTGCTACTTGCCTTTTGACTAGAAGCTTTATTGATGCTAATATTGCAAAACTCGATATGCATTTTCATGATTGCTATGATGTCTATTTTTCTCAAAGTCTTTTATCTGAGTTTCACATCTGTTTAAGACAATTTCAGAAATAAAATGATGTTTAATGTAAAGTGTTCAGAGTGTTTTTGAAAAAACACATATTTATTCCTAATTGATATTAAATAACAATTGTATTGGTAATGTCTTGTTATTAGTGACACTGTTAAACAATGTCAGGACTTTTTTTTTTTTTTTTTTTTTTAACCAGGGACGCATGCATTACTTAGAATTTAATTAATTGAAATGAAAAAGAAAATATTTTTCTTAGTGTATAATGCCTAAAAGTTTATTTTGTCTAGAAATTTTGTAAAAAATGTATTTTAACATATTAACCTTTTAGTAATGTTCATGGATTAATTAACCTAATGCTTTAAGAAAGTGAAGAGTTGTTTAACTACATTAATGGTTACTTTGGACACAAGCTAGTTCAGAGTAAGTTTATGAATTAAATCTCTAAAATATAAAGTCCTGGGAATTAAGCCAAGGTCAGGGTCTTGAAGCTAACCAAGCAGTCTAATAATAATAACTCTTATATTAGCCAAACTGAATTATTCAGATGTAACCAATAGTGTCTAAAATTTCCAAATGTCTTGGAACAACATCAATCTGATATTATGCTCAAATGTCTGGCTAACTTCTGGAAAGATTTACTACATATCTGTACTCTTTGGTCATTGCATTCTTGACAAGTGAATAGCATTTCTGTTAGGAGAAGACCTTGGTCTATCCCGAAGGAGAGAAGAGGATTATTGCTACCACATGAAAACAAAGTGAAATAGATATGTAATTTTCAGTGGGTTCGTTGCATTATGTAAACCTATTTAAGCACTTGCTCTTATGTACATCTTAAATGTATTTATTTTAAAGCACATAAGAATCAAATTCCTTCTTCCTAATCTTTGTGATTCTCATGAAGTAGCTCTTAGATGTGAATCAGGACTTTGCATTCTCAGCAAGCATCCAGGTGTTTCCGTTGCAGGTGAATCACATATGGTACTTTTAGAAATACTGAGAGTAGCTGTGTTTTCCAATACACATAAGTATAAGTTTTCAGCAAGACTTGGTATTGGGGGACGTTTAGTTAAAATGGGTAATGTGTTAAGGGCTAATAAGCCTGCCCTAATATTTGGAGTGGCTGAATTGGTTAACAATATTCTATCAGGGAAAATTCCTTTACTTGACCTTCATTTTCACCTTTGATATGTTCATACAGGTTAAGAGTAACAATGGTGATTTAATGTAGTTAATGTGCATTTGCAAAGGTTTAGATGATAAGAAGAGAATGTACTCTGACCTTGGACTAGACAAGGAAATGGAATGTTACAGAGAAAATGAAAGGGTTATACAAGGAAACTTAATCCTAAGCAGGGCTTTACCCATGGGACTAAGCCTGGAAGGGAATAACTGAAACTGAGACTGAGAGGAAACTGAAGCTTGTAGCAGATTTGTGGCCAGGATAATGGCATGATTCTAAAGATTCTGCTTGCACAAACATCACTAGAAGACCAGATTAGAAACTGCTATTAGGTCTCTGTAAAGTGAGAGGGTCTTAGAAAATTTCATAGAACTTCTGCACAATCTAGTATGTCTCCATAAAAAGTTGATGATTTTTGTGTAAAGCAAAGTAAGATAGGGTGGGCAGAAAACTGACTAATACCTCACTGAATTTTTTGTAGCCCTACAGTGGTGGAAGGAGGAAGTCTAAAGATGCTTCCAAGATTGATGTTGACTTATACCCAACCATCAGATGAGAACAGTGATTTCTCAGAAAATGCCGGAAATTAAAAACAAATTTTGTGTGTGTGTGTGTGTGTGTGTATATATATATATATATGAAGCTGATATCAAATACCACCATACTACCTTGTACTGTCTCAATTTATTTAGTCATATTCATTCTGCAGAGGCTTGAGATGCCATAAATTGACAACAGTGCAGTTCTTAACTTCTGGTTACATCTGGTATTTGGATTAAAACAATACATTCCTTTGTAAAAGAATAAGAAAAATATTTGTCAAACAACTGAAATTGTGTCTGGCAAAGATTCTAAATTATTCCTGAGAGAATTCATAAAGAATGAGTGAATATATTAAAGAATGATATTGACAGTACATTTATGAATACAAACACATGCTTCATTTCCTTCATTATTTCAAAAAAATATTTATTAAATCCCTAGTATTTGTCAAAAAACTGCTCTAGGCTCTGGGTAGATAAGAGTGGAGAAATTGGGTAAGATCATGCTTTTTAAGAACTTACAATACAGTGGTGAGAATACAGAAAGAAAAAGTCAGAAGGTCACAAATGCTAAGCAAATAATTTAAAATCGGAGGATAGGTTAAAAAGTGGTGGAGAGGTATCTCTGTTAGGGATGATAATGGAATCACTGTGATGAGATTGTTAGCTTTTGCTGCCTAATAAGCCCCTAAAGCTTAGTGAATTGAAACAACCACCTTTTTATCTCTGAACTCCTTGGAATGTCTGCCTGATTTTTCTGCTCTGAGATTTCCCATGTGTCTTCAATCAACAATCAAGTTGGCCGTGGTATGGGTGACATTGGTAAGTGTCTGTCACATATTTGGAGATCAGCAAGCTGTTTGCCATCAGATGTCAGCGCCACATGCCTCTCATCTTCCAGTAAGCTAGCTTGATCTTGCTTACACAGGAGTGGGATGGTTCTAACATCCACCAAAGAAAGAGAGTTGCAATGAGTAATTGGAAACCTCTGCTTGGATAACATTTGTTATTGTCCCACTGGCTAAAACAAGTCACATGGACAAGGCCAAAATCAGTAAGGAAGGGTACTACCAAAGGGTAAGTAAAGCCTGGGCGCAGTGGCTCACTCCTGTAATCCCAGCACTTTGGGAGGCTGAGGTGGGTAGATTACGAAGTCAAGAGATCGAGACCATCCTGGCCAACATGGTGAAACCCCATCTCTACTAAAAATACAATAATTAGCTGGGCGTGGTGGTGTGCACCTGTAGTCCCAGCTACTTGGGAGGCTGAGGCAGGAGAATCATCTGAATCCGGAAAGCGGAGGCCGCAGTGAGCCCAGATTACGCCACTGCACTTTAGCCTGATGACAGAGCGAGACTCCGTCCAAAAAAGAAAAAAAAAAAAAGGCCGGGCGCGGTAGCTCACCCCTGTAATCCCAGCACTTTGGGAGGCCGAGGTGGGCGGATCACGCGGTCAGGAGATGGAGACCATCCTGACTAACACGGCGAAACCCCGTCTCTACTAAAAACACAAAAAATCAGCCAGGCGTGGGGGCGGCGCCTGTGGTCCCAGCTACTCGGGAGGCTGAGGCAGGAGAATGGCGGGAACCCGGGAGGCGGAGCTTGCAGTGAGCTGAGATCCAGCCACTGCACTCCAGCCTGGGCGACAGAGCGAGACTCCGTCTCAAAAAAATTTAGTGGGTTTAAAAAAATATTTTTTCTTAACAGTCTATCTCAAATGTCATTTATTCCACGACCTAAAGGAAAAAAAGAGGAGCAAAATATACAAAAATCAGAACAGATCATTCCAAACAGCTGTAATAAGGTAATAGATAGTACAATGACCCATAGGGAAAGTGAGAAAAAAAATGAAGATGCCTAAACATCCTGAGAGAAGCAAGGAAAATAGTAGAAGAGGTTAGATAATCAGGCAAGTATCAGATGATAGAGGACATTTTTCTTTTTCTTTTTTTAGAAAAAGTATGCAGTTTGAATTTTATTCTAAGTGTGAGTAATTCTTTTGGAAAATTATAAGTAGGGGTGCTTATAACTCCAGATCTCTGTGGCCTAAAAATGTACAATTTTATTTCTTGCTCAATTACTTGTCAGCTGAAGATTGACTATAATTATGCCACCTGTCTTCTTTAGTATTGAATGCAGGTTGCAGAAATGTTTCCCTCTGAGAGAAGACATTCTCATGGAAAAGGAGAAAAGAAAAAAAGTAGAATTGCGGAAGCACATGATGGTTTAAAACTTCTACTTAGATGATTTAAACGTGACATATATCATCTCTGATCACCCTCCATCGGTTAAAGCAAGTCCTGATAACCCAGATGTTTTGGGAGGGTCATAATCTTCTTACAGGAGGGGTCAGTGAATAATTGGAGACAATATTTTCTGTATCAAAAACACTCACAACATCAGTGAATTTGAAGCTATATAAACAAGTGAATAATAAACAAGCAAGCTGAATGGAGGTAGAAAAAAAGTAAAATCCAGAAAAAGACCAAAGAGCTCCTCTTTATTTAGAGGCAAAGTGGTGGAGGAAGAGTTAGCGAAGATGATTGAGGAGTAAAATCCAGTATAGCAGCAAGACAACCAAAAAGGTATCTGCCATGGAGAAAAAGAAAATGTTTCCAGAAAAAGATTAACCATGTGGAAAGCAGCTGAGAAATTAAGATAAAATACATGAAACAATTAGATTTGTGAGTATTTGGCAACATTGTATTTGAAATGACAGCAATAAGTTTATCCTGTTGGTATTATTTTTTTTCCAGCAGCAAATATTGTGTACTGGGTGAGGAGATGTAGGATAAAGGAGAATGGTTTCAAAGAAGATGGGGGTGAGTTAGGAAGTAGATGGTAGATAAAAACAGCCCAGAAAATCAATGATGGTCGTGATAGTCGCACATGTTATTGAATCTATAGTTTGGGCTGTGGAGAAAGTAAAGTGAGATTTCAGGGGATAAAACATTCCAGGAAATAATAAAACTTAAGGGATGGGAAGGGTTTTGGTTTATTATATAAAGTTAAAATCCCAGTGTCAAGCGGGCAGCCCACATGAGTTTGAAATTAACCAGAATAGTGACAACAGTTGAAGTGAGAAAGTCTTTAAAGTGGATCTCTAAGTTCCTGGTGAATGAAGAGGTAGGACCACAAGGCTGGCAACTGGAGATGTTGTGTAGTGTGTGCACATATGTGTGTTTATGAGTAATCATGCCATTATTCTATATCACAGAATATTTACATATTAAATATAATGAGGTACCTTGGCAGTTATTACTGGTTTGTGTGTTTCATTTGTTGAGAAATGTTGAAGGTACAATTCAGAATGCTGGAAATATTTATAATGGCAATCCCTCCACATCTTAAAATTAGATGGTATGAACTTTACCAATTCATTAAGTGATGCGCAGTAAAATTTTGCACTTCTCTTTAATGGCAATTTGCATCATAAAGGAAAGAATAGGAGTATGTTAATTGGTTCAAGAATTATTTTTCTAAGTAACTGCGCTCATTTCCATTTTGGAATGAGGCTCCAAAACTGAACTCAAGCTCTCTATATGCAGTTATGTCCTAAGTGACCTTGTTAGAATGCATGGTTATAATTATACTGAATAATCAATGGAAAAACAGGAAACTTCAAAGGCTAATGAATAGAATTCTCTATGGTATTTAAGGTTTTAAAAAATGACTAGCTTTTCATTTATTTTCTTTGTGCTTTTTGCAAAACTAATTCCCACATTTCACCTGCATGAACTCTAACTGGGCATATGATGTTCTGTTGATCATATAGTCTGGTTCCATTAATAACTCTATTGCTCACAAATTTTTAGATTTCCGTTTTCACCCACCACTTATCACTATTTATTTTTTAAATAACTTTTATGTGATGCAAATTGCTTTTATGCTTCATCAAGACTGACATCCTAAAGAAAATAGTATTTTACGATCTTTTATGTAAGAACACTTCATTGACTTTGATCATATCCTCTGCCCTAATCTAATTTATTCCTACCATCTACTCTAATCTACTACTAATCTAACATTAAAAACAAAAAAAGTAAGAATTATCAATTTTCATTTATACTTAAAAATCCCTCTGGATTAACTATAATATTTGTCCTATTTTTAAAAAGTGCTTGCTAAAAATTGGAGTTCGGAAAATTGTGGTCTTAATAATTATTTTTAAACAAATTATCTCTAACAGCCAGATAGGACGAATAAGTTCTATTGCTCTATACCATTGCAGGATGAGTATAGTTAACAAAAATATATTATATAGTTTTAAAATAGCTAGAAGGAGGATATTGAATATCCCTAACACGAATAAATGATAAAAGTTTAAGATAATAGAAGTGTGGGTTACCCTTACCTGCTCACTATATGTTGTGTATTGAAACATCACTAGTACTCCAGAAGTATGTACAATTAATATTTGCCAATAAAAGAAACAAAAACTAACACATGCTTAAAATTTTAAAAAATTAAAAACACACTCTTCAAAGATAATAGTTCATTCAAAATTCTTCACAATATACCTTTCATTGCTATCAAAACAATAGATTTAAAGGACACTTGCTGGAATTAAAGCTGTTTACTGAATATAAGTACTTTCTTATTTTTTTTTCTTTTTGAGACAGAGTTTCGCTTTTGTCGCCCAGGCTGCAGTGCAGTGGTGCGATCTTGGCTCACTTCAACCTCCGCCTCCCAGGTTCAAGTGATTTTTCTGCCTCAGCTTCCCGAGTGGCTGGGATCACAGGCGTGCGCCACCACACCCGGCTAATTTTTGTATATTTAGTAGAGATCGTGTTGGCCAGGCTGGTCTCGAACTCATGACCTCAGGTGATCCACCCATCTCGGGCTCCCAAAGTGCTGGGATTACAGGTGTGAGCCACCACACCTGGCTGAATATAAGTATTTTTTTTTTCTTTTTTTTTTTTTTTGAGACGGAGTCTGGCCGGATCTCAGCTCACTGCAAGCTCCGCCTCCTGGGTTCCCGCCATTCTCCTGCCTCAGCCTCCCGAGTAGCTGGGACTACAGGTGCCCGCCACCTCGCCCGGCTAGTTTTTTGTATTTTTTTTTTTAGTAGAGACGGGGTTTCACCGTGTTAGCCAGGATGGTCTCGATTTCCTCACCTCGTGATCCGCCCGTCTCGTCCTCCCAAAGTGCTGGGATTACCGGCTTGAGCCACCGCGCCCGGCCGAATATAAGTACTTTCTTAACAAATCTGAGTAGTTTTTAAATCTGTGCATATGGATGATAGTAGGAAACAAATAAAATGTTTTAGTGAATAACGCAGAAAAAACTACAGAACACTTGGCAAATAGCTGTGTTAATATAGAAATTTAGGGGAAAATACTGGAATCAATTAAGAAAATAAAAAGAACATCTATTTACTAGATCACAAGTATCACGTAAAAACCCAGAAGCTAAATTAACAGGCTTTATGCTATGATTTTAGGGGATTTGGTTTCCAGCATTCTCTTGGTTCCTCAGGCCCACCAAGTCTGTGGCACCCTGGGCCCTGCTTCTGTAGCCATTGTGACTTGTGTTTCTGCCCCCTCTCTCCACCTTTCTCAAACTGGTCATTGATTTAAAATGAACTTACCGAGTGCCTAACTTTTTCCAGGCAATTGTGCTAAGGACAGCGTTAGGATTCGCTAACTCCCGTGAGGCATCATTTCTTTGAGAATGTGTTTTCTTCAATTGCCTGAATGTGGGCAGCTTCTCCTCCCCTTACAGTCAGAAATCATGGAGAGACGCCTTTAAACTTCTTGCGATGATAGATAACCACAGAGCACTGCACTTGAGAACTCAGATTTTGAAAATAGAAAACTCTGTGATTGAATCCTCATGTAGTTTTGTAATGTGTCAATTTAGCTACACTGAAATACGTTTTTTATTACTTCCTTTTCTGTATGTTTCTGGCTAATTGGATCACAGAAAAGACTGTTGGGAGAAATTCAGAGGGTGAAAGTGAAGGGGCAGACATTCTGTAGCCCTCACACTGTGTCACTCATGTGTACTTGTTTCCTTACTTAGAGGCAGTGGCCAAGCCTGCAAATGTTCCACCTTCGTTTTGTTCCTCTTTTGGCTTCATAAACTCCTATGTCAGGTGTGTGTGTTACGCCTGGCTTATGCAGAACACTCATACCAATGAGGTTCAGAGGCAGTAACAACTGACCTAGCATTTAGCCTGTCCTCATTTGCTACAGCTTGTGCTTTTGGGTTCCATTTACTGCTTGCTCTCACCCACCTGACAGCTGTCCCTCCTTCCTTGCTGCCTGTGTCCTGTGTTCTTCAAGGTCCAACACCAAATACAAAGACAAGAGATTTACAGATACCACTTAACCAGTTTGCATACGGTCAAGCCTCTGAAAATGCTGCATGAGGTCAAATCTCTATTGATTTATCTATTTCTGATTCTCTGACTGAACACTGAGTGATATGCTTGATATCACCAATGACTAGCTAAGTGATTTGGGAGTAATAAGTGATTTATCTTCATTAAATATGTTGTATTTACTACAAAATAGGAGTTTTGTGTGAAATGAAAATTAATGTATGTACTGCACTTAGCAAGAGATCAAACATTTTATAAACACTCGATCAATAGTAACAATTATCTTTATCCTAACAACCATCATGTTTTTATTTTCTTTTTGCTATTGAACTAAATATAAAACAAAATACAACAACAGAAAAAATAAACAACCAACAAATATGCAAAGAAATTACTACTATTCCCCAATGGCAACTTAATCTTCTTCTTCTTGTTTCCTTCCAAGAGCCTGCAAAACAAGAAAACTAAAAAAAAATCTGTTAGATTCAGTATTTATCTCAAGCTCATTACACATAAACAAATTCTCCCTAATAATCAAATGGGAAACATGCTTCTGTAGAAAACATTTGAATCATTTAAATAGCATTGGTTTTTGCCTATGTGATTCTTGTTGTAAGAACATTCTTTGCATTAGTTTGAAAATAGGAACATCTAGAAAATCTACTAGATGGTATTTAATGGTTTTTAGTATTTCTTAGTTTCTCAAGTCATGTAAACAAGCATATTTTACTGTTTTTAACATGGGATAAAGTTGACTGGGCTCCAGAGACCAATTAATTACATGGGAAAAGATAGAAAAATTAAAAATTGTGAAAATGAAAAATTATTTTTACATTACTATATATAAAAAAAATTCGTACTTAGGAATATAGGACCTGTACAATGGAGAAAATCATTAGTTGCCTAAAATAGTCAGTTAAATGTCCATATCTTTCTGTGGCTCTGGCGTATTAGACACAAAATGGTATATTTATTAAAACATCCTTGAAAGTGTCAAAATATTATAAAAACATTATAATAAAGGTGATATATCCTGGATATAATTTAATAAAATTTATAAATATATTATAACCTGTATATTATATGTATACAACAACATATATACAGAGAGAGAAAGAGCTACAGAGAGAAGAAATAAGAACACTCAAACATAGCTGATAGAAATGTAAATTGGTATAGCTTTTAAAAAGTTAAGGAAGAAAATGTTTTAGTATATATCAAAAAAATGTGTATTTACATTTGAATTAAGCAATTTCATTTTTTGGAGTTAAGACAAAGACACATTTCCAACAATATGAAAATGCACCTGCAACAGGTTGTTCATTGTTTTGAATAGCAAGATGTTTGGTGAAGATGCATTCACAAACGTAAGAGATTGATTGAATAAACTATTACAATTACACACTGAAAACTTTGGGAGACCAAGGCGGGCCGATCACGGGGTCAGGAGATGGAGACCATCCTGGCTAATACAGTGAAACCCCGTCTCTACTAAAAATACAAACAATTAGCCGTGGTGGCCGCTCCTGTAGTACCAGCTACTCGGGAGGCTGAGGCAGGAGAATGGCGTGAACCTGGGAAGCGGAGCTTGAAGTAAGCCGAGATTGCGCCACTGCACTACAGCCTGGGCGACAGAGACTCCGTCTCCAAAAAAAAAAAAAAAAAAAAAAGAAAGAAAAGAAAAGAAAAACTGAGGGAGATCTGTTTTACCAATAGTGGAGAAACAGTCCTACAATTTTTTAGTGAAAAAAGTTGTATAGAGTATATATAGCGTGCTATCATATGTATCAATAAAGGAGGAGTAATAGGAAATATACATATATTTGCTTATTTTTGCAAAACAAAACCCAGGAATGATAAATCTAAAACTAATGATATTGCCCATATTAGTGGGTTGAATAGTGTCCCCCAAAATTCATGTCTACTGTAAACCTATGAATGTCATCTTATTTGAAAACAAGGTCTTTGTACATACAGTCAGGTTAAGATGAATTCATATTGGATTACAGTAGGACCTAACTCCTTATTTTTGCTGTAACATTTTAGAGTAGTGGTATAGAGTAGTAGCAGAGTAGTAGAGTAGAGTGTTTTTGTTTTTTGGTTTTGTTTGTTTGTTTGTTTGTTTTTAGTAGAAGACTTAGAGACACAGACACACAGAGGGAAGAAGGCCATGGAAAGACAAAAGCAAAGATTGGAGTTGTACTGCCACAAGCCCAAGAACGCGGAAATCAACACGAGCTAGAAGAAACAAGGAATCTTTTCTGGATTGATGTTTCAAAGGGAGCGTGGCCCTGCTAACACTTTAATTTCAGGCTTCTAGGTTGCAGAACCATGAAAGAATAAATTTCCTTTGTTTCAAACCACGCTGCTTCTGTTGTTTTCTTATGGCAGTCCTGGGCAAATAATATATCTATTCATACATGGAAATGGAACTGGGGAGAAAAAGTGTTAAAGAGTGAGCTTCTCAGACTCCCCTTTTTGGTATAGATTTTACTTTTGGACCCATGTTAATATTTTACATAGTTAATAAAATAAAATTAAGAAGGTTGAGGGAAAAATCTTTAAAATGAAAAACAAACAAACAACAAACAAATGAACCTAACAGTATTTCCATTCAACCTAATGGAAAAATGCAACCAAACTGAAGCATGAAGCAAAGAACGAATCCAAATAAATTGCAAACACATTAGCACAGTATTTTGACTATAATACCTTCAGTGTAAAGACAAAAAAGACTTTCTAAAAGGTTCTGCAACCCAGTTAGCAATATTTTTGTATTGGCATGGATTGATAATTTTAGAACTGCTTTCAATGTAATCTAAGACTGACAAATGAGATTATACATTGTGGACAATAGGTTGCACTGCTGGAAAAGGGAGTAACCATATAAAAAGGAGTTGGGGAATAGAACAGATATTCTAGTGTGGAATTTAAATTGGGAATATCAGCTTATGAAATAGTTAAACAGATAGATACCTACATGTATATGTATAGATGTATGTATACATGTATGGGTCTATGTATATTATAGACATATATTAATATATTATCTATTCTAGTGCTCTCAATATCAATTCTCAGAGACAACTGGAGTCATTCAAGACTTTTTTCTTACACTATATGGTCAGTTTCATTTGGGTCTCAAAGTACAAGATCCGTCAGTTGCTATTTACTAAATTTTCCATGGCATATTTCACACATATTTTTACCTGCTTTGAAAGACCTTTTTTGATGTTATGTTTCAAAACTTATGAAAATGAATATTTGTAAGGATAAATGATTATAAAGTATTTAAAAGGTTGATGTAATATCATACAAATTGACAGATCAATCATATTCCATGAAAACATTATAGTTAATTAGAGGAAATATTTCTTAGATTTCTACCCCCAAAAAGTAATTCATTTTACCCTCCATTTTGAGTGGTGCTGAAAAAAAGTATTAAACAGAGTTCTTAAAATATGCCATAATGAGTAGAAATTTTTTTTTAAATTTCCAGTGTTTTCATTTTTCAAAGCAAAATTTATTTAAAATTTATATCAAAAATTAAGATTTATCAGACTATGTCTCCTTTGGCAAAATAAATATTTTTTGTGATCATTTTGTCTTTCACTATGAGGCAAATTATTAAGGTGAGTTTTCTTTTCAGCTTGTTACAATTATCCTAGTAGACAGCACAGGATGCTGTCAGAGTCTTAGTTTTGAGGGTTGATATTAAATCACCATTCTTATATTTCCCTTCCTCATTAGATCAATAATGCAAAAGGTCTAATGTAATGTCAAAGGACTTGCATTCATCAAACTGGAAATGTCTTGTGGCTGTTCATTAGGGTTATCCCCTCCCCCCTTTTAGAAAATATTACTGAGAGATTTTTATTCAACAAATGAATACCTATAGGATTTTTTATGAACCAAGTTACAAGGTAGACTGGGAGAAATGTATGGATAGTTAGTAAACAGAACAAAACAGAGTAAGTCCAAGATGATGAAACATAAATTCCTGCCTGTGCTAGATTAAAAATTATATAAATATAATATTATTCAAAACACATATACTGTAGATTTGGAGAC
The DNA here is from genome assembly GCF_037993035.2 of Macaca fascicularis. Lineage (NCBI taxonomy): Eukaryota > Metazoa > Chordata > Mammalia > Primates > Cercopithecidae > Macaca > Macaca fascicularis. The sequence goes on along the minus strand of NC_088377.1, from coordinate 25,385,351 downwards.
TCTTGGTTATCACCTGTTGCCATATATAATGTTTGTATTTAATAGAAACAAAATAATTTGAAATTAACTTTGTAGTCATATTTTATTGATTTTACATTTAATTTTCATTTATTTGTTGGGTGACACTCAGTGTAGTGTTTACAGTCTGAAGCAGTTTCTTTAAATCTGTATTGAAACATTAAAAAAAATCTAGTAGAGCTTCCTTACATCATCCTTCAGTTTACCATTTATTTTTGTCAATATGCTAGCTTCTCACAAATGCTTTGCCTTGTGTTATAATAGTCCAAAAATTACCCTGTTTCCTTAAAAAGTAGTTTTTTAAAGAATCTACTACATTAATAACTTCACATAACATTTAACATGTAATTAAACAACATATTATGGATTTACTGAGTTACTGAGTTAGGAGATGTTCATTGAAATAATAAACTGTATAGTTCATTCAGTTAAAGCTGGTATGTTGTAAAAGTAGGAAACAGACTTATAGTCACTTAAAGTCATATAAACTGCATAATTTCTGTAATTTATAACGTTATCTTATGTAAATTGAAAATACACACATTAAAAGATGCTTCACGTCGTTAATTATTAATAAAATGCAAATTAAAAACCACAATGAGGTACTATGACATGCTTGTTTAAATGGCTAATATTAAAAGAGACTATCTGAAGTATTGCAGAGAATAGGGTGGAACTGGAATTCTGATACTCTGACTACGTGTATGTAAAATAACACAACAACTTTAGAAAAACAGTTCAACGACTTGTTTTGTTTTGTTTACTGAGCATATGTCAGCCATATGATATAGCCATTCTACTCCTAGGCATTTACCCAAAGGAATAAAAAGGAAATATATGTCCATATATCATGTATCAATTATTGTAAGAGATATTTGTAATAGTCAAAGCCAACCTAAATGCTTATGAATAGGTGAATAAATAACACATTATAATGTACCCATCAAATGAAATATTAGCAACAAAAATGGGTGAAATGCTGATAAAATCAACACCATGGATGAACCTGAAAATGTTTGTGAATAAGAGAAGCCAAGACCTTCCACTCCCCAAAAAAGAGTATGTATTAGATGATTCCATTTATACAAAGTTCAAGAAAAGGCAAACTAATTTATATTGACAAAAAGCGGGCAATGATTGTTTGGGGATGGAAAGGTAAAGTAGAATGGATGGGAGGCGGGTATTACCAAGAAGCATGAGGAAATTTTGGGGGATGATGACATGTTCACTATTTTGATTATGGTGAGTATTTCACAGTGTCAAAATTATTAAATTTTATCCTTTAAAACTTTGCAGTTGCAAAAGGTTTTACAGAACAGGTGTTATTTTAAAGCATCCTTTAAAATAGTGTGTTTTCATTCTCTGTTGTCATGTGTCCCATGTGGGGCTCCTTGAACCACAACTCTCTCAATACAGACCATACCTCTCCTTCACTGCCTTATTCCAAGTCTCAGTCACCACAGGCTGCTCTAGTCAAACTCCCTCCTTCATCTTTCTCAGGCATGGGTCAGCCATCAATTCCCCAAATCTCCAGCTGCAGGAAACAAATATTTAATCTTTTCAAGTGGTATTGTACCCATAGACTTTAAGCAAAAGGCACACATTCTTCACCTTGTTGAAGGTTAGAATTTAGGTCTTTCTAATTATACCTTTTATGATAGATATAAGTGAGTTCTCTAACATAATAATTTCTGTAAGTTATAATGTTATCTTATGTAAATTGAAAATACACACATTAAGAGATGCTTTACATCATTAATTATTAATAAAATGCAAATTAAAAACCACAGAGAGATACTATGACATGCTTGTTTAAATGGCTAATATTAAAAGAGGCTATATCTGAAGTATTGCAGAGAATACGGTGGAAATGGAACTCTGATACTCTGAGGATGTGCATGTAAAATGACACAACCACTTTAGAGAAACAGTTCAACAACTTGTTTTGTTTGCTAAGCACATGTTCCTGAGTCAGTATATCAGTTAAAGGGAAACTTCCCTTTAACAGTCTGTTGCAGCCTCTCATCTATTCTACCTTACCCTTCCGTCCCCAAACAATCATTGCCTGCTTTTTATCAATACAAATTAGTTTGCCTTTTCTTGAGTTTTGTGTAAATGGAATCGTTATCACCTATTATGGCTGCTTGGAGTTATGTCTTACAAGCTGCTTGGAAATGCAACACTTTTTATTGTTATGTCTCAGAAAAAAGTGAGTTAGGAAACTTCCTTTTAACAATCTGTTACAGGTATACTGACTGAGGAAATATTATTCAATATCTACTGTATTTAACATACTGTACCAGTTTCTGTAGAACATAAAGAGGTGATAAACATATACCTCAAATACTTTCAATATATATACGTCAAAATACTCCAAAGGTGTCCTTTATTCTGGATTTTCAGGATTTGGGCCAGTGGAGAGAATAAGAAAGAACAGTCCTGGGGAAACTTATGTGAGTAAGAGCTGAGTAAAATATGAAGTATGATAACTTTATAAGTAAAATAATTATTTACCACTGGTTACTTCCAATTAGAATAATAATTCAATTTTACAACCTCAGACCTCATGACTTTGGTGTTACCCAACTATCTATTAGTATGTTTCTGAATACATTTAAATGAACCAATTGAAATATTTATGTGCATATTAAATTATAAAAATATAATAAATCACAGAGTTTCATTTACAGTTTATTAGTGAGTAGATTACCTCTTCTGCTTCCTGGCTGCTTTCATATTGATCTGAGATTTAATAGCCAGACAGAAATGATACTTACAGATTGTAATTGCCCATAATAATGAGTCTTTCTTTTTGTATTCTATGAACGGCATAACAATGTCTTACGATTATTAAAATAATTTGCTATGTCATGAAAAGCACACAATTTAGAGATGACAAAACCAAAAAGAAAAAATATTATATCATGAATGTTATGTAATACAATTTTCTTAATTCTTGATCTAACTCTATGAAGATGTTTATGAAATGAGAATATGTAAGTCAAGCCTGAGATGCCAGGTACTTTAAGAGTAAGATTTTTCTGGTCACGATGGTTAGGTCAGGGAGGCTGTCAATCAGGAGCATGCCGCACAGTAACTGACCTCTGAAGGCTCACACTTTAATGACACAGCCAATAGAGTATGTATTGGATATAAGGAAAAGAAGAAACCATAAAATTGTGTGTGTATGTGTATGTTTGTGTGTATTCACCTGTATCTGTGTACACACATTCTCTTATTCCCAAACAGGAAGCAATGGTCATTGTCCAGGCTCCTTACTACTTCTTTAAACCACTCAAAAGTGCCGTCCCTTGGAATGCAGACCACATTGTTATTTAAACTGAACTTTCCTTTCACTTTTACCTCACTCAGTCCTTTTATTTCAAAGAAGTTCATAGAGAAGCAGTAAAATCAAACATTTAGATTTGGTGGCAGCAAAGAGGTGAGTATGATTAGCATTTTGACCTATGTAAATGACATGTTTGTTATAGCCTATCTAGGAAATTTGCCTCTCATAATAATTATTTAAAATATATCACTAGGGTTGCCATTGCTAAATTAGGCATTGTAACTTCAATTATATTTTAACCAAATAACAAAATGATAAACCAATTTTAAAAACTATTGACATCTACAGTAGCATACAAAATCAATATTTTAAATTGTTTTATAAAATTTTATGATATAGTCAGTTGGCCAGTAAGCAATGCAGTGAAGAGATTAATATAACTATAGAAAATTTACTTTGAGAGGAGATAGCTATTAAGGACAAGTGGGTGACAGGCCTAGACAAGTATGATAGATCTGGATTTTGTGAGACGGCTTTGCATTCTGACTCTGAATGCAGGTTTCGAATTGATAGAGAAAATTTGTGAAGAGGTAAAAAGAAATCCTACACATCTACCCTGGTGCCAATCAGGAACATGATCCCTTTATTTATCTATTGCTATATATATATATGTATATACACACACATATACATACACACACACTCCTTAGATATGCTAGAAAGCATAATAGTGTTTACTTTTTTTCCTTGTGGCTTACAGGTTTCCATTTCTGCTAAGGGCAGGGGAACTTTATAAAATTAAAGTTAAAAGAAATTAAGTTTATTTTCATTTTAAAATAGTCTCCTTTGGGGAAAATGCTCAGTCTTCTAATAATCCTTCTGCTCCTCGTTATCGCTGATATGTAGAAGACTCTTTATATGTCCTCATCATGATGGGACAATGGATCTATGCTCTGATTTGGATTCTTGTGCTGTTCTCTAGCTCATGAATTAATACTCCTTAGCAGTAAGTGTCTTCCTGCCATCTAGGCTGAAAGAAGTGGCCACAGTCGGAGACTTCTGGGCCCTCCTAGTGGATCCATCCCCGACATGACTCTTGCAGATACTGTTGAATCCTGAGTCCTCAAACATGTCCTTCATTCAGTATTTGTCCTAGGCTCTTTCTGATGGTTAATATTGAGTGTCAGCTTTACTGGAATGAAGGATGCAAAGTCTTGTTCCTGGGTGTGTCGGTGAGGGTGTTGCCAAAGGAGATTAACATTTGAGTCAGTGGACTGGGAGAGGCAGACTCACTGTCAATCTTGGTGGGTGCCATCTAATCAGTTGCCAGTATGGCTAGAATAAAGCAGGCAGGAGAAGATGGAGAGCATGGAGAGCAGACTTGCTGAGTCTTCCAGACTTCATCTTTCTCCTTTGTTGCATGCTTCCTGCCTAATATGGTTTGGCTGTGTCCTCACCCAAATATCATCTTGAATTGTAGCTCCCATAATTCCCTCATGTGGTGGGAGGGGCCCAGTGGGAGATAATTGAATTATGTGTCAGTTTCCCCTACACTGTCCTTGTGGTAGTGAATAAGTCTCACGAAATCTAATGGTTGTATGAGGGGAAAACCCTTCTGCTTGGCTCTCACTCTTCTCTTGTCTGCCACCATGTGAGACGTGCCTTTCACCTTCCACCATGATTGTGAGGTCTCCCCAGCCATGTGGAACTGTAAGTCCATTAAACCTCTTTCTTTTATAAATTGCCAAGTCTAGGTTATGTCTTCATCAGCACTGTGTAAATGGACTAATACACTACTCTAGAACATTATACTCCAAGTTCTTCAGCTTTTGGACTCTTGTACTCACAGCAGTGGTTTGCCAGGGGCTCTCTGGCCATTGACCACAGACTGAAGGTTGCATTGCCGGCTTCCCTACTATTGAGGTTTTGGGAGTTGGACTGATCCACCACTGACTTCTTTGTTTCTCAACTTGCAGACGGCCTATCATGGGGCTTTAACTTGTGAGTGTGTGAGTCAATTCTCTTTAATAAACTCCCTTTCATTTATACATCTCTCTTATTAGTTCTGTCCCTCTAGAGAACCCTGACTAATACACTCTTTAAGCTGGAGCCTTTGTAATACAGTCAACACCTACCCTCAGTACAAAACAGAACTACTGGTTCTAAACTATGTCTACACAACACTCAAGATTTGATGATTAACCCTATAGGTAGCATTTCCCCCAAATTCTTAAGTCCCTCTCTAAATCTAAACAAACCAAATACTGTTTCTCTTCTAAAATTATGTAGGTATATGACTTTCTTTAAGGTGGCCCCAATTCTCTAATACAGTCAATTAGTTGACACTACAATAATTACTCAATATTTGATATTTTCAAAGGAGAACTTTGTTTTTTATAGTTCTTCTTGGTTTAAATACACTTTCATATACTTTTTTCTATCTGGAATAATTTTAGTTTAGGATAAAGTAGGAAATGGATTTCAAAAATATTTTTATATGAACAAATAAGAAAAAGTCCTGCTAGATCCAATCTTCTTCTTACTATGGGAACATCTTATAGTTTTGTGGCTCTTTCTTTATGAAGTTATGACCTAGATGAGGGTTAAAAAACCTCAAGTCTGACTGCTTGTGCTCTTGCTCCTTCTCTCTCTCTGCACAAATAGTTAATTTCATAGGGACTGCCCTTTTGCCTTATTGTTCTCTTTCCAAGAAACATTCCCCCTTCCCACTTTTGTAGGATAGAAAAAAGTTCTCATTTAAACATGACTAATGGGCTGCAGAATAACGTGAATTATGAAAGTACTATATATTAATTAAATATTTTCACAATATTATTTGTATATTAATTGACTTTTTTATTTATTTGGTTATAAAAGAGATATTGAGTATCTTACCACTAGCACAAAATTCCAGGCTATAAAGCTAAAACAGTAAATCAGAGAGTCTATGTTCTTAGTGAGATTACAGTAAGGCAGGAAAGACAAATAATTGCATAGAAACTTACAAAAAAGCGTTACAAAGATTTTGAAAAAGGGGAAATCTTCAGCGGCATACAACCGAATAGAGCTCACCTTCAGGCCAGGGATGAAAGGAGAAACACCTGGCAACTAGCCAGAAGAGCTTTGACTTCATGTGACAGTTAACAGGGACTGGCTTCATACCGGATGAAGGTATGTGATGCTACTTTACGAAACTAGTCTGATGGTAGAAGATAAATGCATGGGAGGAGAGTGTGACAAGGATTAATGGTACTGTCAGAGCCCCCAAATTGTTGATGTAGAAATGAATTGCAAAGATAACTTTTTGGGGGAAATGCTATCTATAAGGTTGAAAAATAATAATTACTGAAACTGACATTTATGGCCATGGTGAAATGTCATGATAAAGTGTAATTCAATAAGATACTGAGAAGTATTAAATAATTATGGCAGAAATGGAAAGCAATCTTTCTGCTGTTCTACATCAATCAGGTTTCTGTAATTGTGTCTAGTTTTAGATGCTGACCTTATTTAAGAAAGGGTGAAAAAGGAGATGGTCAGAGAAGAGAAACGAAGATAATTAACCTTCTGGCAAATAGTGATATTAAATGAATTAGATTTGTTTAGCTTAGAGAAACGAAGGACAAGGGTAATCTGATTATAGAAATGAGTCATACATAGAGTAATTAGGAGGGAAATGCAGTTTTCTATGTCCACACAGGACTAAACAAAAGGAAATTGACTTTAATAAAGCAGTAATTGTATTTCCAGATTTTAAAAAAACACCATTTAAACACTACTACTAATCAGCTACTGTTCTATATTTACCATATTTGTGTAGGTTCCCACAGGACTGTCTCTTGAGTCTCCATTAGCATTTGTCTGTGCTGACTGCTCTACTCATGTGGTTAGGGATTTAGGACTCGATGTGCTCATGGGTGTGTGATTTAAACACATTTGCAACAGTTTCTTAATTTGATTTCATAGATGTGCTCTGACAAGTGATTGAAAACACTGTAACGCTACTCTTTTAAGTCAATAGCCTCCCCATAAGGTGTGATTTAAGTTTGGGGGAAAAGAGAAAAAAGATCTGTAAGTTGCTTTGTTAGTTTTTATCTTATTGCAAAAGGTGAAAATCAACTCCTCATAAATATATTGGTAATCAAGAGAGTTTTTAACATATTTTAAAGTAATTTTATAACTCACTTTATGATTTTATCTGTTTTAGTTATATGGAAAAATCTGAAGTTACTAAAAACTTAAAATAGATATTTCTAAGTGACTCTAGAAAGTTCAAGGTAACTGATTTTATCATTTTTTACAGATACATAGAAACTTCCTGTGTATCAAATCTTTCAATACCCCCTTTCTATAAACTCCTATAAGCTCCCTGTCCACAAACTGTGTATGTAACCTAGGGTCAACTCCACCTGTGACGAAGGACTATCAATATATTTAAGAACATAAGTTAAATCCACCACAGTACTATACATACATATATTTATGAAACATTTTCGTACTGTGCTAAAAAAAGCTATTTCTTGCATGATCCTTTAACCTTTAAATGTATAATGGTCCAGTGCATTGAACAAGTCATATGTGTCCAGGAGCAACAATCAAAAAGGTTATAGTAGCAAGAACGTGGGAGAAGGTTGAGCTTTGAGTGTGATGTATGATAAACAGTCTGGAAGGAAATTGCCTAGTGCATAGCAGAGGAAGATCAGAAGGTGGAATCACAACTTCGTTTGGAAGACACAGGTCGCTAACACATTTGTTTGGGCTTGCTTGTTTGCTGCTTCTTATTATTTGTTATGATAAGCAGAGATGCCACAATGACATGTGTTTAAGAACTATAAATTAGGTAGTCTCAGTGGTAAACTGGTGTGAGCTCAACATTAGGGGACGGGCGCGGTGGCTCACGCCTGTAATCCCAGCACTTTGGGAGGCTGAGGCGGGCGGATCACGAGATCAGGAGATCGAGGCCATCCTGGCTAACGCGGTGAAACCGTGTCTCTACTAAAAAAAAAAATATGAAAAATGGGCTGGGCGTGGTGGCGGCGCCTCTAGTCTCAGCTACTCGGGAGGCTGAGGCAGGAGAATGGCTGGAACCCGGGAGGCGGAGCTTGCAGTGAACGGAGATTGCGCCACTGCACTGCAGCCTGGGCGACAGAGCGACACTCCGTCTCAAAAAAAAAAAAAAAAAAAAAAAAAAAAAAAAAAAAAAAAGGAGTAAGGGGGACATTTTAATGGAGAAGTTGAGAGATATTATCATCTTACCTATGTGGGTCAGCAGTGTATTGCAGATGACAAATGGGTTAATGGAGACAGATGCTTTGGAGGTAAAAGTCACTGGCTTAATTGACTTACTAGATGTGGGAGGTGCCATGTTCTAATACCTAAATCACGGCCCTGTCTTTCTGTTAAGAAGTTTTGTCTAAAGGTCAAATGCTTGCAACCATTTACATTATAATTGCTCCCTATTATTAGATAGTACAAACATTTTAACAGAAAGTCAATTTGTATTCATTTGTACTAAATATTACATCTGTTTGCATGGTATCAGTATTTTCCTAACATTTCTAAAAGGTTTAATATTTGTAAAGTACAATATAAGCCCTGTTTTATTACTGTCATTTAAAAAATAAATTTAAAAATTTGATTGAAAATTTAAGAATTTTGTTTTTCTCTTTCAGAAATAACCATAAATACATTAACTCTAAGTGAGAAGTTTAAAGAGTTAATCTTTGGTGAACATAATATAAAAGGTGATAGCATGATTTACTATTTTCGTGGCTATTTCTTAGGTATTTTTCAATATATTACTAACTTTTAAATAATAAAATGAATTATAAATACTGCATTTTCAGTTGGCTGCAAAACTTAATTTTCTTATAAAATTTATGTTTTAAAACCATAAATATGAATAAAAATGTACAAATATTTTAAATATGCAATATTATTTAATTGTAATTATATATATTGTATATTCCAACAACAATATTTTAATGCTTTGGAGACATAATTGTATTATTCTAAAAATGCTTCAATTTTTCATTAATCAGGAGCAATATCATGCATATTGGTGTAAGAATGTGTACATAAAGTATTCACTATTTAAAAATGTATAGTACAAATTATGTACTGTTTTTATGTTAAATTACCAATTTAACTATTATATAAAAATAACCTTTTAGAGTTGAAAATCAGTATCAGTTCATTTATTCATAAATATGATTTAACTGCTACCTGAAAACATTGTTTTTATTTTGGTTATTTGGTTCTTCACATCATATTTGAGGGCTTTATTTTCATATTTATGCAAGATGATAAATTAGTCTAATTTTACCTCATGTTGTAAGAAAAACTAGCTAAACATTCTCCAAATTTTCCTTTGTAATGTGGGTCTTTGGGCAATAATTCAATCATTTTATTTTTCTGCATGGTACTGGTCTGTGTAATGGATTTTAAATATTTATCAAATTAATCAATTGCTTGAATAAACAAATTCCATTAATGGCTTGAGATTTATGTGAATATCATATGTAGATTATGAGCCTTTCATTGCCAAACCATTTTACTCATGGACCTGTATTTCTAAAATTTGTGAGCACATACTCCAAATATATGTATGATTTGCTTATAGTTTATATACTTATACTACTTATACTGCCATACTGATATGTATGTATATTGTAAAAATCTACAAAAGAGAAATTAAAATTAACCAAATAAAAATTAAATACTAATGAACAAACAATAATGCTACATGATTTGATATTTTATATCATCCATTATTTTCACAAAAATTCACAATAAAATAAATGTTGATACTTATTACTCTCAATGAAACCATCACTGACACTTAGTGCTTAGTTCTTAACAATTTTGCTAATGATGATGGGTAAATAGTATTATTAACAAGCATCTCAAGGCATAACACACACTCTCACGACATTAAATACATGTTTCCAATTAGTTTCACTTTGTTTCCATTTTTGTCATCATCCCTTGAAAAATCTTAAATTGGCATTTGTTTCATCCTGTAGTTCTTGACAAAGTTAATGTGCTCTAAGAATGTTTATGCTCCTCCATTGCTTGTTTGCCTGTGTTTATACTGTGACCAATATTGTCAACTAATGGTTCTTTGCAGGGATATTTTAAAGCTGGTTGTTCATGTTATAAAACTTACTTTTGTTAAAATAAAATAATACTATTTAGAAATTCACTAAACCTGAAACAGGAATATTGCATGCATGATAACTTGTTAGGGGAAAAAGAAAGTAAGACTGTCACTTCTCTTTTTTTAGGGGATATTTACACAATGTAGGACAACCCTCCATTTGTCTTAAGATGAAGTGAGAACATCAGTATTTATCTATATATTAAATATTATAAAAATAATTTTTCTCTACATTTAAATATTATTCATTGTAATGTTTTCTTCTTATACCCCAGTAGATCATCTTGATACATACACTTCACTTTGGAGACAACTAATTTGAGGAATACACAGGACAACTGTGCCCCAGCAAGCCAGGGGTATAGGAATGGTGTCTGGAGTCTTCCAAACCATCTCAGGAGTATAGCTAGTAAATCAGATTTTGGTAATTAGGAAGTTGCCTCACTCTAGACTTTCGATGGATGTAGAATAGTTATTATGTTCTACCTCTACCTATGAATAGAACATGACAAAGTAGTTCCAGACTTTCGCACATCAAATTGTCCAATAATTGATTATATATATCGCTAAAATAAGCAACTAATTTTGTCAGTTTCCTTTGAAAAGAAGACTATGCACAACATGGTAAATAGTATTTCAGCTTAGTTTAGCTTACATATCTGGACAACTCAGAAAGCTTTCAGTGCATGCATGGACTATTAATTTATTCAACAAATATTTGATAAATATCTGGCACTCTTCTAATATTAGAACAATGGGGAAAAAAGGAAAACTTACCTTGATCTAAGAGAGTGCTCAGTTACAAAGGATAAAAGGTCAAGTAGCAGAGAGAAAAGACCAGTGTTACTTTCTGCACGGTGACCAGTGATAGCTTCTTGAATAAGATGATACTTGAAGAGACCAGAAAGGAAGAGAGGAAGCAAGACAAGCAGGAGGGTGTACTAGTAAGGCCTATAAATAAAGACTATGGCAACTGCAATACTATAGTTGAGACAATGGTGGCTTATAGCAAGCCAATAAGTGAAGGGCATGAAAATTGATTAGATTCTGACTATATTTTGAAAGTAAGACAGTAGTTGTTAGGAGTATGCATTCTGGACCCAGACTACTTTGACTTCAATCCCAAAATTGCCTGTTTGTTGCTACATAGCAGAGTACCACTTAAACTTTTTATGATACCTTATCTGTGTAAAACAGGTTACTGTGTTACCTATCTTAGCTAGTTGTGAAATTTTCTCCTTTCTGTATGTGTGTGTGTACTAGCTAGAACACTATCTGACGCATAGTAAACACTGTTAGCTTTTGCAATTACTTTGGAAGGAGAGAAAAATAGATGAGTCCAGGAAGACCCCAAGGTTTTGGTGTAACCAATATAGGAAGAGTGGGATTGTTTTTTACTGAAATGGGGACAACTGAAAAAGAAGTAAGTTCAGGGCTGATTGAAAATCAAAGTGAAGATTCAAACATCTAACTCTGTGATGACTCAGAGGCATAAACATGAATGTTTTTCATAGGAATACCTCAGGTGAGAGATTCAGCCTGAGGCAAAAAAGTGAAGTTTTAAACATTTATATGATTTTTAAGGCTAAGAAAATGGAAAGGATCACCAAAAAAGTCATCATAAGTAGAGCAAAGATAACTCAAGGCTCAGCTCTGGAGATGAAAACTTTAGAAGAAGAATCAGCAAGAGTGACTGAAAGGTGAAATGAGAGAAAAATTATTAAGACATGGGTCTTGGTTACCAAAAAGTAAAACCTGTTTCTGTATGAGTGAGTGATCATCTGTGCCAACGGCTTCATATAACTCAAGTAAGATAAAAGCAAAAAAAAAAAAAAAAAAAAATCTAGTAGATGTAACAAACAAATCTCATTGGAAGCTTTAACTGTAATTGTTGTATTATCAGATGTGGTGTAGTTCAAGGGAGAATAGAAGAAGAAAAATTGGATTCAACCAATACACACAACTCAGGAGAGTTTTACTCCAAAGTGCAGAGAGCAACATTGTTGGTGATAGCAGAGAGATTGTGCAGCCAAAAATATTTTAAAATTCATTCTGCACTGAGTTATTTAATAATAGAAAGTACAAAAGTGTATACAACAAAATCATTTGAGAGAGGTTAATTTCATTGTACAAGTTTAGAATTTGGTCTTTGGCCTTAGATAGTTACAAGACAAACTAAACCAGGTGGAAAACCAGCGAGTAGAATTGCAGACATAGGTAGATAGCACATAAAAATGTATTGTATTTTACTTCTGATTCATTGTCCTTTTCAAGTTTACGAAGATAATGTTTTAGAAAGAAGACTAAAGTATGATATAGTCCTTGAGATTAGAACTCTAGAGTAAATATACCAGGTACATTGAGTAGGATCTTTGAACAGAAGGTAAATGGAAGCTGCTAGTCATGAGTTAAAAGCAAGATCAGTCAGTGTGGGTGTGTGTGTTTTTCTTCAACTACTTTGAGTTGCTCAGAGGCAGGCATGAAACAGGTAGAGAGCTTGACTGAATTAAAATTGGGTTTTTTTAAAGGTGGCAAAATGCAGAAGGAAAAGGAACAAGGGAATTCCAAATACACTCAACATGATGATTATAATGATAGCTCATAGAAACCAAAGCAGGTAATGAGAAGAATGAAGACATAATGGAGGTGACAAACAGCAGTAGGTCAAATGGTTGAAGGAAGTTCAGGTAGGAAAAAAAAATGTTCTTGGAATTCTCAAGTAATAAAGAATTTGGAAAGATAAGAAGTGGTGGCTGGAGAGTGTGAAGGTTCGAGTTGATATTAAGGAAGAAATGTAGTTGCTGGAAATAACAAAAACTAGGGCATGAACACAGAGTCAGTAACTGAAGGACCAGATCATTGGAAGTAAAGAAGTTTCAGAACTCTAAGGTTAGGGGACTAAAATGACCTTTCATGTCAATAGCAAATCATCAAAATTTTAGCTGAAATTCTATTGGGGAGATAGTCTAACAAGTGGTACATCTTTATACAGCAAACATCTGGGAAATAAAGTCAAGAGTCATTTTGTTGGGTTATTGTCTTCTAATTCAACAAGATAATGAGCAGAGATTTTTTATTTGGCATCAGAAAAATTCAAGATGCTAAAGGTTATCTATGGGGCACACAGTTTAAGTGGCTAAGGCAAAACATTCCATCAGAGAGACATTGGTGGAGAATATAAACGAAAAATTCCTGTAAATTGTTACTTTATTAACAATAATACCTAATTATTTTTCTTCTATATAGCAGTTGACAGTTTTTAGAGCATTTTATTTGACCCTGACAACATCTGTGTGAAGAATTTGGAGACAGTGTTATGCTTCTGGGGAAAAATATGAGGGCTTGAGATATTAACCAGTCCTCACTGACGACCACTAAATAAACGGCAAGCCCAAAAATATTGTATAGCTTTGCTGAGTAAATGTGTTGCTCTTTGCTCTGAAACATTTTCCTATTTTATTTTTTTTTCAATATTTACTTCTATTTTATAGCACGTTTATTACAGGTGAGTAGAGTTTTGTTTGAATAAACCAAAATAGGATATTAGAAACACTTATCACATTCAAAGCAATGACAAGATTCTGTTCATTTCATGAAAATTCTATTCAAAAGCAGAATAAATTTTGCCACATATATATGGAAAATACATATGTGAAAAATACATATATATGAAAAATAGATCTGGAGCCTCGATTAAGGGGGATATCTATGAAGTAAAAATATTTTTGAAATGTTCTATTATTCAGAAAGCTCAGATAGCAGATAATTTTTAAAATTATAGGACCTTTATTACAGTATTATATGACATAGAGCAATATACTACAGAATAAAATATTAAATACTTCAAAACATTTTTAACTGCCTCAGAAAAAAATATTTTCAAGTTCATCCTCTTCCAACATGCTTAAATATTTCTACTATTTATTTAATTCCCATCAGAGTAACTTTGGCACTTTCTATCACATGGTCAACTTACTGATTCTATTGAAACCTCGGATTCCTCATCTGTAAAACAGAGATAACAGTGAAACTCCCCAGGGCTGTGATGAAAAGTGAAGGAGGGAACACATGAAATGTTCTGAGCACTATGCCTTTGCCATGGTAAGCACTTGATCAACGGTAGTTGCTGTTGTTATACTTACTAGATTTTTATAATGTATTCCCCTTTCAAAGTTACAAAATAAATAATATTCTGATATTGTAACTCTTTTTTAATGATCAAAGCACATGCCTCAGTATCAAATAGTCCTCCGTGATTTACAACTATTTTCCTGTCTCTTGGACAGGTAATTTGAAATCATACTCTAGAATTGTTTTTAAATGCTTGCTCTAGTGTATTTAACATATATAGGTTTTCTTATCCTCTTTGTATTGCAAATGCATTTTCTCTTTAAAATTAACTTCAGGCTTCCTTTTCTTTCCTTTGGGTAGAATGAAATAAAGATAAAAGTAAGTTCTGAAATAATGCATGTCGTCCCTGTATGTACTCCAAGTTATAAAGAAAATTATAAACATAGAGAACATAAAAAAGGCAAAATGAGATGGTGAAAATAAATTTTAACATAGCAAAAACTCAATACATATACATATGAATATATTTCCTAGGTAACAAAAAAATTGGAACTTTTGATTTTTCTTTTGGGTTTTCTCAGAAGCAGACCGTGAGAAATGGATTTGAGTACGTGTAATTTATTTGGTGTCTGCATGAATACAAGTAGGGAAGTATGAAATGAAAAAGAAGCCAATAAAAAGATGCATTTAATTGCCCTTATAGATGTCAGGTTAATTCCAAAGGAAATCTTTGGGAAACAATGCAAAACATACATATCAGAATTTGCACCTAAAGGGCTGAGGGGGCTGGAGTACACAGACACCCACTTTGCAAAGTCAATCACTGAGGATTTCCTTGAAGTTGAGTTTGGAGAGGCGGGTACTTCATTCCCTGTATCCAGCAAGGAAACTTAGTTTTTATCTATACATTAGAGTGGTAGTTCAATGTCTTCTGATGCTGAATTTGCTGCATTAGCTATCGTGTGTGTGTGTGGTGCGTGTGTGTGTGTGTGTGTCTAAAAGGGTGTAGTTACATGTCATTCACAGTAGAGACAAACAACACACCCAGAAGATAATACAATCAAAATTTAAAAATTAAAGATGGAATATACACAGAAAAAAAAATTACCAAGCAGTAAATAATAGCTAAACAGCAAGAAAGCAAACAAAACACTAGTATAAAGAGTATTAAAATATCTCAAACTGAAAATTCAATATGCCAGATTTTAAAAACATTCCAAATTTCATGTATCTAACACTATAGTTCCAAAATACGTAAAGAAAGATGAAAATACAGGAATTATTGTCTAATCCACCATCTTATTGGGTGGTTTTAGCACACCTTATACAGTGATTGACAGAAAAAGTAGACAAATTTAGTGAAACTATAGAAAAAGTGAAGACACTATAAATAAAATTCAACTAATAAATAACCACTATATATAGATACCAATACATATTATATTTCTACATCACTACGTTTATATATATATATATACCTATCTGCCTATATCTCAAGTTAAAATTTTCATTCTCAAAAAACATTCAATTAAATTACTGTATTAAAAAAGAGATAAAATTGATTCAAGGGTAAGAATGTTGCCATTTTTGGGGAGTTTAAAGAGTTCTGAAGAAAATGTAAACACTGACAATGGATATAAATAGAATAATAATGGAAAGAAGCCAATAAATAGATACATTTAATTGTTCTTATAGATGTCAAGTTAATTCTAAAGGAAATCTTTGGGAAATTATGCAAAACATACATATCAGAATATATGTATATACAATGGATATAAATAATATATAAAACAATGGATATAAATAATACATAAAGCAACAAAGAATAAACATTAACAGAGCAAGTCTTTTCAGCATTAAATTGTCAAAATTAGAGTTAACAGAAACTGTTTCATACACTTTTTAATAGTGGATAAGACTCCTGAATCAATGAAAACCCATATAATGTTTGAACCCAGGTTATCATATCTGAGTCTCATCCCAAACAGTTACAGTTTACGTCAAATGAAATTACAGGCAAAAATATTATATGAGACATTGGTCTGGAAGACAATGGATCTGATTCAATCTGGCAGTTACCAGGATTTTATCAGCAGAATTGTCTCTTGATCTGAAAAAGAAAGCATATTCTCGTTTTGTTCATTAGCCTCTCTGGAGTGGTTTCATCGGCATGATTATGTAAACCTGGACCGGATCCAAATGATAGAAGGCACTGGACTGTGTTTCAAGAAATAGATGGTCTCAGATTTTGCCAATGTTGTAGGCCAAAGACTTTTGATACTAGGACCGTGTCATTATTAAGATATATGTAATTTTTGAAGAAAATTTTTATTCTGGGGTAACAAGATGTTTCTAAGCAGATTAAACACAAAATGAGTGAGAACCTGAAAGGAAATGAAAGTAGAGCAAGCAACATATAAAGCAAGTAATTAGCCAGGCGCAGTGACTCACGCCTGTAATCCCAGAGGCCGAGGCGGGCAGATCACGAGCTCAGGAGATCGAGACCATCCTGGCTAACACGATGAAATCCCGTCTCTACTAAAAAATACAAAAAATTAGCCGGGCGTGGTGGCGTCGCCTGTAGTCCCAGCTAGTCGGGAGGCTGAGGCAGGAGAATGGCGGGAACCCGGGGGGGAGGAGAGCTTGCAGTGAGCCGAGATCGTGCCACTGCACTACAGCCTGGGTGACAGAGCGAGACTCTGTCTCAAAAATAAATAAATAAAAATAAATAAAGCAAGTAATTTGTATTGATTAAAATATCAATGGGCTTTACTATCATTACTCAGCCAAAAATTAGTTTAATATATTTTTAATAAAATCAAAGTAAAGATTTACAATGAACAGAAGCAAAAACAAAACTCTTACGTTATACTGGAAAGGTCATCCTTCTATCTGGTGGTGAGCTATTCTTTTTTTTTTTTTTTTTTTTTTTTTTTTTTTTGAGACTGAGTCTGGCTCTGTCGCCCAGGCTGGAGTGCAGTGGCCGGATCTCAGCTCACTGCAAGCTCCGCCTCCCGGGTTTACGCCATTCTCCTGCCTCAGCCTCCCGAGTAGCTGGGACCACAGGCGCCCGCCACTTCGCCCGGCTAGTTTTTTTTGTATTTTTTAGTAGAGATGGGGTTTCACCGTGTTAGCCAGGATGGTCTCGATCTCCTGACCTCGTGATCCGCCCGTCTCGGCCTCCCAAAGTGCTGGGATTGCAGGCTTGAGCCACCGCGCCCGGCAGCTATTTTCAACTTTCTCTACATGGATTGAAGAAAAAAATGTTCTTACATTTGTAAAATAATTGGTAGAAATTATGTGGTTTCTCTGTTAGAGAAAATAATATAATTGTTTTATATTCATTATATAATTTGTGATATAATTTATGATTGTGTTACATATCATTAAAATAACATAATTGTTTAGTCTTAATATTATTTAGAACCTTTGTTGTCATTTTCTGTTTAATTACCATATAATCATGCAGCTCATTCATAAAGAGTTGAGTGATTGTCAATTTTAAAACTTACCAAATACACATAAAAAAATTTGTGAATATCCTTTGAAACAAAACAAATATTTTACTCTACAGTTGTATTAATTTCACAATGAACTGGTAATCATACTTATTTCAATTGTTCCTTTTGTTGTAGAGACAGGATCTCACTTTGTTGTCCAGGCTGGAGTTCAATGGAGTGCAGTTCACATTGATACTGAATGTTGATAGGGAATTCACAAGGATACTTGTGAAATAGCCTAAAAAATTCGGCTACGTACATAGAGAAAGGAAAGTTGGGTTGCTTTAGGGACTGTCAGCCTGGAGGATATGCATCCTAGCAGAAAGAGAAAAAAATAACAGTAGAAAAAAATTTTAACAATGGTGTAACCTGATAAGCAGATTTTTGCTTCAACAAATCACAGTATATATGAAAACTGTACAGTAGTCAGAATAATGCATCTATAAGATCCAACCCTGGATTACTCTTTCTCTCATGATCTACTCAAAAATCTGCCCACCCTTTGTGTAAACCTGTACACAATGTCCTAATAGTTCATCTTTGTTACTGTTTCTCACCCACTGTTAATGAGTCCTTACTAATGGTTTCCAAGACAGAGAAGCTAATAATATAATCACAATTGTGACATACTTTTACTGACTTGCATGAAAGCTATTGTATGGAATTATGGAACTTGGTGATTTATCCTCTGCATTGCTAGCAAAGATTATTAGATACACAAGTATCTAATAAGTGGCCATGAGACTAATCCTAGCTGTTTCTAATAATTTCAAATATGACAGGTGTTCTTCAAGTCAAATTCTTAGAAATTATTTTCTTAGATTAAAAATGTAGCTGTACATTCTGGCAAGAAGCACATATTCTGACAAAGTGATCTTATTCACTGTTAGAACCAAAGTCCTACACACTGCAGGAATGTGTAGATACACATCTTAGGATATTCAATTGCTTCATATTCTTCACATTAGGGAAGATTGGTAACTTAATCATGTTTGCCAGTTAAAATTGGAAAATTGCTCAGAGTAGAGGGGAGGTTAGAAACAAGCCTGCCTTACAGGTTTCTGGAGTCATAAGGAACAGCACTTGTATGGCATAAAACCCTAAGCCTAGAATTTAATTTACAGTGATCACCTGTGGTTAATCCCATAGATGCTAAGCAGATGCACTGTCAAGCTCTGCCTGTAGGAAAGCAAGACATCTGTCATTATTTTGTTATAAGGTAAGAGGGGTGAGGGATCAAGATAGAGCAGAGAATATTTAATTGAAGACAATACACTTCAGAATTAAAATTATGTCTAGTAACAATATTTGGATACTTTTATTCACAATTAAACTGATTTGAAGCAATTAGACAAGATGCCTGCTAAGACTTCTTTAATAAACTTTATGTTAACAGAATTTTGGATTTACAGAAAGGCTGCTAGGTGAGTAGAGGGAGTCCCCATATACCCAGCTCCCAGTCTCCACTGTCATTAACATCGTGCATTAATAAGATCATTTGTCACAATTAATCAAATATTATTGAATTTCTCATTAACTGCAGTCAGTATTGCGTTCACGTGTTTATCATTTTTAATCTCTTGTTCTTTCTTCTGTTCTAGTATCCCATTCAGGTTGCCATACTTCATTTAATGACCATTATCTCCTTATGCACCTCTAGAAGATAAGTGTGTCTCAGATATTCCTTGTTTTTTAAGATCTTGACAGTTTTGAGGAGTACTGGTCAGGTATTTTGTAAACTCTCCCTCAATTCAGATTCTGGTGTTTTTCTTACGATTAGACTAGGATTTTTGAGAAAAAATCACAGGCCGGGCGCGGTGGCTCACGCCTGTAATCCCAGCACTTTGGGAGGCCGAGGCGGGCGGATCACAAGGTCAGGAGATCGAGACCACGGTGAAACCCCGTCTCTACTAAAAATACAAAAAATTAGCCGGGCGCGGTTGTGGGCGCCTGTAGTCCCAGCTACTCGGGAGGCTGAGGCAGGAGAATGGTGTGAACCCGGGAGGCGGAGCTTGCAGTGAGCCGAGATCGCGCCACTGCACTCCAGCCTGGGCGACAGAGCGAGACTCCGTCTCAAAAAAAAAAAAAAAAAAAAAAAAGAGAAAAAATCACAAAGGTAAAGTGCCATGTTTATCATATCACCAACATGATATCTTTTTTTATGCTATCCTTGATCACCTGACTGAGAGAGTGCTTGTAAAATTACTTTTCTCTTCCTCTTTTTTATACCATGCCTTTTAGAGGTAAGTCACTATGTACAGCCCAACCTTTTAAGGGATGGAGACCTTAAGTCATTCAAGTTAATTATATTAGCAAGGACACAAACAGCTTGATATGCGGAGGCTTTGATTATACAATTAATAAGCAACCCCCAGGACACCAAACTTACATTCACTCCCTAGGAAGATATTCTCCAATATCCTCTTACCCTGACCAGGGCAAATTACTATACAAGGAAAATTTCCCAGGGGCACAGCCAAAATGCACTCAGGACCATGAACAAGGGAATTACTTCTGAGGTGCGGTGTCCTGCTTAGTGACATTTGTTAAATACTTTGAATAAGGCCTATTGTTTCCTCTTTCACCTTGTTTCAAATCAGATTTTTGTTGTTAGTCTATTCCAAATTCAGTGTTTTTTGACATGGGGAGTGTAAATTTGTCTTTTAGTTATCTAAACTAAATATCCATATTGGAACTTGCTGTATATTATCCATTGTTCATTAACGTTTAATGACATTGTAATTTAGTAGGGAAGGGTTGTTTGTTTTGTTTTTGTTTGTTTATTTTTTGCTGGAGATGGGAAGAGTTTGTATCATTTGTGAGAAGTGAGTACATGGATATTTGGCCACAGAAATAAATGCAAAAATAAAGGACATTGTCACCATCTGTTCTTTCATAGTAACAGAATTTTATTCTGGACACAGTATTGCCCAGAAGAAGAAAAAAATTCCTTTCACTTCTAAGGAATTAGGTGTGTTCATGGAACTAAATTCTCTTCAATAAGAGAAGTATGCTGGTGGGAATGTAAATTGCTACGGTCACACAGAAAACAGTAGAGAAATTTCTCAAAAAAATGAAAATAAAACTATAATGTGATCCAACAACCCTTCCCTGGTTATACATACATAAGAAATGACATCAGTATTTTGAAGAGATTTCTACATTCTCATGTTTATTACAGCATTGTTCACAGTAGCCAAGATATGAAAGCAAAGTATTCATCAATGGATGAAAGAATTTAGAAAAGTTGATGCATATGCCCAATGGAATAGTATTCAGCCTTTAAAAAGAAGGAAATCCTGCCATTTGAAACCATGTAGATGAACCTGAAGACACTATATTAAGTGAAATAAGCCAGGCACAGAAAGAGAAATCATGCATGGTCTCACTTATATTTGAAAGATTAAAAAGCTGAACTTACAGAAGCAGAGTTAGAAAAGTGGTTAGGAGAGGCTGGGGATGGAGTGGGGTAGGGATGTGTTCATAAATAATATAACATTTGCATTAGATATGAAAAATAAGTTTAAGAGATCTATTGTACAACATGATTACTCCAGTTAGTAATAATATATTGCATCTTGAAAACGACTAAGGGAGAATTTGTGTTCTCACCACAAAAAATAAGTATACGAGATAATGCATTTATTAACTAGATTAATTTAGCCCTTCTGCAATGTATACATTTTCAAAACGTAATGTTGTACATGATAAATACATATAATATTTTCAATTAAATAAATAAATAAAATGTTTTTAAAATGTAATACGTGCAATTTAATTAGTTCATAGGTTAGGTCATAAAGGAACAGAATTTAACTCCTACCCTTGACTTCCCTGCCTTCTTTCTATCTGAAATGGAGATGTATTTTGAGTCATTATTGCATATGTAAGCTAAAAAGTCTGCATTTTTCATTTAAATGATTCAAGTTGAATTTATGTGACTTGCAGCTTCTTTTCCATATCAATAAAAATCAATTGTTTTGGATATAACAGAATGCACAGTTAATTGTGACTCTAAAATAACCACATTCAGTTATCTCACATAACCAGAAGTTTATTATTAGCTGTTTCAGATCAGTTCACTAAGCCCTAGAGGACCCAGGTTCTTGCTCTCCATTCTTCTATCTTCCTTGTAGTGGTAATATGTTCCCTCATAGTATAAAGTTAAATGTCTTGTCTCTAAGAATTATATCCAAATACGGCAGCATTTGAAGCAGGAAGGAAAAGAATGAAGAACAAAGTTTTCTTCTTTTAATACCTTCATTTATTAAATTGGAAATATTTTTCCAAATCCCTCACTACTCCAAATAGTCTTCCCTGAAAACTCATTAAAGAGAACTGAGTTGTGTTGGTCACTCCTATTTAAAAGATTAGGAAGATACACTTTAACAATCTGCAGCCTCTGTCAGCCTCTGTTACAGAAGGTTGATTTGGGAAAGAAAAATACAAATGAGAAGGCAAATGGCTGCTAGGGAGAGAAGAATCTGTTTCTATATTTTAGTATACTTTTCTGTAAGAAAGTCCTTTGTAGTTCAGATAGTCAAAGAAATAGAAAAATGTCAAATGAATATGATGACTCCTCATTTCTACAAATTCCCTGAAACTTCCCTTTCTATATACTCAAAAGATGAAGTTTGGTGTACACATAGTTCCATCACCCACGTAGTGAGCATAGTATCTAATAGGTAGGTTTTCAGTCCACACCCCCCACCCCCCGCTTTCCTCTTGTAGTAAATCCCAGTCTCTGTTGTTACCAACTTTTTGTCCATGTGTATTCAATGTCTAGCTCCCACCTTTAAGTGAGAATATGTGGTATTTGGTTTTCCATTCCTTCATTAATTCACTAAGAATAATGGCCTCCGGCTGCAACCATGTTGCTGCAAAGGACATGACTTCATTTTTTACGGCTGTGTAGTATTCCATAGTGTATATGTGCCATATTTTCTTTATCCAGTCCATCATGGATGAGCATGTAGGTTGATTCTATGTCTTTGCTATTGTGCGTACTGCTGTGATGAACATACAGGTTCATGTGTCTTTTTGGTAGAACTATTTTTCTTTGGGTTTATACCCAATAATGGGATTGCTAGATCAAATGGTGATTCTGTTTTAAGTTCTTTGTGAAATCTCCAGACTGCTTTTAGAGTGGTTAAATTAATTTACATTCCCATCAACAGTATATAGGTGTTCCCTTTTCTCCACAGTCTGGCCAGTATACATTATTTTTTGACTTTTTAATAATCACCACTCTAACTGGTATGAGATCGTAGCTCATTATGGTTTTGAATTGCATTTCTTTTATGATTAGTAATGTTGAGCATTTTTGCATATGTTGATTGGTTACCTGTATATCTTCTTTTGAGAAATGTCTGTTCATGTCTTTTGCCCATTTTATAATTTGGTTACTTGGTTTTTGCTTGTTGATTTGTTCAAATTCCTTGTAGATTCTGGATATTAGACTCTTGTTGGATGCATAGTTTGCAAGTATTTTCTCCCATACTGTAAACTGTCTGTTTACTCTGTTGATAATGTATTTTGCTGTGCAGAAGCTCTTTAGTATAATCAGGTCCTCTTTGTCAATGTCATTTTCACTGCAATTGCTTTTGGGGACTTGGCCATTAATTATTTATTCAAGCTGATGTCAAGTGAGCATTTCCTTGGTTTTCTTTTAGGAATTCTTGTAGTTTGAGGTCTTACATTTAATTTCATTAACCCATCTTGAGTTATTTTTTGTATATGGTGAAAGTTAGGGTTCCAGTTTCAATCTTCTGCATGTTGCTAGCCAGTTATTCCAGCACCATCTATTAAATAGGGAGTCCTTTCCCTATACAGTAACATGATGTGCAGGTTTGTAGTCTAGGAGCAATAGTTCATACCATGTAGCCTAGGTATGTAGTAAGATATACCATCTGGGTTTGTGTAGGTACGCTCTGTGATGTTTGTGCAACAAAGAAATCCCTAATTATGCATTTAGTATAGGAATACTAAGGCAGAACTTAGAAATTATATATTTAGGCCAGGCATGGTGGCTCAAGCCTGTCATCTCAGCACTTTTGGAGGCCGAGACGGGCGGATCACGAGGTCACGAGATCCAGACCATCCTGGCTAACATGGTGAAACCCCGTCTCTACTAAAAAATACAAAAAAACTAGCCAGGCGAGGTGGCTGGCGCCTGTAGTCCCAGCTACTTGGGAGGCTGAGGCAGGAGAATGGCGGGAACCCAGGAGGTGGATCTTGCAGTGAGCCAAGATCATGCCACTGCACCCCAGCCTGGGCGACAGAGCAAGACTCCGTCTCAAAAAAAAAAAAAAAATGATATGTTTAATAAACAACATACCTAACAGGGTTTCTATAAGAACCAGATGGCATAGTCAAATTCGAAGTTTGAGTACAGTTTATTGGATGTAAACAAGGCATATATGACTGTTCTGTGACCTGAGCTCAGTAGTAGTCAAGAGACATCAAACCACAACCCTTGAGGAAAGGAAGCGGTGATAATAACCTGATAGAAGAAAAGTACGGAATAGAGGTTCCCTTGAGAGCAGCAGTGACATTGAATTAATTGCACAGTTCAAATCCACCTCACAGAAAAGGAATCAGGGGAATGAATACCTTGACCTACTGTCTTCCCTCTTTCTTCCTCTAACGCAGACATCTAGTAGACTGAGCCAAACTAGAACAGCAGGACACAAGGGAGCCCATTGATTTAGAGGTCAGCCTCACGTAGTAGAAATAGAGTTGAAAAGTCTGGAGAGTGAATCTGAAGGAGCAAAGGAAAGGCATCCCGCACAACAAGCAAAACATCCCCATGGAAAGAAATTCAAAGGGAGAAACATATTTGTTTTGACACAGGCTCGGTATTTCAGTTCACTGATCTAGAGGTAGCCACAATAGGTAGCCAACATACCAACACTAAGAAAATTGCCTTTAGATTTTTGTTTTAACAATGGTAAGAGCTGATGGTTCTAAGAAGTAAATGAGCCTAGACAGAGAACACAGGATTTGAGATATATCACCAGACTAGGGGTGCGTGGGTGGGGTGCAGGAAATATTATATTTGTAGGATTGGGGAGATCTTTACTAAGTATTTGGATTTATATATATCAAATATGAATCAATTAATTGTATAGCAAGGCTTGCTTCAGGCCCATCTTCTTTCACTAATGTAAGTTAATTAGAATGATTTTGCTGATTCTTTAACTCTTGTGTATTTTATCTCTTGATACCAACACATTATACCATACCAAACTCAGAATCTTTTTTTTGCCTATGATGGCTTAGAAGTTACACCTAGTTCTTCTACTCTCTTAGTTGTTACCTTTAACTTATATATCTAAATAAGTATTTTTAATAATTACTGCCTCTAGCCTCTGGCTGTTAAGTAAGACACTGTTAGCAAATTTTAACCACTTTGGAAACACTTTTTCACATTGTCCTTATTGATTCTATTTAGTAATTAAATTCTAATGATTTGGTCACTATTATTGTTTTCACATGTGACAGTTAGCTTGCTAATATATTTTTGTCTTTTATTGTAGTCATCTTTTTTGGCACCATGCTGCTTTCATATAGGTTGCCATTTACCAAAATCTGTCTTGCAGATTTAAAGTGAGGGGTATGTTGTATGTGAGTCCTCTTTGTAGTTACTTATCCACATCAATTATGAATGGTGGTGCACTGGATGGCTAATTTACCTTTTTTGATGTAATTCTTAAATTTTTTTTTTTTTTTTTTTTTTGAGTTGGAGTCTTGCTCTGTCACCCAGGCTGGAGTGTAGTGGCGCAATGTCGGCTCACTGCAACCTCTGCCGCCCAGGTTCAAGCAATTCTCCTGTCTCAGCCTCCTGAGTAGCTGAGACTGCAGGTGCCTGCCCCCATGCCTGGTTAATTTTTATATTTTTAGTAGAGACGGGCTTTAACCATGTTGGTCAGGCTTATCTTGAACTCCTGATCTCGTGATCCACCCGCCTCGGCCTCCCAAAGTGCTGGAATTACAGGCGTGAGCTACCGCGCTGGGCCAACTTTTTTCAGTGACCCTACCATATATTATTGATTAAAAACTTACTGTCAATATAATTAATATTTCTAAAATTTCTTTTCCTTTTTATCTGGGAGTTCCTATAATTTTCCTTTTAATCGTAACTGGTCTTCCATTTTACTGCAAAGGGCCTCAGAGTGGTTTTATTTGTAGTTATATTTTGGCACTCTCAATCTGAGACTTCTTAGTATTTTAAAATGCTAAGAAAAGCATAATTAATTTTTGTCTTCATATACTGTTTCTTTGACATTTCCTCTATTATCTTCTGAAAGACCTACTAAATATGTGTTGCAGTTCCTAAATCTTTTTTTTTTTTTTTTTTTTTTTGGCTAATTACTTTTCTTGTGTTTCTTTCTGGGCAAATTCCTCAGAACTGTCTCTAGATGCACTCATTATTTCTTTACTACATGTGGCCTACAATTCCTTCCACTCCTTAATTTTTTAAAATTCAATGACATTTTCTCATATTTCTGATAAGTCAATTTTATATCCACATTAATGTATTTAATATATGCCTTTTTATAATTTTATTCTTTTTATTAATGTGATTCCATTTTTGTACCTATGAGATATCTAAAAAATTATAATAAAATCATTTTAAGTTTCATTGTTATGATCTGAATGCTTGTCCTCCCCACCCACCCCAACCCATATTCAGATGTTGAAATCTTAACACACAGCTATCATGATTGGGAAATACCCTTTATACGATAAGCCCAAGGGAGCTCTTTCACCCATTTCACTATGTGAGGGCACATATAGAAGGTGTTATTTTCATAGACCGAGAAAAGGGCCTTTGCCAAACACCAAATCTGCTGGCACCCTGATCTTGGATTTCCCAGCCTCTAGCATTATGAAAATACGTTTCTGTCATTTTTAAACTGCTTGTTTTATGATGTTTTATTATAGCAGCCTAAAAGGACTAAAACATCCTCTATTATTTTCATTTTATCTACTATAAATTCATCTTTCAATTGATATAGTTTGCTATCCTTATTAATAGCAGTTTGAGTTTCCAGCTTTAGGTTTGCAAGTTAGTACCAATCTTGGGGTTGTTTATATTTTTATGTTTTTCTCTCTTTATTTTTGTGTACTCACCCCTTCCTATACTGTGGTTTTGTGTGTTATAAATTTCTTCTAACCAGAACTAGAAGGATCTAATTTAGTTGGTTCGGAATCCGTGTTCCATGGTGACATTGGTACATAATATAAACAACATGATTAGCTGCATGGCTATATCTGCTTCATTCCACTTCATTAGGTGTGAACTCTATTTATAACCCCAGCCAAAACAGCCATTACAATGTGTTTTTCTTTTTTTAGTCTCCTTTCAAAGTAAGAAACCAAGCTCATGTCTTGATTTCAAAAAGTAAGGAATGTGCTCCATTTCAGGGAAGCCTTTAATACCTATTACACCCAAAGATACCTCATTTTCTTCTTCCTCTGCTTGTTTTCTGCTGTGATACTAGAAGGCCTGCATATTTAAACCTGCTTATTGCTGTGTGTTCATATTCTTTTCGATCCTAGAAGACATCTGTTGTAAGCTTAGATTTTTCTAATATCATTATGCACTTAGAGCGGGGCAGAAGGTGGTGGATCTCAAATCATAACCCTTGATTCATTGTTTAATGACTGATATTTTTGTTCTCACTTATAATTATATGTATGTATAGTACATACTCACTATATGTATGTATAGATACAGCTATAAAGATATGAATGTGTTGTTTCACTGATGGAAAGAAAATATTTAATAAGTAAAATGTGTATTGTTTTGTTTTCTTTTATAGATAGGTGAAGCATTTACTCTTGGCAACTCTGCTACTTAATCCTGTGTATTAGATGATATATAAGACATAGCTCCTATAATGAATAAGTTGTTAATTACAGAGATGTACAGATTAAATTAGAGAGAATGTATTGCATTTGGCAATGTAATGACTATAATAAATATTTAAAGTAATGCACTACATATTTTAATTGTGCCAGAACTTTTTTTTACAGTGCTGAAGCAATTATCTGTAGGTAACTCCAATTAGGCCACCTGGGTCATCACCTTGACATGCAGGGTGTTCTCTACAGTATATTCTTAGAACATTTTCCAGTTGTAAATGATGTAAGCTGTAGTTCTTCATAAATGACTTCATAACCAAAGTAAAGCTTCTTTTATTTAATAGTGTCCACAGTGAGTCAAGTAACATTATAGAAACATGCAGATTTTATTTTTGTCTTTCATTATAAGAAGGGATGAGTACACATAAATAAAGTTGCACAGATCAGCAAAATAGTTATGGCTATCAGCATACAATCGGATTTGGAAGTATGTCATGAGCTCCTTCTTAAGATCACCTTCCATATCTAGGAAAGAGAAAGCTTTCTGTCTACTCTCTGAAGGTTTGATAATTGATTCCACAGAATAAACTGACAGTGGTGAACTCAAAAGCATCTGAGACAGGTTTCAATCAATTTAGAAAGTTTATTTTGCTGAGGTTAAGGACACACAGGTGACAAAGCCTCAGGAGGTCCTGAGGACATATGGCTCAAGGTGGTTGGGGTACAGCTTACTTTTATGTTTTTCAGGGAGACATAATACATCAATCAATACCTGTAAGTTACTCATTGGTTTGATCTAGAGAGGTGGGACAACTCAAAGCGGGGGCATCTGGGTTACAGATAGATTCTGACATTTTCTGAAAGGCAATTTATTGAGTTAAGTTATTTTCTAAAGATCTGGAATCAATAGAAAGGAATGTCTGGGTAATGATCATAAAGGTTTGTGGTTGTGGAGATCACAGTTTTCCCATGCAGATGAAGCCTCCAGGTAGTAGGCTTCAGAGAGCATAGACTGTAAATTTTTCTTATCAGGTTTAACTTCTGTGGTGACATTAATGCTGGTTGGCTTTTCCTGAATTCCAAAAAGGAAGTGGGTGTATTAAGGCATGTCCAAACCTCCTTCCCATCATGGCTTACAGTGGATTCAGGTTAACCTTGGAATGCCTTTGGCCAAGAGGAGGGTTCCATTCAGATGGCTGAAGGGCCTTAGAATTTTATGTTTGGTTTACACAGTAGACAGATTAACAGGAGAAAAAAAATACGCATGAGAGTTCCACAAAATATGGGACTCAAAGAAATGTCAGATGATTGAAGTTTATACAGCATCCTTAACTATAGAAAGGAATGGGGGCCTGGAGCTTCTGTAAGTGTTGATGGTGACATGCAGGACAAACAAAGGTTGTCTGTCATGCAGATAGAAAGTATCTCAGGTAATAAATTGTCATGTAAGAGCCCATCAGAAGAATAGATGATAGTCTGTGACAAAGTGTGTCTGTGTGTGGTATCTCCTATGGAGATATCTTCTCTGGGTAATGAGATTCTTGGGGAGGAAGCTCATGAAAATTGAGTTCCTTTTTGAAAGATCAGTCTTTAGGTAGGTAAAGGAAGTTCAGAGAGAGTTCCTCTCCATGCTTTGGGAGACAAATAAAGGAGGGCATGGAAAGGTCAGCAAGATCTTAGTTATGGTTTACCTTAAAGCATTCAGCACGCCGAAGCACTATACTTTGGGATATCATTTTTTTGAGCCCCAATACAATTTCTCACATCTGAGAAAGAAAAATGAAATTCTAAGCCCCTCAACCGACTGAACAACTCCCTCCTGGCTAAGGGGACTCCAGAGAAACTTTGCAAGCTGAGTTCCCTGCCATGGTAGGATAGGGCTTCAGACACTTCTCATTACACCTGCTCCCTCCCTAACTGCCATTAGGCATTCTTCCCTAAGGGATAAACCAAAATCAGCCCTTTCAAAACACTTCACCCTGATAATGTTAATTACTGTCTTATCTTTCCAGGTATAGAACAAAGACAAGATGAGATTCATCATTCCTTCACCCCTCTCTGAGATGTCTGCTTTCACCGTTCCCTTTTTCTTCAGACATTCAACTTATCTTGTAAAATGTAGACATAATGAGTGTTAACTAAAGTCTCACAAGTAGGTAGCTATACACCTCACATCCCCTTCTAAGGAAAAATGGATCAATTCCAAATTTCCTGGTATCCTTTTGGAAAAAAGCAGCCACAATGTGTCTGTGACTCGCATTTATCCCAGATGGACCCTCGAGCAGGCTCGATAAACCTCTATGGATTGAGACACCTGCCTCAGTTACTCATTTTGATGCGACATCCTTCATAAAACATCTCCAGTGTGTGGTAATTCAATTTGCATATCCACATTTTCAAATCAAATGATGGCACAGTGGGGGACAAACTGATCCATGGGAGTGGGGAGGGGATAATTACTAGAAAGTTTTTCCAAACTGTGACTTACGATTTTTCTCATCACAGCTATGCCAGACACCACCGAACTCTTTATACAAAATGCCGTGTTTTCAAATATGTACCCCAAATTATTGCTGTTAAGTGTCTTTTCTCTGTATTAACTATCATCCACGCCCCCCAACAATTTCTTAAACACCACGGCTTTACTTGTCCTCATTATTCTGCATTTACTTCTAGAGGAGAGGTAATGTAGTGCATGATCATTTTCTCAAAGGTATTTCATCAAGAACTTAAGGTAATATTTCAGATGAAAATAATCAGCACAGAAAAAAGTGTACCTATTATCTTCTTTGCCTTATGCACTGTAATTTATTAAACTCGACCATGACCTTTCCAAACCTTTCCTAATTTGGAATATTTAGGATTTTCATTACTTATTTTTTCTAGGTACCCAAGACTGAACTAGTTGATGCTGAGTTTGCAATCTTGGACATGGTCAATATGAAGCTCTAGCTAGTCTAGGGTCTAGACTTAACTTTCTCCTCTTAAAGATGAGAAAAAAGATGAGAAAAATTCAGTCTATATTTTCTCATCTTCATTTGGCTTCCCATCATTTCTCAAAGATATTTGACATAAGTTTAATTAACTCTTTTTGAAGTTTGTTCATTGCCCTGAGATGTAATTTGTCTGAGTCATGAGTCAAGCTCATTTAGTGAGCTAGTTACTCTCTTAGAATTTTTCTCGATATATTTGATTGTGTTAATCAATTTTTCTTCTTACCAGTTGGTTTCAATCTCATTTCCAAATTACAGAGAAAACAGAAGCAAAATAACAATTAAAGACTTTCTTTTCTTATGTTTCAGTTTGTTTTTTGACCAGATCTATGGCATCTCTGTTTATTTACTTCCTCCACAGATAGTCAAGGTAACCTCGTTCTCTCCTCTGCAGAAAAGGTGGATCCCCTACAAAACCCCACCCACAAGCCTGAAACCGGGGTGACCCAAAGTGAGAACTTACACCCCTGCTTTACTGTTCGAATGTTGCCTTTTCCTAAACCATCCACGGCCCCGCCTCCCATCCTACGCCTATAAAAACTGGCAGAGAGGAAGGCAGCTGGACACTGAAGCCTATGGTTGAATGTCAGAGACAAACGGCTTGACTCTGGAAAGACAGCTTGGTGGAAAAACTTCGGAGAAGAATCTGGCCAGAGATGGTCAGAATTCAAGGGAAGGTTATCATCCTGCCCCGTCCCCTTTTCAGCTCCCCTTCCCATTGAAAGCCACTTTCATCAGCCATAAAATCACCTGAATTTACCATCCTTCAATTCATGCAACCTAATTTCTCTTGGACTCCCAGCAAGAGCTCGGGAGACACAAGTATGGATACAAAAAGAACAGGGCCCACTGAGCATTTAAGCTGTCCACGGATAGCAGAGCAAAAAAAGCACCGTAACTCTCCCTCTGGGGCTTCCGGCGTTGCAGGCACCACCCTCGATGCAGCCGCGGGGCCTACACGGAGTTTGCTTCTTCCACCCCCCAAAAGCGCTTGCCCTGACTCCTGCACCGGCTCACCTGTGCAGCACGTCCCAGAGAGTGGAGTTCGGCCCTGCTGGCGTTGACGCAGCTGGCTGCTTCCAGCGTTCGTGCACTCCAGTTCCACGAGGAGTTGAAAGCTGCACTCTGGGTAAATGAGACACCCCTGTCGCGAGTCCTGTGAAGAGAAATATCCTTTATCACGTAGGCTATATATATTAGGTATATGTGTGTGTGTATATACATATATGTATATACATAGACATGTGTATGTATATATAGACATACACACACACACATATACATGCACAGTCATGTACTACATAATGACATTTTTGTCAATGACATATTGCATGTATGATGAGAGTTATATTATTATGGTGCTGCCTTATACAGGTCTATCATGTTTATCTTTTATAACTTATTTTTACTGTACTTTTTCTATATGTAGATATACAGATAAAACTGTGTTACAGTTGCCTACAGTATTCAGTGCAGTAACAAACTGTATACGTTTGTAGCCTAAAAGCAAAAACTATACCATATACCCTGGATGTGCAGTAGACTACACTATCTCTACCTATACATACACTAGATTTGTATAAGTACACTCTGTGATGTTCAATGACAAAATCACCTAAGTACACAATTTTCAGAACATATCCTTATTGTTAAGCGATACATGACTACACACACACACACACACACACACGGAGAGAGAGAGACAGTTATCATGGAATTTATTTCTTATGAGAGAAATAATTGGTTCACACGATTTTGGAGGCTGACTAATCCCGAGATCTCTAGAGTGAGTTGACAAGCTGAGGTCCCAGGAAAGCCAATGATTTAACTTTCAACCTGAAGGCCAGCAGCCCCAAAATCTAAGATCCAGTGTTTCAGTGGGGTCTGCAGTGGGAAAAACACTGATGCTCCAGTTTGAAGGCAGTCAGGCAGAATAAATTCCTTCTCATTTAAGGGAAGGTCATCCTTTTGGTTTCATTTGGACCTTCAACAGATTGGATGAGGCCCAACCACATCAGAGAGAGCAAGTGAGCTGCTTTACTCAGTCTACTGACTTAAATGTTAATGTCACCCAAAACCTCCACAGCAATACCCAGAATAGGTATCACCAAATACCTGGGCACATATTGGCCAAGTCAAGTTGCTCTACAAAATTAACATTACAGTCCCCTAAGAATAATTTTATAGATTCTTGAAGTTTGCATTTTCTTTTGGTTATGAACTATTTTTTTAACCTTTAGATGTGTTAATTATGGACCTTTATGTTAGACATATTAATATCATTAAATCATTTCACATCTTCACTCTCATCTAACTCATCATTCAAAAGTATATTTAGAGTCTAGTTTTCAAAGATCTTTAAGATATTTTAATGTTGCATTTAAAACTCAGCCATTGTTTTTATAACTTTATTTTTTTCTAGTTAAAATCTAGGATACTTGTTCAAAATCATTCTAAAATTTTCATCTCCATAAGTCACTAGTTTCAGGTTATAGTGATCTCATTTTCATTGGATTTTAACCAGATAATTAACTTTTGTTATTAAAAATCGGTCTAGTGTGATAGTAGCCCTTGGTTTTTCAATATTATGGAAAATAAAATACAAAAAGCTTCAGAAATATACTAATTAGTCAGAACACTCTAGCAGTTTGTCTTTTTCCACTGTTATTTCCTATTCCTGTTCTAATTTGGTGAGCTTCATTAAAAACGCATTACTCATTTCAGTTCATTTTACCTGTTCGTGGGTGTTTGCCCATTATGTTATGCTCTTGCTCCTAATTCTAGTCTCCCCCTCCCTCTTTCTCTCTCTTTGGTTAACCAACATCTCTCTCCTTTTCCCTCCTAAATCATAAATATCCATGGGGACAAAATTTCTTTCTGTTTTTGGGAGGGAACAAATCTACATCCAAAAGACGGAGCACCCTTGTTAGTTCTGTTTTCTGGCAATTTTATTCAGCTGCACATATACCATCTGTTTAGTATCCAGTATTGCATAGAGCACACTTTTAATTAGCTTGTAAGTTTCTGTTTGTTTCTTTTGGCTGTCTTAGCTTATAGCCATGATTTCACTCTAAAAATGTTGATTGGCAGGTAGTATTTCTTTTTCATCAATGTGTTCCTGGTTCCAAGAAAAGTGCAGGAACATATAGTGGAATCTCAGTATAAACTTTTTGAGAGAATGGATGATGCTTCCATCATGTTTTGGTGGTGACTATAGGATTAGATTTGTCTCTGGAATTTTCATTTTAGCATGTGTATTGACTATACTTTATGCATTTAATATAGATAACATATGGTGACCTGGATCATAATTCCTTTTTATATTAATAAAATCCAGATTAATATTAAAATAGTGGGGAGAAAGAGACTATAATAAAGAGATAGGAGACAGAGATAACTCATTTCTCCAATACAAACAAGTCATCTGTGGGAAGAGGAGTGGGATGTTCCTAGTTTATAGTCCTTTAGTGATAAGAGCATGCAACCAGCCCTCTATATTGTCACGTTCAGCGCAGTGGATTTAAGCAATGACAAATGGAAAATATTTTTTAATATTGATAAAAAATACAACAATTAAAAATATTAAAAATAAAAGCAATACCATACAACTATTCATGCAACATTTACATTGTGTTAAGTGTTATAAGTAATCTAGAAATGATTTAAAGAATATAGGAGGATGTGCATAGTTATATGGAAATACTGTGCCATTTTCTGTCAGGCACTTGAACGTCTTTAGATTTGGATATCCCAAAGATTCCTGGAACAAGTCCCCCATGGATACATAGGGAACACTGTACAAAAACATGGTTCCAGGTTTTCTCCCGCTTTGAAATGTAAACATGTCTATCCAGGGATAACTCTGTGTTTCTCTGGAGGTTTTTATCTATTCAATTATCATTTAACTTCCAAGATTTTTCTTTTAACACAGATTTTTGTGCAAAGTTGCTTTGGCCATTCCACATCTTTCAGATTTTCAAATACTTGTTTGGAATTAGCTTGATAACTTAAATAGCAAC
This sequence comes from Macaca fascicularis, assembly GCF_037993035.2. Lineage (NCBI taxonomy): Eukaryota > Metazoa > Chordata > Mammalia > Primates > Cercopithecidae > Macaca > Macaca fascicularis. The sequence goes on along the minus strand of NC_088377.1, from coordinate 25,350,432 downwards.
AAAGCCTTGATAGGTTTAGAGGTTGCATTGAAATTATCAACCAATCTAGTTGCGGGGTGGGAGTGGGGATTGACAATATTGAGACTTCTTGATCTATGACCAAGGTATCTCTTGCCATTTCTTGGGGCCTCCTTTAATTTCATTCAGTAACATTTAGTAGTTTTCACCAGACAGGTAATGCACACATTCTTTCAGATTTATCCCTAAACATTTAACATTTTGAAGCTATTATAAATACATTTTAAATAAAATAATTCTGATTCTTCATTGCTAGTATTCAGAAATACAATGGATTGTTGTATATTGGTCTTGTGTTCTGTAAACTTTCTAAAATCACTGGTTAGTTCTAACAGCATTGCTTTTTACTTCCTTTTAAAGATTTTATGAGGTTCCATCAGATTTCCTTTATAAACAATTATGCTTTCTGCAAATAAGACAGTAAGACCATTTTCCTTTTTGCATAAATCTAGATGCCATTTATTTCTTTTCCTTGCCTTTGTTCATTGGCTAAAATATCCAATACATGGTGAAATGAATATTCTATTGTTCCTGATCTTAGTTGGACAGCATTCAGCATCAATTTCACCATTAATTATTATGTTGGATGTATATTTTGCATACATTCATGTATTAATTTCTTGTTTCTCCTGTAACAAACTACCACACTTATTCACTTAAAACAGTACAAATGTATTATCTTACAGTTGTGAATATCAAAAGCCCTAAATGACTCTCATTGCATTAAAAAAACAAGGATTCATCAGGACCCAAAGCTCCCATGCCCTCCTGAGACACATCACCCTCCAGGAACTGAACGAAGGATGGGGGATGTGTTCTGCTATCCAGCAACTCTCCAAACCCAATCCTTTTAGTTTTCTATGGAGGCTTCATTACATTGGCATGATTGATTAAATCATGGACCACTGGTGATCACCTCGATCTTCAGCGCCACTCTTCTCTTCTTGAGTGTAAGGCTGAAAGTTCTAACCCTTTAATAATTCCTTGTTCTTTTTGGTGACCACCTCTCATCCTGAATCTGTTTAAGTGCTCCCAGCCACCAATCAACTCATTAGCATACAAAAAGAGAAACTGGGACTAAGATAAAATATATATTTCACAAAATCACTGTTTGTTAACATGGTTAATTATATTTTATGATTATGAATGTAAAACAACTTCTCATTTCCAAGATAATGATTATGGTGAAATATTCTTTTTATATATTTTTGGATTCTATTTGCTAAACTTTAAACTTTTTTGCATCTATATTCACATAACATACTGAACTATAACTTTCATTTCTTATGATGTGTTAGAATAATGCAGTTCTCATAGAATGAGTTTCATTCTCTTCAATTTTCTGAGTTTCTGTACAATTGCCATTATTTCTTCTTTACATATTTGCTATCATTCTCCTGTGAAAAATTTAGTAATAAAGAGGATTCTTTGTGAGAAAGTTTTTAACTAAAATTTTACTGCTTTCAATAGATAGGAGATATCTAGTCCACCTATTTCTAACTCAATAAAATTTGGTCTTGTCATTCAAGGAAATTGAAATATTGAACTTAATAAATTTATTTGAGTAAAGTTCTTCCTAAAGTCAACTAAAATAAATTTTTCTAAAGGAGAATAATGTTTATTGGGAAACAGGGAATTTCAATATGAATACACACACCGTATTAAGTTATGTGTGGATTTAGAAAGGTAAAGGACAAAGCTAAAGGTAAAGGTAAAGGTAAAGGACAAAGGAAACATGAAGATGACATAATTCTATCGACATAATTATCCTTGGCTGCAAAGATCAATAAGATCAATAACAAGGGTGATGTCAGTCCTAGGATGAACAGGCAATAGCTGGGCAGATGTCTTTGGAGAAGTATTTTTTTGTGTACATTTGTGATGGCCTTTGTGTAAGGCTGCAATTTTAGTAGTCTTTTGTGATGGTTTTTGTTATCAGGCACACAACATGAGAACTTTAATACCCTGTTCTGTTTGTCAGGGTTTCTTTCCCTTCCTTCCTCTTTCTTCTTTTTTCTTTCTTTGTTTTAAAATTGTGTTATGTCCATAGGTTACTGGTGAACAGGTGGTGTTTGGTTACATGACTAAGCTCTTTAGCGGTGATTTGTGAGATTTTGGTGCACCCATCACCTGAGCAGTATACACTGCACTCAGTTTGCAGTCTTTCAGCCCTCACCCACTTTCCACCCTTGCATTTTGATGCTGACAATTTTCACAATATTCTCGAATTGTGTAATCACCTAGAGCTTTTTTTTAACTTCCTGATTTTTTAAATTGATTATTTGTGACTTTTCTCCTTTTCATTGATAAGTCTGGCTAGAGATTTATCAATTTTATTGATTTTCTCATAGGACCACTTTTGTTTTTATAGATGTTTTTACATTGGTGTTGTGATTTTTACTTCATTAATATCTATTCTGAACATTATTATTTCTTCTCTTATTGCTTTAGTTTGAGTTTTACTTATAGTTCTTAGTTTATTGTTTTGGGGTCAATGCCAAGGGCATTAATTTTAGATTTTTCTTCTTTAATGTCATGACTTTCCCCCTTAGTATTGTTTTAGCAGCATCACACGAATTCTGATATGTTGTTCTTTTGTTTCCATTCTGTTCAAAATACTTAATTTCACTTTTGATTTATTTGGCACACATATTATTTAGAAGTGTGCTCTTTCTTTCCATATGATGGAGAGGTTTTTTGTAGATCTGTCTGCTATTTGCTTCTAACTTAGTTCCTAGTTTACTTCCAGGGATTACAATCCTCTTCAATTAATTGAGACTTGATTTATGGTCCAACTTGGTAAATATTTCATGCATACATAAGAAGAATACCTGTGTTGCTGTTGTCGATTGGAGTGTTTTATAATTGTTAATTAGGTTAAGTTGATTGGTTGTGTCATGTAAATATTCTATGTCCTCATTCATTCTTGCTCTATTGGTTCTCTCAATTGTCAGAAGAGGAAAATTAAAATTTCCAACTATAATTGTGAATTTTCTTGTATGTTAGTTTTAGTTTCATGTAATTTAAAGCTATGTCCTCCTGAAAAATTGACACTATTAACATTATAAACTTATCTTCTTCATACTCAGCAATATTCTTTGCTCTGAATCACTTTTTTTTATATTAGTATAGTCATTTCATCTTAATTTTGGCAAGCATTTGTATGATTTATCTTCTTAAAATCTTTTACTTTTGATCTATTTGTGGTTTTAAACTAATAATTTTTAAAATTTTTTTTCTTGCAAGCAGCGTATGATTAGAGCCTGCTTTAAAATGCAATCTGAAAATCCCTGCCTTTTAATTGAAGTATTTAGGCCATTAAATGTAATGTGTTAGTGGTATAGTCAGACTTATGTTTTTCATTATGCTATTTATATTCTATTTACTTCATCTTTTCCGTCTCATTTTTCCCTCTTTTCTGCCATCTTTTAGATTATTACTACTACTATAAATCAATTTGTCTCTCCTCTATAATTTAGGTAGTTATATATCATTATTTTGTTATTTTTATGGTTACTTTAACTTGTCACAGTCCAGAAGAAAGAGATATTATACCACTCTACATAGTTCATAAGATCATAGAATAATATACAGTGAGTCCTCACCTCATGTCATCAACATATTCTTAAAAACTGACTTCATATGAAACAACATGCAGAAAGTGCTTGAATAATGTCATTTAATTCAGTATAGTTTCATTACAATGTTGACGAGGGTAAAAGTTGGTTTCCTTATATACAGTTTATGTTAAAGTCACACTTTTCAAGAACCTATCAATGAGATTAGGTGAGGATTTACTGTACTTTCCTCTCTTCCTTCCAGGTCTTTATGAAAATGTTGTTATATATTTGACATACACAGTTGATCCTTGAAAAACATGGGGTTAGGAGTCTCAATCCCCAAGCAGTTAAAAATCTCCTTACAACTTTTGATTTTCTAAAAACTTAACTACTAATACCCTACTGTTGACAGGAAGCCTGACCAATAACATAAACAGTCAATTACCACATATTGTGTATGTTACATGTTACTGTATTCTTACCATAAAGTAAGCTAGAGAAAGAAAAGCATTATGAAGAAAATTCGAAGAAAAAGAGAATACATTTACTATTCACCAAGTAGAAGTGGATCATCACAAAGGTTTTCATTCTTTTAATCTTCAATTTGAAGGCTAAAGAGCAGGAAAAAGAAGGAGTTGTTTTCACTGTTTCAGGGGTAAAAGAGCCAGAAGAAAACCTGTGTATAAGTAGATCTACATAGTTTAAACATGTGTTGCTCAGGGATCAACTACTGGATGTGTATATGTGTGTGTATTATATATGTGTGTGTGTGAGAAAGAGAGAGACATATGTATTTGACATATATGTGCTATAAACTCCACAGTATTTTAAGCTGTCAATTATCTTTTAAAGAAATTTAAGACATACAACTCATTTATCCCTGTAGTTATAATTTCTGGGGCTTTTTATTCCTTAAGGATAATCCCATATTTTCATCTGGTATCATATTTCTTCTGCTTGACACTTACACTTCTTTTAACATTTCTTGTAGTGTGTGTCTGTTAATAATAAATTATTCAAGCATTTGTATATAAAAATATATATATTTTTTCATTTTTAACAAAATTTTATTTTGAAACACCCATGTATTCCCAGAGAGCGAATATATATTTCCTCATGAGCCCTTTGCTAAGTTTTCCTCAAAACATCTTCTTAGACTAGAGAGACTGTAAACACAAAGCAGTAAGTGTGTTTAAATATGCAAGCTTGCTAGTTTCAAAGTCAAAAAACAAGCAGAGAAAGAAAGAAATTAAAACTCTGTGAGTAACAGGAATGAAAACTTTTACCTATGATGTAGATCTTGCTGAGCTCTTGAAATCAAGATCTGAGATAGTTTTCCTACTCTGAGCAAAAACTGCAAAAAGGCAATGATGGATCATATATAAACTTGATGCTTAATGAGGTGGAATGAAGCAGATACAGCCATGTATCTAAAATGTTTGGATATATTATACAACTGCAATTCAAATCTAATGCATCTTATTCTCATTTAATGTTTCCTATTTCTTAGCTTCTATTTTATCTTCTTATGTTTTTAGGCATCTACATGGCATTCTATGTAATTTTAGCTTAATCTTGTAGTTCACTAATTTTCAATTAAGTTTCATTTAATGAGCTCTTTAAAAAATTCACTGGTTTTAATACAAAATATATAAATATATGTATATGTTAATATATGCAAATACACAAAAATATACATACATATTTTTGTTTTTTGTTTATTTTATTTTTTTTCATTTTTTGAGAGAGAGTCTTGCTCTGTATTTATATAGAGTGACAAGAGACTCATAGGAGAACTTGAATACTCATCCCTAGTAAATTGTATAATTTCTATATCGTGCAAGTATAAATTAT